>NC_077227.1:545639188-546338354 GCF_027887165.1 Monodelphis domestica | reverse complement strand
TTACCAGGGAAGATGCTTTGGTCATAAGAGTCTTATATGGAAGGGAAGAAGAAAACTTCTATAAGAAGGAGAGGAAGAGAGTTATTACTTAAACCTTACTCTCAGGGAAATCAACTCTGAGAGGGAAAAACATCCAGATCCATTGGGATCTTGAATTCTATCTTACCCAACAAGGGTAGGTAGAAGGGAAAACCAAGGGGGGAGGGGGAAAGGGAAAACAAAGGCAGGGGAAGAAGAGGGGGAAAGGGGAGGGAACAAAAAGGGAGGGGCGAGAAAGGGAAACATATCAAGGGAGGGGACATGGGGGACTGATTTAAAGTAAATCACTGGATTAAAAGGTTAGAGCTAAAGAAGAAAGTTTAGAATTAGGGAAGGATATCAAAATGCCAGAGAATTCACAAATCACAATCATAACTTTGAACGTGAATGGGATGAACTCATCCACAAAACGTAGACGAATCGCAGAATGGGTTAGAATCCAAAACCCTACCATATGTTGTCTTCAAGAAACACACATGAGGCGGGTAAACACCCACAAGGTCAGTATTAAAGGATGGAGTAAGACCTTCTGGGCCTCAACTGACAGAAAGAAGGCAGGAGTGGTAATCATGATATCTGATAAAGCCAAAGCAAAAATAGACCTGATTAAAAGGGATAGGGAATTAAATATATTCTGCTAAAAGGGAGTATAGACAATGAGGAAATATCACTAATCAACATGTATGAACCAAATGGTATAGCATCCAAATTTTTAATGGAGAAACTAGGAAAATTGAAGGAAGAAATAGACAGTAAAACCATATTAGTGGGAGACTTGAACCAACCATTATCAAATTTAGATAAATCAAATCAAAAAATAAATAAGAAAGAGGTAAAAGAAGTGAATGAAATCTTAGAAAAATTAGAATTAATAGACATATGGAGAAAAATAAATAGGGAGAAAAAGGAATACACCTTCTTCTCAGTACCACATGGTACATTCACAAAGATTGACCATATACTAGGTAACAGAAACATGGCATACAAATGCAGAAAAGCAGAAATAATAAATGCAGCCTTTTCAGATCACAAGGCAATAAAAATAATGATCAGTAATGGTACTTGGAAAACCAAATCAAAAATTAATTGGAAATTAAACAATATGATACTCCAAAATCGATTACTTAGAGAAGAAATAATAGAAACCATTAATAATTTTGTTGAGGAAAATGACAAAGGCGAGACATCCTTTCAAACCTTTTGGGATGCAGCCAAAGAAGTAATCAGAGGTAAATTCATATCCCTGAGTGCATATATTAACAAACTAGGGAGAGCAGAAATCAATCAATTGGAAATGCAAATAAAAAAACTCGAAAGCGATCAAATTAATCCCCCCCCAGCAGAAAACCAAACTAGAAATCCTAAAAATTAAGGGAGAAATTAATAAAATAGAAAGTGATAGAACTATTGATTTAATAAATGAGACTAGAAGCTGGTACTTTAAAAAAACAAACAAAATAGACAAAGTACTGGTCAATCTAATTTAAAAAAGGAAAGAAGAAAAGCAAATTAACAGCATCAAAGATGAAATCACCTCCAATGAAGAGGAAATCAAAGCAATCATTAAAAATTACCCATGCCCAATTATATGGCAATAAATACAGCAATCTAGGTAATATGGATGAATATATACAAAAATACAAACTGCCTAGACTAACAGAAGAAGAAATAGAATTCTTAAATAATCCCATATCAGAAAATGAAATCCAGCAGGCCATCAAAGAACTTCCTAAGAAAAAATCCCCAGGGCCTGATGGATTCACCAGTGAATTCTATCAAACATTCAGGGAACAGTTAATCCCAATACTATACAAACTATTTGACATAATAAGCAAAGAGGGAATTCTACCAAACTCCTTTCATGACAGAAACATGGTACTAATTCCAATACTAGGCAGATCAAAAACAGAGAAAGAAAATTATAGACCAATCTCCCTAATGAATATAGATGCAAAAATCTTAAATAGGATATTAGCAAAAAGACTCCAGCAAGTGATCAGAAGGGTCATCCACCATGATCAAGTAGGATTTAAACCAGGGATGCAGGGCTGGTTCAATATTAGGAAAACCATCCACATAATCGACCATTTCAACAAGCAAACCAACAAAAACCACATGATTATTTCAATAGATGCAGAAAAACCCTTTGATAAAATACAACATCCATTCCTATTGAAAACACTAGAAAGCAGAGTCATAGATGGTCATTCCTAAAATAATAAACAGTATATATCTAAAACCATCAGCCAATATCATCTGCAATGGGGATAAACAAAATGCATTCCCAATAAGATCAAGAGTGAAACAAGGATGCCCATTATCACCTCTACTATTTGACATTGTACTAGAAACACTAGCAGTAGCAATTAGAGAAGAAAAAGAAATTGAAGGCATCAAAATAGGCAAGGAGGAGACCAAGTTATCTCTCTTTGCAGATGACATGATGGTCTACTTAAAGAATCCTAGAGATTCAACCAAAAAGCTAATTGAAATAATCAACAACTTTAGCAAAGTTGCAGGATACAAAATAAACCCACATAAGTCATCAGCATTTCTATATATCTCCAACACAGCTCAGCAGCAAAAACTAGAAAGAGAAATCCCATTCAAAATCACCTTAGATAAAATAAAATTCCTAGGAATCTATCTCCAGAAACAAACACAGGAACTATATGAACACAACTACAGAACACTCTCCACACAACTAAAACTAGACTTGAGCAATTGGAAAAACATTAACTGCTCATGGGTAGGATGAGCCAATATAGTAAAAATGACAATCCTACCCAAACTTATCTATCTATTTAGTGCCATACCCATAAAACTTTCAAAAAATTTCTTTACTGATTTAGAAAAAACCATAACAAAGTTCATTTGGAATAACAAAGGATCAAGGATATCCAGGGAAATAATGAAAAAAAAAATACAAAGGAAGTAGACCTTGCAGTCCCAGATCTCAAACTATATTACAAAGCAGCAGTCATCAAAACAATTTGGTATTGGCTAAGAGACAGAAAGGAGGATCAGTGGAATAGACTTGGGGCAAGTGACCTCAGCAAGACAATATATGATAAACCCAAAGATCCCAGCTTTTGGGTCAAAAGTCCACTATTCGATAAAAACTGCTGGGAAAACTGGAAGACAGTGTGGGAGTGATTAGGATTATATCAACACCTCATACCCTACACCAAGATAAATTCAAAATGGGTGACTGACATAAACATAAAGAAGGAAACTATAAGTAAATTAGGTAAACACAGAATAGTATACATGTCAGACCTTTGGGAAGGGAAAGACTTTAAAACCAAGCAAGACATAGAAAGAGTCACAAAATGTAAAATAAATAATTTTGACTACATCAAATTAAAAAGCTTTTGTACAAACAAAACCAATATAACTAAAATCAGAAGGAAAGCAACAAATTGGGAAGCAATCTTCATAAAAACCTCTAACAAAGGTTTAATTACTCAAATTTACAAAGAGCTAAATCAATTGTACAAAAAATCAATCATTCTCCAATTGATAAATGGTCAAGGGACATGAACAGGCAGTTCTCCACTAAAGAAATCAAAACTATTAATAAGCATATGAAAAAGTGCTCTACATCTCTTATAATCAGAGAGATGCAAATCAAAACAACTCCGAGGTATCACCTCACACCTAGGAGATTGTCTAACATGACAGCAAAGGAAAGCAGTGAATGCTGGAGGGGATGTGGCAAAGCAGGGACATTAATTCATTGCTGGTTGAGTTGTGAACTGATCCAACCATTCTGGAGGGCAATTTGGAACTACGTCCAAAGGGCAATAAAAGACTGTCTGCCCTTTGATCCAGCCATAGCACTGCTGAGTTTGTACCCCAAAGAGATAATAAGGAAAAAATACTTGTACAAGAATATTCATAGCTGCACTCTTTGTGGTGGCCAAAAATTGGAAAATTGAGGGGATGCCCTTCAATTGGGGAATGGCTGAACAAATTGTGGTATATGTTATTAATGGAATACTATTGTGCTAAAAGGAATAATAAAGTGGAGGAATTCCACGGAGACAGGAACAACCTCCAGGAAGTGATGCAGAGCGAAAGGAGCAGAACCAGGAAAACATTGTACACAGAGACTGATACACTGTGGTACAATCGAAGGTAATGGACTCCTCTACTAGGGACAATGCAATGTCAGGGATCTAAAAATCACTATCCACAAGCAGAGGATAAACTGTGGGAGTAAAAACACTGATGAAAAGCAACTGTTTGAGTACAGGGGCTGAGAGGAAATGACTTAGGAGAGACTCTAAATGAACACTCTAGTGCAAATACCAACAACATGGAAATGGGTTCGAACCAAGAACACATGTGAAACCCAGGGGAATTGTGAGCTGGCTATGGGATAAGTGGTGGGAGGGGGATGGGGGGAGGAAAAGATAATGATCATTGTTTCCAATGAATAATGTTTGTAAATAACCAAATAAAATAATGTTTAAAAAATAAAAAAAAGGAGTCTTATATGTTTTCTTTTTCCAGTCTGTAAAAGTTGACAAGGGATTTAAAGAAATATTTACAGGAGATTGTTTTCCCCTTTACTCCAAATTATTATTTTTATTCATGTCTTTACATAACAATTCTTTATACTTTTAATCTACATTCTCACCTTTAATGAGTTAGTCAACTTTCATGAATTCAAATATAATATTTATATCAATGACTCCTAAATCCACATATCCAGGCCTAAACTCTTCTAAACATCATACCATGTTATTAAAAAAAAAAATCCCTTCTCCAAATACCTCCAAATCTGTTAATAGTACTGATTCATCCCATTAGTTATATGTTTATCCTTTAAATCAACCTTGATTCCTCCCTCTTTTGTAATCTTCTCATCTAATCAGTAATTTAGCTTATTCATTCTGTCTCCACTACATCTCTTGCATCTGTTCCTTTCTTTCTACTCACTTGAAGTCTTCCTTAATTTAAGCCCTCATCACCTTTCATCTGGATTCTTTCAATAACCTCCCAACTCATTTCTTTCTTTCTAGTTTCTCCATATCTCCAATTATCTAAAATTCTAAAAATGCAACTTTTAATCATGTTTTCTCTCTCTTTAAAAATCTTTAGTAGTTCTCTATTGCCCCTAGGGCAGAGTACATATTCATTAGTTTGCCATTCAAAGCCCTTCACAATCTGGCTCCCACTTACCTTTCAAATTACATTTCATACTAATCTTGCTTCCTTAGTTACTGGAATGCTATCTTTTCCCTGTACAAAACATTCCATCTGCTATTTCCATGACTTTTTTTCAGGCATTTCTCCATTTTTGGTAATTACTACATAGAATTTCTAGCTTCCTTCAGAGCACAAATCAAATGAAAACTCTTCATCAACTCAGTTATTGTCATCCCTATATTTTGAAATGATTTTATATTACTTTATATATTCTTAGATGACAATAGACTTTTTGAGGATAAGTTCTGGTTCATTTTTTATTTCCTGGATTTTATTAGAATTTTGTAATATATTTATTGAATTCATAACACATACTTCACTTAATCCTCTCTGACAATAGAGAATATATTAAGTAAAATGATTTTCAAATCAGCAAAGGTAAGTGGTTTGTGCAAACTCCTTGTTCATAGGAATAACCTTTTTACTAAGAGGAAAGAGATATTGCCTTCTCTTTTGCTAGGATCAATATTTGTAATTCATTATTTTGCTACATTATAATACCATTTGAGCTACATTATTATATCCATTATGTATATCATTCCTTTTCATTTTATGTATATCATCCTCTTCTTTTTGTAGCATTTCATATAGACCTTCCACAAATAGGACGTTCTTTAAAAAATAAGTCAATAGGAAAACAGTATGGGAGAGATTAGATTTAGATCAATATCTCACATCCTACACCAAGATAATTTCAAAATGGGTGAATGACTTGAATATAAAGAAGGAAACTGTAAGTAAATTAGATGAACACAGAATAGTATACCTTTCAGATCTTTGGGATAGGAAAGATTTCAAGACCAAGGAAGAATTAGAAAAAATTATAAAATGTAAAATAAATAATTTTGATTACATTAAATTAAAAAGGTTTTATACAAACAAAACCAATGCAACCAACATTAGAAGGGAAACAACAAAATGGGGAAAAAAATCTTTAAAACAAAACCTCTGACAAAGACCCAATTACTCACATATATAAGGAGCTGAATCAATTGTTTAAAAAAAAATCAAGCCAATCCCCAATTGATAAATGGACAAGGGACATGAATAGGCAGTTGTCAAATAAAAAATCAAAATTATCAATAAGAACTTGGAAAAGTATTGTAAATCTCTCATAATTAGAGAAATGCAAATACTCTGAGGTACCATCTCACACCTTGCAGATTGACTAACATGACATCAAAAGAAGATAACAAATGTTGGAGGGGATGTGGCAAAATAGAGACATTACTGCTTTGCTGGTGGAGTTGTGAATTGATCCAAACACGGCAATTTGTAACAAAAAGGCTTTAAAAGAATACCTACCCTTTTATTCACCCATACCACTGCTGGGTTTATACCCCAAAGAGATAATAAGGAAAAAAGACTTGTACAAAAATATTTATAGCTGTGCTCTTTGTGGTGACAAAAAAAAATGGAAAATGAGGGGATGCCCTTTGTAAAAAAAATTGTCAATTTAAAAAATTAAATATTTAGATAGAAAAACTGTTCAATATAGGTTCAAAACTGTTCAGATACTTTTGATAGATATAATCAAAAGTATCCTCAATGATGAAGTGAAGCTCAACATGAACTTTCCTTCAGGGCCAGGTGCAAGGATGATAAAGAGATTCTTATTATAAAAATAAATATATATATATATATATATATATATATATATATATATATATATATATATATATATATACGGATAAAGAAGAATTTCTAATTCTAAGGGCCTCTAAATCCACCCAAATAAACAAACTCTGGGTTCCACAAGGAACCACTTCTCCTGTGTTTCACAGGCTACACTAATCCTCCCTGATTTGACTAACCCAAATTTATACTTTCTAAATAAAATCTACTGCTATTATACTTATAATTCTTAACCTCATCTTCAAAGTATAAAATATCAAAGGCTAGCTGGTTGAGGCTCAACAAGAATCAAGTTAGGATTCTGAGTCAGAGTCCAAACCAAAGACTAGGTTTTTTTTTGATCTTCTCATATTTAAACAATCTATTAAACCACAATAAATATTCAATAGTGTTTCCCAAGTTGGGAAAGGAAAACACTAAGCTCCTTCAAGTCTTTCCTTCAGATAGAAAGGCAAAGATGTTACCTCCTCCAGCCCGGAAAGAGTCTTTGAGTGTGCCAACTGCCAGAGACCAACTCCCCACTGTCAGAGAGAGTAATTGACAGAGAAAATGATTATAACCGTAACATCTGAAATTAACATGCTCTTGGTTCTGCTTCAAACTCCAATTCTTTTCTTAAGTCAGCCACTTTACTACTTATCTCGAAACTAATAAAACAATTCTTATTTTCTAATATCATCCTTACAATATCCCCCCCCCCCTTTGAGCATATGAGAGAGATGAAAAATCTTTCCCATAGGCTCAGTATTCCATGAAATTCTAAACCTATACCTAATCATTATTATATTTCCTAAAAATAGTCTTATTGCTACACTTTATCTATGTTAATCTGTACTAGGGATATAAATGAAAGAAAATAAAATTTAAATGAAAACAAATAATTAGTGAAAACATATTTGTACCAATGCAAGTGCAAAACATACAATTACAGAAATTCAAAATGCAAACTTTTGAAAAAAAATTTGAAACAATAAAATACAAACTACCTCATATTTTACAAAAAACTAAAGTCTATCTAAAATAATAATTATGCTCAACTTATGCAAACTTTATTTTACAAAACTTATTTGAACAGTTCAAATGAATCTTTTTACAATGCTAAGACAGAAAACCAAAACTAAGTACATTAAAACTAAAAATCAACTTACTATACTAATAAAATCAAAACTTTAAATAATTTAACTATAAATACATCTACATAAATATACACATCTGTAGAATTTCTACATCTATGTACATGTTATATATAAACTAGTTACATGTTGCAGGAGGAAAATAATCTTCCCGCCTTAAGATAGTCTAAGAAAAACTTAAAGATTTTCTTTAGAAAGTTATGTATGTTTTCTTGATTTTCATCTCCAAGGAATACATAAAGTCTTCCTGTGAGATAGGATCTTATTTTAGTGTGTACAATTATTATTATTTTCCCAAGGTGTCTTATCTGTATTTATTTATTTCTATGGATACTCATCACCTGGTTTCGTGTTACTGATTTTGGGAGAAATGTATTCTATATGAGTACGTTATTTTGTAGTGAATACTTACCAAATCTTTAAAGTCTCTTCCTCTGCTACTGTCTTCTGTCTTCATGTCGTTACTATGTAGTGTTTGTTTGCAACTATAGTGAAAGTGTGTAGTGTTAGAATGGTGCAAAAATTTTACAGTTTATGTCCATAATCAGTCTGTGTTCCTCTTTTCTATGATGATTTGTTTTTCAATGTCTTTGTTACAGTTCAATCATCCATTTGCCATCATCTATGTTTCTCCTATGTTGTCTTCTCCTTTGTCTTGATCTTGATCTCTTGTCCTAAAGAAAGCCCTTTGCAGTGAATCACTGCCAACTCTTTCGGTAGTTGGAGAGATGACAGTACTTCTCAAATTATTTCTTCATGAGTGATTGTTTTCCCACTATATGTTAAAAAATCCTCTCTGAAGCCAGAGGGAACCAAAGGTTTGGCAAATTCCAAATGTGTATTTGAAATCAATGTAAATATTTGCATGTTTATCTCTTGAAAGCTCCCATGCATGTTTTAAAGTGATTAAATCTACTCCCTGAGCACTTAGGTTCCTAGGTAGTGAAGCAAACCATAGGTTCTCAAATTCACTTACTACCGCAGTACCTGAAAATTTTATTCCATTCTGGATATATGATGATCCATCTGTGAATAAGATCAGGTCAGGGTTGTCAAGAGGTGTATCTGACAGATTTTCTTGAGGCCTTTCTATTAATTGCACTACAGCTTCACAATCATGCAATGGTTCCCCCTGTGTTGGTAAATCAGGTAATGATGGAGCTGGATTTAAGGTGTTACATCACTTTAATGGTATATATTAATTCTCCATAAGTACTATGTCATATTTAGCCAGGTGTTGATATGAAAATGCCTACGTTTTGAACTTTCAGAGAAGAGCCTTGACTTCATGTAAACAATAAACTGTCAGTGGGCAGCCTAACTAAATCAGCAGATTTGGTAACAAGCAATGCAGTTGCTGCCACCCCTCTTAAGCATGGAGCTATTCCTGAAGCTATGGGATCTAGCTGACCAGAATAATATTCGATAGGACATTGGTTTGGTCCTAAGCTCTGTGTCAAAAAACTTGAATTTATTCCCTTTTGCTTGTGGACATAGAATAGAGGGAGAATACTTTTGAATAATTAGGGATACCAAGACCAGAAACTGATAATATTGCCTCTGTTAACTTTGCAATTGCTTGCAAATGCCTGGTTTTAGCTTCAGTGGATCTTTCTCAGTGTTTTTTGTTAAAGCAGTCAGTGGTTTTGTAAGTTCACCATAATTAGGTATCCATTCTCTACAAAAACCTGTGGTTCCTAAGATAGCTCTGAGTTACTTTTTGGTCCCAGGGGCTTTTGTATGTCTTCTGCTCTCTTTTAGGAAATGCTTCTGGTCTCCTCAGACAGCACAAACCCTAAATATTATACACGAGGAAGACACCATTGAAGTTTAGTTTTTGATATTTTGTGTCTCCTCTTGTAGAGCTCACACAGGAGATGTTTACTATCATGTAGGCACACTTTTGCAGATGGTGATGCTAGAAGTAAATCATCTACAAAGTGAATAAGCTTATTGTAAACTGAATATTATTCAAATCTTTGTTTAAGATTTAAGAAAACAATGAAGGACTTTCACAGAATCTCTCTGGCAAATGGGACCATGAATATTGATTTCCATGCCACATAAATGCAAATATCTTCTTGAGTCTTTCTCTATTGGTATTGAGAAAAAAGCAGAACATAAATCAATCACAGTAAAATATTTTGCATGACTTGGAATAGATGAAATGATGGCATCAGGACTTGGTATAATTGGGTAAGATTTTACTACATGATCATTAATAGTTCTTAAATCTTGAATGAACCTATAGACTTTTCATCCTTTAGCATCTAGCTTGGGTTTTTTAATTGGTAAAATTGGGATGTTATATTCAGAGATGCATTCTATTATTATGCCTTGCTTCAATAACGAATTTATTATCAGGGTAATCCCATCAATGGCCTCTTCGTTAAGTGGTTATTGTGGAAAATATGGTGGTGGACCTCCTTTAGTCAGCACTTTAACAGGAGTTACTGATTTTAATAAACCTACATCTGTAAAATCTGTAGCCCATAAGTCTTTTGGAATATCATAAGGTAACTGATAGATGTTATTCTCTTCCCCCTCTGAATCTATTATATCTAGAAGTAATACAGTGAAAAGTTTTAAAGATTCTTCTGGGAGTTTTAAAGAAATATCTCCTTTTGGGGTATATACTATCATTGCTCTCAATTTACAAAGAAGATCCCTATCCACTAGATTCATTGTGGAATTTGGCATTAAAAGAAAAGAGTTTTCTACACTGAGAGGTCCAAGTGAAACCATTCTTTGTTCTAGCTTTTTTATTTTTTGAGGTCTTCCTGTCACACCCACTACTTCTATTGAACCCACTGCTTTCCACTCCTCAGGGGATTTCTGTAATACAGATTTGGCAGCACATGTGTCTAAGAGACAATCATAAACTTATGTTCCTACTTTTAGGACTACATGGAGTTCTGTGCTATTTTCTGGAGAATGGATAGGTATCACAGGAGCTAACATGCTAGGACCAGGAAAACTCAACACTTGTTCCTGTGCCTCATTCTCTAATTCTTCATTGATTTTTCCTGTAGTAAATTGCCATGTTGTAAAAATCTCTTTGTCATTTTCATTAGTTCGTATTCCATTGCCCATAACTCCTAGTTCAATTTCCCCATATACTATATTTTTAATTGCAGAGTCCTTAGCACATCTTCATAATGAACTTGCACCTTTTTGCATATCAAGTTTTTGGGGATTCCCACCAGCTACTTGGGAATATTTTGGAAGAGCTCTTGCTTTGATATATTCTTGCATGGTATTCAGGTCTGCAGCTTGTTGTGAATTATGGTAGCATCCAGTATGAAAATAATTTGGGTAGTTTGATCTCCCATACTAGAATGCATTATTAAATCCATTATTAAACTCATAATTTCTATATCCGTTTTGCCTGAATCCATTGAAGTGACTAAGTTTATTGCCTTGGTTTCCCCTGAAGATTTGTCCAAAGAATTTTCCCCAAATATTTACTCTCTCATGAGATGACCAGGTCTGTTACAGAGAAAATATCTGGTTGTTTGTGTGTATTGTCCGGGATTGTAATTATTTCTGAGTTGTCTATAAGTTTGTTCTTAGTGCAGCTACTGTTTTTTTCCCCTGCATTTCATTGGATTTCAGTTTTTGTTTAAGCTCTCTGATTTCTTTGATTAAGTTACCTATTATATAGTTTTTCTCTTCTGATTGTCTGTCTTTTGGATCTTGGAAAACCTAGTTAACAATTATCTAAATTTCTCCAAGACCCATGTCAAACCAGTTTGTACAGTTAACCCGAAAATAATTTCAGACCATGGGGCATGCATTTTTTACAAACTGCCTATGAATATGATTTATGTTTTCATCTTTTAAAGTATCCAACCCAATCCATTTTTCTGCACAGTCAATAATTCTATCAAGGAAAGTGGAGAGAGTCTCTCCCACTTCCTGCTTCAGGTGCTCAAATTTAGACCAGGTTCCTGGGCATTTGGAATTTTGCCTCATAGTTTCAATTATTGCTTCCCTGGCTGTAGTTAAATCTCTATACCCTGCAAAAGAATTATATTCCCAATCAGGATTCTGTTAAATTTACATAGTTTGACTGAATTATTTAATATGTGCTCGCCAGGGATTTAATTTCTAAATCCCAAAATGAACTACTCAGGTAAATTGAATTTATGATCGTTTATTTTGACAATAGAGATAAGATATTAAGGAAGTGAGAAAAGGGGAGAGAGAGAAAGAGAGAGAGACAGAGAGACAGAGAGACAGAGAGACAGAGAGACAGAGAAAGAGACAAAGAGACAGAGAAAGACAGAGAGAGACAACAAGACAGAGAGACAGACAGAGAAACAGAGAGACAGAGACAGAGACAGAGAGAGAGATAGAGAGAGAGAGACAGAGAGAGAGAGAGACAGAGAGATTCTTCTGAACCAGTTAGAAATTCTAAGGCACCAGTCAGGGAAAAGGAGAAAGTAGTCTGAGGTCTCTTGCACAAGATCCTCCAGGGGCCAGTTCCACAGCCAAGTATCTTCACTTCAAGTCTGAGTGTTTGTCTTCCAGTCTCTCCTTAAGTGTCTGTCTTCCCACCAGCTCTGAGTGACTGTCTTCACTCCAAGTTCCAGTGACTGATGATTCTAGTCCAAGCCCCTGTGACTGATGATCTCTGTGAGTGCCCACTCTTTCACAAGTGGGTCACAGACTTCCCACTCAATGCATGAAATAGATGTTCACACCTTTTGTGGTTAGTTCATACCTTTTTGTGGTTAAAATAGGTAGATCTACTTTAAATACTGGGTTAACACTTTGGAGATTAAAATCTAAAAATAGACAGGGATTACAATTTAATCTTCACAATAAAGGAGGAGCTCTGTACCTTCATTGTTACAATCAGAGGAGAGCTAAATCCAATCTTCACAATCCCAAATCAGCCAATCAGCAATTCTGGGATTATTATTAGTGTACCGTATAATCTGCTGTTTCTCCCTTTGTGTTAATAATTTATCTACATGGATGTCAAAGTCCAAATAAGAAGGATTATAAAGCTTAACTAAGTGCTTAAACTGCTTTACAAATGTCATGGGTTCTTCTTCATATGATGGTGTGTTTTTCTTAAAACTGTCTATATCAGCTTGTGAAAACTTGTTGTGGCACATGAGATTCAATAAACCACACTGGGGACACTATTGGTACCTTCCTTAAAGGGAACATATGAACTAGTTTGCTTTCTAATGCTTCAGTTTCCATTTTTTACACCTTCAATGGGGGAATGGCTGAACAAATTGTGGTATATGTTGGTGATGGAATACTATTATGCTAAAAGGAATAATGAACTGGAGGAATTCCATGTGAACTGGAACGACCTCCAGGAATTGATGCAGAGTGAAAGGAGCAGATCCAGGAGAACCATATACACAGAGATGGATAGACTGTGGCACAATTGAATGTAATGGACTTCTCTACTAGCAGCAATGCAATGATATAGAACAATTCTGAGGAACTTATGAGAAGAAATGTTATCCACATAGAGAGAAAGAACTGTGGGAGTAGAAACAGAGAAGATAAACAACTACTTGATCACATGAGTCGATGCAGTTATGATTGGGGATGTAGATTTTAAATGATCACTATAGTGCAAATATCAAAACTATGGAAATAGGTTTTTATCAATGACACATGTAAAACCCAGAGGAATTGAGGATTGGTTAAGAGGGGGAGGAGGAAGAAGGGAAAGAATATGAATCATGGGGCAGCTGGGTAGCTCAGTGGATTGAGAGCCAGGCCTAGAGATGGGAGGACCTAGGTTCAAATCTGGCCTCAGACACTTCCTAGCTGTGTGACCCTGGGCAAGTCACTTGACCCCCATTGCCTAGCCCTTACCACTCTTCTGCCTTGGAGCCAATACACAGTATTGACTCCAAGACGGAAGGTAAGGGTTTTTTTAAAAAAAAGAATATGAATCATGTAACCATGGTAAAATTTTCTTAATTAATCAATTAAATAAAATTCAAATAATAAGTCAATATTCAAAGCTGGGAAAGGAAGAAAGGAAAGATACCAAGGAGGTAGACAAATGGAAAGGGATGAAGGAGAGAAGAAAGGAAGTGTAAACCTTAAAATTTCTTAGACTTATAAATGTTGGAAATTTCACCATTGGGAAATTTCATACTTGGAAAATTTCTTAGTGATAGTCTATTGGAATGTGAACCCCATTGGCATGGGAGGTTCCTCCTCCTCCCTTCTTAAGATTACTTTAGGACAGAAACCTTTTGCTAAACAATGGAAAGGGCTTTGACCTATGCTTAAGCACAGAACAGGAATTTCTTTGAGTCATGATTGATTTTAGAATTGATACAATAGAGATACTTAGAATGACAGAACCAGGTCTTGGAGAATACAATTTCCACCCCACTCAGTCCTAACAGGATTGAGGAAGGGCTGCAGCATAGATCAAAATTTAATTATTCCAATCGCTACCCTACTCAGGGTAACAGGATATAGGAAGGGCTGTAGCAAAGGATCAAAGATTTAATTATTTGAGAATATGACCTTTAACAGACATGTGCAAAGCCACAGACCTCTGGGCGGTCCTGGGTTAAGCTAGAGCCACCACTGGCACAGGGAAGACATGGACAGTGATTGGTAGATGTGAGAACTGAGGGGAGGGAACTTGGATGGTTTCCTTAAAGATAGAGGGGTCTGTGGACTGAGGAGGGGGGGTTGGAGAGGTTTTTGGTCTGAGAGGTGGTGCTTTGAGAGTTGGCTCTGAAGGAAGCTGGAGGTGGAGGCCCCTGAGACTGTTTCTCCATTTTGGTCATGTGAGTAATAGGGACTGATCTCCTTTCTTTGCCTCAGCTATCTAAGGGTTTGGGCCTTTTGGCCCAGCCTAAACAGAGGGGTATTTAAGCCCTATTCCCTTCTCTCCCCTTTCTTTCTCCCTCTCTCTCTCTATCTCTAATACCTTTCTTCATCCTGTTTGTAATTAAACTCCATAAAAGTTTGACTGCTGACTTGAGTTTCATTTAGGAATTACATAGCTGAATTCCTTGGCGACCTTAAATTAATATATATCAGTCTTTTAAAGTGATTTCCTTGTCACAGAAGGGAGGAAAAAAGGAGGAAAGAAGGGAGAAAGAAGGAAAAAAAACTTAATAAGAACCTATCCTATGTCAAGCATTATGTTAAATACTTTACAAATCTTTCATTTGTTCCTCAGAATAGCCTTGGGAGAGAGGGGCTATTATAATCCTCATTTTACAGTGTTAGAAAATTAGAAAAGCAGATGTTACGTGATTTACTTAAGGTCGTAAAATTACTAAGTGTTTGAGATAGATGAAGTCTGCCCATCCTAACTTCAGGTTCAATGTACTACCCACTTACCCCTACTAATAATAGTTATCATTTATAGGATACTTTAGTTTACAAAATGATTTACAAATATTATCTCATTTTTTTCTCACAACAATCATGGCAGTTACATAGTATCTATTACTCCCATTTTAGAGATGAGGAAGATGAGGCAAACAGAGGTTAAGTGATTTGCCTAGGGTCAGAGTCAATTAATTAACATTGATTAAGTGTTACAAAATGGGGATAAAAAGTAAAACCCCCCAAGTTTCTGTTCCCCAAGTACTCTCAATCTAATGGTTTAAGACAACACATAAAGAAAACATGAAAAGTGCAGGGGGAGGAAGTTTCCCTGGCTAGAGAGATGATAAGTTTCTACAGTCAGGTAACTAGAGTGAAAAATGATCTGAGGAAATAAGAGTTTCAGAGTTGATTTTATCTTGTAGAATAAGAAGTTTCTGGAGACCAGGAAGACAGGAAAGTATCCAGGTGGGAAATGATGAGGTGGATTTTCTGTTGTCCTCCTTAAATGATGGAGGTTCTAGTTAGAGTTCTCCATTGTCCACCCTCTACCCTTTCCAACTAGAGTAAAGGAAGAAGTCTCAGGGGGTTCTGATGAAATTTGAGTTTCAGAATTTATTTCATATTTGGGATAATACGGTTAATAAGTTTCTGTAGTGCCTGATTGTAGGTACTTAAATATTGATTGATTGATTGGTTTAACTCAAGAATTCCTTACTTCAAGTACATTCCTCTATCTGTTGCACCACCTAGGATCATAGATTCAGAACTTGAAGGGATATTAGAAGCCATCTAGTATAACCCACTTATTTAATGAATGTGGAAGTTGGTATCTAGAGAAGTTAAGTGACTTTTTCAAGATCACATAGGTAGTAAGTGAAAAGAAGTTGGGCTTTTAACCTATGTCTTCTGAACTCAAAGTGGACATGTAAACTGTAACATGCTCTCTCTTGGATGAAGTGAAATGAATCAAAAAATAAAATAGGTAAATAAAATGGGGAGGTTGACAGATGTGGTCCCAATAGGGCTAGACAATTGTTTAAGCAGATACAATGGAAGAATTATCTAGGAAAAAGTTATCTACGACCTTGGAAGGAGAAATTCAGTGGGAAGTTGAGCTAAGGACCTTTTGGAAGATTTCTACATGTGATTATCTTTTCAATGTATCTCACCTCTTAGTAGATAGAATGCTATTTCAAATCTGTTGTTGCAAATGAATTTTACTGGACATGCTTCTAGCATTTATGATTCTATGATGTTATAAATATTTAGCTTGTTGGAGTAGAAGAGAATCATATTCTGAATCATAACAATCTGATTTTAGTGTAGTGAATTGCTAATTTTGTACAGTTGAATCAAAGTTGAAAACATTTAAAAATAAGTCCTTCATATGACCACCTTTGGAGAATTTCCCTCACAAATATCATTAAGGCTTACATCCTGGAGACATATGCTAGCCTATAGTTTGCCACTGTTGGGGAGAAGGGGGAAGTCAGTGTACAGTGTGAGATTTTTTAATCGAGATGACACTTTGCTGCTTTTATCAATTCCAAAGACATTTCAGAGACTACTTAATGATTTTGAGAAATAATTAATTTTGAAGTTAAGTATCCATGAGGAAAAAAAGGAAAACAAAACAGGTGAATATTGCCCACTGTTCAGATTATGGTATTCTGTTGAATATACTGATTACACTGATATGAAGTTCATGACAGGGAGCCAGTTTAAGCTAGATTATAAAATACAATTTAAAAAAAAAACTTTCAGTGGGGATAGTACTTCAAATACTACAAATCATGGCTAATTGTTTTTTTTTTTATTTTGTTCATTGTCCAGGATTAAGAAAGTGATTAGAAAATGTTAACAATGAAGATTAAATTTTTAAAAGTGATATGCAAACTTCTTTTTGAAAATCTGTTATTAAATATTTATCCATATTCCCATGATATTGTTCTATCTTCCTGTCAGTCTGTCTGCCTCTATCTACATATATATTCACACACACATATAAAATAACATACATAAAGATATGTATGTGTATACACACACATTCACATACACAGAACTTGACTCGGAATAGGATAGGAAGAATAGGATGAGATATAGCTCTTTTGAAACATGGAAAGAATTTTTTTTTTTGTAACCTCCAAGCTGCTCTCAGAAATAAAGGTGAATTTGTTTTTAATATAAATGTGTTTTTTTTAATGATATCATTTGGCTCCATAGAACACTACATTCTCCAAAGAACTAAAGTCAAGGATCATGCAAAGGGCACAGAAAGGTTATAATAAATTATAAATAATGAATGATGAAAGAGAAACATTATCAAGGACAGCATTAAAGAAATATGTCATTGAAAAGTTTGACTTCCTGCATGGTGACGGCAATATGTAATCAATAGACATTGCATATTCTCTATTTGTAACCTTGAAAAATCAAGGGATTTTCTAAAATAGGCTATGAATATCTTGGGTAATGAGTTATATAGAATGATATGGAATTGATGAGTTGTGAACTGTGTCATTGGAGGACAGACCCATTTTGATGAGATTATTGACCCATTGGCATTTTAGAATATTGATAAGCTGGAAAGCATCCATATGAATGAACTCAAATTCTTTTTTGACATAGAGAAAATGAGACCGATATTGATGCTTGATAGTTGTGTTGAAGCATCTAAAGGAGGAATGTAATAAAAAAAGAAATGAGATCTTCATTTTTAGCCACAGAAGAAAAAAGAACATTGGTCAAAATCACAAAAAAGGCAAATTTTGATTGGTATAAGGAAAAACTATGAAAAGTTTTATCATCCAAAAATTGTTAGAGGTTGCCTCTAAAGGAAATTGTGTTCTTATTAATGAAAGTCTTCAAACAAAGGATGGAGTTTTTTTTTACCAGGTAGGTTGAAAGAGGGATTCTTTTTTAGACATCAATGAAATTATTTAGTTTTGTTAGATTGTGAGCTCTTCAAGGGCAGTAATTGTCATTTGCCTTTCTTTGCATCCCCAATACTTAGCATAGTAGCCTGCAAACAGCAGATGCTTCATAAATGTTTATAATTGATTTTTGAGGTCCATTCCAAATGAAACTGTAAGATTTAAAGAAAGAGAACTTGGCAAGTCTTGTAAAGAATGGTTATGGATGGGTTGTTATTTTTAACAGTGAAGTGAATATTTACATTGATAAAATCATAGATTCTTTGAAGTATCAAAGTCTTTTAAACATGTGTCACACACACACTCACACAAACACCACACACTTCTGGAGTGCTTTTTTATGCAAGCTAATCATGTAACTTCTGTTACAGATATAAACTTGATTAGTCACAATGCCAATTATTCCTCAATAACATCTCCTTTGAGAAGACCAAAACTCTTTTAAAAAGTATCTAAGTGTTTCAGAAATCTCCAAGATGATAGATAATCTCTTTCACTTAACAGGTAGTTAGGAACAATGGAAGAGAGGTTAAAGTGAACTATGTTTTACCACAGCAGCTTGCATTTTGAAAAGCTTGAATGAAGTGGAAAGTGTATCTTCCCTCTTGACTGTTACAAGAGCTCATTAGCCATTGGAATAAGTGTACATGTTTTTACCATTTGATTTCTCCTTGCCTCTGTATTTTCTGCATGAATGGCTTGGTGGCTATTGAGGGAATTTGTTCTGGGTACTTCTGAATGACTTACTAGTAATGGTCAGCCAAAGGATTAGGCAGTCACCTTACCTCTAAATGCCATTGTTTGTATTTCTGTCAGGGTTTCATCATCATTGTTTAACGTTGCATCTTCTCTGGTTTTCAGTGAGAGTAAACAGAAGGAAAGTAAGTATGATTTTGCTTGACAATTTAATAGCAGCTGCCTTGACATTATGACAGCAAATTGTGAAAAATGAGTGAGATCCTCTCACGGGAGAGGAAGAAAGGCAGTTCTTTGCATTGACATCTCTGAAACTCTGTCTACCCTGATTGAAAGAAGATTGAGAGAATAATCTGTATCATCGAGGTCAAACTACTCTACTTAAATGTGGAACAGTAGTGATCAGTGTCTTTGGGGGTGCCTCTGTTGATAAAATCATGGATATATTTCAGTATAACTATTTTAGTTTGGCAAAATTTGAAAGGCAGTGCATTGGACTCTGCTACTAGTGGGCTGAATGTCATTGGATGAATCACCTTTACAAGCCTATCATTTGTCAGTTACTTCACCCATACATTCTGTGATCCAACCATATATAGGCCTTCTTTCTGTTACTCATACATTATGTTCCACCTCTATTCCGTAATTTATCAGAATCTATGATTTCCTGAAAGACTCAAATATCGAGTCCTTTTGTACAAGACCTTCTAAGTTAGTGCATATGTGTTTTTATAAAGCTTTTATACCAAGTGAAATATTTGTAAAGTGTTTAACTTTTGGCTTGAACATATAGATATATAGATTCTATATAAATGTTTGCTAGTATTATTATATGAATATAGGTTGTATATATCTATAGATACATATATATGTATGTATGTATGTATCTATCTATCTATCTATCTATACCTATGTCTATCTTTTCTAAACCTTTAAAAAGTAATATCCTCTAAGGCAGCAATTCTTTTGTCTTTATTTTGGTTCATTTTCTTTTCTTTTCTTTTAATTTTAGTATTTAGCTTGTAGCATAGTGCCTAGAATATATTAAATTTTTAATAATTAATGCATTGATTATGTAATAATTTTTAATCTATGAATACAATTACTTGCTAGAATGAAGAACTTAGTCACTCTACGTTGTTTACAAGGGACCTTTGAAATTATTTATATATATATATATATATACAAATATATGTATTACTAATCCAAGATCACATTTAGAAAGTTCTTTGATATGAGCCTGACAACAACTCTATATTGTTGTCTAGTTGTTATTAATATCTCCATTTTAGAGATGAAGAAACTGAAAGTCTAAGATATTAAGAGTTGGTTTAACTAATATCTGAGCTAGAATTCAAACTCAAACTAGCCTCAAGTTCAATTTATTTTTCTTCAATATAAAAATGCTTCCAGTAAAAAATGGCATTTATATAGAGTTTTAAAGCCCTTTAAAACTTTGAAGCAAATAAAAATATATTTGAGTCTTACTATAATATTCTGAATTATGAAAACACATACATATATACATATTCCTGTGAATATACAAACACATATACATATACATACACACATGTATATATATTTATATATGTATATATATATATATATATGTACAAAAGAGGAAATGAGGACCCACCTATAAAGAGGAAAAGGAGTCTAAAGTCTGCAGAGATTAAATAACAAGCAAGAGAGTTGAGATTGTAAACCTAAATCTTTCAGGCTAGGATTAAATCCAGGGCTCTTCCTATGTAAAAATGCAGTATAAAATATTATTAGAACCAAATTTTGCATCATAGTTTAAGATTATGAGATCTTATGTCCTGAAGAAAATGATTTTGAAGGCAATTCCTAGATCTTCAGCTCCAGAAGTTAGAAGTAAATTTTCACTTCATAAATTCATATAATCATAAATTTAGAGTCAGAAAAGTCTTAGGATCATGAATTAAGAACTTGAAGAACTTCATCTATTTAAATTTTATTTTTTTAGGAGTGGGAAATTGGGTTTCTTGTTTTAAATTGATTTGCCCAAGGTCACACTAGGTAACAGTTGAACTATTTCAAGGAACTATTACTGTCGAACATAATGAGAAATGGAAAAAAGAAATCTAACTTCCTTCCAAAAGTATTGTGGAAAGCAATACATTTGATAACAATACTAATAATAAAACCTATTTCATATAGGACTACATTTTTCAAACTAATTCTAAATATTATTTCATCTTAACTATTGCATATTTGTTTCCTTATATTTATACAATCTTTATAAAATGATATACACACATATATATATAAAGTCTGTCCTTGATGAAAATATGAAATGACAATAAAATGGTTTTTGCAAATGATTATCTATAGCAGATCATAATTCTTCATTCACCCAGTTCACAGAAAGAGAATACAAAAATTCATCTGCATTAATTTTTTTGCCTCATAATGACTCAGTATAACTTTAAAAGCTCTCTAATAAGGAGTCTTTCATCCATAGATTAAAAACATTGTGAGTAAAAAAAACCCTACCCCATTATATGAGGATTAGATTTTAATTTTAGCTTTGGTTTTTAGATAATAATAATTCTAAAACAGCATAAAGCATGATTTTTAATAGGCCTTTTGTGATTATTTCAGTGTAAGTTCTAAGGTTTTAAATTCATATAAATAACTGCTTTAGTATGATTAATCATTATTGGCATAGGCCTTAGTCTTGAACCTTAGCCTAAAATAATGCACCTTCAGCACCACCCACTCATAATCATTGGAATAATCAATTTTAGAAAGTAGGGCTTAGGGTCTCCCATTCCCCTCTTGTTTATCAAGTGTCAAGTCATCATCAAGTGACATCTTCTACCAATGAGAGGCATTTCCTGATTTCCTCAAACAATCCACATCTCCCTATTTTCATTGTCCTGAATTATTTTAAAATTGATATATTAGTTGTCTAATTCTTTTGTCATAAAAGAAGACCTCTAACAAGGCTCTGGGTCTTTTGGTCTTGATTAGGAGTCTGGTTTTATTGTGAGACCAGCCCTCTCTCAATAAACCTATGTATTTTTGGTTTGGGGAATTTGTTTCTTCTATTTTATTTGCTTCCCTGTGCTTAGAAATTACACATGCAAGATTTTTTTTTTTATCAATGCAAGCAAAGCCATAAAACATTGTCACTATTCAATGAGTATAAATGTAACATCAGTCATTAATGATGGAACTAAGACCAAATCCAGAAAATGCTTAGAAAATAGTACCAGTAATAAATAAGTGGACTCTTCAGAGATAGAAATAATTTCATTAAGGGTTGGCTCAGATAACCCTAGACAATATAAAATACTTAGGGATCTATCTGTCGAGATAGACAAAGGAACTATATGAACACAACTACAAAACACTTTCCATACAAATAAAACTAGATCTAAACAATTGGAAAAACATTAATTGCTCAAGGGTAGGACAAGCACACATAATAAAAATGACCATCCTAACCAAAATTATTTACTTATTTAGTGTAACCATCGAACTACCAAAAAACATTTTTACTGAATTAGAAAAAAAAAAAACAACAACAACATAACAAAGTTCATTTGGAAGAACAAAAGATCAAAGATATCCAGGGAAACAATGAAAAAACAATGTGAAGGAACCTGGCCTTGTAGTACCAGATCTCAAACTATACTATAAAGCAGTGGTCATTAAAACAATATGATACTGGCTAAGAGGCAGAAAGGAGGATCAATGGAAAAGACTTGGGGTAAGTGACCTCTACAAGACAGTCTATGACAAGCCCAAAGATCCCAGCTTTTGGGGCCAAAATCCACTATTTGATAAAAACTGATGGGAAAATTAGAAGGCAGTGTGGGAGAGATTAGGTTTGGAACAACACCGTACACCAAGATAAACTCAGAATGGGTGAATGACTTGAACATAAAGAAGGAAACTATAAGTAAATTATGTGAACACCGAATAGTATACATGTTAGACCTTTGGGAAAGGAAAGATTTTAAAACCAAGCAAGACTTAGAAAAAGTCAGAAAACGTAAAATAAATAATCTTGATTACAAAAAATTAAAAAAGTTTTTGTACAAACAAAACCAATGTAACCAACATTAGAAGGAAAGTAACGAATTGGGAAACAATCTTCATAATAAAAACTTCTGACAAAGGTCTAATTACTCAAATTTACAAAGAACTAAATCAGTTGTAGAAAAAAATCAATCCATTCTCTAATTGATAAATGGGCAAGGGACATGAATAGGCAATTTTCAGTCAAAGAAATAAAAACAATAAACACATGTAAAAGTGTTCTAAATCTCTTATAATCAGAGAGATGCAAATCTAAACTCTGAGATATCACCTCATACCTAGCAGATTGGATAACATGACAGCAATGGAAAGTAATGAATGCTGGAGGGAAAGTGGCAAAGTCAGGACATTAATGCATTGCTGGTAGAGTTGTGAACTGATCCAACCATTCTGGAGGGCAATTTGGAACTATGCCCAAAGGGTGCTTAAAGACTGTCTGCCCTTTGACCCAGCCATAGCACTGCTGGGTTTGTGCCCCAAAGAGATAATAAGGAAAAATATATCTTCAAGAATATTTATAGATGCACTCTTTGTGGTGGCCAAAAATTGGAAAATGAGGGGATGCCCTTCAATTGGGGAATGGCTGAACAAATTATGGTTTATGTTGGTGATGGAATACTATTGTCCTCTAGGAATAATAAAGTGGAGGAATTCCATGGGAACTGGAACAACCTCCAGGAAGTGATGCAGAGCAAAAGGAGCAGAACCAGGAGAACATTGTACACAGAGATGGATACACTGTGTTACAATAGAATGTAATGGACTTCTCCATTAGTGGCAATGCAGTGATCCTGAATAATTCAAAGGGATCTATGAGAAAGAACACTATCCACATTCAGAGGCAAAACTGTGGGAGTAAAAACACTGAAGAAAAATAACTGCTTGATTACATGGATCGAGGGTGATATGATTGGGTATATAGACCCTAAATGAACATTCTAGTGCAAACATCAACAGCATGGAAATGAGTTCTGATCAAGGACACATGTAATACCCAGTGGAGTTTGCATGTCGGCTATGGGAAGGGTGGGAGTAGGGGAGGGAGTAATCGAATATGATTTTTGAAACCAAGGAATATTTGAAATTGACCAAATAAAGTAAAAAAAAGAATAAAAAAAAAGGATAGGCTCAGGAAGAGGAATATCAAAGACAAATGGTGTAATAGAAAGGGTGAAGTTTAAGGACTCTTGAAAACTGGTTTCTCTCTTAGTTTTTCCCTTTACTGAGTGATTTTGATTAAGTAATTTCACTTTTCTGGGTCTTGTTGTCCTTTGTAGTACCAAGGACAGTGTTTGGGTAGGCAGTGCTACTCTGAAGCCTCCTGAGCTTTCAAATATAGCCAGTATTTATCTAACCTTAGGTTTTGTACTGGGTTCATTCTTTTAGGTTAAACCATCTCCAAATCTTCACTGAAATAAAATTTTAGTATTTTACTTCCACACAGGACTTCTGAGGGAGAGTACTATTTTTTGACTCTATATGAAGGAATCCTTCACTGCATAAGAGGGAAAAGAAGTAAAAAAAATTAAATTTAAATTTAAATCCCTAAGTATAGGTATGAATTAGGTAAGAAACAGGCAGGTTCCCACACGGAGGGGGATTCAAAGTAATGAAGTATTGACAAAAATGATTAAAATCAACTGAAATATCTAAATGTATGAGCATACTTACAACATGGGCACCCTGGTCTGTTTAATCAGCTGTTTTAAATTTCCCTTCCAATAATACTGCCTGAGTGAGTAAGTTTTTCTTTTCAGTCACTTCTCTCTCTGGTAACTTCTCTTTTTCCACTTAGTCACACTGATGCTGCTTCCTCTGCTCCTGCCTTTGTCTCTGTCACTCTGGTAATATTTCTAGTACCTAATACCCTAAAACTCAAAGATCCAAAGGACATCAGCTAATTTTCAAGATCTCTTGTATCCAAAGTATAGACCTGCATCAAAAATGTAAAAACAAAAAAAAGACACAAATAGGACAGGAAGAAGAAACCCAAACAAAAGGCAAGGACATTCCAGATTCAAGCTTGCCTAAGAGAACATTTGCTGGGAAGATCAGGACTGGCAGGAAAACCTAACCAAAACACATCTCATAGGATTCCACCCATTCTTCTCACTGTCTGAGGCTTATAGATTTGTTATTATACCCTAAGGCAAAGAATTAGGGTCAGGAAATACCCCCTTGTGATTATTCATGTCACTTTAAACTATTTTTGTGGTATACATGAAAAAAATCAAAGGATATGTAGCTTATTTTAAATTGTGTGCATTGGGAAAAGAGGACAGGGAAGGTCCCTACATCCTAAAGAGCATTCTACAAGTATAATAAAGGAGCTGCACTGGATAATTACAGTGTATACCTCTATTGTAGAGAAGAATAAGGAAGTATGAATTTCTTAGAAACATATATCAGTATATGGAAGAGGATACTCTTATTCAAAAAAGTATTCAAGTAGATGAAAATTGGTTATGACCCTACTATTAAGTCCTCTTCTTTCCCACTTTTGTTTCATCAATACACTTGAGATTCTTGACTTTTTTATTTTTCAGATGAATTTTGTCAATTTGGGGGGGCTAGTTTTATAAAGTAACTTTTTCATAGATTGGCATAGAACTGGATCTTCAGTTTAATTTAATCTTGTCATTTTATTATATTAGCATGGCCCAACCATGAACAATTAATTCCTTTACAGTTGTGTGAAATACTGTTTCTATGGAGTGTTTTATTCTAAAATCATATAATTTCTATGTGTTTTTGAAAAATAAACTCAAATATTTCATACCTTCTATAACAATTTTGAAAGGACTTTCTTTTTTTAAATCTCATTCTCCTGTTTTGTGGTTTATATGAAGAAAAAGTGTTCATTTTTGTAGGTGTGTTTGATATCCTATTACTTAAGCTCTCAATTGGTTCTATTAATTTTTAAATGATCTTATCAGATTATGTAAAACTTGTCTGAAAAAATGTTTTGCCTATTTTACTCTTTCAAATTATTTTTTTTTGTTTGATGGATATACACAGCATTTTTAGAAAGATGTCAAATAATAATGGTGACAATAGAAATCCTTGCTTTACTCCTACTTTTATTAGAAAGGACTCTATTGCCTTACAATTGTGAATATAGCTATGTTAAATAATGTGTACCATATTAAAGGATTTTTGTATTCTCCTATGTGTTTGACTATGTTTAACATAAAGTGTTTTCTATTTTATCAAAAAAATTTTTGTGTCTAACAAGAAACACTATGAATGTTATTAAAAATAATACATTATATTCATGTCTTTATTTTGAGCTGAATATCTCTCATAAATCCAACTTAGTCATTGTATATAATAACCTTAATTTTACTTTAGTCTTTTTGCTATTGTTTTAATAAATATTTCACATAACACTTATTAGAAATATAGGTATATATGTTTCCTTCATTAACCTTTTTCTCTCTGTTCTAGATATCAGAATAATATCTCATGGAAGGAATTTTAAAGGATGCTATATTTTCCTACTTCTGCACTAAATTGATTTAAAGCTATAATTTCTTGTCCTCTGAATGTTGGGTATTATTCATATGTAAATATCTAATCCTATATCACTGTGCCCTGAATATTCATTTATAGTCTTTTCATTACATCCAGCTAGATTATTTATGTAGATTATTTGGTTCTCTATTTCTTGGTATTATAAAAACTTAGCTATTTCATGATTTTATAATTATCTATTTTCTTTTTAATGACATTTCTGACACATATTTGGGTAAAATAGTTCCAAATAATTTTCTTTATTTTCCTTTCTTTTGCTGTGAATTATTTTAATTTTTTACATCGACAATTCTGTTTTATTCTCATTTTATCAACTGCTAAAATTTTATGGTTTATAAATTATGTCTATTATCTCACTTGATGAGCTAGATATTTGTGTATTAGTTATCCAAAGTAGCTCCTAACAGAACTACATTGATTTATAAAATAACAACAATATTGTGAAGATAAACAACACTGAAAGACTTCAGAATTCCAATTCACACAATGACCTACCATGATTCCAGCGGATGAGGAAGGATGCTGTGCTCATCACAGCATGTGATAGGCCTATGGTGCAAAATGAGAACTATCCACAATTGTTAAAAAGGTGTTTGTTTTCTTCATTGACCAAAAGTCCATATTTTCTTAAGATTTTATCTGTAAATCTTGGTGATGTTGACCTTTCCTAAAAATGTTATCAATAAGTGTAGGTAAACAAATACACATGACAGACATTTATAATTTTTATTGTATAATATTGGTTTAATTCATATGAAAGAAACTTGTAAAAAATGTTTTTTATTTTGCTTTTGGAAACATTTTAACAATTTCATAGCTCCCATAAAATGTCAAATCAATTTCAGTCAATTCAATGAATTTAAGTGGGTTAATACATTCAAGTGATTTGCAAGTACTAAAGTGATACATAAATGCTTGCTATTTTTTTTAAATTTTAAACATTATTTTATTTGGTCATTTCCAAACATTATTCACTGGAAACAAAGATCATTTTCTTTTCCTCCCCACCCTCCCCCCCGCCCCCACCACATTTCCCTCTCCCATAGCCGATGCACGATTCCACTGGTTATCACATGTGTTCTTGACTTGAACCCATTTCCCTGTTGTTGGTATTTGCATTAGAGTGTTCATTTAGAGTCAGTCCTCAGTCATATCCCCTCCACTGCTGTAGTCAAGCAGTTGCTTTTCCTCGGTGTATTTACTTCTACAGTTTATCTTCTGCTTGTGGATAGTATTTTTTTAGATCCCTGCAGATTGTTCAGGGACATTGCATTGACCCTAATGGAGAAGTCCATCAACTTCGATTGTACCACAATGTATCAGTCTCTGTATACAATATTTTCCTGTTTCTGTTCCTTTCACTCTGCATCACTTCCTGGAGGTTGTTCCAGTCTCCATGGAATTCCTCCATTTTATTATTCCTTTTAGCACACTAGTATTCCATCACCAACATGTACCACAATTTGTTCAGCCATTCCCCAATTGAAGGGCATCCCGTGGTTTTCCAATTTTTGGCCACCACAAAGACTGCAGCTATGAATATTTTTGTACAAGTCTTTTTCCTTATTATCTCTTTGGGGTACAAACCTAGCAGTGCTATAGCTGGATCAAAGGGCAGACAGTCTTTTATCACCCTTTGGGCATAGTTCCAAATTGGCCTCCAGAATGGCTGGATCAATTCACAACTCCACCAGCAATAAATTAGTGTCCCCACTTTGCCACATCCCCTCCAGCATTCATTACTTTCCATAGCTGTCATGTTAGCCAATCTGCTAGGTGTGAGGTGATACCTCAGAGTTGTTTTGATTTGCATCTCTCTGATTATAAGAGATGTAGAGCACTTTTTCATGTGCTTATTAATAGTTTTGATTTCTTTGTCTGAGAACTGCCTGTTCATGTCCCTTGCCCATTTATCAATTGGAGAATGGCTTGATTTTTTGTACAATTGATTTAGTTCTTTGTAAATTTGAGTAATTAAACCTTTCTCAGAAGTTTTTATGAAGATTGTTTCCCAATTTGTTGCTACCCTTCTGATTTTGGTTACATTGGTTTTGTTTGTACAAAAATCTTTTTAATTTCATGTATTCCAGATTATTTATTTTGCATTTTGTAACTCTTTCTACATCTTGCTTGGTTTTGAAGTCTTTCCCTTCCCAGAGGTCTGACTTTGTATGCTATTCTGTGTTCGCCTAATTTTCTTATAATTTCCTTCTTTATGTTCAAATCATTCACTCATTTTTAATTTATCTTGGTGTAGGGTGTGAGGTATTGATCTAAACCTAATCTTTCCCACACTGTCCTCCAATTTTCCCATCAGTTTTTACGAAATAGTGGATTTTTGTCCCAAATGCTGGGATCTTTGAATTTGTCATATAATGTCTTGCTGAGGTTGCTTGCCTGCACTCTATTCCACTGATCCTACTTTCTGTCTCTTACCTAGTACCAAATTGTTTTGATGATCCCTGCTTTATAATATAGTCTGAGATCTAGGACTGCAAAGCCTCCTTCCTTTGTATTTTTTTCATTATTTCCCTGGATATCCTTGATCTTTTGTTCTTCCAAATGAACTTTGTTATGATTTTTTCTAAATCAGTATAAAATATTTTTGGAATTTCCATGGGTATGGCACTAAATAGATAGATGAGTTTGGGTAGGATGGTCATATTTATTATATTGGCTCGTCCTACCCATGAGCAGTTAATGTTCTTCCAATTGTTCAAGTCTAGTTTTAGTTGTGTGGAAAGTGTTTTGTAGTTGTGTTCATATAGTTCCTATGTTTGTCTCGGGAGATAGATCCCTAAGTATTTTATTTTGTCTAAGGTAATTTTGAATGGGGTTTCTCTTTCTAGTTCTTGCTGCTGAGCTGTGTTGGAATTATATAGAAATGCTGAGGACTTATGTGGGTTTATTTTGTATCCCACGACTTTGCTAAAGTTGTTGATTATTTCAATTAGCATTTTGGTTGAATCTCTAGGATTCTTTAAGTAGACCATCATGTCATCTGAAAAGAGCGATAATTTGGTCTCCTCCTTGCCTATTTTAATGCCTTAAATTTCTTTTTCTTCTCTAATTGCTACTGCTAGTGTTTCTAATACAATGTCAAATAATAGAGGTGATAATGGGCATCTTTGTTTCACTCCAGATCTTAATGGGAATGCATATAGTTTATCCCCATTGCAGATGATATTAGTTGATGGTTTTAGATATTTACTGTTTATTATTTTTAGGAATGACCCTTTTATTCCTATGCTTTCTAGTGTTTTTAGTAGGAATGGGTGTTGTATTTTATCAAAGGCTTTTTCTGCATCTATTGAAATAATTATGTGATTTTTGTTGGTTTGCTTGTTGATGTGGTCAATTATGTGGATGGTTTTCCTAATATTGAACCAGCCTTTCATCCCTGGTATAAATCCTAATTGATCATGGTGGATGACCCTTCTGATCACTTGCTGGAGTATTTTTGCTAGTATCCTATGTAAGATTTTTGCATCTATATTCATTAGGGAGATTGGTCTATAATTTTCTTTCTCTGTTTTTGGCCTGCCTGGTTTTGGAATTAGTACCATGTTTGTGTCATAAAATGAGTTTGGTAGAACTCCCTCTTTGCTTATTATGTCAAATAGTTTGTATAGTATTGGAGTTAGCTGTTCTTTGAATGTTTGATAGAATTCACTGGTGAATCCGTCAGGCCCTGGGGATATTTTCTTAGGAAGTTCTTTGATGGCCTGTTGGATTTCTTTTTCTGATATGGGATTATTTAAGAAATCTATTTCTTCTTCTGTTAGTCTAGGCAATTTATATTTTTTGTAAATATTCATCCATATCACCTAGGTTGGTATATTTATTGCCATATAGTTGGGCAAAGTAATTTTTAATGATTGCCTTGATTTCCTCTTCATTGGAGGTGAGATCCCCCTTTACATCCTTGATGCTGTTAATTTCCCTTTCTTCTTTCCTTTTTTAAATTAGATTGGCCAGTACTTTGTCTATTTTGTCTGTTTTTTCAAAGTACCACCTTCTAGTCTTGTTTATTAGCTCAATAGTTCTGTCACTTTCGATTTTATTAATTTCTCAATTTTTAGGATCTCTAGTTTGGTTTTCTGCTGGGGGGTTTTAATTTGTTCATTCTCAAGTTTTTTGATTTGCATTTCCAATTCCTTGATCTCTGTGCTCCCTAATTTGTTAATATATGCACTCAGGGATATGAATTTTCCTCTAAGTACTGCCTTGGCTGCATCCCATAAGGTTTGAAAGGATGTCTCGCCGTTGTCATTTTCTTCAACGAAATTATTAATGGTTTCTATTATTTCTTCTCTAAGTAATCAATTTTGGAGTATCATATTATTTAATGTCCAATTAATTTTTGATTTGGCTCTCCATGTACCCTTACCAATAAATATTTTTATTGCTTTGTGATCTGAAAAGGCTGCATTTATTATTTCTGCTTTTCTGCATTTGAGTGCCATGTTGCTGTGACCTAGTGTATGACCTATTTTTGTGAATGTGCCATGTGGTGTTGAAAAGTAGGTGTATTCCTTTTTGTCCCTATTTATTTTTCTCCATGTGTCTATTAACTCTAATTTTTCTAAGATTTCATTCACCTCTTTTACCTCTTTCTTGTTTATTTTTTGGTTTGATTTATCTAAATTTGATAGTGGTTGGTTCAAGTCTCCCACTAATATGGTTTTACTGTCTATTTCCTCCTTCAATTCTTCTAGTTTCTCTATTAAAAGTTTGGATGCTATACCATTTGGTGCATACATGTTGATTAGTGATATTTCCTCATTTTATATACTCCCTTTTAACAGAATATATTTACCTTCCCTATCCCTTTTGATCAGGTCTATTTTTGCTTTAGCTTTGTCAGATATCATGATTGCAACTCCTGCCTTCTTTCTATCAGTTGAGGCCCAAAAGGTCTTACTCCAACCTTGAATTCTAACCTTGTGAGTGTCAACCTGCCTTATATGTGTTTCTTGAAGACAACAAATGGTAAGGTTTTGGGTTCTAATCCAATCTGCCATTTGTCTACGATTAATGGGTGAGTTCATCCCATTCACTTTCAAAGTTATGATTGTCATTTGTGGATTCGCTGGCATTTTTATATCTTCCCCAAGTTCTGACCTTTCTTCTTTATCTATGTGCTTTTGAACCAGTGATTTACTTTAGGTCAGTCCCCCTAGTCCTCTCCCTTGATATGTTTCCCTTTCTATCCCCTCCCTTTTTATGCTCCCTTCCCCTCCCCCCTCTCCTTCCCTCCCTTTTTATACTCCCCCCTTCCCCTCTTTAATTTTCCTTTCTTTCTTGCCCTGTTGGATAAGATAGAATTCAGAATCCCACTGGATCTAGATGTTATTCCCTCTTAGATTTGGTTTCACTGAGAGTAAACTTTAAGTAATTCCACTTCACGCTCTCTTCCTCTCCTTCTCATATGAGAGTTCTTCCCCTCCCCTTCCCATGTGTGTCTTTATATGGGAAAGATTATTCTATTAAGTCTCCCCCTATTTCTTGAAGTAAATCTTAGTGTTATCAATGGTTCCCCCCTCCCTTTTCCTTTCTTTGACCCCACTTTCCCCAAATCTTCTTGATGCCCCAATCTTTCCCTATGCATGTTTCTTCTAACTACTCTTATGAAAAATACAATTTTTGAGAGTTACACAAAATATTTTCCCCACATATTAATATCTATATTTTGTTATAAATGTAATCCTTATAGAAGAGAGTTTGACTTAAAGAAAAAGATAAGATTTATCTCCTTTTCCATTTCTTTCATATTTACCTTTTCATGTTTCTCTTGCTTTCTGTGCTTGGATATCAAATTTTCCACTAAGTTCTGGTCTTTTCTTAACAAATGCTTGGAAATCTTCTATTTTGTTGAATGCCCATACTTTCCCCTGAAAGTATATACTCAGTTTTGCTGGGTAGTTGATTCTTGGTTGGAGACCCAGCTCTCTTGCATTTCTAAATATCGTGTTCCATGCTTTGAGGTCTCTTAGTGTGTTAGCTGCTAAGTCCTGTGTGATCCTTATGGGAGCCCACCTATATCTGAAGCTCCTCTTTTTGTAGGATTGTCTCCTTTTCTTGGAAGCTCTTGTAATTGGCAATTACATTCCTAGGGGTTGTCTTTTGGGGATTTAGTATAGGGGGTGTTTTATGATCCCTTTTTATTTCTATTTTGCCCCCTTGCTCCAGAACGTGTGGGAAATTTTCTTTTATAATCTCCTGTAGAATAATATCGAGTTTATTATCTCTGGTTTTTCTGGAAGACTGATAATTTGGAGGTTGTCTCTTCTTCCTCTGTTTTCCAAGTCTGTGACCTTTTCAGTGAGACATTTTATGTTTTCTTCTAATTCATTAATTTTTTGGGTTTGCTTTATTGATTCTTGCTGTTTTATCATCTCGCTTTCTTCAAGGTGCTTAATTCTGGTCATTAGGGACTAGTTTTGTTTTTCAGCTTTGTCTGCCCTTCTATTGGATGCTTCGAGCTCTTTTTCCACTTGAGCAGTCTTATCTGTCAGACTGCTGATCTCTTTCTCCCATTTTTCTTTCCAGGTTTCCATCTTTTGGGTAAGTTCCAGTTTGAGATCTTCCAAAGCTTGTTGATAGTTTCCATTTTGGGAGGCATGTTCTGATTTTTTTTGGATTTCATCCTTATTCTCTTCTTTTCCTTGGGTGCTTCCACCATAAAAGTTTTCAATTGTCACCTTTTTCCCTTTCTTCCTGGAGGCTTGATTTTGGGCCATGTGAGCCATCACTTTGGTGGTTTTATTCCTCTTTCCCTTTTGGTCTGGGGTCTGGGTGATATGGGTGGGTTTTCTGTGAATTTAGGTTGCCCCAGACTATTTCTTCCCAGTCTCTGAGGTTTCTTAGAGAGCTGGGCCCCTGATCACAGCCAAACTGCCTAGGTGTTCAGCTCCGCCCAGATAATCAGTGCGTGGTCAGCCCCTGGTGTTTAGCTCCTCCCAGATGCTCTGTACCACCTCCCAGAGTATGGCTCCCTGGGCCCCTTGTGCTCAGCACAGAATTCTCCTGTGAAACCGCCCTTAGATGTTTTTTTCCTGGCAGTTCCCAGATTCCAAGGACCCTGGAGTGCGCCCCCCAAGACAGAGACGTTCCCCACTCACTCGCTGTCCCAGTGAGAGTTCCGGTAGCTCACTCTGGTTTGATGGGGGAGGTGTGGGGGGGAAGTGAGGCTCAGTTCACGTTTCTGTGCAAGCTTTTCCTCCTTCTTATTATAGTGTGGAAATGTTCAAACCCCACATATCTTCGCCTCTGTGGTGCACTGTGGTGTACTGGGGAGTACTGGGGAGTCCTTCTGTTCCTCCAAAGGTGATTTTTATGCTCCTTTGATGTAGTCTATTTCATTCGGTGCTGGGGAGAGGAAGCCTGTTTAGTTTAGATTGTAGCCATGATTACCTGGAAGTCAAATGCTTGCTATTTTTAGTAGCTTTTATTATTCAGTGCTATTTAACCATTGTCAGCTTTTACTATCATTTGGTGAAATAATATCTATTTGTTCTAAAAGTGTTTACCAGGTTTTTCAACCTATTTATTTAATGTAAACTGAGAACATTTACCAATATCAGCTATTCTTTCTTGATTAGGAAATATTAATTATTTTATAGTTAACTTTTTTATATTTAACTTAGGACATTTGGCCCTATTCCAATAGTATTTATTAATGTATGTGGATTTTTTATTTTTATGATTTTTATTTTTAATTTATTTTTAATTCTAATACAATTTAAAACTAGAATTTCCTTATTGACCCAAATGTACTTGATTATCATTATATCCATGGGCCCTTACTAGATAATGTATATTTAGTCCTAGCTGCCTTTTGAAGCTTCAGTCCCTTATCAACAATTATGTATTAGATATTTAGAAATAGAAGTTGGGGGCAACTAGGTGACTCAGTGTATTTAACCAGGCCTAGGGATGGTAGGTCCTTGGTTCAAATCTGGGCCTTAGATACTTTATAGCCATGTAAACCTGGACAAGTTGCTTAATTTCTATTTTATAGCCCTTACCACTCTTCTGCATTTGAACCAATACATACTATTGATTCCAAGATAGAAAGTAAGGAATTGGGAAAAAAAAATGGATATACTAAAGCCTAGTCATACACTACATATTTAAAATACAGCTCATGAAGAAATAGATAGTAAATCTATACTAGTGGGGGATGTCAAACTTCCCCTATCAGATATAGATAAATTGATCCAAAAATAAATAAGAAATAAGTGAGAGAAGTGAATGAAATTAAAAAAAAATATTGTTAATAGATATCTGGAGAAAAGTCAATAGTGATAAAAATGTATCCCTTCTTTTCAACAGCATGTGGTACATATACAAAGAGTGACCATGTATTAGGGCATAAAAAGATTGCAAAAAATGCATAAAATTAGAAATAATAATTTCAGCTTGTTCAGATCATATGGTAAAACTTATCATTAGAAAGGGTTCAGGGAAAGACAAATGAAAAAGTTATTGGAAATTAAATCTAATTCTTCAAAACTGGTGGATTAAAGGTGTGAAGATGAAATTTAACATTCCTCTGACTATATCAATGAAAATACTTAACTCTCCCCTGCTTGTGAAGATTAAATTATAACCCTTGTCTATTTTTAGATTTAATCTCCATAATTGTAAATGTGATACTAAATTTAAGTATGCAGATCTACCCATTTTTAGATTTAAGCATCAAATGTACAAACACCCCATTTCACACATTGAGTGGGGAAGGTCTGTGACCCATCTGTGTGATAGTAGGGGACAAATTAGAATTTACTGACTCCCTTTTGGACAGTGCTAAAACAAAGCATCAACTGTGATTGGTAGATGTAAAATTAAGGGAAGACACAGGAAGTGATGCAAAAGAAGCATCTTGAAAAGGAGCTGTTGCTTCCGGTGAGAATTCAATTCTTCATGCTTTTGAGTTGAGGCTGGCGAAGACAGGCAGATGAATCTGCTAACTGGACTGACACATGGTGAGTGAAAGGCTGATTCTTAACTGCTGGATTTTTCTGAAAAAACAAAAAAACAAAAACAAAAATATAAAAAAAATACAACTATCCTCTGGAGAGACTTACTCTTATGAGATACTTTCCAATTCCTCAGCTTTGCTGAGGCCAGCTGAAACTAGTTCTCCCTGCCAGTATGGACCAGTAATAAATTACTAAATGCTTAGGCTAGAAATCTTACTTTAGCCTCTCTCTGATTTCTTGCTTCACTCTTTCTACATTTTGTAAATAAATTGTATGTAAAATCTCTTTGGAATAAATTAAATTCCTGGCAACCATACTTTTAAATAATCAAGTCCAACCCTTTTAAAAATAACCACTTTTTCCCCATTACAAAGAGCAAATTATAGAAACAATTACTGATTTCATTGGAGAGAATGAAAATGAGGAGACAACATACCAAAATTTATGGGCTATCATCAAATCAGTACTCATGGGAAAATTTATATCCCTGAGTACCGATATCAACAAAAAAGAGAAAGAGGAGATCAATGAATTGGGATGAAACTACAAAAAATCAGAAAAAGAACAAATTAAAAATCTTCAAATAAAGACTAAATTGGAAATTCTAAAAATCAAAGGAGAAGTTAATAAAATTGAAAGTAAAAGAATTATTGAACTAATAAAGAAGATTAGAACCTGGCACTTTGTAAAAAATGAAATAGAAAAACTATTAGTTAATATAACTTTAAAAAGAAAGAAGAGAATAAAATTAATAGTATTATGAATGAAAAGGGTGATCTCACCTCTAATGAAGAAATTAAGGCAATCATTAAGAGGTATTTTGGTCAATTATATGACAATAAATATGACAATCTAGGTGAAATGAATGATTATTTACAAAAATATAAATTGTGTAGGTTATCAAAAGAAGAAATAAAATACTTAAATAATCCCACAGCAGTAAAAGAAATTGAACAAGCCATCAAAGTACTTCCTAAGAAAAAAATCCCTAGGGACAGATGGATTCATAAATGAATTCTATCAAACATTTAAAGAACAACCAATCCCCAAACTCTATGAACTATTTGAAAAAATAAGCAAATAAGGAGTCTTACCAAATTATTTGTTATGACACAAACATGTTAGTGATTCCCAAGTCAGGAAGAACAAAAACAGAGAAAGAAAACTTTAGATCAATATCCCTAATGAATATAGATGCAAAAATATTAAGTAATATACTAGCAAACAGACTACTGCAAGTTATCGTAAGAATTATTCACCATGACGAAGTGGGTTTTATACCAGGAATGTGATATAGGTACAATATTAGAAAAAAATCTGTATAATTGACCATATCAACAGCCAAACTAATAGAAATCACATGATTATTTCAATAGATGCAGAAAAAGCCTTTGAAAAAGATATAACACCCATTATTCTGCCATGATGTATGGGTCCAGTCCTCCCGTGGGGATTGGGGGTCCTTGGAAATATGGTGGTCTCATTGTAATGAAGAAGTCAGGAAACAGTTAACATTTCAACCTGCAGTCAGGCAACACAAAAAAACTGTTCCACCTTGTGTTGAATTTCTTTCTTTGTGGTTTGTTCATTTTAAACCTTTTGCTTGTTTTTTAACTTAAAGGAAAAACTGTTAGAAGTAGACTTCATTCCCATGGTGAAGAGGCACATCAGAATACATCAGTGAAAATGTCCCTAGTTTCAGTTTCTTTGCACTCCTGCCTTCAGAGCTAACACTGGAATTCTTCCAAACTGGTATTTCTAAGGATAGGTGTGTTTAAAGCCCTCTGCCCTAGGTTCTTATCTTTGAGCAATTATAAACACTTGTTTCTGACCTGGTACTGTGATCAAGGTTGCCTGTTCTTCAGTAACTACAAGTGAAGGTGTCTGCTAGTGCTTCTTCCCCTGTGACTTCAACCTGGGACTTCAAGTTGGATATGTGTGGGCAAAGCAACATTGTCCTATAGCCAAAGCCAGCAAAGGGATCCCTGTACTCTCCTTCTGACCAGTTGTATGACCCCCTTTCCATCTTTGACTGGGAACTCTGGAAGCTATTATTGCTGATTCTTTCTGATCTTCTTAAATGTCTTTTTATTCTTACCATTGTGACAGAGGCTGTCACTACAGAAAAAGTGCCAGGCAAGAATATGTGAAATTGATCACCTAGATGGGGGAGGAGCCACAGTAGTGAAATCCGGAGGAGGAGTAGACTGTGGCTAAGAGATCAGTTAGTCTCTTGGTTTTGAGAAGCCAAAGAGAGAAGTTGGGAAAAAGACTTTCTCCTGAGGGTTACCCATTTTTCTTGCTGGTGACTGGAAATCTTTCCCCCCAACACTTCCTAATTGAAGGGACTTCTGAAGAGGAACCTGGGCAGACTTTACCTCAGCTCCTGTTGCCCAGAGGTTAGTTAACTTAACTTTTTCTCAGGGGGGCTCAAGCTGCCTAGGCCTGAGTTCCCCTCACAAACTTGAGGAGGGAGGGGAAAGGGTTTAGATAGAGACAGGGATTCCCTTTCCCCACTTTCCTTTTCCCATTCTTCCCTGCCCATTATTCCTTTTGTATTACCTGATTGAGTTAACATTAAAAGTTATCTGTTCCACAAGCTAAGTGTGAGTGAATGGATCAAGGGGAGACCTTTTGGTCTTGAGCAGTGGAGGGCGGACAAGAGGGACAAGAGCAAATTGGGGAGAGCAGCTTTAGCTAAGAAGGGAAGGCAGAAGGGGGGGAAATCTTTAAACCTCCTCTCCTCTCTCTGAGCCAACCCATTACATCTCCTCTCTCCCCTGAACCTCACTTTGAGAAGGGGATTCTCCTCTCTTTTCCCCTCTCCATACTGAAAGTCCAAGCTTCCCTAAGGGTACAAACTTCCCTCTTTTATCTTTTTTTTAATACACCATCTAATTACCGAATGACATATTTTCCTACAATGCAGCCACTGATCAACTTGATATTCATTCATTTAAACATTTCCTTTGTCTTTGAACTTTGTCCCCATGGCTAGAATGTTCTCCTTCCTAAACTCTACCTTTTAGAATTACTGATTTTCTTCAAGGCTCAATTCAAATAACACCTTGTTCAGGATGCCTCTCCTGATCCTTTTCTGTTGCTCCTGCCATATCCTTAAAGGGTGTTTTCCTTCTTTTCTCTGTGCATTATATGTGTTCACCCTCCATCTAAATTAGAATGTTATTTGAAAATTGGATATTTTTGCATTATTTGAATGAGTTAATTGAAAATAGGATATTTCTTTTTGTTTGTTATCCCCAACACTTACCAAAGTCTCTCAATTATATTTTCTTTTATTAGTGCTTAAAAAGTGTGTGAATGAATTGATTTTGTATTCAGAATTTATTTGTACTTTTGCAAAAAGCTTCCCTCTCTCCAGAGGTGAAAATATATCTCATTTACATCAGTGAAACATTTATTACTCTTGCTCTCTTTACAGGTATTAGGGGAAACCCAGGGAAGAAGGATTTAGAAAGAATTTCATGCAGGATCTTTATTAAGGGATATTTGAGTTTGCCCAGAAGTGATTCCATTTCCCTCTACTTTATCAAGTTGCAAAGTTGGTTTGGAAATAGAAAATGGCACTTTTTCCTTTGCTCTGCTACAACCCTGATTATGTTTTTTTTTTTTTTTTTGAAACATAAATAGAACCCTCTTGTTAGGCTGCACCCAGATCAAAGGTAGTGCTGTATTCAGGAGCAATCAGGCTGCAGAGCTGAGCTGGCTTCTGACAGGTTCTGAGGCTTTGATCAGACACCTCTCAGCACAGATAGGCACCTTTTTTGCCTTTTGTCTGAGTCAGGAAATGAGAGAGATGATAGCTGCCTTTTGGTCCTAATCCCAACCACTCTGCTTGACAGGAGATGAAAGGTGCACCAATTACTACTGGTAATAGCTGACTACAGTGTGCATTCATTATCCTAGTTATCATTACAAATTATACGGTATTCTCAGTTACCTGAAGAAAGGAAATATTTAAAGGGAGCAAAGTTTCTACCAGCAATATTTGATGAGTCCTAGGAGAAGAAGCTACCAGAAAAGTGTTTTCAACAAACTTCACTGGGTAGATAAAATCAAATGGCAGATTCCTGAAACTGGCTGGTATGATTCTTCAGAGATGGCCTCCCGCTGAGAATCCTTTTTGCAGAGCTATAAAATGAGAGAACATCTCACTTGATGAAGCCAGAGCTAAGATTAGGGCCCTCATGTTCCCAAAATATTTTCTCAAGGGCAATTTATGTTATTGCTTTTGGACTTCAGTGAGTGAGTCAGCATGTGAATAATGCATCAGCTTAATGAACTAATTTTAGGACAAATCTATGAAAACAATGCATCACCAACCATCAGATATTCAAGAATTACTCTGTATGTGTGTTTGTCCATGAAAATCTTGAGAAATCTGGTTCCTAGTCAGTTATTCCAGTGAGAATGAAAATGTTATACTGTTTGTCTTTTGGCATCATGACATGATCTATTCAATTTGATCACTGGAAATAGTTATTGATGAGTTTTCTTGTTACCCTAACAAACTGCTAATGTTCTCCATCCCAAAATTATCTTCAGCTGTATGTGTGTGTATTTTATACCTGTGCACATATTATGGAATGTTTTCTAGAATATATAAGCTATATTACAAATGCATATGCACATTTATATATATTTATATATATAATATCTACATTCCTCATGCAAATTTCAATACGATATGTTTTTTTTTCTTCATACACTTATGCAGTACCTTTGCATATATCTGTATGGGTATATGGAGAGAGACCTTTCATATTCATATAGACTTGTGGTTAATTCTAGGGCTAATGGTTCATTGATCCACTGATGCCCCTTTAACCTTCCTCATCATGTGACTGACACTTTTAAAACTAGCATTTACTAAAGATATCAAAAATATATCTATCTAGAAGGGAAAAAAACCTTATTATAATTCAATATACAACAAATAATCAAAGTATAGAAAGCAGGAAAATTCAAATATGCAATGCTTTTCACTAGACATCAATAATGGAAGTATTGGGGAGAGAAGAAGGATAAATTCATGAGTTGTAGAGTCAATCAGGGAAACAAAATTTTCTTGAAGAAGATGATTCTTTAAACATTTAAATAAGTGAAAAAAGGCTCTAACCTCATGATTGCAATTGATTTTGAGTAGGGACAATCTTAACTTTTAGCTAACTGTCTTCTAGCATGGCTACACATCTATATTCTTGTTTCTTTACTAAAATCTCTGGGCTTCCACTATACCATGCAGTTTCCACTTTTCATGATAATATAGTCCCTCTTTCCACGTGGAAAAAAAAAACCCAATGCATTTCATGAGTTTCCTTGTTCATGAGAAGCTGCATTTACATATGTACACATGATCTTAACCATTAAAATGTAAGATCTTTGAGGGAAGGAATTGTTTTTTTTTTAATTTTCTCTCCTTAATTCTTAGCCTAGTTCATGACATATAAGCAGATACTTAAATACTTGTCAGTTAAATAAATAATGAATGAAATGGAATTTTAATAATGAAAAATATTATACTTCAATCTTTATTAATATTATTCCATGGATCCCAGAATTTATCACCTTTTATTCATATCTACCAAGAAAACAGAGGTTCTCTTTCAGCCGGCACTGCACCATCCACATGTAGAAGCTTTGATTACTGTATTAAGGAAATTGTTATTGCTGTGGATAAATTCACTTACCTTGGCAGTATACTTTCCAGGGATATACACGTAGATGATGAGGTTGATGCACATGTGCCAAAAGTCCCTCTGTTTTACAGGATCTGAAGAAAGGTTTTGAAAAGAGGAGTTATTAGGGTACCTATGAAGCTGAAAGTTTACAGAGCTCTTGTACTGAATAGCCAAGTATTTGAACTATGTGGCAGAGAGCACAGCTCTGATGGGCTGACCATGTTGTTCAAATGACAGGCATTTGCCTAAAATAATATTTTATGGAGAATTCATGAGGTAAGTGCTCACATGGAAGTCATTATAGATATGAGGAAGACTTTAAGTTATTTATGAAAACTATGAGACATGAGAAACATTGGCATAGAACTATCCAGCATGGCATGACTATATCAAAGAAGATGCTGTGGTCTATGACCAAAGCAGAATTACTTTAGCTCAAAAGAATAATGAGATGCACTAATTTAGAGATATCTCCCTCTCAGATGTTCATATAGGCAGTTTCCTCTGGACATTTGGCAGAGCCTTCTGAGCTCATATTGGTCTGATAATCCATAGTCTGACACATTTATACCAGCAATTCAGGGATAGTTCAATAATAGGAAAACTATCAGCATAATTGACCTTATCTATAACAAAATAAATATGAACCTTATGATTATCTCAACAAATGAATAGAAATCTTTTGACCAAATACAATACCTATTCCTATTAAAAACACTAGAGAACAATGGAAAAAATAGAACACTTCTTAAAACGATAAGTAGCATCTATCCCAAAGCACCAGTAAGCATTTTCTGTAATGGGGATAAGCTAGAAGACTTCCCAATAACATAAGGAGTGAAGCGAGGATACCCATTTTCACCATTACTATTTAATATTATATTTGAAGTGCTAGCTAAAGCAATAAGAAATTGCTTTGGATAAATTGGAGAAATTAAAATAGGCAGTGAGGAAATAAAGCTATCACTCTAGATCACATAATGGTATACTTTGAGAATCCTAGATAATTAACTGAAGAACTAATTGAAATAACAACTAGCAAAATTGCAATATATAAAATAAATCTGCATAAATCATCAGTATTTCTTTTAACTACCAGTAAAGCCCAAAAACAAGAGAAAGAGAAATCCCATTTAACATTACTGTAGATAATATAATGGGAATGTACATACCAAGGCAAACTCAGGAACTATATGATAATAATTATAAAACAATTTTAACATAAATGAAATTAGATGGGCTACCTGCCATTTCTAGGAAGTAGGAGGTAGAGAAGAAAGGGAGAAAACACAGTAAGGTGACAGAAAATGATTATTAAATTATATCTACATGTAGTCTGGAGAAATGTAAAAATAAAACAGATAGTATCAACAACAACAACAAAACATCTAGTTGCCCTAAGAGGTCCCTTCCACCTCTGAGATTCTAAAATGAACAGAATTATAAAATTAAAGTTACCTTAGAGGATGTCTTCCCACAAGAACCTGTATAAGAATTTCATTTACAACATACCTCACTTTGTTTGAAGACCTCTAATGACAAAGAAATGATTAACTTTCAAGGTAGCTCGCTTTACTCTTTAGATTGAATTTATAGTAACTAAAGAACTTATTAATTAATTTTTATTAACCACTCTATTCCTTATATGAAATAAAAATTACTTCTTCATAGATTTTGTCCATTATTGCTAGTTTGTCCCCTTGTCCAAAGCAGAACAGATTTAATCTCACAGCCTCATGTCAGACTTTCAGATATTTGAATACATGAAATACAATGTTATTCCCACTTCTTCTCTTCCCCACAGAGCTATGTGAGTTGTCAATTTCTTCACCTCTTCAAATTACTAGATTTTGATGCATTTCTCTGTCCTTCTCTCTCCAGGTAATAAATATGCTCCCTAAAATATGGCATTCAGTATTATAAATGTCATCTGAACATGGTAGAATAGGCCTATCAATTCTCTCATCCTAGATATCAAGATTCTCTCTTTTTTTTTTTAAATTTGAAACATTATTTTATTTGGTTATTTCCAAATATTATTCACTGGAAACAAAGATCAATTTCTTTTCCTCCCCGCCCCCCCTCCCACCACCTTTCCCTCTCCCATAGCCACTGGTTATCACATGTGTTCTTGACTGGAACCCATTTCCCTGTTGTTGGTATTTGCATGAGAATGTTCATTTAGAGTCTCTCCTCAGTCTTATTCCCTCCACCCCTGTAGTCAAGCAGTTGCTTTTCATCGGTGTTTTTACTCCCACAGTTTATCCTCTGCTTCTGGATAGTAATTTTTAGATCCCTGCAGATTGTTCAGGGACATTGCATTGACACTAATGGAGAAGTCCATCACCTTCGATTGTACCACAGTGTATCAGTCTCTGTGTACAATGTTTTCCTGGTTCTGCTTCTTTCGCTCTGCATCACTTCCTGGAGGTTGTTCCAGTCTCCATGGAATTCCTCCATTTTATTATTCCTTTTAGCACAATAGTATTCCATCACCAACATATACCACAATTTGTTCAGCCATTCCCCAATTGATAGGCATCCCCTCGTTTTCCAATTTTTGGCCACCACAAAGAGTGCAGCTATGAATATTTTTGTACATGTCTTTTTCCTTATTATCTCTTTGGGGTACAAACCTAGCAGTGCTATAGCTGAATCAAAGGGCAGACAGTCTTTTATCACCCTTTGGGAATAGTTCCAAATTGGCCTCCAGAATGGCTGGATCAATTCACAACTCCACCAGCAATGAATTAGTGTCCCCACTTTGCCACATCCCCTCCAGCATTCATTACTTTCCATAGCTGTCATGTTAACCAATCTGCTAGGTGCCAGGTGATACCTCAGAGTTGTTTTGATTTGCATCTCTCTGATTATAAGAGATGTAGAGCACTTTTTCATGTGCTTATTAATAGTTTTGATTTCTTTGGCTGAGAACTGCCTATTCATGTCCCTTGCCCATTTATCAATTGGAGAATGGCTTGATTTTTTGTATAATTGATTTAGTTCTTTGTTAATTTGAGTATTTAAACCTTTCTCAGAGGTTTTTATGAAGATTGTTTCCCAAATTCTTGCTACCCTTCTGATTTTGGTTACATTGGTTGTGTTTGTACAAAAACTTTTTAATTTGATGTATTCCAGATTATTTATTATGCATTTTGTAACTTTTTCTAAGTCTTGCTTGGTTTTGAAGTCTTTCCTTTCCCAAAGGTCTGACATGTATGCTATTCTGTGTTCGCCTAATTTTCTTATAGTTTCCTTCTTTATGTTCAAGTCATTCACCCATTTTGAATTTATCTTGGTGTAGGGTGTGAGGTGTTGATCTAAACCTAATCTTTCCCACACTGTCCTCCAATTTTCCCATCAGTTTTTATGAAATAGTGGACTTTTGTCCCAAAAGATGGGATCTTTGGGTTTGTCATATACTGTCTTGCTGAGGTCGCTTGCCCCCTTTCTATTCCACTGATCCTCCTTTCTGTCTCTTAGCCAGTACCAGATTGTTTTGGTGACTGCTGCTTTATAATATAGTCTGAGATCTGGGACTGCAAGACCCCCTTTCTTTGTAATTTTTTTTTCATTGTTTCCCTGGATATCCTTGATCTTTAGTTCTTCCAAATGAACTTTGTTATGGTTTTTTCTAAATCAGTAAAAAAAAAAAATTTGAAAGGTCCATGGGTATGGCACTAAATAGATAGATGAGTTTGGGTAGGATGGTCATTTTTATTATATTGGCTCATCCTATCCATGAGCAGTTAATGTTCTTCCAATTGTTCAAGTCTAGTTTTAGTTGTGTGGAAAGTGTTTTGTAGTTGTGTTCATATAGTTCCTGTGTTTGTCTCGGGAGATAGATTCCTAAGTATCTTATTTTGTCTAAAGTAATTTTGAATGGGATTTCTCTTTCTAGTTCTTGCTGCTGAGCTGTGTTGGAATTATATAGAAAAGCTGAAGACTTATGTGGGTTTATTTTGTATCCTGCAACTTTGCTAAATTTGTTGATTATTTCGATTAGCTTTTTGGTTGAATCTCTAGGATTCTTTAAGTAGACCGTGATGTCATCCACAAAGAGTGATAACTTGGTCTCTTCCTTGCCTATTTTAATGCCTTCAATTCTTTTTCTTCTCTAATTGCTACTTCTAGTGTTTCTAGTACAATTCCCCTCTTTTTTTAATTACCTTTTGATGATTCTCTTGAGTTCTGTATTTGGGCATCCAATTTTCTGTTCAGGTACGGTCTTTTCTTTACAAATGCTTGGAAGTCTTCTATTTTATTAAAAGACCATACTTTCCCCTGTAACAATATAGTCAATTTTGCTGGGTAGTTGATTTTTGATTGTAGACCTAGTTCCCTTGCTTTCCAGAATATCATATTTCATGCCTTTCAGTCCTTTTGTGTAGATGGAGCCAGATCCTGTGTTATCCTAACTATAGTCCCATGATATCTGAATGACTTCTTAGCAGCTTGTAATATTTTTCATTGGTCTGGTAATTCTTGAATTTGGCTATAACATTCCTGGGTGTTGTCCATTGGGGATTAAGTATAGGAGGTGATCTATGGATTCTTTCAATCTCAACTTTTCCCTCTTGCTCTAGAATATTGGGGCAGTTTTCTTGGATAATTTCCTATAGGATAATGTCCAGGATTTTTCTTTTGTCATGGTCTTCTGGTAGACCAATGATTCTTAAGTTGTCTCTCCTGCACCTGGTCTCTAAATCTTCTGTTTTGTGGATGAGGTGTTTAATATTTTCCTCATTTTTTCCATTGTTTTCATTTTCTTTTATAATTTCATGCTTCCCTGTGAAGTCGTTTGCTTCTAGTTGTTGTATTATAGTTTTTAAAGACTGACTTTCAACCCTGGCTTTTTGGTCATGCTTCTCCTTCTGGTCTGATTTTCTTTTGAGTTCCTCTTTCATCTCTTTTGCCTCATTTTCAAGCTGGTTAATTTTGGCTTTAAAGAAACTATTTTCTCATTTTAGTTCAAGTACCTCTGTTTCCAAATAACTTATCTTCCTTTTTAAGTTCTTTTCCCAGTTGTCTTCTGCCTCTCTTAATTGTTTTTTTAATTGTATTTTGAGTTCTTCCAAAGCCTATTTCCAATTCACTGTAGTTTCTGTGTTTTTATTTCGTATTCCTTGAACCTCCTCTGTTTCATTTGCTCTTAGTTCATTGCCTAGATAGAAGCTGTTGATTATAATTTCTTTTTTCCTTTTCTGTTGTTTGCTCACATTTGCCCCCTTTCTCCCCCCTTTAGTTGCCTGTAGTCTTGCTCCTCTCATTATGGGCTGGATCTATGGGTTTGGACTATTCTATTCTGAAGGGGTTTCTTTATTGCTCTGTTGATGATCAGGTTGAGTCCTGATGCCAGATCTTCCCCAAATGTTAGCAGAATCTGAAAAGGAGCTGGACTTCCCACCTTGTTATTAAGATATTCTCTAGTAATTGCAGTCTTCACCCTTGGAGTTTAGTCAGAAGGTTCTCAGTGGAGTCACTGGGGGAGCAGTGTTGGAGCTTGAGTTTCCCTGAACTCAGAAGTCTTCTTATCTGCCCTATTCATAAGGGCAGAGTTGATCCAGCATAGTTGAATGTTCCCTGAGGCCAAAACTTCTTCAGAGAAGGGGGGGATATGGAATGTCTCTGCTGCAATTGGGTTGGATTCTCTGAGTTTCTCCTCCAACTGCCTCTCTGCTGTCTGTGTTCAAAGCCCTGAGCCAGACATATCTGTACCCAAAAGGTACTCCCTATGAACAAGCTTGCTTGCCAGTCCAGAGATTCCAGCCACTGCTGGAGGCTCAGTACTGTAGGTGGGGGAGAGTTACTGGGAACTTCCTTCTGCCTTCCCATTAAACTCAAGTGTTCTTGAGTTCAGACTTATTTTTTGGGGGGTGTACCTTTTTAGTTGAGTCCAACAGGCAAGTTCTTTAACTCTGTCCTATTGTTAGATTTGGTTTTTAGTCCCCTAGAAACATTTTTTTTAATCAGTGAGGAAGGGTTTTCAGAGGTCTGAACTTTTGCTGCCTCTATGCCACTATCTTGACTCTGCCTCCCTTTTATTTTGTTTCTAGATATTTTGTTTTAGTAATTTGTTTTCTCATAGTACCATGAGATCTCTGTTTGGCCTACTCAAATTTACATAGACTACCAGTATATTGAAAATAATGCATTTATTATACAGAGCAATTAATTAACCTTCCATTTATTTCCTTTATAGCTCTCTTTTCATTTTTTTTGATCATTTTATAACTGTTCCATCTTTTCTTCTAGGAATTTTGCTGGAGCTTATTATGGTAAATCTGTAATTTTCTTTGAGTCTTTCCCTGCAAGTGGTTCTGGGTTTATATTATGACTATATCTTAGTTCATTAACATCAATATTTTCTTTTCTTTTCTTATTTTTCCCTCCTTTACTTCATGAATTAGAAGTGATTGCCAAAGGAACCCTCTCTCCTGTCCAAATATTTGAATGAGTAGGAAAGTCTCTATTTGGTGCTTACCTCACTTTCCCAAGTTCATTCTGCTGGCTTCTATTCCATAGGTCTACCCTCAGAGTTTTGGCAGGCTTAAGTTTCCTTAATCAGAGTACCTGATAAAGTGGATTAGATTGCATCTATTACCTCTGAGTCTACCTTGATCAAGGTATAGTGAGACCACAGTTTATAGAAAGTCAATACCCATAAAATCTGGATATGACTGGAAATTTAAAAAAGGAAGAAAAATATATCAAAAAGACAAGCAAACATTAATTACATGCTAAATTCAGGCCTTTTCCCAAAATGGTGTAAAGTCCCAAAGTCATTCATCTAGTCATGCTTATTCTCACTGAGAAGCATTCATATTAATCACTGCAGTATTTGAACCAAATATCAGGTCTTGCGTCTGTTTTTCTTTTTTTTGTCTGGTGTTCTCATTTATGACAAGTCATGGTTATTTCATTGTTGTGTATCTTTTTGTTTCATTAATGCTATGTAGTTATTAATAATGTCCCCCAAGTACATAAGCTGTGACCCTAATCATTGACAAACCTAAGAAAAGTTATAAAGTACCTAGATATATTTTTGTAAGACATTCTCATTGAATAATAGGGTCAGCTATTATGAGTAATTTTCAACTTGCCTGAATGGTCTTAGGATGTATTGGTCACACAATGAAAGGTCTAGTATATTAGTTGTCATTCTTTTTTCCCTGAGGTTCATTTGATTAAGGTGTTGAGTTGTTTTCCAACTTCTCCCTTAACCAAAGACATCCCTGGAGAGAGCAGTGCTTCGTTTGCTCCTTCAATCAGAGTACTCAATGGTCACAACACTGACTGGGATTTCTTAGATTAAGACAAAACTAAATTCTTTCCCCTTTTGCTGTGCTACTAATGCTTTTCCATCTGTTTATCTTTGTTTTTGCGAGTTTCTTTGGAAGATTTCCTATTCCCTCTAATATACCTTTTGTCTGTTATTTTTTGAAGTTCTGGGTTAGATGAAGGACTACTAATGTTTCTCTTTGTATTACTGGTAATTTTTCAATATAGTTTTCCTTTTTAGATAATTTGCTAAAATAAATATGGGAGCTTTTGTGTGAGCCACTACATAGCCATCTTACTAGAACATCTCCAATGCACCAATATTTAATACTCCTAAATTAACAATAACATTAAAGGGAAGGCAACATTTTATTTTGTGTTATGTTTATAGGAGCTTTCTTTTAGTGACTGAGTATATAACAAAAAGCCAAACTACAATCCAACCCAATAGATGATGGTGATGGATGATCATGATAATGATGATTATGATGATGACAGATAGATAAAGATAATAAACCCAAATTTTAAAGCATGTTATTACATTCTGAGATATTTTATACTTTGAGCAAAATAATATTTAATTGTATATAATTGGCCAAACAAAAGATTTACTATATTTCTTCAACATATCTTTTTGGTTCTCTTATCTCCATATCTCTTCTAACATCTATAAAAATACTTCTTCCTCTTTTCCTATTCAAATTCTATCTATGTTTTAAAGTGCAGTTCAAGTCTCAATTTCTCCATGGAGGTTTTCTAACCCATCTTAGTTCACACTGATGTCTCCTTCCTCTGAATAATTTCAATTATATTATATTTCATTTGGCAAAAATCTTGAATTGCCTTGAGAGATTGCTTATAATTTTTATAATATTTTTAAAACAATTATCTGTATTCCCAGACAAATGTTAAACTAATTAAGGGCATCTACTGTTGACTGTTTTGCTTCTTTTTGTCCCCACTATGACCCTATTTTGTGAAAAAGTGTACACAAGAAGAAGGTTACCCATGAATTGAAACCTTTTCATAAACCTATACTATTTGGCAAATGACTGAATATCATTTTCTATTCCACTTCAAATTTTATGATAGGATGAAGTGTGGAAGTGAATTATCCTCCTTAGGATGCACAGAACTGTTAATAGAGACATAGGAAATTTTTGGGCTTAGTGTTTTGGGATTTGGGATAATTAGAGTATTTGAGAAGAAAGAAACTTTGCCTCAGTTACTTTTTGAAGACTCAATTCTCAAAATAAATATACAAATATAAAATATTATTAAAGGCTTTAAGTAACCTACTTCTCTCCCTCTGTAACAAGTGACCAAGTTATCTGTAGCCCATGTTTTTCTTTTTTCTGTGGAGTTCAGGTAAAGTAACTATATAGTACTTTGAGGCATTTGTTTTGAAAAAGAAACAATGACAGAAAGGGACCAGTATTTGGTATTTGCAAACTGATCAGTTTGTGTGTGTGTGTGTGTGTATGTTTGTGTATGTGTGTGTGTTGGACCAGTAATACAATTTTTTTTGAGGTGTCAAGCTTGTCTTTATGGTCCTTCCATCTCTATAGCCTCACTATTCTCACAAAGCTTAATATCACCACAGCTCAGCAAGATATCAAACAGAATAAACCTCTCACCTTAAGACATATGAAATCATGCCTCAGCCTTCTTTGATTATTTTTCAGTATATAAAAGAAGCTCCATTAACATTTCCCAACTTATACCTCTGGGAAGAAAAGACACCTTTTTCAATATATCTGGGACTATTATAATGTATATATATATATGTGCATATATGTATGTATATGTATATATATATATATAATTTACTATTCATACTGTGTTCATGTGCATAGATACCAAAGCTGTCTTAGCAAATATTGTTAGCACCCCACTGGCAAATGTTCATTTTGGTCAAGTTGAGTATTTTCTTCCTGTTGTGATTCTGATCTAAGTATATCTGACCTTAGAGTACATGGTGATTGGGGAGGTTAATTAGAGAATGATTGATTGTAGAGAATTCCACCTCCCTTATTGCCAGCATTATTACTTGTAATGCCCGCCTGCCTGTCTACCAGGATATCACATCTTGCTTGACATAAAGGTATAAAAATGAAGAAAAGAACTTCATATACTTTTGATCCCATGGATCAAAAAATGGATGATCTTGGATATACTCTTGATGGTAGTAATAACAGTAGCAACAAAGATAGCCACATCAAAATCCAAACTATGTTCATACCATGGATAATGAAATTTCAAAGAAATAGAATGCCAATCATGGTAATGTATCAATTCGAATACCCATGCTTGCTGTTGAAAAGTGGATCATAAGAAATTGGAAAAATATGCTAATAAAAACTTTTTCCAATATTAATAAAGCACATCATGTCAGGACCTTTGTGAAAGAGTAAAATTAAAGGAAAACTGCAAACTGATGCAAAGGGTTGGAAGTTTGCAGAGCTGTCCATCAAGGAGCATTTCAAAGGAGAATGTGACCAGTAGGAGGCAGTTAAAAGAAACACCTAAACTGCTGAAAATTTTCTTCTCTTTTTCCTGACACCTGTAGGAGGAAGGACTGAGAAGATCCTTTTTGGACTGTTTTTCTCTCTACTTTATCAAGAAGTGACTCAAAGATCCTTAAACCTGTTACCCACATCCCTCATCCAAAACTATCATTTTATTTCTCATTTTAAGATTATTTAAGATTAGGAAAACCCTAAACTCTCTCACCTATTCAATTTCCTTTTCCTTCCCCTTCCTTAAATAAACCCCTCATTCCAACAATTTAAAGAGTGAGCTATTTATCAGATATATCAGGCAACTTACTCAGAAGTGAATCCCCATTTGTCACCAACTGAAGAGAGTAACTGAAGTGGGAGGGAGAAGGGAGGAGGGAGACAACCAGGAGGAGGGAGGTAGGTCTGATTCCTCATTACCATAATCCATGAATGAATAACTGCCTAATACACCTTCTTCCCATCAACTAAAAGACAATTAACATTTTTTCTTTAAAATGAGGAAGATTAATGAACTTCAAAGCACATGGGGAAAAAAAAGCACGTTTAAAACCAATCACAAAGTGATCTCCTACTTTTTCAGTCTTTTTATACCTTCCCTCCATGTATCCTTTGATCCAGTGACATTAACTTCTTTCCTTTACCTCTCCATTCTCTACTTACCTCATCTATTTTTATTAGAACCTCTTAGAATGTTTCAAATCCTAGTTTATAAAATTTATTTTGTAACTTCTCCATTTTTAATCTTCCTTTTTGTGTTCCTGTATATTCATTGGCCCACTACAGACTGAAGAGCTTAATTTTCTCTAGCTTCAGGGCATTTTCATCTTAATAAAAATTTTCTGAGGTTTTATGCACTTAAAACTTCACTGTCATGTAGAGAGAGTATTTGGTGGCATGAAGCTTGGTAGCTTATAGGTGTCTTCATGGTCAACTCAGCTATTTTCCACTTAAGATATATTTGACCCCAATAGTTATCAATAGTTACCCATAGTTCCACAAAATCAGTAAATACAACCTCTATCTTTGAACTTTTACTATTAAAATCACCAGGTCAACTACAAGGGGATAATACATTTGGACATGACTATTATTTGACTTAGAATAGTAAACAAAACAGCTTTGAGTTCTGTTTCCATCCACTTGTTATCTTCCTGTCCATGAACAAATTAGTCTATATTCACCTTGTTTTTCTTATCTGTAAAATGTTGTGTGGATAACAATACTCTTTAACTTGCAAGGATTAAGTGAAATAATATATGCAAATCACTTTGCAATTTTTAAAGCACTATATAAAGTCATATGTAACTATCATAAAGGAGATTCAATTTATGCCAGGGAAGTAATACCTACCCTGTAAAATCATCAATTAATTTATTTCTTATTTTCAACTTAATTTTGTACATTCCAGAATGTATATCTTATACTCTAGTCTTAGAAGACTTTACATCATCATCATCATCACATTACTTTGCTAAATGTCGCTTTTTTTGATCATATCTACTTTAGTAAGTTTTGACAGCATTACTAGATTGCTCTAAAGTTGTCAGTGAATCCATTTTATCTACTAAGTAAAGTATAAACTCTTCAGCCTGTAAATGAAAGCTCTCCAGGTTCAAGCTCCATCCTACATTTTCAGTCTTTAATATCCAGGTAAATTAATATTTCCTCTCTCTCAGTTCTCTATTACTGTCTTCATTTGTACTTTAAATCTTTGTCTCTTCCATTACCATCCCCTATCCACAGCCTTATCTTAACATGATGAAATTATTCCCAAACTACCCAACATAGACCAGGTGTCCCATATGCCTGAATCATGGAAAGTTAAGATACATATATTAAGATATTACTGTTTCAATAAAGGTATAATGAAGACTTTTAACTTTTTTTGACCTTTTAAGAAGTATGAAGTTATTTTCTTTTATGGGATAGAAAAATAAGTTGACTATTAGCTGGTAAAAGACTGGGTTGGGGGAGGCATTTGCTATTTAGCCAATCTATTCATCTACCTTTGAATATAATTGAGGTAGTAAAAAGTTTCATAGATTATTCTTGGAATTTTATAGGAGAGACACATAGCAGAAGAACCCAGAACTTATGGAAGAACCAGTTTTTAAACATTTCCCTTTGTTGCTTCTACCAAAACATTATGGAGTGGGGTAATATTCCTCTATCCTCCTCATCTGTCTATGTGCACGCACACACATACACACACACACAAACACTCACAAACATACACATACATTTACTGCTTTACTGGTCAAGGAGTTTCCAATAGGGCTACTCATCTGTTTGAGGATGATAAACCAAGCATTAAGCAAGGATAGTCAGTGGAGGTATCTGGCACCAATGAAGAGGATCAACTACTGAATGGTTCAAAGCATTGTGGTTAGTTGGAGATGATTGAGGGGGTGGTAGAAGTAGAAATTCATAGTTAGTAGTAAGCCTTGGTGGTGGTGGTGGTGGTGGTGGTGGTGATGGTGGTAGTAGTAGTAGTAGTGTAAACCTTAAAATTTCTTAGACTTATAAATGTTGGAAATTTCACCATTGGGAAATTTCATACTTGAAAAATTTCTTACTGATAGTCTATTGGAATGTGAACCCCATTGACATGGGAGGTTCCTTCTCCTCCCTTCTTAAGATTACTTTAGGACAGAAACCTTTTGCTGAACAATGGAAAGGGCTGCAGCATAGATCAAAATTTAATTATTCCAATCTCTACCCTACTCAGGGTAACAGGATTTAGGAAGGGCTGTAGCAAAGGATCAAGATTTAATTATTTGAGAATATGACCTTCAACAGACATGTGCAAAGCCACAGACCTCTGGGTGGTCCTGGGTTAAGCTAGAGCCACCATTGGCACAGGGAAGACATGGAGAGTGATTAGTAGATGTGAGAACTTAGGGGAGGGAACTTGGATGGTTTCCTTAAAGATAGCAGGGTCTGAGGACTAGAAGTGGTTGGAGAGTTTTTGCTCTGAGAGGTTGGGCTCTGAGAAGCTTGCTCTGAAGGAAGCTGGAGATGGAGGCCCCTGAGACTGTTTCTCCATTTTGGTCACATGAGTGATAGGGAGTGATCTCTTTCCTTTGCCTCAGTTATCTAAGGGCTTGGGCCTTTTGGCCCAGCCTAAACAGAGGGGGTATTTAAGCCCTATTCCCTTCTCTCTCTCTCTCTCTCTCTCTCTCTCTCTCTCTCTCTCTCTCTCTCTCTCTCTCTCTCTCTCTCTCTCTCTCTAATACTTTTCTTCCTCCTGTTTGTAATTAAACTCCATAAAAGGTTGACTGCTGACTTGAGTTTTCATTAAGGAATTACATAGCTGAATTCCTTGGCGACCTTAAATTAATATATATCAGTCTTTTAAAGTGATTTCCTTGTCACATTGTGGCTGACCACATGGGAGTCTAAAGAATTCTCTTAATAAACTTCTGAAATTCCTTGCCTTTTTACTCTACCGTCTCACCACTTAGTCCCTTTTAACAACAAACTTGGCTTAAAGACACAGCTGCTAGAACACGTGAGTATAAAAAACTTTTTCTCTCTTCTCTTTTCTCCTTAAGTTAAATTGGAATCAGCAGTTTTTCTTTTGCTTCCCTTTAATCTTAATGGACAGCTGGGTAGCTCAGTGGATTGAGAGCCAGGCCTAGAGACAGAAGGTCCTGGGTTCAAATTGGACCTCGGATACTTCCCAGCTGTGTGACTCTGATAGTTAGATAGAAAACAGCTGTTTTAAATCTCAGCAACAGGACCCTAAAGTCCTGACTGGAAGAGCTGTTTCTAAATATCCTTTCCCTTAAGGAACAACTTCCTGGATTAAAAAAAAAAACCTGTGGAAAGTTTGTTGCTTTGCCCTGCTCCCCACGTGTTTTGTGAAATTACAAAATATATATATATATAAATGAGTACTACATTCTTTGACAATTATATGGCAGCTGAAGAATTAGGGGCATTGAGGAATGCAGGATACCTTCAAATTTTTATATTAATAGGTACTGTCATTTTTGTACTCCTCAATACTATATTTAGAGATGCTAAAATAAAAAAAATTGAGGATAAAATAGAAAATATTGAGGATAAAATAGAAAAAATTGAGGATAAAATGCAAGCCCAATTAGAAGATCTACAATGTTTCTTATAGGATCAATTGGCAAACACCCACTCTACCAGAAACAGACCTGTTTCTGAACCTTTGAATGAGGAAATTTCCTTCCCTGAAATAGAGATGGAAAACACCTTCCCTATAGCCCAGTTAACAGACTGCTTCTCTCGTGCAGTGCAAATCTTGACTGAATTTAATCCCCAAACCCCTCCTGCAATCCCAGTTTCTCATGTTCCCTCTCCTACAGAAAACCAAATTCCAATGCAAGGGAGATCTTGTCCTCCTAGAGAAACCTGTCCTTGTCAAACTGACCCACAGGTAAAAAATTCAACTAGAGGCCTGTTTCCTCTAAGAGAAGTACCTGAAATAGGATGGAATGGGGATGTGGTGACTTTAAGACATAGGATACTGTTTAGTCCCCAAGAAATAAATGAATTTACATGAAATATCCCCACATACGAACAAGATCCTTTTCTAGTAACAAAAAAGATGGGAGACATATTTTTTCAGTATAATCCATCTTACAAGGATGTTGGGAACTTACTACAGGCTTTTTTAAGTGAACGTGAAAAAAATAAAATAATTGCTCATGTCAACAAAACCCGGGAGCGTAATGCAGCACATTGGCCATCTCAGGATCCTGAATGGGACTATAACAACAATCCTGAGGATTATCTACAACTATACCATTTGTAGAGAGGCCCCTGAGACTGTTTCTCCATTTTGGTCACATGAGTGATAGGGACTGATCTCTTTCCTTTGCCTCAGCTATCTAAGGGCTTGGACCTTTTGGCCCAGCCTAAACAGAGGGGGTATTTAAGTCCTATTCCCTTCTCACTCTCTCTCTCTCTCTCTCTCTCTCTCTCTCTCTCTCTCTCTCTCTCTCTCTCTCTCTCTCTCTCTAATACTTTTCTTCCTCCTGTTTGTAATTAAACTCCATAAAAGGTTGACTGCTGACTTGAGTTTTCATTAAGGAATTACATAGCTGAATTCCTTGGCAACCTTAAATTAATATATATATCAATCTTTTAAAGTGATTTCCTTGTCACAGTAGTAGTAGTAGTAGTAGTAGTAGTAGTAGTTGTTGTTGTTGTAGTGAATAGTAGCAGTAATAAGTAGTAGCACTGGTAGTTGTAGTAATGTTGGTAGTAAGTAACTGTAGTATTAAGTAGTAATAGTGGTAGAAGTAGTAGTAATAAGAATTAGAAGTGGTAGTAATAATGGTAGTAAGTAATAATAGATGTTAGTAACAATAGTGAGTTTGCTTTACAGTTTGCAAAGTTCACTCCCTATAATGAGCCTATAATATGGGCAATGCAATTTAGCTGGTGAGATATAACATATATCTGTGAACATCTTTAGGACAACATTTCATTTTGTGGAGAAATAAGGGGACTAGATAATTAGTGCTAAATATGGTTGTTATTACAATCATATTGTGAGATGACCAATACCATCTGAGAACTATTCTTTCTTTATATATCATGCATTCTCCTTCCATCAATAGGATCCTTCTACATGGCTATTCCCTCATGACTTTCATTTGCCAACATTTGTGTTTAGATTCTTTCAATTATTTTATACAAGAAATACTCTGATTATATGATACTGAAGTCCCAATTTTATAATGGTAGATATTCCCATTGCCATACTTATTTGTAGCCTGTTATCCTCTTACCTTTCAATGCATCTTTTATTCATAGGAGTCTGGTTATTTTGGAATCAGGCAATCAATCATGACATTTAGTGGCTGAAATTAATCAATCAGTTCCGAGATTGCTTAACAGGATGGTGCCACTAAGAGACCCATTCAAAGAACAGTGTTCATAGTAACTTCTGGCCATTTCAGAAAAGAGGAACAACTAAATATTTATCTGTAAAATGTGAACAATTTATAGCATTTCAAATTCAAACTTTCCAATTTTTTAAAATTCCTATAACACAAAAACTCATTTTATTTTGAAACACTTAGAACACCCATGAATAAACCAAAGAAGCTCAGAGGAGTCATAATTTGACAAAATTAGATGGATAGTCAGAAGACAAAGAGGAATCTTGTGAAATTCAGTCATATTTGTAGTCAAATATAGATCAACATCTGATATTACCTTGTTCTTCAATGGAGGAAATTCAGATAAGTATAATTTCCAATTTTAGTGAAGTAATAGTCTTTCTGTCCTCAGTAATGGTTTTCTACCCAAACCACCTTACCACTACCACTACAATTGCTACACCTCAAAGCTAAATGCATTATTTTTTAAATGAAGCGGCCAAAGGACATGACAAAGAAAGGGAATGCAAGCCAGGGTGATTTATATTGTGATTTTTGTGTGCTTTAATTCTGTTAAATTAGATTTGAAAGCCTAATAAGGTATCCCCCATCCAGGATCTTCCAAACCCTTACCACTTATGCTTTGGAAATATTATTGGCTGAATTTGCATCTCAGCTGGTATGATAAAAACCAATCCTATACAACTAAAGAAGTAGATATAATGATGTTTTTTTTTTCCAGTTTGAACTTAATCCAAACTATTGTGCTGATTACTTTGATATAGGAGATGAGTTACAATATATTATATTTTGGATCTATATAAAATAGATACAAGCTAGAAATATCAGTTCCCTAGTTTTTCTAAATATTTTAGTACAAATAATTCTGCCACTAAAGTAAGTAAATCATAATATATATATGTATATATATATATATATACATATATATATATATATATATTAGACTGAAGGTATAAATACTTTCATTATGAAAGAGTACTATATCACAAAATAGAAAACAGACTTCTCCAGTTGAGAGAAAGGGCTTCACATCTTTTTTTCATCAATAGTACACTTATTGCTGACCAGTGCAATGCAATTATAAAATAAGCAAAAATACTATCCCTAATCATAAATTAAATGAAATGAGAATTAAAAAAAAACAATCAAGTAAGTACTAAGATCTGAAGAGGGGAAAGTTTAAGTACTTGAGATAATTAAATGACTCCATGGAAGTCCCAGAAATTATACTTAATAAAAAAAATGTTCAAACAATCACCAAATTCTTAAATAATTTTGAAAAAGAGTTAGACATTTTTTTAAAAAGTATCATGTGTTATAACCCATAATGATACAATTATCTAGACCTAGACTCAAGTAGGCTCTTTTTCCTGATTAAAATTTTAGTCTCCAGACAGTTACCCCATGCAAGTCACTTAACCCTGTTTGCCTCAGTTTCCTCACCTGTAAAATGAACCAGAGAAGGAAATGATAAACCATTCCAATTTCTTTGCCAAAAAAGCCCATGATAAATAAAATGAGGTCAAGGAGAGTCATAAATACCTAAAAATAACTGAACAACAAGAAGAAAATAAAAATATTTCAAGATTTATAAGCAAGCATGAAGAACTATTATTGAATTTCTCGCCAACAACCACAATAGAAACATGAATTGAAAGCAATCAATTTTTAAGGGAAGCCAGGTGAGATAGGAGATAGAACCTTGGATTTGGAACAAGGAAGACTCATGTTCTTGAATTCAAATTCTGCCTTAGACACTTAACTATTCTTGTGACCCTGGGAAACTCACCAAACCCTATTTGCCCCATTTCCTCAACTATAAAGCTAATTGGAGAAGAAAACGATGAACCATTCCAGTATCTCTGCCAAGAAAACTGTAATAGGGTCACAAAGAGTTAGAAACAATTGAAACAAATGAACAATTAGCAACTAATTGAAGATCTAGGAAAGTTTGTTGAAAGATTCTAATAATTTATAATGGGTACATAGAACATAAAACTTAAACCTTGTATTGAACAACAAAGGCAACAAAAAGACATATAGAAAGGGATTCAGAAAACAAAAACATACCAGAAATTCTAGGTTCACTTAATCAAAAATAAAAATGTTGAAGTGATAAATATTTGAACTAATGTAAAAACATATATATATGCATATATATATATATATATATATAACATGAGAAATTATTTAACATCATTCATAAATTTTACTATAGAAGCTTGAGAAGAAACTAGGGGCAAAACCAAGTCTCAAAGGAGAAAGTAAAATTGTTCTGGTTGTCTATGTGTAAAAACTTTCCAATAAAACAGAAACAAAAATCAAAATACAGGAAGAAAAGTAGATTATTAGTTTAATGAATAATAAAACCGTGATATCAAGGGAGGAAACTAAAGCCTTGGACTTTGAAAATTGGAAAGGAGCAAGGCTGGATAATGTCTATGATGATTTTTTTTTTACATTTTATAATCCTACATGAATTATTAGCAACACACTTCACAAGCTTCCATACAAACCCAAATATCACCCTAGAGTTCCTTTGTAAAGGGAAAACATGATATATCTATCATCAGAGAAAAATATAAGTGATCACATGACAGTTAATTCTATATTCATACATTTTAAGTAAAGTATTCACCAATTTATTATGGAAAAATCTATTAACAAACAAGATTTTGGAGTCTCATAAAAGGTTCTCAAAGTAAAAAGAACAACTTTATATGATAATTAGTGAATAAGCTGCTCAAATTGCCTAGAATATTTATACTGCTAATTTTCTCAAAGACTTTGACTCAGTTAAGTCTCATGATTTATTCATATAAGAGCTTAAATCAAGTGTGTGTATATGTATGTGTGTGTATGTATGTGTAGGCATAAGCATTTACATAATGCCTACTATGTACCTGGCATTGTGCTAAGAACTTCTTAAATGTTATCTTATTTGAACATCAGAACTCTGAAAACTGGGTTCTATTGTCCCCATTTTATGACTGACTAAGTGGAGGCTGACAGGGTTACGTTACTTGCCCTGGATCACATAGCTAATGTGTCTGAGACCATATTTGATTTTATATTTTCCTAATTTTAAAGGACAGCATTCTATGCACTGTGCTACCCAAAGTAAGTGCATATTTATTGATCAATATAGTAAAGTAGGGTACCTAAATGGTTCTGTGGATAGAGTTCTGGGCCTAAAGTTGGGAAGACTCATCTTCTTGAGTCCAAATCTAGGCTCTAAAATTTACTAGCCATATGATCCTGGGCAAATCAATTAACCCTATTTGTCTCAGTTCCTCATTTATAAAATGAGCTGGAGAAGGAAATGGCAAACCATTCTAGTATCTTTACTAAGAAAACCCTCAAATGAAATCATGAAGATTATGAAGATTAAAATTAACTCTCCCTATATTGTGAAGATTAAAATTGTAACCCCTGCCTATTTTTTGAACACCCTACTTAAAGATGAGTGGAAGAGCTCCCCATTCTTTTAGATCTAATAACCAAAAGTGTAAACATCCCACTTAATCATTAAGTGGGAAGTCTGTGACCCACATGTGCAATAGTGGGTGACAAATCAGAATTGACTGACTGCCTCCTGGGCAGTCCTAAGCAAGGTTTTAGACTATGATATGTCCATGTAAAAAGTGGAGGAAGACACAGGAAGTGACACAAAAATGCATCTTTAAAAGGGGTAGTCACTTCCTGTGAGAGATACTTCTTCATTCTTTTGAGTGTAGGCTGAAGGAGAAATCTACTGACTGGACCTGAGACCTGTTCCTGATGAGACTGTTGGACTGACACTTGGAGAGTGAAAGAACTCACTCCTTTCCTGGATTTTTTCTGAAGAAACTAGACTTAGGAGAGACTAGCCTCTTGAGAGAGTTTTTCCATAGGTCCTTGGCTTTGTAAGTCCTGCTAATAACCAACTCTCTCTACCTGGGTTGGGATAGGGACCAGAAGTAAATTACTTAGTGCTTAGGCTAGATATCTTACCCTATCCTCTCTCTGATTTTTCTTACTTCACTTTTTCTACATTTTGTAAATAAATTATAAGTAAATCTCTTAAATTACTGGTGACCACACTCTTAAATAATCTAGTCCAACCCTTTAAACATAACTCTTTTTTCCCCTTACATTTTGTAGGGTGAGCAAAAATACTTGGCAGGAGAAATGTGGCTTAAAATTTATCTAGGCTATCTTAAAAAAAATTGAGTTTTTCTCATCCCTTCATGGTAACCAACATTTAAAATAAAATTAGTCTCAATAATAAAAATGTTATATTTTAGGAGATTTATTAATGATTATTAGAAATTCAAGAATAAAGAGGATATAAAACAAAGACCACATGCCTGTGGCTGATTAACCATTTCAAAATCCCCATGCTTAGCTTAACACTGCCACCATGCTGGCTGCAAGCCCAAGAAAGAAGCCCAAAAGGACAACTTACTTGCTAATATCCTTTATTTACAGGAAGTATGTAACAACAGGAAGTCAGCGGGCTCCCAGGTAATGTAGTCCTTTTTTAGCTTAACAGATTTTCAATTATACAAGAGTTAGACACAATTGAAATGAAAACAAAAAATCACAACAGATTAATTAGAGTTCCAGTATATGTAATGTCTACATAGAAAATTGTTCTTTAAAATGCATTATTAATATAATATTAAGAATATTAAGATATGGCATTTTATCTTTTTGTTTGACATTTTAATTAATTAATTTTAACATTTTTTCTTTTGGAATTTTGAGTTCCAAATTCTCTCCCTCCGTCCCACCTTCTTCCATGTCCACTAAGAAGGCAAGCAATAATCAATTCTACATATGAAATCATGCAAACCTTATAGCAAAAGGGCAAGAAAAATAAAGCGAGAAAATTAATGAGGATATAATTTTATTCCATGATGATTCTACATCTCCATAAAGCCATTAGCATTTCTCCAAAATAGAACTAAATATAGCTTCCAAATTAAAGAAAAGCAAAACTATTTATTAACCACTTTATGTATGTATAACATAAAAGTATGGACCCACTTAAAAATAAATAATACAAATTCTTCATCTTATGAAATCTTTGTGCAATGATGAAACAATATCATTTGGATTAATAAATGTCAAATTCTTTAAATATATCATTGAAAGATAGAAACTAAAGGACTTGAAATTGGATCCAAATGATATATTGAATCAAAAGAAGCAAACACAGGTATATATACAGATTTCCTCCAGGTAAGACACATGGAACATAAAGATAAGTTGACACAACTTACTGATGTTCTGTAGCCCATACTAAATAGAATGAAAGTTTGTAAAAATATTTAATAGCTACATAATGCCAGTCAACATGAACTTTTAAAATTTAAAATCTGACTATAATAGAACTGAAATTACCTTAACAAAAACATGTACAGTACATACAGAGTCCATTACTCTGAGAAAGGGAAAAATTAACATCCCCACTTCAAAAGAGAGAAGCAGGACTGAAAGTTGTTCTTGAAGCATAGGAAAAACTGGTTACACATCTTCAGGAACACATTTGGAATAAGGAGACAATAATAAGCAATAGTACAAAGTGATAACAAGCACATACAATTGGATTTGCTTCATGTAATCACAGGTGGCTCACCATGAAATAAAGCCTATATAACAACTGAGATTCCAAAGTGTAATCAAAAACCCCTTTATTAATGACATTAATATAAATTCAACCAACAATATGTTGACAAAGGTCAAAAAAGGCAGTTATGAAGATAAATCTGTGGAAATGTAGGAGTATTCCATTTGAGATGAGGTAATTGCTAAAGCAAGCTACATAATAAAGGTTATTGAAGGAAATAATAGGGGCAGAAAACATATCACTACAAGTCATAAAAATGTAATGCAAACTGAAGACCTCGGAAGAAATGACCTGGTAATTAGAATTAAACATCAGAATCTTACACTCTTTTATGGACTGATAGTTAACAAATTTCCAACCTAGAAATATTAGCCTGAGGAAATCATCCAATCACCTCTACTAGAACTGGAACATTATCACAGATAGAACATTTCACCCCTATAACTTGGATATGAAATTTATTAGTAAAAATCAAGCAAACATATAATTTTAAAAGTAATAGATATTATCATAGCAAATATTCATAATACTTAAACTACATGAAAGAAGAAATTTTCAAAATGATTAAAAAGATAAAAATCATGTGAGAATAGGATGTAATACATACATTTTATTAATGTTGATTTGTCCACTATTGTAATTATTCTCAGGATGCTTTCAATGGGTAATGTATATCTTAACAATTTTGCTTGATTAACAAAAACAATTTTTATATACCTTAATAGTAATATATAGGACATTGATTAAAAAGAATAATAATATAGGAAATTGTTCCATTAATTAAAAAAATTCTTACTTTTTAAGACTCTTTGAATTGACACTAAATATCCAAGGCAGAAGAGTAATAAGCTTTAGACAATTTCTAAATTACTTGCCTGGGGTCACAGAGATAAGAAACATCTAAGTCAAAATTTGAACCAAGGACTTCTTATCTCTAGATCTGGCTCTTTATCCACTGGACTACTTACTCTTCCCAGGATTATTTCTACCTAAATTATATTTAAAATATCTAGAAGGATAACATAATAATAATAATAATTATCATAATGATAATAATGCCTGACATTTAACAGTACTTAAATTTGCAAAACCCTTTTATCTTAGTATTTCTGTGAAGTAGATTATATTATTAACCCTAGTTTACAGATGAGGAATGAAAGAGATTAAATGACTTTCCAAATGTTCTCACAACCAGGCTTCTACCTTTTGTGATGTCAAGTGATATTTGTCACCTTGCTCTTGCTTGTGCACAATGCTGCATTTCTAACTCTAGGTGTTTTCCCTATCCCTCTTGCTTGGGATGTTCTCTTGCTTTGACTCATAGTCCTTTTAAATCCTCATATCCTTTAAATCTCAAAAAGAGTCTCATCTTCTGCAAGAAATCTGTCCTAGCCCCAGTGCCATTCTGCTGAGATTACTTTTATTTTATCTGGTTCAGACATTTTACATATATGCATTTGTCTTCCCCATTACACTGTGAGGTCTTTAAGGTATTTTTGTCTGTCTTTGTCTCTTAAGCATTTAACACAGTGCCTGAAACATGGATGTTTAAAAAAATGTATATTGACTGACATTTTAAAGATGAGGAAATAGACTGACATAGGTCAATTACCTTGGACACGGGTCATACAGTTAATGGGTCCAGAACCAGTTTCAAATTCAGTTCTCTCTTCATATCTAATGTAGTATCTGCCTTACCACATGTCTTTCAGAGATGCTGAAGGAAGAGGTAGGTCCTTAATAAGTCCTTGTTGAATAATTTGATATCTGAGGCTGAGTTTAAAACCATATATTCCTGATTTCAAGTCTTGCATTCTACATTCCATGTTATGGTATTACTTATGATGATGGTGATAGTCTTGGAAGGCATCAAATTATCAAGTGTTTTTTTCATCTTTTTAGTAGAGTGGAAATTGTTGATATTTTAAGAATGGGACTTGCTATCTGTACAATCCAAGGCTATTCATCTCATATTTCTAGGCCTCAATTTCCTCATCCACAAAATGAGAGTATTGGGGCAGATAGTCTCTTCCATTCAATCCAGTTCCAAATCTAATGTTTCTGAGGTTCTATTATCTAATAGTCCAATTACTGCTTACCACAATGTCATAAACATTTACCAAATGCTCTGAACAATCAGAGAAATAGGATACTAACTTAGGAAGACCACAGGATTTGGAGATAGAAAAACAGGATTCTAGTCCTAACTGTCATATTTTCTTTTTTGCCAAAATGAAAAAGGAAACAAGCTGATCTTCATATTTAACCTTAGGTCCTTACATTTTATAATGTGTCTTCCAGGGTTGTTATGAGAAAAGTTCTTGCCAACTGTAAGCTGTTATATAATTGGGAGCTTTTCTTGAACCTATGAAATAAAATAATACAAATTAGGACAATTAGGGAAAAGAAGAACCACATAAAACTTCACTTAATTTTTAAAAGATATTAACCAAAATTATTGAGAGCCATTATCATTTGTTAAGGTAGCTTCTCTGAAAATAAGGTGTTCATTAACTGGTGATGTATGTTCTTGTGATTTCTTAGGGTGACTGAGCTAAGGGCAGAACTTGATTCAATCCTGCACAAAGGACATGATATGACAATTACTTAAGCATCCATGGAAGTATTCAATCTTATAAGTAATTTAATACCATTGTTCAAAGTTATCCTTAGTGGTAACTCTGAGTGAGAGGTCATTATGATCAAGAATTTTTATTAGTTCTAATTCAATCTTGGAAGAGTTATTTAAACTCAACCCACATACTACCATTATCCCATAATAATTATGGAATGAATAAAACTGATGACAGAATTTCTAATGCACCTTCTTCATACAATCTTTTCCAAATGATATCTCTATATAAGGGATGTTTTTAATACACAGGTAATTACTAAAACATTTTTACATGAAGGAGGGAATAGATTTCTCAACCACTTGTTACAAATCATTATTATCTCTCTTGTCTATTCTATTGGTTCAGACTATTAGTATTTATATTTTATTTAATTAAAAAATTGTAATAGTTCCTAAAATACATGGGCATGGAAAAAAACATATATGTATGTGTGTATGTGTCCACAAATCCATGCACATACACAAACCCCTTAACATATATCTTATTTTTTAGATTTCTAAGTGGTGGAGTGGATAGAGTGCTGGGCCTAAAGTAAGGAAGATCTGAGTTCCAATCCAGACTCAGAAACTGGTTGTGGGGCCATGGTCAAATCACTTAACCTTGTTTACCTCAGTTTCCTCATTTGTAAAATGTGCTGGAGAGGAAAATGACAAATTAATGCAGTATCTTTTCCAAGAAAAGCCACAAATGATGTCAAAGAAAGTCAGACACTACTGAAACAACTGAACAACATTACTCTAAGACAAAAATAGCAAATAAAACCTTTATCTAAGATATTTGCAAAGATTGGCATTATCAAAATTTGTAAAATAATATTTGGAGATAGAAACACCTGACTTTGAAACTGAATGCCTATTGGCAAATCATTTTACCTCTCTGACACTTCAACAACTTTATAAGACTCTTAGTTACTAAGGAGTTATAGGTTGAAATTTCTAAAATAACAATCCCTTTTGGCAAAATATGACAATCATCTATATTAATTTCTCCCATTTATATCTCACTTTCCTCAATCAGTCATTAAATACCAACTAAGTATCTACCCTGTTCCAGGCACTGTGATACACATGAAATACAAAAGAAGTGGCAAAAGATGATATCTATTATTGAGGAGTTCACAATCTAATAGAATGCTCATCATCCACTTATATCCTCTCTCTTTCTTTACTGGTTCTACTCTCTCAAAGGTTAAAAATAACTTTTTAAAATCCTACATGCCAGTTACATTATTACTATTATTATTATTATTATTTTAACAATCACTTTTTGTTTGCTAATTTTTCCCTAGTCAAATATGGAGACCCCTCTTAAATCTAGATTCCCACAGTGGATAGAGTATTGGGCCTTGATTAAGGAAGATTTGAATTCAAATCCAGCCTTAGACATTTACTGGCAATGATGCTAGACAAATCACTTTTCCTTTGACTGCTTGTTTTATCAATGTAATACAAGGAAAATATTAACACCTATCTCCCACTGTTGTCTTAAGGATCCAATGAGATATTCACAAAATGCTTAGCACAGTACCTGGCACATAATAGGTGATTAACAAATGTTTATTTCCTTCATTCCTCTTCTACCACTTTTTTTTAAACCCTTACTTTCCATCTTCAAATCAATACTGTATATTGGTTCCAAGGCAAGAGTGGTAAAGGCTAGGCAATGGGGGTTAAGTGACTTGCCCAGGGTCACATACCTGGGAAGTGTCTGAGGCCAGATTTGAACCTAGGACCTTCTATCTCTAGGCCTGGCTCTCAATCCACTGAGCTACCCAGCTGCCCACTTCTACCACTTTTTAATAGTAATTATTGTTGTTTTTATTATTTATGTTTTTCATTCTTTATGTGAACAAATTTGTTACTATTTTGAGATATTGAGTGGTATATAAACTTAGACTAATTTAGTCTTCTTAATGATCTTTGTCTTTAATGAAAAATGCATGGAAATGATCAAATAAAATACTATAAAATTTAAAAAAAAGAAAAAAATTCACAAAGGTATACATAGGAATGATAATATATCTTGCTGTAACAGAGAGAGGTGCATATTTTGAAACTGTGCAAATAGCCATAAATGTGAGATTTAAAATGGCTGAGGTCTTAAACTGTAGTGATTAAAATAGTGAAAGATATAAATTGTGATAGATATAAGAGAGGGTGAGTAAATTTGACCACAGAAATATGTTTCACTACAGTGTCTTGGGTTTTAAAATCAAATATAAGGTGGTCGCCAGGGAAATATTCCCAATTATTCAAATACCCAAGTCAATTGGGTTTTATAGAGATTTTAATTAACAATACAATGAGTAATCAAAGAAAGAGAGAGAGAGTAAGAAAAGAATAAGTATGAAGGGCCTCAAGCCAATATGGCCTAGACCTGAGTCTTAAAAGAGAAATCAGTCAGTTTTTTAACACTCACCACAAGGTCTGACTAAACAAGGATACTAGTGACATCAGGCCAGCGTCCTTCCTCAAAGAGTCTTCCAGCCAGAGATTGTTTCAAAGGGCCTCTCTCTCAAGAGCCTCCAGAGCTCCTACCCCAGAGGGACAGAGCCCCTCAGAGGAGTTCCTCAAGGAGCTCTCCTTCAGAATGAGATCCTCCAGAATGAGAATCAGAAATCTAGATCCTTCCCCTGCTCTTCTCTGAGCTCTTATTTTTAAGGGCAAAATCTCCTCTGTCACCTCCCCTAAGTCCTTACATCTACCAATCACTGTAGATGTTTCTAAAGGACCGCCCATTTTGAATTCACAGCTGAGTAGTTTTAATCTCTTTAGTAAGTCAGGAAAAAATGCTGCTATGTCAACAAGTTTCATTAAGAAAAAACCTCTGAATAAGTTATCACCCTTTTAGGTTTAAGTAGTTTACAAGTTGTCCCACCTTTATAGGTACTTAGTATCCCATTGTATCAATTCTAAAACAGTCACGACTCAAAGAACTTCCTGTCCCTTCCATAAGCATGGATCAAAGTACTTTCATTGTTTAGCAAACAGTTTTCTGTCTTAAAGCAGTCTTAAGTAGGGTGGAGCAGGGACACTCCCATAACTAGGAGCCCCCACACTCAAGAAGAGTTCTCACCGTCTGCTAGGGAATTTTTTTTTAAGTAGAAGATTCCTCAATGGGGGAAACCCCTAACATTCATAAGTCTGAGAAATTTTGAGGTTTACATAAATTTATTTTTTATTGTGACTCTAATAAGTTATTCCCCTGGGAAGGTGGAAGGGGATAGGAAATGAGTCATATGTAAATTTAAGAGGAGAGAAATATTACAATATTCAGCTGGATTGGTGATTAGTCCTAGAATACACATCTCAACTCTTATAGTGATCTTGGAGAAAAATTCATTCACTTAGGCTCAGATCTAAAAGAGGTTATTATTCTAAAAGGAGAGTCAGTGCTAGATACAACATTGGAAGGACTCAGGTAAGAGAATTTTTAATGCTTAACCTGGGTCATATGGTGTTTTGAGAAGAAGGAACCTCATACAATTTTCAGTATCAGGTGGCAGAGTCAATTTCATCCTAAAGAACAGTTGCATCCATTAAAATCTAAGGAGGAATAGAATTAGAGAATTTAGGTGAGTGAAAAAAAGACATTTCAGAAACTGAGATCTATAAAAGGAAGTGAAAGATAGGAATTCCAAAATAGGACAATTGGCTAATAGGACAGTCTAGTAATCTAATGAAAGTTCCTGAAGAGCCAAATAGGGAGGGATCCATTTATTCTGAGCCTGAAGACTCATCTTCATCCACCTCTGACAGCCATTTGGCTTTCCCAGGAAAGAAAAATTAGTCAGGCAAATCTCAAAAGTATCATTATAAAACTGTATATACCTTCTGACTTAGCAATGCTACTATTTAGTTCTTTTCTAAGGAGATCATGGAAAATAGAAACTAACCTATATATTCTCAAATATTTATAGCAGGTCTATTTGTGGTGACAAAGAATTGTAAACTGGAGGGATGCCTATCCACTGAGAAATGGCTAAAGAAGTTGTGGTATATGATTGTGATAGAAGACTGTTTTACCATAAGAAATAATGAACCGATTAGTTAAAAAAAAAGAAAAAAGCATGGAAAGATCAACATGAAAGTATGAAGAGGAAAATGAGTAGAACTATATATATAGCAACAGAAATATTATTTGAGGAAAGACTTGTGAATGTTCCCCAAGAAAGAACTGATTAATAGAAATAAGTAAGATATAATTTTATATAGATATGCATATTTTTCTTTTTTATTTTTCACTAATGGGGAGAGGGCAGGGAGAGAGTGAGTCAACTGGATATTTAAATATAGCAAATACATTTTTTTAAAAAAGCATCAAGGGAGTCAGTTTTAAGCAACACATTTCTTCCATGTTTAAATGGATCCCTTATGAAGATTGGATTTAGCTCTCCTCTGATTGTAACAATGAAAATACTTAGCTCTTCCTTGATTGGGAAGATTAAATTATAATCCCTTGTCTATTTTTAGATCTTAATCCCCAAAGTGATAACTCATTATTTAAAGTAGATCTACCCATTTTAACTACAAAAGGTGTTCACTAATCAAAAATAGAATAAACTAAATACAAAAAGGTGTTAACTAACTACAAAAGATATGAACACCCATTTCATACATTGAGTGAGAAGTCCTGGAGAGGAGAGGTTGCTGTGATTGGTAGTTGGTAGATGCAAAAATTTAGGGGAGATGACATAAGAGGAAAAGGTCTTTAAATAGAAGAAACAGAGACACACAGGTTCAATATTCAGTCACTTGGAGTTGGATTTGATAGAGATTGGTCACTTGGGCTTGAGTGAAGAAGAGTCACTTGGAGGAGAGACTGGAAAAATCAGTCACTAAGAGCTGGACTGGAAGACAGACACTTGAGGAAAGACTGGAAGACCGACCCTCAGTCTTGGCTGAGGAACTTTACCCCTGGAGGAGCTCATGCAGGAGACCTCAGACTGCTTTCCTTTTAGATGGTCACCATGATGAATTAAAGGCTGACTTAGTTTCCTTGCCTTTCTGGAAGTGTGAACCTCTGAGAAAGACCCATCCTCTTGAGACTCCTTTCTCCTGGATGGGGCTTAGAATTTCTTCCTGGCTCAGAGGAAGCTGGAGCTTTCTCTCTCTCTCTCTCTCTCTCTCTCTCTCTCTCTCTCTCTCTCTCTCTCTCTCTCTCTCTCTCTCTCTCTCTCTCTCTCTCTCTCTCTCTCTCTCTCTCTTCCCCCTTTCATATCTCCCTCAATATATCCCCTCTTTTGTAAAAGTAAACTACCATAATTCCATTCTACTTTAGTAATACATTTTGGGACTTAGAAATTAAATCCCCGGTGACCACCAATTAAAAATTCAGTTCCAACCATAAATTTAACACCCTAAAGTCATATCTTATGCATAAATCAATCTTAGGTTCAGGTCCATAGTATGCCTTTTCTCTCTAGTCATCAGGATTGTGATAAGAAATTATGAATTGAATTTGTTTCAAATTTTTTTATAAAGTCTAAATACTAGAAGACTTTAGCTATTATAAATGCATGGTAGATTAGTTTATGTATTAAGCTTGCCCATTACCTGGTTGTGGAGGGACTTACAAAATGAAGTCTAGGTATAGGATTCTTGACTCCAATGTATACCTAAGGGATTAGCACTGGCAGTAAATAAGGTGCTGAACATGGCCCATTTGCCAGCAGGTAAACTTTGTTAGCTGCTGCTAGACTATTTAACATGTCTCTAATTTACATCTCCAATTTTCTTCAACTTTCCTCTGGAGAGGTTTTGGCTACTCATTAGTTTTTAAATGACTAGAGTGCTTTTGTTCACTCAAGAGAAGCCCTATTACCATATAGTACCTAGGCCATTTTCTGATTTAACAAATTTTTCTTAAAGATGGATTTACTAAAATCTGTTTTTTTCCTCTCTGAAAGTCCCCTGTGCCTCCAGAAACAATAATCTCATGTTCATCAAACACATACATGATCTGTCTCTATTTTTGAGCATATGCTCTAAATTATAGACCAATCACTTGCCTAAATTGGATCATCTAAAAATATTTTGCTGATCCACAAAACTATCAAGGGAAATTCTACATTCAGCTGTCTCTCAAGCCATTCAAGCATATGGCCAACTCCAATAAAGCCTAATACAAATGAGAATATGATACCGATCAGAACAGGTTTCAGGATTGGGCAATGATGAAGGTTTTGGTTTAGAGTTGGAAAAGAAGATCATCTAGTTTAATTCCCTTTTTTTGCAAAGGAGGAAACTGAGGACTGAAGAGATGAAATGTTCAGAAATTTGATAACCCATCATCCTTCTCTAAAAGACCTTGGAACTGGGGAGATTCAGTGAAAGTAAGAGGCTTAGAGTCCTGACTACTAAATGTGTTAAGTGTTAATTACATTAACCCTTCCCTATTTCTATGAAATTATTTCATGTATAAATTTGTTGTTGGTGTTTGTTTTTTATTTTTCAAAGATGAGTTCCATCACGGTTGATTTGTTACACCTGGAACAGATTAAAGTAAGGCAGAGGTGCACAAAGTTATCGGTCTCACACTTTCTTTCAGTGTCATTAAAGTCTATTAACAAGACAAAAGTCAGGATAATAGCGATGGCTTGAAGACCTTGGCATTTTCAATGTCTGACCAAGTTCTAAGCCTCCATAGTGCCTGCTTCACCTGTCCCCATAGCCTTTGGAACAATTTTTTTCAGCTGCCATTTTCACCAGCATGTATCTCCACATGCTTGGATATAGATCCCCTTAATTCATCCAAGTATTTGAGACCTGTCACTCTCAATTTTTGTTTAACCCAGCTACTGAGACAATTTTACTGGGATGCTGAGTATACTACAATTTCTTGAAGCCACAGGTGATAGTTGGGTGAAAGGTAAACATCAGAGGTGGATTGGCAATCCTGAAAAGGGCCTGGCAAATTCTTAAACCAGAGATGCTAGTTTTCCTAGAACACTTCACACATTTCATGTTTATTATGTTTAATAATAAACTGTGTACTTTTTCTCTAATGAAAGCAATTTGGAGAGGTTCATCACTAGGTTGACAAAAAGATAGAAGTTTCTACATGGCAACTCTCAAAATGATGTGAACCTTAAAAACTACTCAGACTGTACCTTAGAAGATTTGGTCTAGTTATTCCCTTATTGTAACAATGGAGATACTTGGTCCAACAAGAATCAAGAATGTATTGTGAACTTGGAAATTACTCCACCCTACTCAGACAGCACCTTAGGGGAAGATGAAGTTGTAAACTCCTGATTGAACAATGACAGACCCTAACTCATACCTTATAGTAAAGCAAGAACCTTAAGATAGGTCTATTTTTAGATCTAATACAAAAAGGTGTTAAGTACCTGTAAAGGTTAAATTAATCACAAAAGGTTCAAGTAACTTACAAAAGACAAGCTTAACAAAGAGGTGTGAAGTACTCAGAATATACAATCTAACCAGAGAAGGTGAAAACCAAAGAAGGTAAAAACTAAGAATGGGGCAGTCCTGGAAAAAAGTATCTACTGTGACTGGTAGATGTGAAAATGTAGGGGAGGTGACATAAGAGAAAAATCTCTTTAAAAGGAGACAAAGGAACAGTTCAGGGACAATTGAATTCAGTTTGATTTCAAAGGAGTGAAGATCAGAATCGAGTTAGATTTGGAATTGGAGTTCAGGAGATTCAGTGGAGGACTGGAGCTTGCTTGGAGATGGTATTGTGGTAAGTTATAAAGACTGATTCCCTCTCCCTTAGGTTCAGGGAGGCCATCTTGGCCAAGGCCTTTAACTACAGCTTGGCTCAGCCTGAGTCAGAGCAGTTTAAATTAATTCTCTCTCTCTCTCTCTCTCTCTCTCTCTCTCTCTCTCTCTCTCTCTCTCTCTCTCTCTCTCTCTCTCTCCTTCCCTTAATTCCTTCTCTCTTTATTAATTAAAATCTCTGTAAATCCCAGATGACATGGGTATTTTCATATTTGGGAATTTCCCATGGTGACCACTTATTTAGAATTTAAGTCAAAACACTAAAATTATCCTTACAGCTTTGGCATTTACAATGAGGAACAAATTCATAGAAGTTTCATGGTGTTAAATAATAGAGGCACTACGTGCATCATATAATTGCTGCTTGAAACATTAATGAAATGAAGTGCTCAAACTAGAAAAAGAAAGAAAAAGGACAAATATCTCAGATCATGTTATATGTAGTTTAGGATGTACATATCATATGATTAAAGGACCAAAATAATCATAGATCTTGAGGGGAAAGGGACCTAAAGTGTAATCTAACTCAACTCTTTCATTCCACAGATGATGAAACTGATAGACAGGGAGGTTAAATGATCTGTTTCAACTATCCTGAACTGCCATTCTATTGAATTCTAAGCCCTTCGAAGGCAGGGGTGTCATCTATCCCTGCTCTTAAGGAATAATTTCTTGGTGTTTAATAAATATCTGTTCATTGTGATGAATGATACAGACCATGCTTTCAAAGATTTCACAATTTAATGGGGGGAAAATAGATACACAATAATTACTATGCAAAGGACAGTGAGATGAAAGCAAAGCAGAGATGTAGGCAAACTGGAATGTAGAATGGGAGATGACCATTGTTTCCATCTTGTAAGAATCATCAAAGAAAGTTTCATGAAGGAAGTAGCACATACCTGACCTTGGCAAAAGAGAAGTATTGTAGGCAACAGGAAGCAGTTCAGAAAGAGTCTATTGCAAGCATGTGGGATATTCTGAATATGAGGCTTTTTGTCCCTTCAGAATAGAGGTTGTTGGGACTAAAAGAATGTATTATTGTCTCTACCCAAATGTATCTCATAATTGTATTTAAATGTCAAAGCACAGAGACAGGAGTAAATATGACAAGAAGATTAATGATTTAGTAGTCCACTCATCTATAGATGACTGGTCCATGGGAGATGGTTCAAAAATTTTCTTAAAAGTATATTATGCCTTAAGGTATTCCTTTTCTGTATAATAAAACTTTTCCTACTTTAGCCAATATCCTTATTTCATTAATGTAATCAATTGTTTCAAATACTTTTCCTTTTGCATTTTCTTTATCTAAATATGTTTGTTTCAGAAAATATATTGTAATATTCATATGGAGAGATGAAAGAAAAAAATGAAAATTGCCAAATGGAATATAGTCACACCTATGATTTTTTCCTAGACAAATCTCTTTGCAGAAAACCTAGTGATAACCTGTGAAAAGTTGAAATTTAATGAATTACTAATCTTAAAGGAAAAGAAAGAGAAATGTATCTGACTTGCTTTTTGATTCATAAGTTAGTTTTTTTTTCCCCCTCATGAAATACTTTGATGAGATCATTAAGCCAAAAGTCTGCAACTGCAGATAATGCCATGTGAATCACATTCACAGCTGGAAATGGGGGAAATGATAGGAACAGTGCAAAAATGCATTGGTAATAGATCTGTGTGAAATACCTTGTTACTTCATTTTATGGTCATGAAAATATATTTATCTGGAAACTTCATTCTGCTAAGTAAACCTACTTTGTGTTTTGGCCAGGTAACATGGTATTTATTTAATTAGACACAGCAATATGCAATAGCAGAAAGAAAAGTACCTTGGTAGATTTGAGACCCAGGCTTTTTGTCACCAACATTCTGTGTGTCTTTGAAATTAATTCACTCTTTCTCTGTGTCTCCTCAGCTTTACACACACACACACACACACACACACACACACACACACACACACATATGAATCAGATGCTCTCACCACCTCTCCTGCTTTAAACATGAATAAGAGTTAATCAAATGAAGAACAATAGGGAAAGAAGAAGACAAAATCATTGTTATCCCTTCCAAGCATGGGGGGCTGAGTGTTTCAAAGGAAGCCAAAAGATCCATGCCTAGCTTCACAAGTCAAAGCACGTGTCCTTTACTAGGAACCAAGGCATAAATGGCAAGCTCAATGGGAAGTGCTCTAGTCCAATCTCCCATCCCCCCAAAGAAACATGAGATAAAACCCTTCTATGGTAGTAACATACTTAATATTTGGGGGGCATTTATGAGGTTTTCAAAAATATTAATGTGATTTCTACAGTCTTAATTGCTTCATTAAAATATAGTTTTTCAGAAAATGTTTCTGAACAAATATGGAATAAACTACACAGAATTTTAATTGTAGAGATGAGACCATCAAAGACACATTATTGTATGGCAGGAAGGTGAAAACCAGAGTTTGCCTTGTAAAAACAAATGACACTCTTGTCTGAGAATGCTAACTTAGGAACATACCTTTTGGTACAAAGTATTCCCTTATCAATAGATCAATATTATGCATCTTAAAGCAATAATGGTTTTAGAGAAACATCCTACTTTAGCTTCTCCTCCAATTTAAGGGAACTGTCATTTGTGTATCAAATAATAAAAGTCCAAAGTTTAAGTTACATTTTTACCTGCTACTAGCTGCTAAAAGATTCTTCTTATAGGAAATATCTAGATAGAAGTTTGTGGGAACAATGAGTTGTACTGTTGAAAAATAATTTGGAGCAAAAGAACCTGTATTAAAATGCTCATACCTGACCATCAATATCTATATGACCTCAAGGAAATGATTTCTTATATTTGGATTATAGATTTTTCATCATTAAAACAAAGGGGTTGTACTGGATATTTGTAATGTACTTTTTAGTACTAAATCTAATGAACATTCATTCTGCTACCTCAGAGAAAGTGATATGTTTGATTAGGTTTTGTTAAGAAAAGTATGTACCATCTGACTCCCATGTGACTTGGTGGGGTAAGATTTTCTAGTCTTTTAAGTCAGGTTCATTGTTATTTGGAGAGGTTTTATTTTTGAAAACATGCCAGCCCAAATTACAGGAGTATAACATTTCAAAATAAGAGTGTACTTTCTTTCTGTCATTAATGCCATTCATTTAGGCAGCTCAAAGTAAAGTTAATGGGAATTTGATCAGTTTCATTCCCAGAGAACAACCAGCACCTCTGTATTCAGACCTCTGATTCCTTACTATATTGGAAAAATTTAACAGAAGGCAATAAATCAATTACAATCTGGCTTCAATATCTTGAGATATTTTTCACATACATTGCTTCATCAGTGTATGGTTTCATATCAATATAATATGGAATGATAACAGGCTTGGGATTCAGAGGACTTGAGTTCAAATTCTGATTCAGATGTTTACACAGTCACCATCTGTAACTTTTCATAAGGAATTTATGTTATTTCAGTCTCAGACTATATCACTTCAAAACTCTTATCTTGCTTTAGATACCACCCTTTCTATAAACTAGATATATATTAAAAAATCTTTATATACTTAAACAATCTCAAAATTATTCTCTTACCAGGTGAAAGCATGTTGCTTCTATGATTATTATGAATCATATTGGAAAGGTAATCAAGAATAATGGATAGACTGTTAATTTCACACTCTTCCTATGACACATTATCTCAGAGTCAAATGATGAGTTATTTAAACTCTAGTAGTCTCAGTCTCTTAGAAACTTTGCTATACATGATAGGTTTTATCCTAGGAATTTTAAGGAGTTTCTACTCTGCCAAACATAGTACTGAGTATTACCATGATACAAAAGGGGGAGTGATACTATATATAATAAAGGGATTAAACTGTATATACACTATATATTGTTGTGCACTCTATATTTATATGAGATATTCACAACATGATAAACATGGAAATATGCATTGTATAATAACACATATACAACCTGTATTGTATTACCTGATTCTTTGGAATGGGAGAGGTATAGGAGAAAGGGACAGAACATATATTGAAAAATGACAGAAAAGGATTATTGAAAACTGTACTGTGACAAAATATAGAAAAAATATCATGTCCTCTCATTTCATAATGAAATTAAAGATACAAAAGGAAAACATCAAAATGATGAGTTAGGTGATTTCTCAAGGAAAAAAAAATAAACATAGCAAGATTTATATGAAATGATGTAAAAAGTTATGTAAAACTAACCTGGTTATCATTTTGTACAATACTGACAATCCTGAAACAATGATCAATTTGATCAATACAATAATCTAAGACCAAAGGATTCAGGATGAAAAAACAAATCAAAACAAACTAATCACATCCAGAGAGAGAATAATGAACTTTGAGTGAAAATTGAAGTATAATTGTCTTGCTTTATTTTTTTTGCTTATTATTTTTATTGCTAATATGGAAATGTTTTGTAATATTTCACATGCATAATTGATATATTTGTTTGCCTTCTCTTTTTGGAGGGATGGGAAGAAGAGAATCTGGAACTCAAAAATTTTAAATTATAGAATGTCAAAAAGTAATAATAAATTAAGAAGAAAGAAGTTTAATGAATGCATTTATAGGTTCCAAGATTGTACCCTTGAATTCATGGATATAAGGAAATTCAGCATAAGGAAACACTGTACCAATATAAGTTGGCATCTTATCTTCAATTTATAGTCTTAGAGAATCACCTTGAAAACTGAAAGGTTAAGTGATTTACCCCAGTATGAAGCAGATATGAATATGAAAGCAAGACATCCTCAATTTTAGGACAGCTTTCCATCTGTTATACTAAGCTTCATTTGACATGCACTTGTAAAATTCACCATTAAAATTGCTTCCTCTCTTGCCTCCTAAAGTAAGGTAAAATGTTTTTTTAAAACATACTTATGAGAAGTCAATTCAATACTGGTTTACATTTCTACATTGCACCTAGGTGGTATTTTTAGGGGGAGAATGTTTTTTCAATATTTGTTCTTGCTATAAGTTATTAGTATAGTTACTTTGAAGATAAAAAGGGAAAAATCCAAATTATATAAATGAATTCAATGCATGTATACCACTAATGTGTAAGATTCCAGTATTTTGTTTGAAGAAAATTCATGTCATTTTTACAGAGGAAGAATCTGGTGTCTCAAGAGATGATATGATCTTTGTAAAGTTTGAGGATGCAATAAAATCATCTACTTTAGCTTAATTCCTTTTCTGGGTCCCCTTGTCACAGAGATTATATTGAATTATATCCAGATTCAAATTTATATGCTTATAACAAAAATTTTAATAATACAGACTGTTTTGTCATAATTGAAATGATGAAAATACAATTTGTTATTCAGAGACTGTCATTAACTTTTGAATTAGTGGAGATCCTGGAAGGTCATGTTTTTAGAGATGGAAGAGAACATTGAGGTCATTCTGATTCCCCTAATTTTATAGGAAAATTTTAAAGCATAAAAACATCTTTGATAGCCACAAATGAAAAAATAAATCAAATCACAATAGCCTCTGACTATCCAAGACCCAAATAAATATACATAGCTTAAACTCAGCCATAGAGATTACTACCAACCTACTGGTTTGTTTGATTGCTGTATAGTAGGAGCAAGTTCAGATTGACTGGTGATGTCTTTTTTATTATTTAGCTATTTGGTAAATAAAGCTCAGTCTCATTTTGAGGAAGCCAAGCTATGGGGGAAACAGAAGATATAAGTGATATGAAGGAAGAAAGATGAATGGGCAAGAAGGGTGGAACAGAATGACAGAAAGTGGCTGCAGTAGTAGTGGGAATAAATGTAAAGAATGGCAACTGAGACATTATGTTGTAAAGGCTAACAGCAATGAGGCAAACCAGTAAAAAAAGAGGAAGAAGGCAAAATGTTGAACAACAGTGTAATGTTGGAAGTGGAAGATGAAAGCAGATTCACAGTCTTCATTGATATTGTCCCTAGGGGCATCAGGAATGTATGTTGGTATTCATGTTGAAAACCATTGAAATTGCTGTCAGATAATGAAAATAACTGGCATTTATACAGTGTTTTACAAACATTGTGTCACTTAATCTTCACAAAAGTGCTATGAGTAGGAGACTATAGATAATATTGTCACTATTTGACAGGCTAAAAAGCTAAAGCTTGGAGAAATGAGAGTTTATACATGTCATTCACTGTTGGGACCACATATTATATCAAATCCCAGCTCATTGAACTATCTGTGACTTTGGGTAAGCCAATAGATATTTTGGAGCTTTAGTTGCCTCCTCTATAAAATGTGGATATCAGACCAAGTGATCCTAAGATCCCTATTATGACCTATAACTGTATAAGATGATGATGATGAAAGACAGAGTAGTTATAAATTTGGATGTAGTTAAATTAGATAAGAAAGGATACTAGCACCATATATATGTATATACATATAAATATATATATATATATATATGTATATTAGTTCTTCAGGAAAAATCAATGTTGATGAATTTTTAATTGCCATATTTTTGAATTAAAATATACTTTGAATGAATGAATGTGTTCAGGTACTTACTATGACTGTCACTATGATAAGAAGTAGGCATATAAATACAGGGTGTCCCAAAAGTTTTAGTGCATTTTAAAGCTCTCTCTCTTATATAACTTCCACCCTGTTCCCCTGCTCAGTATCCTCTCTGTTTCCCTTTTCAGCTTCCTTTTGGGTATTACCCTATTATATTACAAGCTCCTTGAGAATAGAATTATTTTTCTTTTTCTTATTTGTATCCTAATTCTTAGCAAAACGCTAAGAACATAGCATACACTTAATGTTTCTCACATTATATTTGCATATTGTCTCCCCCATTAGACTATTAACCCTTTGATAATGTGATTTTTTTTCTCTTCCTCTTTTTCCTCCTCTTTCTCCTCCTCCTTCTTTTCCTCCTCCTCCTCCTTCTTCTATCTCCTCCTCCTCCTCCTCTTCCTTCTTTCTTTTTTGCCTCATTTCTTGAACTCAGTGGTTAGCATAGTGTTTTAAACATAGTAGATGCTTAATAAATGCTGATTAAGTAATTTCCTTAGAACTTAAAAAAGAAAGATTGTTCCTTGCCCTGGAGGAGCTTACAACTTAATGATGAAGGATACACACAGGGAAATAGTATACACTGAAGAATGTATTATTGAGGGAATCACAAAGATTATGAGTTGACTGATGAGCCATTAATTAATTCACATGGCAAATAATCAATCAATAAGCAATTTGTTATATACCAGACAATGTCTATGAATTTTAATTTCTATATTCTTTCTCTTAATTAAAATATACTTTGGATGAACAAAAGTGTTCAAGTAATTACTTACTAATTCCTTGAACCCTTTTCATTTTGCTCTTTTTTTAAAATTTTAGCCAATATCACAAGAAGGCGGCTTAGAGAAAGCTAAAGTCAGATCTCCAGAAACCCTTCCCAACCGATCTCAAACTATAAGCTCCTAAGGCCCCGAATTTTAAAACGATCAACAGCATAGACCCTGGGAATCCTCCTCCTGGACCTGGACCTGGATCAAAAGGTACGTTTCCCTCAAAAGCCAGAACCTGAGAGCACTTGAACCTAAGGGGTAGGAGCACAGAGTCCAAGGTTCTGGGAAGCCACAGCCCCTCCCCTCTCAGACAGCAGGGTCTGAAACAACAGCAACCCTCAGGGCGGGCAAGACAGCCTCACCAGCTGGATCCTGCTATGCAAGTCTCAGTGAAAGTCACTGCCCTCAGAGCTCCCGGAAGCCGCGGCCCCATCCCCTACAGAGAGCAGGGTCCTCTGAAACAATAGCAACCCTGAGGGCCAACAAAACAGCCTCCCGACCAGCTATTCTGAAGGTAACTTCCGGAAAGCAACCCGACCCAGTCCAGTTGAGGGGGCACCTTAGCAGCAGGGAAACAGAGAGAGCCGGGGGAGACTGTGGCCCCCTGGTACGACCCTTCCATTCCAGTTCCAGTGAAAGTCATTGCCTTAAGGCATAAGCAGTTTAACCCAAGGAAAGCTCATAGAACCGACAATCTGCCCAGGACTAAAGCCTCTGAACACCAGACAGAGATAAGAAAAGCTAATCCTCCTCATTCAAAGATGGCAAACTCCACAGAAGCCCCAAAATCCCAAGAAAAATAAGAAGAAAGGGGCGACTTTGGACACATTCTACAGAGCCAAAATACAAAATACAGAGGAGATAGAAGACGATACACAGGAAAATGCTCTGAAACCTTCCAAAGGAAATGGAAACTCTCCACAAACCCATGAAGAATTTGAATCATAAATGACCAAAAATATGGAAGCCTTCTGGGAGGAAAAGTGGGAAATAATGCAAAAGAAATTCACGCATCTACAAAACCGGTGTGACCAAACTGAAAAGGAAAACCAGGCTTTAAAGGCCAGAATCAGGCAACTGGAAGACAACGATCCTATAAAAGAGCAAGAATTAATAAAGCAAAGCCAAAATACCAAGAAATTAGAAGAGAACATAAAATATCTCACCGACAAGGTGACAGATCTGGAAAATAGAGGGAGAAGAGATAATTTAAGAATAATTGGACTTCCAGAAAAGTCAGAAATAAACACCAAACTCAACATCGTGATACAAGATATAATCAAAGAAAATTGCCCAGAGATTCTAGAACACAGGGGCAATGCAGCCACTGACAGAGCTCACAGAACACCTTCTACACTAAACCCCCAAAAGACAACACCCAGGAATATAATTGCCAAATTCCAAAGCTCTCAAACAAAAGAAAAAATCCTACTGGAAGCCAGAAAACAAAAATTTAGATATAAAGGAATGCCAAACAGGGTCACACAAGACCTTGCAAGTTCTACTCTGAATGATCGTAAGGCATGGAACATGATCTTCAGAAAGGCAAGAGAGCTGGGCCTTCAACCAAGAATCAGCTACCCAGCAAAACTGACTATATACTTCCAAGGGAAAGTATGGGCATTCAACAAAATAGAAGATTTCCAACTTTTTGCAAAGAAAAGACCAGAGCTCTGTGGAAAGTTTGATACCGAAAAACAAAGAGCAAGGAATACCTGAAAAGGTAAATATTATGGAAAGGGAAAAGGAGAAAAATGTTATGTTCTTCCTTTATTCAAACTCTCTTCTATAAGGACTACATTTCTATCAATCTATGTATACTAACATATGGGGAAAATGTAATGTATAAATAGGGGGTAAAGAAAGAACAAATAGAAAAATCTTTCTCAAACAAAGATTCACATGGAAAGGGGAGGGGAAGAAAACTCCTATAAGAAGGAGAGGAAGAGAGGGTTTTTTTACTTAAACCTTAATCTCAGGGAAATCAACTCTGAGAGGGAAAAACATCCAGATCCATTGGGATGGTGAATTCTATCTTACCCATCAAGGGAAGGGAGAAGGGAAAACCAAGGGGGTGAGGGGGAGAGGGAAAACAAAAAGGGAGGGAAAGAGAGGGGGGAGGGGGAGGGAACAAAAAGGGAGGGACTAAAAAGGGAAACATCAAGGGAGGGGACAAGGGGGACTGATTCAATGTAAATCACTGGACTAAAAGGTAGAGCTGAAGAAGAAAAGGTTAGAATTAGGGAAGGATATCAACATGCCAGGGAGTCCACAAATGACAATCATAACTTTGAACATGAATGGGATGAACTCACCCATAAAACGTAGATGAATATCAGAATGGATTAGAATCCAAAACCCTACCATATGTTGTCTTCAATAAACACACATGAGGTGGGTTGACACCCACAAGGTCATAATTAAAGGATGGAGTAAGACCTTCTGGGCCTCAACTGACAGAAAGAAGGCAGGAGTTACAATCATGATATCTGACAAAGACAAAGCAAAAATAGACCTGATCAAAAAGGATAGGGAAGGTAATATATATTTTGTTAAAAGGGACTTTAGATAATGAGGAAATATCACTAATCAACATGTATGCAACAAATAATAGAGCACCCAAATTTCTAATGGAGAAACTAGGAGAATTGAAGGAAAAAATATACAGTAAAACCATATTAGTGGGAGACTTGAACCAACCATTATCAAATTTAGGTAAATCAAATAAAAAATAAATAAGAAAGATAAAAGAAGTGAATGAAATCTTAGAAAAATTAGAATTAATAGACATATGGAGAAAAAAAATAGGTTCAAAAAGGCATACACCTTCTTCTCAGCACCACATAGCACATTCACAAAGATTGACCATACACAGAAACGTGGCATACAAATGCAAAAAAGCAGAAATAATAAATGCAGCCTTTTCAGAACACAAGGCAATAAAAATAATGATCAGTAATGGTACGTGGAAATCAAATGAAATTAAACAATATGATCCTCCAAAATCATTTAGTAAGAGAAGAAATCATAGAAATAATTAATAATTTCATCGAGAAAAATGACAATGGCGAGACATCCTTTCAAACCTTTTAGGATGCAGCCAAAGCAGTAATCAGAGCTAAATTCATATCCCTGAGTGCATATATGAACAAACTAGGGAGAGCAAAGATCAATGAATTGGAAATGCAAATAAAAAAAACCTCAAAAGCGATGAAATTAAAAACCCCCAGAAGAAAACCAAACTACAAATCCTAAAAATTAAGTGAGAAATTAATAAAATCGAAAGTGATAGAACTATTGATTTAATAAATAAGACAAGAAGCTGGTACTTTGAAAAAACAAATAAAATAGACAAAGTACCTGTCAATCTAATTTAAAAAAGGAAAGAAGAGAAACAAATTAACAGCATTAAAGATGAAAAGGGGGGCATCTCCTCCAATGAAGAGGAAATCAACGTAATCATTAAAAATTACTTTGCCAATTATATGGCAATAAATATATCAATCTAGGCAATATGGATGAATATATACAAAAATACAAATTGCCTAGACAAACAGAAGATGAAACAGAATTCTTAAATAATCCCGTATCAGAAAATGAAATCCAACAGGCCATCAAAGAACTCCCTAAGAAAAAATCCCCAGGGCCTGACCGGTTCCCAAGTGAATTCTATCAAACAGTCAGAGAAAAGTTAATCCCAATACTATACAAACTATTTGACATAATGAGCATAGAGGGAGTTCTACCAAAGTCATTTTATGACATAAACATGGTACTGATTCCAAAACCAGGCAGGTCAAAAACAGAGAAGGAAAACTATAGACCAATCTTCCTAATGAATATAGATGCAAAAATCTTAAATAGGATACTAGCAAAAAGACTCCAACAAGTGATCAGAAGGGTCATCCACCATGATCAAGTAGGATTTATACCAGGGATGCAGGGCTGGTTCAATATTAGGAAAACCATCCACATAATTGACCACATCAACAAGCAAACCAACAAAAATCACATGATTATCTCAATAGACACAGAAAAGCCTTTGATAAAATACAACATCCATTCCTATTAAAACACTAGAAAGCATAGGAATAGAAGGGTCATTCCTAAAAATAATAAAAAGTATATATCTAAAACCATCAGCTAATATCATCTGCAATGGGGATAAACTAGATGCATTCCCAATAAGATCAGGAGTGAAATAAGGATGACCATTATCACCTCTACTATTTGACATTGTGGTGTATGGGGTGCTCAGAGAGGAACAATATCTTTGGTATGGAGGGCTTGTCGTGCCCTCCTAGGGCAGCTCTCCAGTCTCTGACCCTCACCTGACACCCAGCTCTCACTTGTGGCTCCTAGTAGCTGCTAGCGTGCGGCAACAGCCACACCCCGGGCAAAGGATTCAACAATCCAGCTAAATCTTGTGAGGGTAGCCATTGGGTTGTTGTCGACCCCTGGTGAATTAGGACGTTGCTCACCTAGCATGTGAAGACTGCTTTGGTGGAACAGACAGAAGAAAACAACAAGAAGGTTCAACGGCTGAGATGGCGATGCAGCAAGGCACTATGGAGTACTTAAGGCGTGTTGGAGCACAAAAGACAACATGGCCATCCAATGCAGCTGAGGAAGTCTCCAGGTGTAACGACTTTTCGTGCCACTGGACCCAGGCTTCCAACGCCAGGAGAGTGGGACTGTCTCTGTGCATCGACTTTTCCACTTAAATCTTCATGCACAAGTGTCTTTGTGCACCAAAACGCACAAAGACAATCGTTATCCTCGGTTACCGAGAGACTACTACCATTTGACATTGTACTAGAAACACTAGCAGTAGCAATTAGAGAAGAAAAAGAAATTGAAGGCATCAAAATAGGCAAGGAGACTAAGCTATCACTCATTGCAGATGACATGATGGTCTACTTAAAGAATCCTAAAGATTCAATCAAAAAGCTAATTGAAATAATCAACAACTTTAGCAAAGTTGCAGGTTACTTAATAAACCCGCATAAGTCATCAGCATTTCTATATATCTCCAACACAGCTCAGCAGCAAAAAATAGAAAGAGAAATCCCATTCAAAATCACCTTAGACAAAATAAAATACCTAGGAATCTACCTCCCAAGACAAACACAGGAACTATATGAACACAACTACAAAATACTCTCCACACAACTAAAACAAGACTGGAGCAATTGGAAAAACATTAGCTGCTTATGGATAGGAAGAGCCAATATAATAAAAATGAACACCCTACCCAAAGTTATTCATCTATTTAGTGCCATACCCTTTGAACTCCCAAAAAATTTCTTTACTGATTTAGAAAAAAACCATAACAAAGTTCATTTGGAATAACAAAGTATCAAGGATATCCAGGGAAATAATGAAAAAAAAAATACAAAGGAAGGTGGCCTTGCAGTCCCAGATCTCAAACTATATTACAAAAGAGCAGTCATCAAAACAATTTGGTATTGGCTAAGAGACAGGAAAGAGGATCAGTAGAATAGACTTGGGGCAAGTGACCTCATCAAGACAGTATAAGATAAACCCAAAGATCCCAGCTGTTGGGACAAAAATCCACTATTTGATAAAAAAAAAAAAAACTGCTGGGAAAATTGGAAGACAGTGTAGGAGAGATTAGGACTGGATCAACACCTCACACCCTACACCAAGATAAATTCAAAATGGGTGAATGACTTCAACATAACGAAGGAAATCATAAGTAAATTAGGTAAACACAGAATAGTATACATGTTAGACCTTTGGGAAGGGAAAGACTTTAAAACCAACAAGACATAGAAAGAGTCACAAAATGTAAAATAAATAATTTTGACCAAATCAAATTTAAAAGCTTGTGTAATATAACTAAAATCAGAAGGGAAGCAACAAATTGGGAAAAAATCTTCATAAAAACCTCTGACAAAGGTTTAATTACTCAAATTTATAAAGAGCTAAATGAATTGTACCAAATATCAAGCCATTCTCCAATTGACAAATGGGCAAGGGACATGAATAGGCAGTTTTCAGATAAAGAAATCAAAACTATCAATAAGCACATGAAAAAGTGTTCTAAACCTCTCATAATCAGAGAGATGCAAATCAAAACAACTCTGTGGTATCACCTGACACCAAGCAGATTGGCTAACCTGACAGCAAAGGAAAGTAATGAATGCTGGAGGGGATATGGAAAAGTAGGGACATTGATTCATTGCTGGTGGAGTTGTGAACTTATCCAACCATTCTGGAGGGCAATTTGGAACTATGCCCAAAGGGTGATAAAAGAATGTCTGCCCTTTGACCTAGCCATAACATTGCTGGGTTTGTACCCCAAAGAGATAATAAGAAAAAAGACTTATACAAAAAAAATTCATAGCTGAGCTCTTTTTGCTAGCCAAAAATTGGAAAATGAGGGGATGCCCATCAATTGGAGAATGGTTGAACAAATTGTGGTATATGTTGGTAATGGAATACTATTGTGCTAAAATGAATAATAAGGTGGAGGAATTCCATGGAGAGTGGAACAACCATTAGGAAGTGATGCAGAGTGAGAGGAGCAGAATGAGGAGAACATTGTACACAGAGACTGACACACTGTGGTATAATCCAACGCAATGGACTTCTCCATTAGTGGCGGTGTAATGTCCCTGAACAATCTGCAGAGATCTAGGAGAAAAACACTATCCACAAGCAGAGGACAAACTGTGGGAGTGGAAACACCGAGGAAAAGCAACTGCTTGACTACAGCGGTTGAGGGGACATGTCTGAGGAGAGACTCTAAATGAACTCTCTGATGCAAATACTAACAACATAGCAATGGGTTAGAATCAAGAACACATGTGATATCCAGTGGAATCACATGTCGGCTATTGGGGGGGGGGAGGAAAAGAAAATTATCTTTGTCTCTAATGAATAATGCTTGAAAATGATCAAATAAAATATTATTTTAAAAAACCATAGGCATTTGGTAATTTTGCATTTCAACTCTTGCTATTTACTAAATTGTTCACCAGTGATTCAGAGGAGTAAAAAGCCACTCACAGAAACGTCCTAAGCTGTCCCATTGAACATATTGTGCTACATGGAAATCTGACTGGCCATACACCATGTATTATAAAACTATAATAACATTATTTCTTTAAACTCTTATTTATTTTATTTTTTCTTCATAAGACTATTTATAATAAAGAGGTAGTTGTTACATCATAATTTCATCAAGGATAAAGAAGACTCTTAATTCTTTGTACTCCTCTTTTTAATTTTAATTTTTTAATTTTATTTTATTTTAAAAATATTTTTCCACATTTACATGATTTATTTTCTTTCTCTCAGTTCTTCCCTCCCCCCTCCCAGAGAGCTAACAAGCAATTTTACTGGGTTCTACTAATGCTATCACTTGATACCTATTTCCATGGTATTCATTTTTGTTATAGAGCAATCTTTTAAAGCCAAAACCCCAAATCATATACTCATAAATATAAGTGATTAGTGATAAGTCATATGTTTTTCTTTTGCCTTTCTATTCAAATAGTTCTTTATCTCAAAGGGGTAACATTCTTTCTTATAAGTCTTTCAGGAATGTTCTGGATTATTTCATTGCTACTAGAAGTAAAATTCATTACAGTGGATAGTTCCACAATGTTTCAGTTTCTGTGTACAACATTCTCCTGGTTCTGCTCATTTCACTTTGCATCACTTCATTGAGGTTCTTTCAGTTCATATAGGAATCCTCCACATCATCATTCATTAGAGCACAATATATCCCATCACCATGATATCATTTCTTAATTGAGGGATACCCCCTCATTTTCCAATTATTTTGTCACCACAAAAGGCAAGGATATGAATATTTTTGCACAAATATTTTTTCATTATTATCTCTTTGGGATACAAACCCAGTAGTGGTATTGCTGGATCAAGGGGAATGAAATCTTTTAAAGTCCTTTGGGTATAATTCCAAATTGTCTTTTAGAATGGTTGGATCAATTCACAACTCCATCAGCAATGTATTAGTGTCCCAATTTTGCTGTATCCCCTCCTACATTTATTATTTTCCTTTACTGTCATATTGGTCAAACTGCTAGGCGTGAGGTAGACCATTAGATTTGTTTAAACTTACTTAAACAGACTTAAACAATTTCTGAAATCTAAAAAAAAATAATGTTCATTGTAAGCAAGCTGAAGCATATTACAAATAACAAATTGTAGTGAAGACTATCATAGAAGATATGACTAAGTAAATATATAACTGGAAAAATTCTGTAGAAGTAAAGAAATCATGATCAATGATGCATTGTTCATAAAATCTTACAAGAATCAGAGAAAGACAACAGGTAGTTTAGTTGGGAGAATCCTACATTTGGGATTCATGGGAATATTAAAAATGATTTGACATAAGAAAATATAGATAGTTAAGATTTATAACATGAAGGAACAGCCTAATTTAATTGAGAATGCATTTTTAGGAGCAATCAACATGGTGGATTAATGGGAGCCACCCAGCTAAACTCTCCCAATATTATCCTGCAAACAACATTAAATACAACCTCAAATCAAATTTTGGAGTGTCAGAGTCAAGAAAAAGTCATGGTGAAACCTTTTTCAGCCTAAGAAAACTTTAAAAGTTGGAAGAAATCTATGATACTGGGGTGGAGGCCTGCCTGGATCCCACACAAGCAGAGGTAGCAAAAGATGGGTAACAGAGGCTGCAGCAGCAGCAATTTTAGGAGTTCTCAATCCAGTAATGATTATGGAGCTGGTCAACTAGTCAAGTATTATAGGAAATCCTTTAATGGCAATAGATACAGTTGGCAATGACTGATAACTGTATTACAGTTAGACAATCTGGATCATAATTCCAGAGTACAAAGGAACATTGAGACTTGCTCTCAATGGAGCAGGTACCTAAGTCAAATTTCCAAAGCAAAGAGTGAGCATTTGTGGCTATAGATGACCAGGGGCCCTTTCTTGGTAAAAATCAGAGCACAGATCAGGATAATAGTCACTATACCTTGCTCAGGATCCCACTATTTTGGAAGCACCAAAAACATTTAGGTATCAGACCTATCTCTGAAAACAACTGCACAAAAAAAAGCATGAAACTTGGGACAGTGTCTCCCCATTCCCAGATGAATGCTTCCCAACTTTAATTGAATTGACTAATTGGTAAGAGAGACACAAAAATTTACTGAAGAGAAATTCTCAAACAAAAGAATTGAACAAATAGAAAAGGGGGTCTGAAAATTTATTGAGGAAAAAAGCTTCATAAAAGCAAAATTCACTAATTGGAAAAAGAGGTACAAAACATCACTGAATAACATAAGTCTTTAAAAATGAGAATTGAGCAAACAGAAACTAAGGACCCCATGAGACTTCAAGAAACAATAAGACATATTTACTTCATAATTTTTTATCTGGTGTAAATGACATGTTTTTCATTTATTATATATTTTCAATATATGCCAGTACATTTTTTAAATAAATACTTAGCTTCAGTCCTAGAAACAATACTAAACATCAGTTCTAATTCAAAAAAGCACTAAGAACTTGGTATTCATTCTCTATAAGTTCCTTCTATGGAAATGGATAGATATTTTTTTCACCATGAAACTATCAGGGTTGTCTTGGATTCTTGCATTGCCTATAATAGTTAATTCATTCATACATGATCATTATGAATTACTGAATTATTGATGTTATTATGCACAATGTGCTCCTAGCTTTATTTACTTCATTTTGCACTACTTCCTAAAAATTGTTCCAGGTTTTTTTGATTGTCTTGTTCATCATTTCTTATAGCACAGTAGCATTCCATTAAAATCATATACTATAACTTATTCAGCTATTCCCCAACTTATGGGCATTGCTACAGTTTCCAAAATTTTGCCATCACAAAAGAACTGCTATATTTTTGTACTAATATGTCATTTTCCCCTATCTTTAACCTTTTGGGAATTCAGACTTAGTAGTAATATTGCTAGCTCAAAGAGTATAAACACTTTGATGGCACTTTGGGCATGGTTTCTAATTGCTCTCCACATGGTCATATTAGTTCATAGCTCCATCAAGAGTGTAATAGTGTCCCAGTTCTTGTACGTCCTCTCCAAAATTTATCTTTTCCCTTTTTTGTCATATTAGCCAATCTGATAAGTGTGAAGTGATACCTCAGAGTTGTTGTAATTTGCATTTTCCTCATTAGTAGTGATTTGATTTGATGCATTTTATATGCCTAACAATAGTTTTAATTTCTTCATCTGAAAATGGCCTGTTAATATCCTTTGACCATTTGTTAATGGGGAATGCCTTGTATTCTTAAAAATTTGACTCAGTTATCTATATATTTGAAGACCCTTTCAGAGATGCTATATTTTTCCCAGTTTTTTATTTGGTTATAATCTTGGTTTCATTGGTTTTGTCTGTGCGAAACTTTTTAAATTTAATGTAGTTAAAGTTATGTATTTTACATCTCATAATGTTTTCTACATCTTATTCAGTCACAACTTCCTCCCTTATCCAGAAATCTGAGAGATAGATGATTTTGTTCTATTTTTATATCCTCCAATATTGAAATATAGATATAAATAAATATGAAAAGTAAAATCATTTCAAATTAACAGCCCCACAGGAATAACATTCCAATGAAGTAATGTTTAATATAGCACAAAGGCCACTAAACAATATACAAGTATCCCTGCCCATCATGAATTAAAGTAGAAAACCACATATTAGAAGCAAATGTTCTATTTTTTTGAATTATTATTTCCCATTACGCTTCAATATACTGTGGGTAACATTTGGGTTTTTCATGAGCAACATGTGACCCTGTGATGGATTCATTCAACTCCTCTGTCCTGGGTTAAAAAGGAATTGGAAGTTGATATTTTTTTGATGGTCATTAAAAGATATTGGACAATATAGACATAGCACAAAAAGTTGTAAAATATAAAAAGACATTATATGTGGTACCCAGACAAAGACACAGAAAGGACAGATGACATATGAAGGACTGAGATAGACACTGGGTATCTGAATACTTATATAGTCAGAAGAGATATTTATACAGACATACTGTGGTCTATAGGGTGGGAAGAGGTGGACCACTGTCTACTCTCTTGGAAGTCTCAAGTTAAACTCCTAATCTGATATTAGCAGAGGTGGTTACAATATATACAAGAGTGGTGATGGTGAACCTTTTAGAGATTATGTGCTATGCCCCAACCCCTATTCCTTCCAGAGAGCACTTTCCATGCCCAGACCAAGTATCACACATGCCTCCCCCTACCCCCCCCCCCCCGCTTACTCCACACAAGGGAGGGAGAAAGCATTCCCATTGGACTTCCAGTCATATGGATTGGTGAAGTAAGGAATGTCCTCAACCTGGGTAGAGAGAGGGAGATGAGTAAGTGCTCCCTTTGGGCTGCTGGGCAGAGGGCTGGGTGATGGGGAAAAAATGTCATCAAGCATAATGGAGAGGGGGAAGAGAGCATCTCCCCCTGAGGTCCTAGGCCTTTCTAGTAATGAATTCTGGTGGTTGACAGTGAAGGTGCCCACAGAAAGTGCTCTATCTGCCCTCTTTGACATGTGTACTATAAATTCTCCATCACTGTCCTAGAGTTCATTTTGCTTTAAATGGGAAGGTTTATTCTTTTAGGATGAAGCCACACAGTGCAAATAGAGAAATACAGGAACAGAGAGAGAGACCAGCACTATACAGTAAAAATAGTGTTGTTGTTTTTATAATATGGATTTTGTAAAGCCAAATTAATGTAAAGCAAGATCAATCTACAGTGCTTTTAAGTTACTCAGGGCACCTTAAATAGATTGTTTGTTTACTTTCCATTTGATCCACATGACAGCCTTATAGATCAGGGAAATTATTAACTCAATTTTGCATTTAAGGAAACTGAAGCCCAGATAAATTGACTCATCCAGGGTGTTACACAGATAGTAAATGTTGAGATTAAGATTTAAAGTTGGGTTTTTCTGACTATCAATAGAATACTATCCCAGAATACTATGTAGAGAATACTATGGAACATGCCCTAGACATATCAATTAAGAAAATTAAGATAAATAAAACAAAATAAAACTATGGATACCTACTTTTACTGTACAGTACTGAACTCCCTTCTCCCACATCCCTCTGCTTGGCCCACTGTGCCCTATCCCCACAAAAACTACAAAAAATTATGAAAAGGGAATTAAGATGGGTTATGAATATAGTTTGGCCAAGAGTTACTACCTCTGGAGTAGACACCCAGGTTCAAATACTACCACTTAATACATTATCTTTTTGGTTTATTCTGATCTCCTCCTTATGTTCCCTGAACTTCAGATAAGTCATCTGTAAAATGAGAGCTTTGGACTCATGAGTCCTGAGGTTCCTCTATCCTTAGATAAATTATATTATAACTTTTCAATTACTTTAAGAGCTATCATGTTGAAAATTGATTAGATTTCTTCTGCCTGACTGCAGAGGAGAGAAATTGAACAATAGTTGGAAGTTAGAGAGAAATAGATTTTGGCTGATGTAAGAAAAATCTCATAACATTTGGAGATATCAATAAGTGAGATGTGTTAACATAGAAGGTAGTTGTTTTCCATTGATAAGTGGTCTTCAATGGTCTGTATAACCATTTGTTGGAGATATTATAGAAAAGATTTTTTGCTTTAAGATAAACTAGAAAACATAACCTTTTAGATCCCACAAGTGTCAGAAATTTTCTAATTCTATGCTGAATTGGTGTCTGCTGTATAAGTACATATGAGCAAAGACCAGTTTAAAGGCTTGTCAAATGTCCATTCTTTAAAAAAAAGTATTTTTAAAGCTACATGCTGACAAGATGAAGATACTAACTACAAGTTGTACTAATAATATGAACACAGATAGATTCTTCATATTCCTTTTTATAATCTTGAGAAAAGATAAATGAATCTTTCTGAAATCAATTTGCTCAAACTTGGCCTGGAGTGTATTATTTTTATCTAGAGAAATAATGATAATTGACAAAGTTGACTCATTTGTTTTTTTACCCAACCCCTGTTCATTATTAGCAAATTCTTTTAGCTTGGTACTATGTACCATTTTGCCAATCAAAGTTTTTTCTTATGCTATGCCTGTGTTTAAGCAGAAATTACAGTTTATATTTTGTACTAAGAACTTATCAGTTTTGTGCCAGTTCTAAAGAGAAACAGAGACATAGTGTTATGATGTATCCCAGAGAGGGCATTTTTTGAAAGTGAAATCTCAGTGCAAAGCATTGAGAGTAATATCATGTAAATAAGCAGAAGAACTGAATGAAGAGTTGGTTCTTTTTTATTTACTGTGTGATTTTTGCTTTGAAAGTTTTTTTTTTTAAGTTTTCTAGAGTTCACTGTAACCTCATTATATCTCATTGGCACTGTCTCTAGTCTAGGCAACAGCTGCAAAGCATTGATAAACCCTAGGAAGGTTGAAACCCACGACTATTGCTCTGATTTCATTTTAAAGGGACCACTTGTAGAAATTAAGTTGGCACACTTTTGGCAGTGAAACCTTCATCTGTATAGTACTCAGAAGAGCACATTTGCTAAACTTTGGGAACAAACATTTCTTAAAACAGTCTAGATTAAAAATACAATAGTAACTTTGAAATTGTGAGAGGTGAAAAATATGTGGGAATCTGATGAAAAGATAGTTACTCAAAAACTATCCATTAATGAATCTGTAATGCAAATAAATAAAAATTTCTTCTCTGATGACACACTGATTTTTCTTCTAAGCTCTTCTTTCACATCTAATTCCAAACTATCTGCTAAGTCTCTCTGAAGCAAGCCATATTAGATGACTCAGTGAAATAAAATGAAATTATGGGATTAGTAGTTTCCCTAAAAATGGTATTTTTTTTAAATTTCCTTACTTTTGAAACAGGAGAAAGAACTGGTTAGACTGGGTTTTATGTAATAAACAAACATGAATTTAAAATTTTAGTTCCAGTAATTTTAACTAATTCAAATTAAGTACATTAGAAATAAGGTAAATGAGTTCTAACATATGACCTGTATTAATCTAGTTATATTCTCCAGGATAGCAGATTCTTTTTTTAAGTGATTTTTATTTTAACACCAAATTTCCACATAAATTTTCCAAAGTCAAATGATCCATATTGTCTCCCTTCCTTCTTCCATCTCAACCTCCAGGAGCTGACAAGCAATTCAGTCTGGGTTATACAAGTATTATCATGCAAAACATACTTCCATATTATTAATTTTGTAAGTGAATAATCTCAAAAAACCAAAATCCCCAAACATTTATCCAAATAAACAAATGATAAATCATATGTTTACACTTGCATTTCTATTCCAACAATTCTTTCTGTGGAAGTAGGTAGCATTCTTTTTCATGAGTTCTCATAATTTTCCCAGATCATTTTATTGCTGTTATTAGCAAAGTTCATCACATTTGATTGTTCCACAATATTGCAGTTACTGTGTATCATGTTTTTCTGGTTCTACTTGTTTCTCTCTGTATAAATTGATGTAAGTCTTTCCAGTTTTTTCTAAAATCATCTTATTCATTTCTGATAGCATAACCAGTATTCCATCACCATCATATACCACACTTTGGCCATTCCACAATTGAGAGACATTCCTTTAGCTTCTGATTCTTCACCACAACAAAAAGAGCAACTATAAATATAGTTGTACAAGCAGGTCCTTTCTCATTTTTTAAAAAATCTCTTTCAGGATATAAACTCAGTAGTGGTATTACTGGATTAAAAGGTATGCATTATTTTATAGTCCCCTGGATATAATTCCAAATTGCCTTCCAAAATGGTTGGATCAGTTCCCAACTCCACCAGAAATTTTACCACATCCTCTCCAAAATTTATTATTTTCCTTCACTGTTATATTGATTAATCTGATAATTGTGAGGTGGTACCCCCAAGTTGTTTTGAGTTTGTATTTCCATAATTAAGAGTGATTTAGAATATTTTATCAAATGATTATTGATGACTTCAATCTCTTCATATCAAAATTGCCTATTCATATCCTTGACCACTTATCAATTGAAGAATGACTTGGATTCTTATAAATGTGACTCAGTTCATTTTATACTTTTTTCAAAATAAGACCTTTTATAGAGAAATTTGTTTTAAAAGACATTTTCTCTGTTCCTTGCTTCCCTTCTAATCTTGGGTGGATTCTTTTTTCATACAAAGTCTATTTTATATCTTGTAACATTTTCCATATTTTTCTGCCATAAAGTCCTCCCTTTTTCATAGATCTATCTGAAAGTTCAACTGATCTATGTTCCCCTAATTTATTTATACTTGTATATTTACTTATGTTGAAATCATTTACATATTTTGACCTTATCTTGGTATAGAGTGAGATAGTGACATAAACCTAATTTTTGTCATTCTGTTTTCCAATTTTCCCAACAGTTTTTGTAAATTAGTGATTTCTTATCCCAAAAGCTGTGATCTGTGGGTTTATTAAACACTAGGTAGCTGAGGTCATTTATTGATAGTCTATTCCATTGATTCACCCTTCTATTTCTTAGCCAGAAGCAGTTTGTTTTGATGATTAATACTTTATAGAACAGTTTAAGATCTAGTACTGCTAGGCCACCATTTTCAACATTTTTTTTCATTAGTTACCTTGATATTCTTTACCTTTTGACCTCCTAGATAAATTTTATTACTTTTTAGTTTTATACAATAGTTTTTGGAAGTTTGATTGTTATAGCACTGAATAAATTAATATAGGTATGATTGTCATTTTATTATGTTAGCTTGGTCTATCCATTAGCAATTAATATTTTTCCAATTGTTTAGATATAATTGTCTTTGTATGAAGTGTTTTACAATGGTTTTTATATAATCCCTTCATTTTTTCTTGGCAAAGTATTTTACACTGTCTAGACAGATTTTAAATAGAATTTCTTTGTAACTTGCTGCTAAATTTTGTTGGAAATACATAGAAATGGTTTCTTTTGTATCCTTCAACTTTGTTAAAGTTATTAATTATTTAAACTATTTTGGTTGATTTTCTAGGATTCTCTAGGATAGCAGATTCTTTAAAACTCACTAAGTAATATAGGGCTAATGATAGTGGACATTAGTTCTTCATACACCCTTTATATCTTACCTTCCATTCCCAGGAAATTTATAAAGTCTTTCCATCCTCTGAAAAGAATACCTATTGTTATGGAAAGTACAATAAAATGAGTCAAGGTTTGAGTCAAGGTTTCAGTCCTTAGCTAATTGTACATACTTAGAGAAGTAATTTAAATTTGTCTCTTAATAGGTCAATACATAAGCATTTATTAAGTATCTATTAACCTACTACATGACATACAAAATTTATTCATGTATATAAATATATATATATATGTGTGTGTGTGTGTATACACCCATAAGTGCATACACACAGATATACAGATAGATAGATAGATAGATAGATAGATAGATAGATAGATAGATAGATAGATAAATTAATGGATGGATGGATGGGTGGATAGATAGATAGATAGACAGATAGATAGATAGATAGATAGATAGATAGATAGATAGATAGATAGATAGATAGATAGATAGACAGATACTATGTTAGCACTGAGGATATAAAAACAGGGAAAAGTGATACTCCCTGCTCTCTAGGAATTCACAATATGATAGGAATATGGTCACCTCTTTTAAAAAAAGTAATGATATACCATATCTTTCCTGCTGAAAACATTTGCCTATTTAACTTAAACAACAGAATAAGACAAGGTAATTCTTGCTCTTAAATTCTTATTTGATAAGAACAGAGATTATCTTTCATCTTAATTCAAATTTCCTAGTTTAGCACTAGGGAAAGCTATTGTTAAATGGCAAAAGCTTATTTTGTCATATTTCCACAGATTAGATCTCACAGGTAATAAGATAGCAGAAGATGCTACTATAGTAAAGAGAGAGGAAGCCCAGGACTGACTAGGGGGCCTATAGCAATTGTGGAAATGAAAGGGAACAAGGAGAATTTCAACAATGAGAAGAATGGCCAAATGTAGAAAAAGAAAATAGAATTGGAGATGAACACTTAATGAATTTCTGAGACAGGGTGCTGAAGTGAGAAATTAGAGGTTGAGAAAGATAAAATGGGATGTTATGAGAATATGGTCTACTATGGTGACATGATAATGATATAAGTAAGAAATGTTCTTTGCCATCGAATCTTCATGCTTTCATTCTCTTTAGTCTGCCCTTCGGAGATTGGAGGAGAATAAACATAAGGGAAATGGTTTCTATCTCTAAATCTAATTTAATGCTTTGAATATTAAATAAGTGAGTTCTTCCTCCATGGTAGGAAAATCAGTTGAAGTAAAATGGAGATTTTAAGTATTACAGCTCAGGAGGTACTAGAGATGGCCACCAAATTTTTTTTTTATGGTAGCAAAAGATATTTAATCATAGATGCAGTTTCCTATTGTTTTTCTTCCGATCCTACCTTAATTTTTTTTTATTTCTAAAAATCATGTATCCTTTATATAGTGCCTTCTAAAGTTAAACTTGTCCAGGTTTGGATTATGACTGAATAGATAATGACCCAAAATTGCCTGACCTAGTGATATCATCTCAGTAAGTCAATAAAGGAGATACAGGACCATATTTGGATTAGGTCACTTTGCATATGTCTCAAGGCATGGAAATGTTTACATTTTGTGTCATTGATGAAATTATTGCTTTCAATAAATAGAAATCAATCATGTTCAGAATACTATGCTCAATGTTGGACCTAAGAGAAAATCTCTATCAAAATAGAGATTATAATCAAGGAAGAGGATAAGAAATCATCAACATGACAAGAAATTGATACCAATGGTCCCTTATTTATCATAGCCCTCCTACTCATCTTGGTAAAGTATTTATTGGCAGAGACTATTTCTTATCCATCTTAGAAATCTTGATACTATCTATCATAGTAATTAGCATGTAACAGGCACACAATGAAGAGTCATTTTGTTTCACTGACCATTTCTATGCTTTCTTAGGTTATAGAGAACTCCTAGTGATTGCCCTCCCTCTACCAAGGTGGGGCAGCAGCATTTTAGTAATCTATAGTTATTGAAAATTGCCTTAGTCACTGAAAGTTTAAGTGACTTACAAGGCCATGCTATACTTCAGAGGTAGAATTTGAATCCAGGTTTTTCTGACTTCTAGGGGCTACAAAGTATCACAATGGATAGAGCACTGGGGATGGAATAAGGACATCTATTGTAAAGACCAGAGTTCAAATTTGCCCTCAGACACTTACTAACTTTATGATCCTGGGAAAGTCACTTAGCCCAAGTTGTGTCAGTTTCTTCACCTGCAAAATGAACTAGAGAATGCAATGGCAAGCTGCTCTTGTATCTCTGCCAATAATATCCAAAATGAGCTCATGAAGTGTTAGAAATAACTTAATAACAACAGCTTTCTGACTTGGAGATCAACTCTATTCCCCATGTAATTGTGTTTTTCTTAATTATAATAAAAAACAAAACGTGTTCATGATCTTTGTTTTCCCTATTACAATGGTGCTCCAGTGTAGAATCTATAATAGTTATCATTTTGCATTTTGACCTAGAAATCTTTTAATTTAATTTAATTTAACTCCAGAAAGAACCCAAGTTCCTGTTTCAGAGAATATGTATTATTTAATGTCTTAACTTTCACAGAAAAGTTTGTATGCCCAATTATCTCTACCAAATTTGTGTCTGTGAAAATTTCTTCTTCTTCTTCTTCTTCTTCTTCTTCTTCTTCTTCTTCTTCTTCTTCTTCTTCTTCTTCTTCTTCTTCTTCTTCTTCTTCTTCTTCTTCTTCTTCTTCTTCTTCTTCTTCTTCTTCTTCTTCTTCTTCTTCTTCTTCTTCTTCTTCTTCTTCTTCTTCTTCTTCTTCTTCTTCTTCTTCTTCTTCTTCTTCTTCTTCTTCTTCTTCTTCTCCTCCTCCTTCTTCTCCTTCTTCTCCTCCTCCTCCTTCTTCTTCTTCTTCTTCTTCTTCTTCTTCTTCTTCTTCTTCTTCTTCTTCTTCTTCTTCTTCTTCTTCTTCTTCTTCTTCTTCTTCTTCTTCTTCTTCTTCTTCTTCTTCTTCTTCTTCTTCTTCTTCTTCTTCTTCTTCTTCTTCTTCTTCTTCTTCTTCTTCTTCTTCTTCTTCTTCTTCTTCTTCTTCTTCTTCTTCTTCTTCTTCTTCTTCTTCTTCTTCTTCTCCTCCTTCTTCTCCTCCTTCTCCTCCTTCTTCTCCTCCTTCTCCTTCTTCCTTCTTCTTCTCCTCCTTCTCCTTTTTCTTCTTCTCCTTCTCCTTCTTCTTCTCCTCCTTCTCCTTCCCCTCCTCCTCCTCCTCCTTCTTCTCCTCATCCTTCTTCTCCTCCTCCTCCTCTTGTCCTCCTCTTTTTCCTTCTCCTGCTCCTCATCCTCCTCCAGCTCCTTTTCCTCCTTCTCCTCCTGCTCCTACCTCTCCTCCTGCTCCTGCTCTTGCTCCTCTTTCTTTTTTCCCCATTGTAAATTTGAGGTTGTCGGCCTAATGTTCCTGTGAACTGGAACTATTTTTTCCCTTTGGGATCAGAGAACAACAGGGAAAGCTGGCAAAATATTTAGGTACTTAAGGCAAAAGTTACTTTTAATTTTTGTGTTATAATCCTAACAATGAAAATTTAGTAGCCACTGAAGGATAGAAACTGATAAGAGTCCATGAATTGTGGGGAACTCTGGCATTTAGAGACTAAAAGTGTGTATGTATGTATGTATGTGTGTAAATATACACACATATATATGTATATACATATATATATGGTATCATGATGGTAATGGACCCTGAGTTCTTGTGCTAGTCTTCTGTGAAAGGCAAACAAATCTTTTAAAAACATGAGATTCTTATTTATCAATAAATTAAAAAATTCTAACATTATTGATATTTTATATTAATGAAGATTTTTTTGTCCTTTCTGTGGATACTATAATAATACCCTCAAAAACCTGGTTTTCTTAAAAAATGCAAATGTCAGCCACATAAAAGTATTTGCTTTAAAGTAATTAAAAAGACTTAAAAATAAAATTCTGAAGAGAAATAAAATTAACTGTAATGAGAATGGAAAATTAAATTCTCTAAAGAGATTATGAAAACATAGGGAATTTATACATAAACTGATATAAAAATAAATGCACAGATAATGAAAGGTAGGGTAAATATTACAGTGTATGAAGGAGTTTTGTTTGGATGTAAGAGATCTGAATGGGAGTCTTCTGATAATAATTTTTTAAATAGCCAGGAATACTAAATCTCAAAATGTGCTTCAGCTGTCGAAGACACTACAGATGGTATTTTTATATGGCAGTGAGAAAAAAAGGGGGGAAAAATAAGGATAAGATTTTACCTTGGATTGATTGGGATGATGATGATTAACAAAAGATACAAAGCAGAGCTGCTTATTGCTTTAATTTTGTTTTCTTTTTCTAAGAAAAGTGGCCATTGTGTCAGAAATGACAAAACAAAAAAATGACTAACAGAGTTGATACAGAGTTGGATAAGGAAGTAAGCAGTAAAAGACCATCTAGCTTCTCTTCATAAATTTACACCCATTAAACCAAATGAACTACATCTTTATAAGCATCCTGAAAATACTGGAGGATGTGCTTGCCATGAAGCTATGGGTGCTATTTGAAAAAAATCCTGGAAAATAAAAAGGTTCCACAAAACTGGAGGAAAAAGTCATTTCAATTTTTTAAAAAATGGAAAAGGAAAAAATATACAAACTATAAGAAAAGGGGGATATATATACATGTATGTACCTCTTTTTCCCTCTCTCCATCTCTTTCACTCTTGCTAAAGGATCATTAAATAAATAGTTGTTGGACATCTAAACATTATTTTCTCATCTGTTCAGCAATTTGTTCAATTCTCTATCATATCTTTTGTTGACTTTTCTGTCAAATTTCTCATTTTGAGATAATAACAGTAAAGTCTCCTACTGTTACCCCAATCTATGTTTTTTGGAATTTAATCAATTTTTCTTTTAAGAATTTAGATGCTATAGCATTTGAAACATATCAAATTGATATTAGTTTATTTAATGTTGTTTCTTTTAGCATAATATAGTTTTCTTGATTATCTCTGCTTATACTCTGTATTTTTGTTTTCTGAAAGCATGACAGTTAATCAAGAATTATCTCCATTTCTTCTTAAAGTAACCAGAAATTGAAAGGAAGTCCAACAATTGGAGAATACAAAAGTTGTTGCAAATGAGTGTGATGGAATTCTATTGCTCTATAATAAATAACAAAGAATTTAATTTTGGAAAAAAAATTATGGAAAGACCTACATTGAATTATGAAGAGTGAAAAAAAGTGGAACCAAAAATCAATATACAAAGCAACAGAAATATAATTGGAAGAATGACTCATGTGTATCCACCTCCAGGGAAAGAACTGAAAAATAAAAATAAGTATGATACAGAATTTTATAAATACATATATCTTATTATCAAGTGATTCTTTCTTTGATGAGGAGAGGGGAGTTAATAGCAAGGAGTTCACTGAGTATTTAAATGTAATAAATTAATTAAATATATATATATATATTTTAATTAAACAAGTATATATATGCAATGTATCATTTACTGAGTTTAGTAAAATTGCTGATAAAATTGTATTATTCTTGTGAAGATGGAGAGAAATGCATAGAAGTTGATTTTAAAAATAAATTTTATTAATATCATTTATTTTTATATTTCCTTGATTTTCCTATATACCTTTATTCCTTAAATAGAATGATCCTAGATAACTGCCTTCACTAGGACTATTAGTACTATTACTAATACTACCTCTACTACCACAATTATAATTAGTAGTAGCATTAACAGTATACAAATGTATATATAGTAGGAATTGATATATATGTATATATATATTTATATTTATTTTGCTTTTTCTGTGATTTTACAATGCTAAATTACTAATCTGTTATTTTTGGCTTTTTTCATCATTTTGAATGAAATTTTATTTTATTAGTCTTTATAATGAAAAATCTTATCACTTCTATGTTATTTTTATAGTTTTTTTAATTCCACTTAATTTCTACCCCAATTTTTAATATCTCTACTTTTAAACAATTTATTGGAGTTGAATCATTTAATAATTTCAGTTTATTAGTAGATCACGTATTTTCTTATTTTTCACTTAAATGAATATTTTTGGAATATAATTTGCTCTGTCAATATACCAGTAATTATAACATGTTTTCTCTTTATGATTATTTTACACATAACTGTTCAATGACTTGTTAATTTATCAACTCTATATTTAATTCATTAAGTCTCTATTTTATTTAAACATTTTCTTTTTCTTGTATACCTTGATGTGATTAGTATTTTTATTACATTATTCCATGTAAAAGATATATTTTCTATTTCTGATCTTTTAAATTCATTTGAATATCTCTTTTCTCAAAATCAAACACTCTTTGGAAAAATTCAATGAAGATATAATAAATATATTTTAATGGCTACAATTAAGGAACATTATGATTTTTACCTATAATTTGTCTAACACTTTCTTTAATTCTGTATTGTGTCTTTTGATTATCATTGTTAGATCTACATAGCTCTAAGAGTAGAACATTCATGTCTTCTATTACTATTATTATCTTATTATTCATTTATTTTTGCATATTAGTTAATTTTCACTTATGAATTTGAATATTACTGCATTTGAATCATTTAACTTTTATGTTAATATTTGCTCATTAAATAGGATTTCTTTAAGCACACTTTTATTTATTTATCTACACAATCTAAAATTTTATTTTTTTTGTTTTTCTAAAAGCATATTTTCATCTGATTTTAAAAAATTTTTTTCTGAATTATTTAGATATTATTTATTCTCCTTCCATTTAAGTTAGTGAGTTCTACCTATTATTTGGTTTACTGAATCTAATTTAAAGTAATTCCATTCCTAATGATGGTTCAATCTTTTACTCTCCAACCCCTACCATTTGTTACCCTTTTCCTTAGTTTTAAAGTTGTATTTAACTAACTCATTTATTTTTCTTTCTTTTTTTAGTTATGTATTTTATTAACCTTTTAGTAGTATATATTTTTTACTTCTTTCTTTCACTTAAGTAATTAATTTAAAATGCCATGGTCCTTTCTTTTATTTCTTCTTTTTTTTCTATGCTTTTTCAGGTAATGATTTTTTGTCTTGTTCTCCAGTAATTCTTTTCTCTTTCTATCTTCTATAACTCATTACAATAGTAATATAATTAGATTTATTCTAATATATATATATATATATATATATATACACTGTTTAGATGACTGACTTCAGAGAATAATTCATTGTATGATGTCAAATTTGAAGGAGACTTTCAATAGATATCTCTAATTGGTACTGTGTTATTTAACTTTTTTTATCAGTGACTCAGATAAAAGTTCATTAAAATCAAATAATCAGTTGCCCAATCATCAAATTGTCATCAAAACAAAAATGGGAGAGTTAGCATATAAGCTGACCAAGTCTAGATGAAAAAGTATCCTGACAAGAGGACTAGGCCAAATGTAATAAGATGAAATTCAGTATAGATGCATTCAAAGTCTAATATAGGGGTACAAGAAGTGAGCTCTACAAGTTCATAATGGCAAAGGCATAGTTGGGTTTTTTCCATAGTTATTTGGAAAGAGATCTGGATAGTTTAGTGGACTTTAAGCACAATTTGAGTAGCAATTTGATATTGTAGAGAGGAAAAACGCTAATTTGCTTTTAGCCTGCATTAAGAGAGACATAAATGCTGGGAGTAGCTGTGCTAACAATTCCTGATTATAATTTTGCTATGTTTTACCTTAATCAGACATATTTTTGGAGTAGCATCGTCATTTTGGGTGCCATATTATAAAAAGCACATTGATAAGCAAGATAGTGCACACAGGAAGGCATACAGCAAGGTGAAGAATATTTTCATTAAATGAGTATCTGTTGCAAGTACTGGATATATTTACTCTAAAAAAACAGAAGATTCAGAAAAACCTCCAAGTACATAAATACCTCTCATAGTGGAGGAATAAGACATATTCTATTTAACAATAAAGAACAATCTAGGAGAAAAAGCTAAGAGTTGTAAAGTGTTCCATTTTTCTTCAGGAAATAATTTATTTAAAACTAAATCTGTGAAAACATTAAAGGGGACAACTTGATATATGGGAATTACTCTTCTCTGGGAGTTTTCAAACTTATAATGGATGGTCACATTCTAGGTTTGCTGTATCAGCAATTCTTTTTTCTGTTTGGATTATACTAGATTACTTCTAAGGTCCCAACTCTATGAGTCCAATTTTGTGAAGTCATGATAAAATCACAAATTCCTTCAAGGCAAAAGCACTTTAAATCTGTTATTTTTTTGGAAGTGGGGTGAAGAGAAAGATGAGGGTTCTATCATCATGCACTATGGCTACCAAATAATGAAAGTAACATATTGTCCTACCTTTGTACTGTGTGTAAAGTACAATTTACTGACAATACATGTCGGTAACTGATTAAGGCCAACAATAATTTTATGTAGGTCAAGGATTAGTTGATTGTTTCTTCCTGTGTGCCACTAATTGTCTTGGAACTCTTTAATATAATGCCTAACAGGTGTCTATCTAATATTGTTTTATTAACTTTAAGGTACAGCCTCTAAACATAAGGATTTTGGTCACTTGCATATAGGGCATCTCTTTTCTCCAATGCTGCTAACTTATGGACAGAGCTCAGAGCAGTCAGATGGAATTTTTTTGAGACACTATCAATCAATTGCATAAAATAATAGTAAAAAAAATCTGTGCTCTGATATTTCAATAATCTTTTTTGGAATTTGTTGGACTAATTGATACTAATTAACCGTTACCTAGGTGCTGAATTATTATACTTTCATTTTGCAAAGAATGAAATACCATGTGGGGAAAACCACAGTTTACCTTTCCATGAGAACTCAACACTAACCAAATTCCTTTTAATCCAATATGATTAGCCAAATTTCAATTTAATTAATTAATTTCAAAGGACAACTTTGGGCAAGCCACTTCCTATCTCTACTCTTCAATTTGTTCCTCTGTACAGTGAGTGGATTGGACTAGAGGACATTTAAAGTCCCTTCCAGTCTCAAGATCCTATAATACCTCTTCCAACTTGAATTAATGAGTGAACATGAATGAATGAATTAAAGAAGGAAAAATATCAGGAAAACTTCTGTTATGCTTTGATAATACACAAAGGAAAACAAGACATTCCTTGTTTGCAAGGACATATCTTTTTAATAAGGGAGACAATGCATGAAGTCAGGTTCAGCTACAAGTCAGAAGAAAAAATATGTGTGTTTTGGACACAGTACCAAAACAGATAATAATGCAGAATTAGTTGTAATATAAAGCAGAATATAATGTAATTTATTTAATATAATTTTTTATTAGTGCCTTATCAATTTCTGATGTTGGAACTTTTGAAAGGACCAAGATATTGGTGATGTCAACTTTCTTCTATATATGATCAGTAGTTGAATTAATGAAAAGGTGGTAGTCATTAGTCTGTCAGTCAATAAATATATATTCATTGCTTATTGTGTGCCAGGCACTGTGAAAAGTACTAGAAATGGAACTAACAAAAAGTCCCAGTCCTAAAGGAGTTTGCCATCTAATATGGGTGGAAGAAAAATACAAAAAAAAAAAAAGAAAGAAAGAAAGAAAAAAGAAACTGAAAAGGTCTGAGATGAGAGAAAATATCTTAAGGCTCAGTTGACTCTTAGATACTACTGAAGTATGAATGAGTTCTTAGGCTGATTTTATCTTGTAAAATAAGGTTTACGCTGATGAAGTTCCTAGGAGAATGATGGAGAAGTCCAAAGGAACATAGTCATGTGAGAAATTGAGCCATTTTTAATGAAACATGTTTTGAATCATCTTGCAGCTAGTGCCTTTCTTTTCTAAACTGCCTAATCCCTGCCCCAGATCCACTGTTGGAAAGGTAGGCTACTTAGGCCCTCCCCAGCTCTTATTATCTCCTGGTATATTCATAGATTGCATAATTGCCATACATACAAAAGTAGTGATACCATATTTTTATTCAAAAGAGATGAAGTTGAAGGTAGGTGGATCAGTGAATTGAGAGATAGGCCTAGATACAGGAGTCTTGGGTTCAAATCTGACCCCAGATATTTCCTTGGGCAAGTCACTTAACCCCCATCGCCTAACCCTTACCATTCTTCTGCCTTGGGATCAATACACAATATTTATTCTAATACAGAAGGTAAGGGGCTTATTAAAAAAGAGATGGATTACTCTTAGATATCACATACATCACCCAGCTTATGCCCAGTGGGAATTTTCAATGAACATATTCTGAGTTTAAAGAGTAACAGTCTCATATGAAATCAAATCTGTCTATTGATATGTGGGGAGAATGTTAAAGATATACTCGTTAAAACAACTCTTACACACCTTCATGCCTATTAGATTGGTCAATATAACAAGATTAAAACTGTAATTATTGGACTGAATGTGGGAAAATTGGGAGACTTTATTGGTGGAGTTGTGATCTGATCTAACCATTCTGGAAAGAAAATAGGAATTGTGCCAATAAGGTCTATTGGTGGAGTTGTGATCTGATCTAACCATTCTGGAAAGAAAATAGGAATTGTGCCAATAAGTTCTAAAACTGGGCATACCCTCTAATCCAACAATCCCAGTACTTGATCTGTATCCCAAAGAGGTAAAAAAGGGAAAGGCACTTATTTTTTTTTTACCAAAAAATGTATTGCTGCTCTTTAATGGCATCAAATAATTAGAAATTGTGTGGTTGTCTGTAGACTGAGAATGGCTGAACAAGTCATGGCATATGACTGTAATGGAATAATAGTGTGTCATAAGAATTGACAAACAGGATGATTTCATAAAAACCTAGAAATACTTGTATGAACTGACACAAAGTGAAGGGAGTAGAGCCAGAAAAACATTGTGCATAGTAACAGGAATATTTTTTTCAATGAACTAAGAATGACTAGTACTAGTACTAGTACTAGTCAACAATTCAAGGCAATATAAGAGATTCATGATGAAAAATTCCATCCATTTCAGGAAGGGAAAAAAACTTATAAAGTTTCAATTCAGATCAAAATATTCTATATTTTACCTTCCTTTTTTTCCCTTTGAGTTCTCTTCATCAAAATAATGAAATGAGAAAATGGTACTCATTATTGCACATGTAAAATCTATATTAGATTTTGCCCCATTTATGATGGCAGGGTGTGGAGTGAGGATGGAAAGGAAGGAGAAAATTTGGAATTCAAAAATGTTTAATGAATATTAAAAATTATTTTTACAAAATTATAGAAAATATTTTTATAAAATAAAATAAAGATGAATTTTCTTGGGGAAAAAAAAAGTACCAGCCTAAGCATGGGGAACAGTGATGGGAGATGGAATTTTGAGTTCTGAAAAAAGGAAGCAGGCAAAATTAAATGGAACAGGGAGTCTGTTATAGGAAGTAGTATAAAACTCTTGAAAGCAATGTGGCAGGCAGATTGTGGAGGGCTTTAAAAGTCAAAATGAGGAACTTGCATTGTATCTTTTAGCACTAATTTCCCAACTGCTCCAGTAATGGACCTATTTCAGTTTTTTTTAATGAGCCCATATATCCAATATATGCATTTGTAAATTTATCATTTATATTCTTCAAAAATTACAAAATATAAATTAAATAAGAATGAAATAAAAATGTTAAAATCCTAGACACATCAGGATTCCATTGGAAATTATTGTTTTGTAAAGTGATTTAGTCATAACTGCACTGAAGTAAAAGAAAACATTTTGGTAGATAAGTGGATTTTGTATTAAGAGGATAGAGATTTAAGACAGTGAGACCACTAGGGAGTTTACTTCAGTTGTCCAAGTGAAAGGAGATAATGGTTTGTACTAATGTGCCATCTCCATACATAGAGAAGGAATAAAGGGAGAAAGTGAAAGTGGATGGAAAGATAGAATGAAGACAGAGAAAGAGGGAAAGAAAGAAGGAGAGAAGGAGAAATTCCCTACTTCCTTTTCAGTCTTCAGGAATACGTATATATGATATCATGAAATATATTTGGTTTTCTCACCAGGAACAAAAATTTTCATCTCAACATAAATGTCCATCTGCAAATGATACATGTATTAAGTTGGTGTCTATCTGCCTTCACTGTACTCTCAGGATCTATTTAATTGTAGGTAACGTTCAGTCATTTTTCATAAAATTCATAAGCTCTCAAACTTAAGAATCCTAATAAAGCTACAAAGGCAGATGGATAAATTGGTCCATTGGAAGTCTCCACCTGTCCAAGGGAATTGAATGACCAGCTGAGAGCAATTATAAACAGCACTAACCCTTTGGAAAGAATTTGATGCTTATATGGGTGGTCTAATGCTGGGCATGAGCATATTCAACATCAGTCATCAGTCATATATAGTAAATATCTAAGCCAGCTGGAGAAAGGAAACAATATAGCTCAGATGAAAGGAAGTTTAATATGGAGTCAGAGGCACTGGATTCATTTCTGCTATTTATAACCTATGTGACTTTAGGTAAGTCCCAAAGTCTGTGGGCCATAATGTCCTCATCCATACAAGATATTGAACTATTGGCTTTTAAGATCACTTCCACAACTCACTGATCCTGAGAGAAAAGCTTAGAAAATATGTGGGAAAGATTTCATAGGCTGAAATTAAATTTACATTAGCAAGATGAGTGTGATTTTTCTGGATCATGATAGTAAATATCTCTATAAGAGTAGCAAGAAGATAAAATTATAAAATCAAATTATTTCTACAAAGTAATATAGAAGGGTTAAGAGCACACTCCCCAAACACAATGTATTGTAACAAAAATGCTACTTTTAATGAGGAGTCAGAATGTCCTAGTTTATCTATTTGCTCTTCTGCCTTGGGAAAATAACTACTTTTGCTAGCCTTTTTTTCATTATTTGTAAGATGGGGAGAACAAAGCTTGCTCAGCTAATATAAGGTATTTCTATATAAAAGGTTATACTTGGAAACTGGGAAGACCTCCATGAACTGAGACCATATGGAGTAAACAGAAATAAAACTAGTTTACACAATGAAATCATTATAGAGAAAAATAATTTTGAAACTTTAGAACTGATCATTTCGATGAGACATCATTTTTGCAAAATAATGAGTTTAAAAAACCATCCACTTCCTGATAAAGATATGTATTTTTGGACATAGTGTAGGATCTTGGTTTGTTCGTTTTTTTTTTTTCTGAACTATACAACTATGTATGGAGGGTTTTATTTTCCAGGTTTATATTTTCTAAATTTTGTTAGTTGGGAGATATTAGGAGTAGGTAGATTTATTTTTAAAGACCTATACACTATAATAGACTATCATTATTTGACTAGAACTGTTCTGAATTAAAAATCATGCACTGGACCATATTGCCAAAAAGAAACTAAAAATACATTGCATCATTTTATAATAGTGAATATATTTATATATAAAATGTATGTATACACTTGCATACATACATTACAATGAACTGTCTTTTATGATATGGTTATTGGGACTGAATAGGTATATTTATTCTCAAATAATGTGTTCAATACACAGGATTTAAATTATGAACCATTTGTATTTTATATATAATTACATTACTAAGATATGTATGAAGTATAATAAAATTTAGAAAATGAAAAAAATCATTATCATTGTAATTAGCTAAGCAGGGTGTATACCCAAATCTTTGATATTTCCTATAACTTTTTCCTTTTTATCCCCTTGTGAGCCCTGGAAATAGACAACAATATAGTTGATTTTGTGCTATGCCCCATTCCGGGATGACAACCCTAGAATTCACCAGAAATTATTTCCAATTCTTCAGAGACTTCCAGTGATGATGATGTGGCCAATAGTGAATCAAAATATAGATTGTATATATACCTTATGCTAGGCACTGTGCTAGACACTAGGGATTGAAAGGTAAAATGAAATAGATCTTGTCTTAAAGAAGTTTTCATTCTATTGGGGCCAATAGATACAAAATTAATTTTATGTTTATATTCAAAACAAACAGTACAGGCAACTAGGTTCATAGAGAACTGGACTTATTGTCAGGAAAACCTGAGATTAAATCCTCTTTCTAACACTGCCTGTGTATCTCTGTGGTATTCAGTTTGGGCTAGCACCTCTAGTATGAGGGTTTGCCCACCCCTTTTTGGGATTTGGTGTATTCCTTTTACTCAATTCTTACCTGTATCTACAAGAAACATGATCAGTAGTCACACTCAGGTAAAACTGTCTTGGCATGTAGGCCAAACCAAGTGGAGGATAATAGAGGGGACAAAAAAATCATCAGTGAGTTATTTATACATACATTTATACATACATATATACATACATACATACATACATATATGTGCATATATATGTATATATATATATATATATATACATCCCAAATATATGAAGACTTCCTCCAGTGGAATGGGTTGATGAGAACATTTTTTCCCCAATAACCAGGATGGTGGTCCTCTTCCAAACAAGTCATCTAACCTTTCCCACCCTGTTTCATTATCTGTAAAATGAAGGTAATAAAAGCATCTATTGCAAGGGTTTATTGTGAAGTTAAAATGAGATAATATGTGTAAAATAGCTCATAAAACACTATTAAAATGTGAGCTAATATTATTAGACATTATGAAAAGGGAAGGAGAGCCCTACTAACTGGAATGGAATTAGAAAAGCCATCCTTATATTAATCCTCAAAGTAAGCTGAGGATTAAAATTGAAGGGTGGGAGACTTCACTAAACATGAAGAAGAGTTTGCACAAAAGCATCAATACAGGAAGAAGATGAAATGCTTTGAAGAAATAGACATATTCAAGAGAAACATAGACTGTATGAAACACAATGTGACATAATTTAGAAAGAAGTTTGCAAAGGGTTCTATGAAAAATGGTGGAGTTGCTTTCTGTGTTTTAAATGAAAGGAGAGAGCCACTGAGTCTTCTTAGGTAATGGTATGATGTGGCCACATCTGTCCTTTAGGAATATTGATGTGGTGGTTACATTAAATAAGAATTAGACAAAGGAGTCACTGGAGACAAGGAGACCAATTAAGAGGCTTCTGAGCCAGAGGCCAGGTGTTTAGTTTAGTGGTAGTTATGTGAGTGGATGAAAGTAGATAGATATAGGACATAACTATGTAATTTAAATTGGCCCAGTTTGGTCACTGTTTAAATATGGTTATTGAAAGTGTGAGAAGTGGGATAAATTTAAGGTTATGAATCTGGTAATTGCAAAAATAGTGGTGCTCTCTCTCTCTCATATAAATAAATAAATAAATGAATAGATATGTGTGTATGTTTTACCTATACATATATTTATGCATGTATATTAAGAAGGGTGAATATAGTGGGTGAAATAATGTTATAATTTAGACTTGTAATTTACATATTATTTACAGACTTTGTTCTATGAAGTGTATGTGACACATTCCCTGAACTCTTGAGGCTAATAATAGGATACCACAAAAGAACAGAAAAATTTTAATAATACATTGTATTACATGGCAAAAAATACAACATTGACTAGTAAATTAAGAATTGACCTTGGAGCTAGGAAGAACTGTATTCAAATACTAATTCTGAAACATACTAGTTCTGTGTGACCATGGGGCCATCACTTAACTTCTAAATGCTTCCAAATATCTCTCTAAGGAATTCATGGTATGCATAAGTGGAGGGAGTTTCCATAAAAATATCCCAAAAAAATACATAATTGCATTCTATCTGTAGTGTCGCTTAATATCCAATTCATGGAACAAAATGCTTCCCATAGGATAAACTGATCACCTAAAACCCATTAACAATCATCTGAATTCCACTCAGTTGCCTCTCCCATCTAATTGGAGGGTTGGAGGTTGGAATAATAAATTCCCCTGAATTCCTTCTTTTATAGAAGGTTCAGAACTTTGCAGATGATTCTCCATTTTAGATCAGTTGAATGCTCGGTTTCTATTTTCTGGAACATCATATCGCTTGTTTCCCTTGCACACTTGACAATGTGTGTGTAGTGTGTGTGTGTGTGTGGTCTTCCCTCATTAGATTCTGAGCTTCTTGAGAGCAGGAGCTATCTTTCTTTTTCTTATTTTTCTTCTCAATGCGTATAACAGGGTTTGACACATAAGAGGTGCTTAAAAATATTTATGGAATTAAATTGGAGAACCATGAATCAAAAAGTCACAAGGCTAGCCTGAGATAGGCAGAAAAAAGATTGATAAATATATAATTTAGGAAGAAACTAAATAGTATATGAGGTCCAAATGGCAAGATAGGAGTAGATGTAGGGGAGGAATCAGAGAATCCTTCCCATAGGAGGTAGAATTTGAATTGTATTTTAAAGGGTGGAATTAAATTTAAAAGATAGCAGGAATGATTAAGAAAGTTCAGGAATAGGGAAGGTTATGGGAGCAAACATATTGGAGCTATGAAGGTAAGTCATTTTCAGAGAGGGTTTGATTAAAATGACTGGGAGGTTAGATAAAAAATGAAGATGAAAAAGACTTGTTACTTCATTAAGCTTCAGTTTCTTTGTCTTTAAAATAAATGCATTAGAATGAATGACTTAAAATGTATTAGGATATTCTAAATATATGTTTCTTCAAAGTTGAGCCTGATAATCATATGTCAATATTTAGGTGATCTGTCTTAAACAATATTCTACAAAATTTTAAATAGTTTAACTATTTTAAGTACTTAGAAGTACATCTTGTAGTAAATATGAAACAATTGCTATATGAAAAAGTTAACATTTTTGTTTAATTAGAAAGCTGGAAAACTAGTGAGGATTAAATTTATTTCATATTATTCACATTCATTTGATGTACACATCAGTCAAAATGATGTACTTGTTCCCTTTTGTTTCAATTTTTCACCCTTATACTTGTGCACAAGTTGTTAACTGGAATGTACTTTTGGATGACTGAGTCTCTTAGAACGTTTATCTTCTATCAAGGCTGGAAAAGAAACTGAGCTTCCTACTAGAAAACTTTCTGAAACTTTATTGTATGTGCTCTCCTCCTTAAATTTACTTACTATGTGTTTCTGTCAATAAAATGTGCAATCTTTCAACTAATGTGCTGGTATGACTCTGTGTGTGTGTGTGTGTGTGTGTGTGTGTGTGTGTGTGTGTATGAGAGAGAGAGAGAGAGAGAGAGAGAGAGAGAGAGAGAGAGAAAGGAAGAGTGCCTATGCATGTGTGTCAGTATCCCAAATAAGTAGTATAATCCCTTGCAAATAACAGCTGTTTAATACATAAAAGAACCTTTGCCTTAAAATTGATTCAAGTTAAGTTTATCTATTCTAAGTCATATGTGCTTAGAGTGTTAAAGTTTTAATGACCAGTTAGAGAATTTTAAAAGATGAAAATATCTTTCTTAGAAAGCAAATTACATCAATTCTATAAATATTTCTATTGTTAGGAACTATCCTAAAGTTTCTTGGCTCTCTCATAGGCAACCAAACATGCTTTGTATTCATGGTAATAGAAGCAATAGCAGTGGGATTGCACAGTGGATAGTGTTGGGCCTGAAATCAGGATGATTTGTCCTGTATTCAACTCTGGCTTCAGACTAACCAGGTGACTTAAGGTAAGTCACTTAGCCTTGTTGGCCTCAATTCTGGATATGGCAAACCACTCCAATATCAACAACAACTACAACAACAGAGGTGTGCCAGTTTGGTCTAAGAAGGGTCTACAAAGCACATGACTTACTTATTAAGCATAAAATATATAGTATTATAGGTTCTTACTTTAAGACTTGATCAAAAATTACAAAAACGACTATTCAAATGATGCTTAATGATGTATGATAAAGGAATAATCAAATAGACAGGACATCTCAGCATCACTACAACATTAAAAAGCAAAGTTCATATTTCACATAATTTTTGCCATGCATGGAAATTCTTTCACTGAGTAAGGATTTAAGGTTGTTTTCTACTTTTATGAAATCAATGTGGCTAGGTTCAAAATGTGAGGGAACCAGAAGCAAGAGACTCAGACTCCCATTCTGTCTGAACATACAGTAGTCATGTGACATTAGGCAAGTGACTTCATTTCTCTCAGCCCTTTCTACAAAATGAGAATAATAATCTTGGTTTTTATCTAATTTATGGGTGTAATGTATACAAAATATTCTGTAGTATGTTTTAAAAACTTCTTGAAATGCTGTCTTCTTTCTTTTCCTCTTCTTCCTCCTCCTTCTCATGCCATCTCCATAATTGTTGGCCTTATTGGCCTCATAGAATTTCCTGGAAGAGTAGTATTGTTATATGTTTTGCAACTCTATTTATAAATAATGTCTGTATTATTACTTGATGATCTTAAAATATTGTTTCTATTTTAATAATTTATTCAACATTCATATTTGAATAATCTTCTACCAAAAACAATAGCTTTTCTTATCAGAGAAAAGACAAATAGATCAAGTGAAACAGACTATAATAGCAACTTCAACAAGTTATATATGCAACATTTTGTCCACATCTTTTCTACTGTGATGAAGGTAGGAGTATTATTGACATCAGTTTTCTGAATCTGATATTAATTTGTACCTTTGTTCCGAGTTCCATTATCATCTTCATTTAAGTGATCATTATCATTTTGCATATTGATTACTTGGTTCAACTTGTTTCACTCTTTGGTACATTCTTTTTTTATTTTCTTATAATTTTATGAGATAGGAGTAACAGTTTAATCCTCAACTCTATCAACTTATTTAGCCATTTCAAACATAATGGGCACTCTCTGTGCATGTTTTTCATGTTATAAAAATGTTTCTATCAGCATTTTGTAACTTGTCTTTCAGTCACTGTGTTACATGCCTAATAGTAGCAGTATTGCATAGAAGGTCAACAGTTAAGAAACTTTTTTAACATTCTGAATTTATCTCCTTAACAATTGAACCAAGTCATGACTCCATCAGTTATTTGGCCACTTATTGACAAGGAGATATATTTCAGTTACAGATTTTTATGTCACTTAGCCATGAATCTTGGATATTAGACTTTTGGAAGAGATATTTGGTGAAAAAGAATTTTGTGCTTGATCATTTTTCTTCTTAATTTAGTGCCACTAATAATCAGCATTTTTTGAAACCCAGATCATTTATTTTGCCATTGTCATCTCCTCTATCTTCCTAATTGTACTTGTGTCCTATATTTCTATTTTCCTTATTTCTATTTTCATTTATTTTATACATTTAGATGACTGAATTTTGTAAGTTAGTATATGATATAGGATATAATACTAGCTTGAACTCATTTTCTGCCAAACTGCTTCCTATTTTCATCAGTAGTTTGTTGTTGTTGTTAAAAAAGAGTTCTTGACAGTACTTTGTGTGGATATACCAAATGTTTAGCAAATTTTTACTTTTAGGTCTTGCTGGCATAGTCAGTTTCACTGATATATTTTTGTACTTTTTTAAAAGTACCAAATAATGTAATAATACTTATTTCATGATGCATTTATGAGCATTTAGTAATGCTCATTAACCTCTCCTTTTCATTTCTGCTTAAAATTATATTTCCCTTGAAATTTTTTGTTTCTTCAAATAAATTCATGATTATTTTCTTCAGGTTTTATGAAGCAACTCCTTGGTAGTTTGATTGCTGTAGGACTCAAACTCTAAATTATTTTTTATAAAAGAACCCAGAAGTTGTATTCCTACTTGATTTAAATTCCAGGATGAATTTTTAATCTTGCACATGGCTTTATATGGTTTCTAATAGACAACTTTGGGGATTATATAGAAGTCTGTTTTAAAGCTCTCTATCTTTCACCTGTTTCCACCTAACTAAACCACTGCATTTTACTTCTTACTTCACTTTTTGGGAATTAGATTTAGGTTGCAAAAGAGCATGTGTGGACACTGGCATTTTCAGACCTTCCTTCAAACTTTAAAAGAGAGTCATTTCTATGAGAATCTTATTTTTCTTTCTTAACATTTTAAGCACTTCAAAATTACTCCGGACTCCAAGTTCACCTTTACATATATATATGTAATATTATAATGGGGGTGAAATACAATAATAATATATATGGAATATATATTATAATGATGGTGAAAAGTGAAATTTCACCATTCATAGAAAGGGAAAGATCATCAGTGAAGATAGTACAATCGATTTTGCTATTTGTTTTTATTTATAACTCATCTATATCTTCAAATCAGCTACAAACTTAATCAAAAAGCACTGTGCTATTCATTAATTCACTCATTCATATACAAGGTTCTCTGTTTGGCATTGATGTTAGAGAAAGGATATCAAATTCCTACTCTTGAGAACATAAAAACTAAGAGAGGGATCTCAACAACTGTAGGAATAGAACAAGTTGAGAATCAAAGAAAAGTAAGATTTCAACTAGTACATATATAGAGGGAGTACAAAGAAGAGGAGATATAGGGTGACAGGTTCAAATAAGCAGATGTAGGAAAATGACAGAGTTAAACAGGGGAAATGCCTGATGGTCAAGTTTACCTGGAAAGTCATGTGAAGGAGAATATGGTGAAAGAGGCCAGAAAATGTAGTTAGTGATAAATTATCTTTAAAATGCTCTGATAATTTGAAACACTGCTCCATACACTTGTTATTAGAATCTTTAAATTTGAGTCTGGGTCCTCTTGAAAAATGTTGAAAAAAAACTTGAAAAAAAAACCTATTGAAAAGGAATAGAAAAGAAAAGTTCTATTTTAATCTTCTATACCAAAATCTGAATGATAGAAATCCATAATGGGAGGAAGAATCTTTAAAAACATTCCATTTTCTACTGTAAAAATCTAATAAAACATTAACCTGGGACACTTGGTCATGTTAAATCAACTTCATAGCAGGGTACTAGATGAGATGAGTCCATGGGGACAATTAGAAGCAAACATATTACATTTTTTTTTGCCATGTAAAGCCCATTAAAGGCTTATTATGTGAATTCTTTCAAGGCTTTTGGGAATGGAGTCCTCATTTTATAGACTAAAGAATTCTTCCCAAAGTCTTTTGATTATTATTTTTTAATGAGGTTTGTGTGCTCTGGGAGAATGATGAGTCAATGTTCTTTCCTTCTCTCTCTTTTTTCTCCTTATAGCTTTCCCATTAGTAGAAAAGTCTACTAATACCAAAATTCATCCAACATGGGAATACATTCCTAGATGAACTCTGAGGCTTCTTTGGTTCCTCTCTTGCAATGTATAATTCCGGAAATATGAACTTATTATGGAAAAAGGGCATTTATCTAGCCCTTTGTTTCTGCATATACAAAAAGAAGCATATCATTGGACATGCTTAATTGAGTGCAAAGATATGATTAGAGATAGGCTTCTGATCTCCAGGCTTCATTCAAAAAAAAAATTTATTCAGCAGTGACTATCTATCAGCTCTGGCTTAAGGATAAAATAATGAAGGTCATTATGACTCCTCTCTTCAAATATTGTGTAATTTAATCATATCATAGATGTAGTGATATAAAGGAGTCTTTAAGGCATTTAATCCATTGGAATATGGAAAGTAAAGTTAAATGACTTGCCCAAGGTCACAGAGGGAATAACAGATCTATGATATGACTCCAAGCATTTTCATACCACATCCAGTTTTTTCCAGTGTAGCATTATCTCTATAAAACTTACAAATAGATATCTATAAATATATATCTAGAAATATAAAGATATATAATATAAATAACAACAGCAATTATCATAACAAACATTTATATTGCATCTTGTATCAGGCACTGTGCTAAGCAGTTTTAAAATATTATGTCATTTTATTTTCACAATGTAGGTGCTATTATTCTCCTCCTTTTACAGTTGAGGGAACAAACACACAGGTTAAATGACTTGCTCAAGGTCACATAGCTGATAAGTATCTGAAGCATTTTTTGGATAAAGAAACCAAAGATACATATTGCCATATGAAAAAAAGGCTTTAAATCTCTTTTGCTTAGAGAAATGCAAATCAAAATAATGTGAGATATTATCTCAGGTGATATTGGCTAATTTTTTTTTTATATTTTATTTGATCATTTCCAAGCATTATTCATTAAAGATATAGATCATTTTCTTTTCCTCCCCCCCACCCCCCATAGCCTAGCCGACGCGAAAATCCACTGGGCATTACATGTTTTCTTGATTTGAATCCATTGCTATGTTGATAATATTTGCATTAGAGTGTTCATTTAGAGTCTCTCCTCTGTCATGTCCCCTCAACCACTGTATTCAGGCAGTTGCTTTTCCTCGGTGTTTCTACTCCCATAGTTTATCCTTTGCTTATGAATAGTGTTTTTTTTCTCCTAGATCCCTGCAAATGGTTCAGGGACATTACACTGCCACTAATGGAGAAAACCATTACGTTCGATTATACCACAGTGTATTAGTCTCTGTGTAAAATGTTCTCCTGGTTCTGCTCCTCTCGCTCTGCATCACTTCCTGGAGGTTGTTCCAGTCTCCATGGAACTCCTCCACTTTATTATTCCTTTTAGCACAATAGTATTCCATCACCAACATATACCACAATTTGCTCAGCCATTCCCCAATTGATGGGCATCCCCTCGTTTTCCAGTTTTTGGCCACCACAAAGAGCGCAGCTATGAATATTTTTGTACAAGTCTTTTTCCTTATTATCTCTTTGGGGTACAGACCCAGCAGTGCTATGGCTGGATCAAATGGTAGCTATTCTTTTGTCTCCCTTTGGGCATAGTTCCAAATTGCCCTCCAGAATGGTTGGATCAGTTCACAACTCCACCAGCAATGAATTAATGTCCCTAATTTGCCACATCCCCTCCAGCATTCATTACTTTCCTTTGCTGTTATGTTAGCCAATCTGCTAGGTGTGAGGTGATACCTCAGAGTTGTTTTGATTTGCATCTCTCTGATTATAAGAGATTTAGAACACTTCTTCATGTGCTTATTAATAGTTTTGATTTCTTTATCTGAGAACTACCGATCCATGTCCCTTGCCCATTTATCAATTGGAGAATTGGCTTGATTTTTTGTACAGTTGATTTAGCTCTTTATAAATTTGACTAATTAAACCTTTGTCAGAGGTTTCTATGAAGATTTTTTCCCAGTTTGTTGTTTCCCTTCTGATTTTAGTTACATTGGTTTTGTTTGTGCAAAAGCTTTTTAATTTGATGTAGTCAAAATTATTTATTTTACATTTTGTGATTCTTTCTATATCTTGCTTGGTTTTAATGTCTTTCCCCTCCCAAAGGTTTGACATGTATACTATCCTGTGTTTACCCAATTTACTTATGGTTTCCTTCTTTGTGTTTAAGTCATTCACCCATTTTGAATTTATGTTGGTGTAGGGTGTGAGGTGTTGATCTATTCCTAGTCTCTCCCACACTGTCTTCCAATTTTCCCAACAGTTTTTATCGAGTAGTGGATTTTTGTCCCAAAAGCTGGGATCTTCGGGTTTATCTTTTACTGTCTTGCTGAGGTCGCTTTCTCCCAATCTATTCCACTGATCTTCCTTTCTATTTCTTAGCCAGTACCAAATTTTTTTGATGACTGCTGCTTTGTAATATAGTTTAAGGTCAGGGACTGCACGGCCCCCATCATATGTGTTTTTTTTTTCATTATTTCCCTGGATATCCTCGATCTTTTGTTCTTCCAAATAAACTTTCTTATGTTTTTTTCTAAATTAGTGAAGAAATATTTTGGTAGTTCAATGGGTATGGCACTAAATAGATAAATAAGTTTGGGTAGGATGGTCATTTTTATTATATTGGCTCGTCCTATCCATGAGCAGTTAATGTTTTTCCATTTGCTCAAGTCTAGTTTTAGTTGTGTGGAGAGTGTTTTGTAGTTGTGTTCATATAGTTCCTGTGTTTGTCTTGGGAGGCAGATTCCTAGGTATTTTATTTTGTCTAAGGTGATTTTGAATGGGATTTCTCTTTCTAGTTATTGCTGCTGAGCTGTGTGGGAGATATATAGAAAAGCTGATGATTTATGTGGGTTTATTTTGTATCCTGCAACTTTGCTAAAGTTGTTGATTATTTCAATTAGCTTTTTGGTTGAATCTCTAGGATTCTTTAAGTAGACCATCATGTCATCTGCAAAGAGTGATAACTTGATCTCCTCCTTGCCTATTTTGATGCCTTCAATTTCTTTTTCTTCTCTAATTGCTACTGCTAGTGTTTCTAGTACAATGTCAAATAGCAGAGGTGATAATGGGCATCCTTGTTTCACTCTTGATCTTATTGGGAATGTGTCTAGTTTATCCCATTGCAGATGATATTAGCTGGTAGTTTTAGATATATACTGTTTATTATTTTTAGGAATGACCCTTCTATTCCTATGCTTTCTAGTGTTTTTAATAGGAATGGGAGTTGTATTTTATCAAATGCTTTTTCTACATCTATTGAGATAATCATGTGGTTCTTGCTGGTTTGCTTGTTGATGTGGTCAATTATGTGGATGGTTTTCCTAATATTGAACCAGCCCTGCATCCCTGGTATAAATCCTACTTGATCATGGTGAATGATCCTTCTGATCACTTGCTGGAGTCTTTTTGCTAGTATCCTATTTAAGATTTTTGCATCTATATTCATTAGGGAGATTGGTCTATAGTTTTCTTTCTCTGTTTTTGACCTGCCTTGTTTTGGAATCAGTACCATGTTTGTGTCGTAAAAGGAGTTTGGTAGAACTCCCTATTTGCTTATTATGTCAAATAGTTTGGATAGTATTGGGATTAACTGTTCTCTGAATGTTTGATAGAATTCACAGGTGAATCCATCAGGCCCTGGGGATTTTTTCTTAGGAAGTTCTTTGATGGCTTGTTGGATTTCATTTTCGTATATGGGATTATTTAAGAATTCTATTTCCTCTTCTGTTAGTCTAGGCAGTTTGTATTTTTGTATATATTCATCCATATCACCTAAATTGGTGTATATATTGCCATATAATTGGGCAAAGTAATTTCTAATGATTGCCTTAATTTCCTCTTTATTGGAGGTGCTGTCCCCGTTTTCATCTTTAATGCTGTTAATTTGCTTTTCTTCCTTCTTTTTTTAAATTAGATTTGACCAGTACTTTGTCTATTTTGTTTGTTTTTTCAAAGTACCAGCTTCTTGTATTATTTATTAAATCAATAGTTCTATCACTTTCAATTTTATTAATTTCTCCCTTAATTTTTAGGATTTCTAGTTTGGTTTTCTGCTGGGGGGTTTTAATTTGATTGTTTTCAAGTTTTTTCATTTGCATATCCAATTGATTGATCTCTGCTCTCCCTAGTTTGTTAATATAAGCATTCAGGGATATGAATTTACCTCTGATTACTGCTTTGGCTGCTTCTCAAAAGGTTTGAAAGGATGTTTCACCATTGTCATTTTCCTCGATGAAATTATTAATTGTTTCTATGATTTCTTCTTTAACTAAATGGTTTTGGAGTATCATATTGTTTAATTTCCAATTGGTTTTAGATTTGGTTTTCCATGTACCATTACTAATCATTATTTTTATTGCCTTGTGATCTGAGAAGGTTGCATTCATTATTTCTGCTTTTCTGCATTTGTGTTCTATGTTTCTGTGACCAAATGTATGGTCAATTTTTGTGAATGTGCCATGTGGTGCTGAGAAGAAGGTGTATTCCTTTTTATCCCGATTTATTTTTCTCCATATGTCTATTAATTCTAATTTTTCTAAGATTTCATTCACTTCTTTTACCTCTTTATTATTTATTTTTTGATTTGATTTATCTAAATTTGATAATGGTTGGTTTAAGTCTCCCACTAATATGGTTTTACTGTCTATTTCTTCCTTCTATTCTCCTAGTTTCTCCATTAGAAATTTGGGTGCTATATTATTTGGTGCATTCATGTTGATTAATGATATTTCCATATTGTCTAAAGTCCCTTTTAACAAAATATAATTACCTTCCCTATCCTTTTTGATCAGGTCTATTTTTGCTTTGGGTTTATCAGATATCATGATTACCACTCCTGCCTTCTTTCTGTCAGTTGAGGCCCAGAAGGTCTTACTCCATCCTTTAATTATGACCTTGTGGGTGTCAACCCACCTCATGTGTGTTTATTGAAGACAACATATGGTAGGGTTTTGGATTCTAATCCATTCTGATATTCATCTACGTTTTATGGGTGAGTTCATCCCATTCATGTTCAAAGTTATGATTGTCATTTGTGGACTCCCTGGCATGTTGATATCCTTCCCTAATTCTAACCTTTTCTTCTTCAGCTCTACCTTTTAGTCCAGTGATTTACATTGAATCAGTCCCCCTTGTCCCCTCCCTTGATGTTTCCCTTTTTAGTCCCTCCCTTTTTGTTCCCTCCCTCAACCCCCTCTTCTTTCCTCCCTTTTTTATGTTCCCTTCTCCCTACCCTTGTTGGGTAAGATAGAATTCAAGATCCCAATGGATATGGATGTTCTTCCCTCTCAGAGTTGATTTCCATGAGAGTAAGGTTTAAGTAAAAACTCTCTTCCTCTCCTTCTTACAGAAGTTTTCTTCCCCTCCCCTTCCCGTGTGAATCTTTGTGTGAGAAAGATTATTCTATTTGGTTTTTCTTTTCCCCCTATTTACACATTTCATTTTCCCCACATATTAATATACATAGATTGATATAAATGTAGTCCTTATAGAAGATAGTTTGAATAAAAGAAAAAGATAACATTTTTCTCCTTTTCCCTTTCCTTCATATTTCCCTTTCAAGGTATTCCATGCTCTTTGTTTTTTGATATCGAACTTTCCACAGAGCTCTGGTCTTTTCTTTGCAAAAACTTTGAAATATTCTATTTTGTTGAATGCCCATACTTTGCCTTGGATGTATATAGTCAATTCTGATGGATAGCTGATTCTTGGTTGAAGGCCCAGCTCTCTTGCTTTTCTGAGAATCATGTTCCATGCCTTACGATCATTCAGAGTGGAACTTGGAAGGTCTTGTGTGACCCTGATTGGCATTCTTTTATATCGAAATTGTCTTTTTCTGGCTTCTTGTAAGATTTTTTCTTTTTGCTTGAAAGCTTTGGAATTTGGCAATTATATTCCTGGGAGTTGTCTTTTGGGGATTTAGTGTAGAGGGTGTTTGGTGAACTATTTCAGTGCCTGTATTGCCCTCTTGTTCTAGGATCTCTGGGCAATTTTCTTTGATTATATCTTGTTTTATGATGACAAGTTTGCTGTGCATTTCTGGCTTTTCTGGTAGTCCAATTATTCTTAAATTGTCTCTTCTCCCTCTATTTTCCAAGTCTATGACCTTGTCAGTGAGATATTTTATGTTCTCTTCTTATTTCTTGATCTTTTGGCTTTGCTTTATTAATTCTTGCTCTTTTACATGATCATTGCCTTCCAGTTGCCTGATTCTGACCTTTAAAGCCTGGTTTTCCTTTTCAGTTTGGTAAAACAGGTTTTGTAGATGCATGAATTTCTTTTGCATTATTTCCCACTTTTCCTCCCAGAAGGCTTCCATCTTTTTGATCATTTCTGTTTCAAATTCTTCATGAGTTTGTGGAAAGTTTCCATTTCCTTTGGAAGGTTTCAGAGCATTTGCTTGTGTTTCCTCTTCTATTCTCTCTGTGTTTTGTATTTTTGCTCCATAAAATGTATCCAAAGTTGCCCCCTTCTTCTTGTTTTTCTTGGAGTTTTGAGACTTTTCTGTGCTGTTCACCATCTCTATCTAAGTGGGGAGGACTAGCTCTTCTTATCTCTGTCTGGTGTTCAGAGTCTTTAGCCCCAGTCAAATTGTACATTCTATGCAGCTGTTGTTCTGTCTTCCTGGGGAAGCCCAGGGTTTGGGGTGTTACTGCTCTCAGTTCCCTCCCAATGCTTCTTCATTGCCTTACTTCTATGCTCTGAGCCTGGTTTGGCACTGTCTGCAAGGTATCTCAGTGCCTTTGCCAGCCAGAAGAGGGCCTGAAGAGCCTGCACTCTGAGGAGGGAGGGTCTGTGGCTTCCAGGAGCTCCAAGGGCTCCTGATAGGATTAACTTCAGCTGGGTTGGACTGAATATGCCCTGACACAGGGACCTTCAGTGAGACTCAGATGGAAGGATCTAGCCAGGGGGCTACAGGCTCCCCCTTGCTCCCATCTCTCTCTGTTTCCCTGCTGTCTGTGTTGGGTGCCCCCAAGTCTGGCTTAGGTTGTTTTCAGGATTCGGCCTTCAGAATAGCTGGCCCTGAGGTACTTTTGCGGGCTCTTAGTTTCCCGCTGCTGCCTCGGACTCAGTGCTCTGGGTTGCGGGGGATGGGTCCTGGACCTTCCTTTTGCCTATTCCTTAGATCCGAGTGATCTTGGGTTCTGGCTTTTGGGGGGCCATACCTTTTGATCCAGGTCCAGGAGGAGGGTTCCTGGGATCTATCCTGTTGTTTGTTTTGAATTTCGGTGCCCTAGGAGCATACAGTTTGAGATTGGTAAGGAAGGGTTTCCATAGATCTGAACTTTAGCTTTCTCTAAGCCACCATCTTGACCAGAAGTCATGCCTATGGTTTAATGAATGATCCTTTAGTGGTTGGGGAGTTATGCTTCTCTAAATGCATGTGCTCTAGGAGAACTGTATGATTTTCAGACATCCATATAATAGTAGACATTTGGGGGGAAATCATACCCAAATAATTCTACTTTAATGTTGCAAATAATTTTCTTTTGATTTTGAAATGAAAAAAATAATTTTATTTTGTCTTATACGTTTACCCTTTTCGCAATTATAGAGATGTAAAAAGGAATCTTTCAATCTGCTAAATGTCTTTTATTTTGCATGACTAAAATCTATATTCATCTTGACACACATTGAATCAATTAATAATATTTGCTCAATATACAATATTTTAAAGTATTCCTGCCCTGAAGAGAGCATATAAACCATTAGAGATAACAGCACATCTATCAACAATTATGTCAAAACAATAAGAAAGTAAAATTTTGGTGGATGAAACTAGCATCTATGGGGAATCACAAGGAAGACTTCATATAGATGGTGGCTCTTCAGCTGAGTTTTGAAGGAAACACGATTCTAAGAGGTGGAAGTAATAGATGATGTAAGTATATCACAAGCTAAGCTAAATGATGCATAATTAAAGTGATATAGGATTGTTAATGGTAGATGAAAGCAGAGATTTCCAAAATATTTTCTTAAATATACCCCTATTATATCATTTATAAACTATGATTTAGTTGTGAGTGTACTAAATGTGTAATACTTGACTAGTGACTAAAGGATGACTTGTTTGAATCATTTTCTTTTCCTAGTATTTTGCCACAGGAGCTTCTGCAAAGATAATATAGATTGCTCCATGAACTGATAGTCAAATATGTGTATATAAATATGCTGAATATATATATATATATATATATATATACATAATAGTAATATTAAGAATAAGTGATCACATCTATAACAGAGCACATATTATATGCAAGACACAGTGCTAAGTGCTTTACAAATAATACCGCATTTATTTAGTGATACTATATATCAAATAAACATATCTTAATTATCACTTTCTGCAGGGATTGTGAGAATTGAGGGAATCACACTGACGCCTTCTTGTGATTCACTTCTGGGTATACATCAATTACCTTTCTCTTCTATTATGGCTCTAGTCCAATATCCATCTTATGAGAAAACTTTATTCAGTTATATATTGTGAGAAAACTTTACTGCATTCTTTGTACTTAGTTCTTTTTGGTTAGGAAACAGGAACTATTGTTTAGAAACTCATAGATGAAGATCTAGTTACACTGACCAGAGGTCTAGTCAGATTAACAGACTGAGACAAGGATTATTCTTAAAAATATACACCTGAAGCAGTCTCTGTGTCTTATCCCAAAAGTGATACCATACTGATCAATCAGCTAATGTTTCTTCATACCTTTGATTGAATGTGTGTATATATATATATATATATATATATATATATATATATATACAGACTATACTTTCAAGTATATTTGATGTTTACCTTGGAATTAAATAAATAAATAAATGAATGAATGAATATATATATATATATATATATATATATATATATATATATATATATATATATATATATATACACACATACCCACACAAGTGGGACACTTCTGATTTCAGGGAATGGCACCTGTTTTCTCCTTCAAAAATGGAAACCACTTTATTTTTCCTCCAATTAGAAATCAGATTACCTAATCTTATATCATAGTTTATAGCCTGTTAATTGCTTTCTTTGAATCCATAAAAATGTTTGATCACCTTTATTTAGTATCCAGTGCCAAGATGAGAACTGGTCCCAATTTGTTATACAATTGGCATTCATTGCTTAATAAACTTATATGTTGATATGTTCAGGAGGATGAATCTTTGTTTTCTCAGTTTCAGTCATTTCTGATTCCACTTATCACATTTCACTCTCTATCTCTCTCTGTTTCTGTCTCTGTCTGTCTGTGTGTCTGTCTGTCTCTCTATATGTGTGTATGTATCCACTATATGTATCATTCACACACAAAATATGGCCTTTGAAAACATTAAGTCAATTCCAGACTAAAATATTTTATCAGAATAAATCAATAGCATGTGTATGTATTTGTATACTTTTATGCATATGACTATATATGTATATAAAGACATATAAGCTAAGTTTATAAGAAAAATGGATAAATAATACACGAATATACTTGGATACGGATAGATAAATATGAATATATAAAGTAGGACAAACTTCAGTGAGACATAGAGAAAGGCAAGGGGAACCCTTTCATCTGTAATTTTTACTTTAAATTTTTTAGCATCATTCTTTGATTTCTGAATTATTTAATGATATTTGGTAATATCAAGTATTTCATTATTTCTTTAATAAAATTGAGTTGTGGAAATAACACTGGTAGCTTGAAAGAATTTATTTTTTTTTTTGTTTTGTAGTTTTGTTAATTGTGGCTCTCTGCAGTTAGCATTGTAACTTGCCCAGGGTCACACAGTTAGGAAGTATCTGAGGGCAAATTTGAACCTAGGACCTCCTGTCTCTAGGCTTAACCCTCAATCCACCAAGACACACAGCTACTCCAGTACCATCTTGTTTTAATGATCACTGATTTATAGCAACAGTTTGAGATCTGATACTGCTAGACAGCCATCCTTCACATTTTTTTTTCATTAGTTCTCTTGATATTCTTGATCTTTAATTCTTTCCAATGAATTTTGTTATATATTTTTAATTATATAAAAAAGGTTTTTGGAAGTTTGATGAATATATAAGTAAATTAATTTATGTAGGATTATCACTTTTATTATATTAGTTTATCCTACCCATGAACAATTAATTTTTTTCCAATTAATTTAGATCTAGGTTTATTTGTGTGAAATTTCTTTTTGTATTTATGTTCACAATTCCTGAATTTGTCTTGGCAAGTAGATTACCAGATATTTTATATTGTCTAGAGTAATTTTAAATGGAATTTCACTTTCTTAATATTTTTTGAAATATATAGGAATGCTAATGATTTATGTGGGTTTATTTTGTATTCTGCTATTTTGTTAAAGTTATTATTTATTTCCACTAACTTTTTAGTTGATTTCCCTTCTAAATTATCCATACCTGAATACCCTTATTTCACTTACTTTCCACACAATGTAAATGCCATTTTGCACTTATGTTTGGATGTCTAAATCAGGAATTAGATTTCAAAAGCAATGAGGGAAAACTCATATCAATCTTAATGAATCAAAGTGAACTTCAATGATTGCTGAGGGAAAACCATTCAAATCTTCTTGGTAGAGACAGTTAAATTTCTTCAGACTTCATTACCAGAACATCACAAATTAATAAGTGCAGTGACTGCCATAATTCTGTGTGCATCGCGGCAATGACCTCTTGAACAAGGTTAGAAAACACAACTGCAATCTTCTGAGAAGAGGGGCTCTCCATCTGGATCACATTAATGATACTTAAAAATGACACTCAATAGCTAGGCTCAATAAACACAAAAAGTTTTCATGGGAAAAAGAGTAAGAGAAAATGGTTATGATCAATACAATGCTAACTGCAGAGAGCCACAGTTAACAAAACTACAAAACAAAAGAGTGATAATTTAGTTTCCTAAATGCTTACTTTAATTCCTTCAATTTATTTTTCTTTTTTTTTTTTTAAACCCTTACCTTCCGTCTTGGAGTCAATACTGTGTATTGGCTCCAAGGCAGAAGAGTGGTAAGGGCTAGGCAATGGGGGTTAAATGACTTGTCCAGGGTCACACATCTGGGAAGTATCTGTGGCCAAATTTGAACCCAGGACCTCCCATCTCTAGGCCTGGTTCTCAATCCACTTAGCTACCCAGCTGCCCCCTATTTTTCTTTTCTTATTGCTACAACAAGACTGTCTAGAACACTACTAAATAATAGTAGTGATAGTGGGCCTCCATCTCCTCTGATCTCATTGGTTAGGCTTCTAACTTATCCCTATTGCAGATGGTATTTCCTAATGATTTTAGGTAACTACTACTTCTCATTAATTAATTAACTAATTAATTAATTAATTAATTTATTTATTTATACATTTCTAATGTTTTTAATAGGGATTGGTGTTGTATTTTGTTAAAGAGCTTGTTAGAATTCCTTCTTTGACAAATAGTTTATAATTATAATTAATTGATTGATTAACATTAGTTGTTCTTTATATGTTAGATATAATTCATTTGTGAATACATCTGGCAATGAGGATTTTTGTCTTTGGGAGTTCATCGATGGCTGGTTTCAATTATTTTTTTCTCATATGGGATTACATAAGTATTTTTTCCTCTTTTATTTAATAAGGCAATTTATATTTTTGTAAATTCTCATTCATTTACCTTAAATTGTCAGATTAACGGGCAAAATAATTCGAAATTGCTTTTATTTCCTCTTAAATACTGGTGAATTCACCCTTTTAATTTTTGATACTGATTATTTTATTTTCTTCTTTTTTTAAAACAAGTTCACCACTGTTCTATTTTATCTTATTTTATTTTTATAAAACCAACTCTTACTCTTATTTACTTGTTCAAAGGGTCTCTTAATTTAAGTTTTATTAATTTCTCTTTTGATTTTTAGGATTTCCAATTATTTAATTGGGTAATTTTAATTTTTTCCCTATTTTTGCTTTTGTTTTTGTGACTAATTCATTAATCTGCTTTTTATATAATTTATTAATGTATATTTTCACTGATATAAATTTTGCCTAATCACTGCTTTTGCTGTATTCCATAAATTTTAATGTATTGTTTGCTCATTGTCATTCTTCTTGAGGAAATGATTATTTCTGTAATTATTTCTTTGATCCATCCCTTTTAATATTATTTAGATTACAATTAATTTTTTTATTTGTTCTTCAGTGAACCCTTTTGGTTAAAAATGTTTTGTGTGTTATGATCTAAAAAGGATGCATTCATAATTTCTGCTTTTCTGCATTTGGTTGTGAAGTTTTATGCCTTAGTACTTGGTCAGTTTTTGTATAGATGCCATGTACTTCTTTTTCAATATAATTTTCATTTTATTTTTAAATTATTTTTCTATGGTTACATGATTTATGTTTTGTCCCTTCCCACTCCTGGAGTTGACAAGCAATTCCTCTGGATATACATATATTGTCACTCAAAACCTATTTCTATATTATTTATTTCTGTAAACTTTTAAAATCAAACTCCAAAATCACATGCCCATACAAACAATTGATAAATCATGTTTTCTTCACTGGAAGTTCTCTCTATATATATGGATAGCATTCTTTCTCATAAGTCCCTCAGAACTGTCCTGGATCATTCCATTGCTATTAGAGCAAATATTTGATTGTTCCATATTGTTTCAGTTATTGTGTACAATGTTCTAATTCTGTTCATTTCACTCTGCATCAGTTCATATAGGGCTTTGTAATTCTCATAAAAATCAAGGAGCTCATCATTCCTTATGGCACAATTGTATTCCATCACCATCATATATCACAATTTGTTCAGTTATTAAAAATCAAGGGCCAACACCTCATTTTCCAATTTTTGCCACCACAAATAGCACAGCTATACATATATTTTTTTAAAAACTAGTCCAACTCCACTTTATTATCCTTTTGGGTACTGCTGGTACTGTTGGCGTCAAGGGCATTCACTGTTTTAAAGTCCTTCTGGAATAATTCCAAATTGCTTTCCAGAATGGTTGGATCAATTCACAACTCCACTAGCAAAGCATTAGTGTTCCAAATTTGCCACATCTTCTTCAATATTTATCACTTTCCTTTGATGCCACATTGGCCAATCCACTAGGGATAAGATCGTACTTCAAAGTTATTTTGATTTGCATTTCTCTAATCATGAGTGATTTAGAGCACCTTTTTTAATCTGATTATTGATAGTTTCAATTACTTCTTCTGAAAACTGCCTATTCATGTCCCTTGAACATTTGTCAGTTGGGGAATGGCTTGCTTTATCATATATTAGACTTAGTCCCTCATATATTTGTGAAACTATACCTTTTTCCAGAGAATTTTGTTATCAAATTTCCCTCAGTTTGTTGCCCTTCTAATTTTGGTTGAGCTGGTTTTGTTTGTACAAAACATTTTTTAATTTCACATAATCAAAATTATTCATGTTAAATCTTGTAATGATCTCTATCTCTTGCTTGGTCTTAAATTTGTCCCTTCCCCATATATCTTACAGTTGTACTATTCTAGGTTCACCTAACTTGCATATGGTATCACTTTATATTTAATCCATATATGCATTTTGAATTTATCTTGATATAGGTTGTGAGATGTTGATCTCAATTTATTTTTTGCCATGCTGTTTTCCAATTTTTCCAGCAGTTTTAGTCAAATGTTTAGTTCTTATACCAAAAAGCTAAGATCTCTGGGTTTATCAAACACTGGATTGCTGAGGTAATTTGCCCCTAATCTCTTGCATTGATCCACTCATCTATCTCTTAGAGAGTATCATATTGTTTTGATGATCACAGATTTATTGTATAGTTTAAGATCTGGTAGTGCTAGGCCACCTTCCTTTACATTTTTAATCATTTCCCTTGATATTTTTGAGTATTTGTTCTTCCAGATAATATTAATAGTTTTAAATAAATCCTGCTTTTTATTTTAAGTAAAGGCCCTTCTAGTACTATACTTTAAAGTGTTTTCAATAGGAGTGGGTGTTGTATTTTGTCAAAGGTTTTTTCGGCATCTACTTAGATAGTCATTTAATTTCTGTTCATTTGGTTATTGATGTGGTCAAGTATACAGATGGTTTTCCCAATATATAACCATCTTTGCATTCCTGGTATAAGTCCCACCTGGTCATATTGTATAATCCTTGTGATAACTTGCTGTAGTATTTTTGCTAGTATTTTATTTAAGATTTTTACATCTATATTCATTAAGGAGAATGGTCTGTAGTTTTATTTCTGTTTTCATAATAATACTGACATTAACATTAATAATGATTAATATCAACAGATTTCTGCCCTCAATAATTTTTGCATGCAAAAGTTAGTTGTAAAACAGTAAAATTTGAGAACCACTAATCTTAGGAGAAAGGTTTTACCTAGGCAACCTGCCCAAGGACATGATATAATAAAAGGGAGGCAGGTGCAGCTGCTTTCATTTCAAGGGCCTGAAGTAGAAGAGGAAAAGGAACAGTCCAGCTGGTGACATCTGTCCAAATGAATATAGGTAACTCTCCTGAGGATGTAAGAGGAGAAAGAAGCAAGAAGACCTTTAGAAAGCTATTGGGAAAATAACGAAGACAGATTTCAGGGTATACAGGAAAAAAAAACAAATAAAAATAAAATCAGATAAAGTAGAAATCAATGAACTAGTGATGGGACAGTATTTTTTAAATGAGAAAAAGAACAAGAACACTTTAGTAGAGGCAGCCTTCTCTCACATCTGAAGAGAGAAAAAGCAAATGGGGTTATGAGGCAATTTTCTGTGAAAATAATGGTAGTAAAGACCAAGGAAAATTAAAAAAAAAGCTTAAGGTAGATAGAATGCAATTTTCCTAAGTAGATAGAGGGGAGGGAGATCAGGAGAAGACTAGGGGGAAGTCACAAAGAAGCAGAGATAAAAGAAGAAAAATGCAGCCAAAGAAAGTGATAAATTTTGGATGGGATTTGGCAAAATTGGGACACTAATAGACTGCTGATAGAGTTGTGAATTGGTCCAACCATTCTGGAGGGTGATTTGGAATTTTGTACAAAGGGCTGTAAAAAATAGCCTTTGACCAAGCCATACCACTACTGGATTTCTATCCCAAAGAGATTATAAGGAATAAGACTTATAAAAAAATATCTGTAGCCATCTAAGTCAAATTTAGTGAGATCATCTTCATACTCACAGAAAGGGTATTTAGAATAATTCCAGTAATGAGCAGTTTAATCTATACCCAAGCCTTCCAACATAGATTTCATCATCACTTCCTCACTATCTCTTAACCTCTTTCCTCAGCCCTTTCCAAGGTATTGTAACAGCTTGTCAGCTTCACATTTGTAATATCTCTCCTCTCAAATATATTCCCCTTTTCTTCCCTGATACTTCTACAGCCCTGGTATAATTCCTCATCTAGTCTTGCCTAGACTACTATAATTACCTGCTCTTTAATGTGCCTGCTATAAATCATTTCATACTATTATTCATCCTTCATTCAATTGCAAAAGTGAACTTCTTAATATCGGACATACCATGTCACTCCCTTTCTGAATAAATTCCAGTGACTCCTTAAAAATTCTGGTGTACAAAGCATTTTTCAGCAAGCCACACACTCCCATATTTCAAGTCATCCAACATTTCTAATGTACCCCCACTTTACTAGTGATGTTTACCTCCTTGCTGTTCTTCACATGAGACATTTTATCTCGACTCCACATTTTCACCAGCCATCATCATATCCCTTGAATGCTCTCCCTTCTCATCTCTACTTCATAGCTTCTCTAAATTCTTTTAATTCTCAACTAAAATTTAACTTTCTACAAGAATCTTTTCATACTCCTTGTCTATGCCTCTCCACTATTCATTAAATCTTTTTTTGTCCTGTATATAGCTTATCTATGCACAATGGTTAGTTTATACTCTTCCTTATTAGATAGTGAACTTCTTGAGGACAAGAAGTATGAATATTTTTGTACAAGTCCTTTTTACTTATAATCTCTTTGGGGTAGAAACTCAGCAGTTATATGGTTAGGTCAAAGGGAAAGTATTTTTTAAAGCTTTTTGTGCAAAATTCCAAATCACCCTCCAGAATGGTTGAATTCACAACTCTACCAACAGTCTATTAGTGTCCCAGTTTTGCCACATCCCCTCAAAAATTTATCACTTTCATTTGCTGCCACATTGGTCAGTCTGCTAGGTGTAAGGTGGTACCTCAGAGTTGTTTTAATTTGCATTTCTCTAATCAAGAGTGATTTAGAACACTTTTTCATGTGCTTATTGATAGTTTTAATTTCTTCATGTTAAAACTACATATTCATGTCCATTGACCATTTGTTGATTGGCTAATGACTTGATATTTTTGTAAATTTGACTTAGTCCCTTATATATTTGTGAAAGTAAACTTTTATAAGAGAGTTTTATTATAAAAATGTTCCCCAATGCTTTCCTTCTAATTTGGGTTGCATTGGTTTTGATTGTACAAAATCCTTTAAATTTGACATAATCAAAGTCATTCATTTTACATTTTGCAGTATTCTCTATTTCTTACTTGGTCTTAAATTCCTTCCTTTTCCATACATCTGACAGGTATACTATTCTATATTCACCTAATTTTAAAATGATTTCACTCTTTATATTTGAGACATTTGAGGTATATTATTCTATATTCACTTTATTTACTTATAATTTCCCTCTTAATATTTATGTCATTAACCTATTTTGAATTTATCTTTGTATAGGGTGTGAGATGATCATCTAAATCTAACTTTTCCCATACTGTTTTCCAATTTTCCTAGCATTTTTCTCAAATCATGAGTACGTGTCCTAAAAGCTGGGCTCTTTTTGTTTGTCAAACACTAGATTACTGAGGACATTTTTCTGCAAGCCTTTTCCATTAATTCACCCTTCTATTTCTTAGCCATTACCATATTGTTTTGATGATCACTGCTTTATATTGCAGTTTGAGATCTAGTATTGCTAGTACAATATCCTTCACATTTTTTATTAGTTCCCTTCATATTCTTTCTCTTTTTTTTCTTCCAGTTGAATTTTGTTATAATTGTTTTTCCTAATTCTATGAAAAAAAAAGTTTTTGGTTGTTTTATATTGTACTGAACAAGTAAATTAGTTTATGTATCATTGTCATTTTTATTATATTAGATCATCCTAGCAACAAGCAATCAATGTTTTTCTAATTGTGTAGATCTAGCATTATTTGTGTTAAAAGTGTTTTGTAGTTGTATTCATATAGTTCCTGAATTTGTCTTGGCAAATAGATTGCCCACATATTTTATACTGTCTAAAGTGATTTTGAATGGAATTTTTCTTTCTAATTCTTGCTGCTGAGTTTTGTTGGAAATATACAGATCTATTGATGATTAATGTGGGATTATTTTTTACCTTGTCTTTTTGTTAAAGTTATTAAATATTTCCATGTGCTTTTTAGTTGATCTTCCAGGATTCTCTAAGTAGACCATTATATCATCTGCAAAGAGTGATAGTTTGGTTTCCTCATTGCCTACTTTTATTACATTGATATCTTTTTATTATCTAATTGCTACTCCTAGCACGTCTAATATGATACTAAATAGTAGTGGTGATAATGAACATCCCTATTTCTTTCCAGATTTTATTGTGAACACTTCTAACTTTTCCCCATTGCAAATGAAACTTGCTGACAGTTTTAAATAAATACTGCTTTTTATGTTAAGGAAGTGCTGTTTTAGTCCTCTACTTTCTAGTGTTTTCAATAGGAATAGATGTTATATTTTATCTAAACCTTTTTCTGCTTTTATTAAGCACTCATGTGGTTTTTGTTATTTTTGTTGTTGATATGGTCAATTATGTGTATAGTTTTGCTAAAATTAAAATGGCCCTGGATACCTCATATAAGTCCCACTTGATCATAGTGAATAAACCTTGTAATAACTTGCTGTTATCTCTTTGCAAATATGTTATTTAAGACTTTTACAAGAAAGATTTAAGGGAAGTGAATGAAATGTTAGAAAAATTAGAGCTAATAGATATCTGGAGAAAAATAAATAGTGATGAAAAAGAATATACCTTCTTTTCAGTAGCACATGGCACATGTAACAAAAATTGACCATATACCAGGGAATAAAAGTGTTACAAACAAATGTTGGAAAACAGAAATAATAAATGCATTTTTTCAAACAATAATGCAATAAAATCATAATTAATAAGGGTTCTAGAAGAGGAAAATTAAAAAGAAATTTTAAATTAAATAATCTAATTCTTCAAAACTGTTGAGTTAAAGAACTAATCAAAGAAACAATTACTGATTTTATTGAAAAGAATAACAATGAGGAAACAGCATATCAAGATCTATGAGATACAGCAAAAGCTGGGAAAGCAGGGAAAATTTAAATCTATGCATGCCTATATAAACCAAATAGAGAGGGAGGAGATCAATGAATTGGGTATGCAATAAAAATAGGAAAAGAACAAATTTAAAAATCCCAGATAAAAATTAAATTGAAAATCAAAAAAATGAAAGGAGAAATTAATAAAATTGAAAATAAAAGAACTATTGAACTAATAAATATGACTAGTAGGTGGTTCTTTGAAAAAAAAAACAAATAAAATAGTTGAATTGTTGGTTATTCTAATTTAAAAAAAAGAAAGAAGTAAATGAAATTAACAGTATCAAAATTGAAAAGGGTGATATCACCTCCAAAGAAGAAGGAATTATGGCAATTATTAAGAGATATTTTTCCTAATTATATGACAAGAAATATAACAATTTTGGTGAAATGGGAGGGTATTTATAAAATAAAAATTGCCATAATTAACTAAAGTAAAAATAAAATCCTGAAATAATCACATCTTAGAAAAAGAAATTGAAGAAGCCATTAAAGAACTTTCTAAGAAAAAATCCCCATTCTTCTTTCTCTGAGCCAATTCCAATGAGCTTATGGTTTAACTATTACTGTCATCAATCTGTTCCTCACTTCCATTGTATTGGTCTTCTATCCCTCCCCATACCACCTCAGGTGCTTCTTTATGTGCTTTATTTTTTTTACATTTGCTTCTCCTTTCCCATTTCTTTTAGTCTTATTCTCTTTTCCTCTCTCTGGTTTCATTTTTTTAAACATATCATCCTAATCAACCAACTACCACCCATTCTATATATACTTCTTTTAAATATTATCACACTGATAATAATTTTTAAGTTACAGATATCATCTTTCCACATAGGAATATAAACCATTTGACCTTACTGATGACCTTAATTTTCCCCCTTCTTTCTTCTTTGTCTTTTTCTGTTTCTTTTGGATTTTGCATTTGGGAATAAAATTTTCTGTTTAAGTCTTTTTTAGGAATGTTTGGAGGTCTTCTATTTTATTAAATAACCATACTTTCCCCTGAAAGAGTAGATTCAGTTTTGCTGATTATTGATTGTAGACCCAGTTCCCTTACTTCCAGAATATCATATTGCAAACCTTTCAGTCTCTCAATGTGGAGGCTTTCAGGTCCTATGTGATCCTGACTGGGGTTCATGATATCTGATTTTTTTCTTTCTAGGTATTTGCAGTATTTTCTCCTTAAGATCTTAAAATTAGCTATAATGTTCCTGGGATTTGTCATTTGGGAATTTAATACAGGAGAGGATCTTTATATTCTTTCAATCTCTGTTTTACCTTCTTTTTACCCTCTTGTTCAAGGATATCAGGGAAGTTTTCTTGGATCATTCCTATTGCATGATGTCTAGGCTTTTTTTCTTTTTTTGGTTATTAACTTCAGGTAGTCCAATAATTTTTAAATTTTCTCTACTGGATCTATTTTTAAGGTCAGTTTTTTTTTGATGAGGTATTTCATATTTTCTTCTATTTTCCATTCTTTTGATTTTGTTTTATTGATCTTGATGCCTCATGAAGTCATTTGTTTCTAATTATTCAATTCTGATTTTTAAAGACAATTTTGTCCATGACTTTTAGTCCCTCCTTTTCCTTTTAATCCTTTTTTTTCTTTTTAAGACATTCTTTTCATCTTTTAATTTTTTGACCTCATTTTTGAGCTGGTCAATTCTGACTTTGATGACATTATTTTCTTGTTTTAGATCATGTGCTTCTGTTTCCAGATGACCTATTTTACTTTTTAAGTTCTCTTTTTCCAAATCTTCATCAACTGGCCTCATTTGATTTTTGTATTCTTTTTTGAGCTTTTCCAGAGCCTGGGTCCAATTCACTGGATTTTTGGAGGCTTTGCTTAATGTTCCTTGTTCCTCTACTCATCTGTTCTTTGTTCTTTATTTGAATAGAAGTTTTCAGTTGTAATTTTTTAATGCTATTTAATAATAGTTTTTCTTCTTCCCCCCTCCTTGTGGACTGCATACTTGCTCCTCTATTTTCTTGCTGGATCTGCCTCTTCTAAGCAGTCATCCTGACTCCACCTCATGATGACTTTTCATAAGTAAATAAAATATTGGTATGGAAGATAAAATTCTTCAAGTTAATTAAAATAGATTTTTGTCTAACTTTAGTAATTATCTATATAATGAGAATTTATGTTCACTATCATATTTTCATAGTTTTTTATTTCTTTTACTAGGTTTATCTTTCTTAAAAGCTTTTCCTTCCACAAGGATTCAAATTTATGAAAAATTGGTACTGGATAATCTGCTAAATATCATTCTTAAACTTTTATAAGTTAATCATTTGCCAGTGTTATTGCTGATAATTTCAGATATGATGTTCAAGTTTCAATATGGTTTGTTAATTCTTCAACGGCAATTGTAGGCATGTATTGCTAAGAGATATTCTGTTACTTTATGTAAGACAGAGAGTTTTCTTTTATAAATACTTTAAATTAGTCATATCTTTCAAGGTGTTCAGTAGTTCAGCCTAATAATAAGTATTGATCTAATTTGTGTCAAAAATTGTGCCTACTGTGTAAGAAAATCATAAAGAAGATGGCAGGTAATAAATAGCTTTGAACACCAAACAAATGATTTCACATATTTTTACCTTCTTGACTGCCCTCAGAACAGAACACTGACTTTGAAGACATGGTTTCAAATCCTAAATCTGAGCCTAAATAGTTCTTACTAACCCTAAGCCTCAATTTCCTCATTTAGGAAAAAAAAAGACCTCGGACAAGTTAGTCTTAGAGGTCTCTTTTACTTCAAGATCTACTTTTGTATCATATCTATGGCTCAGAGAAATTATTTAATAATTCAGATCAGAATAATAAGAGGCAGAAGTATTATTTTGAGGCAGATCTTTTGACTCACAATTCAGAATTCTTTCTACTGCATCAAGATGTTCTATTCTATCAATGTCCTTTTTAAATGTAATGCCTAGTACTGAACATAATATCCTTGTTATGATTTCATATTGTGTTGACATATTTCAAGGACATATCTATTCTTCTTTGGCTATAACTCTGCCATCAATATACTGAATGAGAGCAAGATAGTCATAGTTATTTTATTTCTTCCATATCCAAAACAACTTGTACCTTCTGGGATGAATATGTTTGTCTCAACTTGACAGGATCATTTCATTGAGATGTGTTCATGAAAAGACATTAAATTTCTAAAGGCAAATTCAGGTTTGGAAGAGAAAAGTTAAAGCATAGAGAGAAATATCATCTGAGTTTGAGTAGGAAAATGATCTCTTTGCATTTGGTGAAGTTAAAAAGTCTTGGGTATTCAAACTTCAACTGAGAGTTTATTTTATATTCTGATGTATTCATATTCTGTTTCTCACTTAGCTATAGGGCTCTGGTAATTTCTCTCCCTCTGAGATGGTTCTATCTATCATAATTAGAAATATATTTCAACAGTCAGGATAGATATCAGTGAAATCAGCTGTCCATAGTTCTCAGTTTTAAAAATAGACCAACTCTAAAAATGATGGAAAAGAGGGAGAATTTTGTTACTCTGATCTTGTTGGCATCTTGCCTGGACAAGCCACATTTAATTTCAATGTTGCTGGATTCCCATTCTGCTGGAAATATCTATTTAAGATACATTTCATGGATCATTCACCTTAAATTCTTTGAAAAAAAAGCAAACCTGTCTATGGTTTTAATATTATTCTGACATTTAGGTAGGGTCACCCATTGGAAATTTTCATGGCCATTGACTAAAGTCAGACTCCCAAGTTTGCTTTCTTAGGCATATTGCCAAATTGTTGGTTTTCCCCTTGGGCTATGAAAACTACACTTTCAGATTACAAGAGAAAGAAAAGAGGTGATTTCTGATCCTTTGGAAGAGGTTCAGTCACCCAGGGACAACTACACCATTCATTATATGAGTCAGTTATTTTTATTCTTTCTAAGAGACAAAACAGAGCTGCCTTCTAGGAGTGAATGTCTTCATCTTCTGAAAAGAAAACAACTTTGTCAGTTCTGATGGCTGATGTTACCAAGTGAGGGGAATGAGGGACACTATAGAAATTAAAATGAATATTTGGATATGTTTGTGGTTATTGAGTTCACTAACCTTGAAACAACTACTCTTCTATTGTCCAAATTGAAACATTCTGTCTTGTACTAAAATTATTTCAAAATATTCTTTTAAAAATCAATAAATGACTTAAGGACCTCTCCCTTCCCTCATGCAGGTCATCTGGTTTACCTGGTGTGGTGGAAGTAAAGAACACTGTAATTGAACTCAGAAGTTATGAACTCTAGTAATGACTTAGTCACTAGCTAAAAGACCTCAGAAAATTTATGTAACTTTTTTCATTTATAGAATAGAGATCATAATCTTTTAGCTTCCTATTTCAAAGGATAGCTGTGAAGTTCAAATGAGATCATGGGATCATATAGCTAGCCTTAGTGGATCATCTAGTGTAATTTCCTCATTTCACAGATGAGGAAATGAAAGCAGAGAAAGGCTAATGTATAGTCAGATAATGTATGTAAGAGTGCTTTGTACTAAGGCATTGTAAAAGTATAACAACCTCCCTCTTTTATTACTAACAAATTCTCCTTCAACTTCTTTCATCATATTTGAGTCATTGAAATATGGTCAGGAGCTAGAGTACTAGAGCTGAAATAAAAAAATAGACTTACATATGAAACTTATTCTAGGAATATTAATTGTTTGACCTTGAACATAGTACTCAACAAGTTTCAGCCTCTATTTCTACACCTGTAAAATATGAATGAAAATCACAGAATATACCCCACAAGATTTTTTATTGGCTCAAATAAGATAAGGTATTCAAAGAACCTTGCAAGAAAACAAAGAGTTACATAGTCATTATTTTTGCTACTCCTCTCTTGCTACCTCCTTAAGTTAGATTAAACCTGCTTTTCTTTATTACCATTAAATCTTTCTAATACTGAATGTCTCTCCCCAAAATCTACCCCCCAACATCTAACTCTCCACCAACATTGATCCCAATTTAGGGTTGTTATATTCCGAGCTTCTCATTAGAACTCTCATGCCCTCCTTCTATCAAGAAAACCTCCTCTTTAAGATCATTAAATCTGTTTTTTCAATCTTCCTTTGCCCTTGTTTTTGTTGTTTACATATGTTGTGAATACCCTTTTCTAACATTCTTATACATTTATGCATTATACACAAATATATGCTGGCCTCATAGTCCCCCAAATTTCTTAACTCCCATGTCATTCATATGTACTCCACTTCAGGTAACCACTCTTTATCTTATGATAACTTGGGACACAGCATTCAGAGACATGCTTCCAATTCCAAAATCCTGGATTATTATGAGGCAGATTTATTGCCTTTCCAAACAAACTTCCTTTTATGCTCATGCAGCAAATAGAGAAAAAACAAAACAAGAAAAGAAGCAAGTACTTATCAAACTTCTACTATGTATCTGGTACTTCGTTTACAAATATTATCTTATTTGATTCTTGCAACAACCCTAGGAGTTAGGTACTATTATTCCCATTTTACAGTTTCAGAAATGGAGGCATGTACCTGTTAATCACCTTGCCTAGAATCAAACAGAAAGAAAATTCCAGATTTGAACTCAGGCATTTCTAAAATCCATTGTTTTACCCACTACTCCAAGGAAGCATTTGTTAAACACTTAATACATACTAAAGACTGTATTAAGGTATGGGAATTCAATGAAAGGAAAAACCAGAATTTGCCATAAGTCTGCCATATTACCAAGGATGATGTTCAGAATTTCCTAGAAATAAGAAAGGAAGTCAAGTGTGGGGTTAGGAGATATGGGTTGTGAAACTAAATAGGAGTATGTTAATATACCTGGATTAGGTGATCCAAATTGTCAGTTGAATAGTGGAACATCCCCTATTGGCATCATGAAATGTGTTTATGCAAATAGAGTAGAATCACATCATTAATTTTTTTTATTATAAGACTCAGTTATAAGACTGATATTTATTCTTTCTAAAAACATATTTTATATTCAAAAGTTTATTAACAACTTGATGTTGGAGAAAAAAGGGAGTGGGGTAGAGGTTCAATATCTCTAGGGAAGATCTAGAAATGAGCCATATACAAATGGGCCAAGAATAACATCAAAAGTGTGGTGAGAGGGAGTAAAATGTCAATTATAAGCCATACCAATTACATTGATATTGAACCCAATACATCTGTCCTAACTCAGTATAATGATTAAACTGAGATATATGCTCTAATATTATGTCCTAATCTTCAAACTTTTCCATTCCTTAATCCCTCCTTTTTTCCCATTTATTAACCCAGGCTCTGGTCTTGTCTAACTTTCTTCCCTAACTAAGCAACTCAGTGTTCACCACTGACTTCGGGGATACCCTGTTTTTCATTCCCTTAATCCCTTGCCTCCTTTATTACCTACCTTTCACCTATTTCTAACAAGAACAGAAACCCTTAATTCTAGCTAGATTCTTGATACCTAATACCATGCCTCTGAGTATTGATGAAGGAAATCATTAAGCCATGTAGTTTGGGTGTGTTGTGAAATTTAAGCTTATTATCCACAACTACTGCATGACAGTGATCTTACCCATGACTTATCAGTCTTCTATTCCCCAAAACAGGATCTTGGAATCTTTTCATCTTTTCTCTACTTCAATTTACCATTTCTATTCTCCCTCAGCAAGTAATTTCACTTCTTCCTTTACCTGAAAAGTTTGAAGTTATCTAAAAGGAACTATCTCAATTTCTATTGTCCATTTTCTAAACTGCTCAGTATCTTTTAAAAATATTTTATTTTCCCTAATATAAATAAACTAATTTTAGCATTCATTTTTTAAAAACCAGTTCCAAACCTTCTCCTTCCCTCGTACCATCTCTCTGACTCACTCCCAGGCTTTTTCCCCTCCTGAGATGACAAGTAATCTCTTATAGATTTTACAATGTAAACCATGTAAAATATATTTTTTTCTGTATTAGTTATTTTGTGGAAGAAAATTCACGCAAAAAAGAAGAAAGGAAATGAAATATAATATGTTTGAGTTTCCATTCAGATGGTATCAATTATTTCCCTGATTACAGAAGACATTTTTCATTGAGTCCCTGGGATTGTAGTGGATCATTGTATTTCTGAGAATAACTAGGTTGTTCATAGTTGTTCTTTAAAAAATTATTGCTGTTATTGTGTACATATTTTTTGGGTTCTGTTTATGTCAATTGGATCAGTTCATGTAAGTCTTTCCAGGTTTTTCCAAAATCATTCTATTTGTCATTTCTTATAACAAAATAATATGCTGCTAAAATCATATAACACAACTTATTCATCTATAACCCAATTAAAGGACAACCCCTTGATTTCTATTTTTTTTGCCACCACAAAAGTATCTATGATAGATATTTTTATAAATTTGGGGTTTTCCCCCTTCTTTAAAATCACTGTGGGATCTAGGCCTAGTAGTGATATTCCTGGATCAAAGTGTAAACATAGTTTTAGAGCACTTTGTATATGAATCCATATTGCTCTCCAGAATGGTTGGAACTATGATTAGAGGGCTCTATAACTGTATATTAATTGTTGGGAATGGCTGAATAAGTTGTAGTACGTGATTTTAATGGAATATTATTGGTGAATTCTAAAGGTGGATATTAAAATGGACAAAATAAATTCAAGTGGATAAAAAAAACAGAACATTTGAAGCCAGGATTGTAAGAGACAAACACATGTGGGCAAGAATGAGTACAGGGAGTTAATAGAACAGCAAAATGATTCAACACAAGAGTTGGTAATTATGTTGTTCTATAGCAATAACTCCCTCTTCTGGAAGTTGAAAATAAAAGATGTTTGGTCACATAGTTCCATACCAGAATGAAAAGTTCAGAGTCATCTAGTAATTACAATTACTGGGGACAGATTTTATAATTTCAGACTAGACAGATTTTCCATATGGTGGCAATCCATTAATCTCTATCTCAAGATAAATAAAAGCCATTTGAAAAATAACCTTTCTCCCTCTGAAATAATGCAAATTTAGCCCATGTTTCCTTTATTGAATGTTGAAAGAGGAAAGATACTAGAATTATGTTAATCTAGTTCCAAAATGGAGGGTTTTATTGAATTCATTTTTCTTTTCTAATTATTTTCCAGTTAATTTATTTGTATTTAGTACTTGCAAAAGATAACTCAAATTAAAATGAAAAGTTATCAGGAGAATATAAGAATACTGCTGAAAATTACCAACAATGGCTCATATGTGAGAAATTGCATTAATATATAATAATCAAAATAGGTATGGCCAAAAAAAGCAGATAAAATGAAACCAGGGACTTAAGGGTTTTAATCTTGAACTTGCAATATTATATGTCATATGGCACTGAACATCTTTTCCTCATTTCTGGACATCAACTTCCTCATTTCTAAAGTAAGAACATATGCTAGATGATTTTTCATGTCTCTTCTACATTTATTGTGTTATGTTACTAAGATTTAGTATGTAAGTTGCAGGGTACAAAATAAAACCACATAAATCATTAGCATTCTTATATGTTTCCAACAAAACCCAGTAAAAAGATTTAGAAATGTCCATTTAAAATTACTCTAGACAAGATAAAATACATGGGAATCCACTTGCTGAGACAAATTCAGGAATTATATGAACAGAACTATTAAACACTTCATAGAAATAAAACTAGATGTAAACAATTTGAAAAACAATTGATGATGGGTAGGACAGGCTAATATAATAAAAATGACAATCCTACCTAAAATAATTTACTTATTTAGTGCTATACCTATAAAGCCACCAAAACCCATTGTTTTTATAGAATTAGAAAAAAATGTTTCAAAGTTGATCTGTAAAAACAAAAAAAAATTAAGAAAATCAAGGGCAATGGAATAGACATGGGGTAAATATCCTCAGCCAGACAGTGTATGATAAATCCAAAGATCCCAGATTTTGGGACAAAAACCCAGTATTTTACAAAAAAGTTAGGAAAACTGGAAAGCAGTATGGGAGATATTAGGTTTAGAACAATATCTCATACCCTACACCAAGATAAATTCAGAACAGGTAAATGAATTAAATATAAAGAAGGAAACTGTAAGTAAATTAGGTGAGCATAGAATAGTATACTTGTCAGATCTATGCTGAAAGGTATAAAGAACTGGCAGAATTCCATGTGAACTGGAATAATTTTCAGGAATTGATGCTGAGTGAAAGAAGCAGAACCAAGAGAACATTGTACACAGAGAATGATCCCCTTTGGTACAATTGAACATAATGGAATTCTGTACTAGAAGCAATGGAATGATACAGGATAATTTTGAGGCACTTATGAGAAAGACTGTTGTTCTCATCCAGAAAAAGAACAATGGGATTAGAAACCCAGAAGAAAAACAAATGATTGATCACATGGTTTCATTAGGATATGTATACTTTAACTAAATGATCACTCTATTATAAATATTAATAATATGGAAATAGATCCTGATCAATAATATGTAAAAAGCAGTGGAATTGCCCATTGCCTACAGGAGTGGGGAGGGATGAGGGAGGGGAAAGAAAATGAATCATGTAACCATGGAAAAATATTCTAAATTAATTAATTAAACAAATTTCACATAAAAAATTATCAAGGGAAATAATGAAAAAAAATAGATGAAGAGTGGTGGCTCTAGCTTTACCATATGTCAAACTATACTATAGAGCAGTGATCATCAAAATTCTATGGTATTGTCTTTGATTTAGAAGGGTGAATAAATGGAATAGACATGGAGTAAATGACAATAGCAAGATAGTGTTAGATAAACCCAAAGATCTCAGCTTTTGGGACAAGAACCCACTATTTGACAAAAAATTGCTGTGAGAATTGGCAAACAATAAAGGAGAAATTAGGTTTAGATCAATATCTTACACTGTATGCCAAGATTAACTCAGAGTAGGCAAATAACTTTAATATAAAGGGGAAGCATAAATAAATTAGATGTCCATAGAATAGTATATCTGTCAGATCCATGGGAAAGGAAGGAATTTAAGAACAACCAGGGGATAGAAAACCCTACAAAATGTAAAATTAATCTTTGATTATATTAAATTAAAAAGTTTCTGTACAAACAAAACCGATGTAACTAACATTCAAAGGGAAGCAACACATTGGGAAAAAAAATTAATACAAACTTTTGACAAAGGTCTCATTTCTCAAATTTATAAGGAGCTAAGCCAATTGTACATAAAAATTAAGCCATTCCCAAATTGACAAATGATCAAGGGACATGAATAGGCAGTTTTCAGATAAAGAAATCAAAACTATCAATACGCTTATGAAAAAGTGTTCTAAATCCCTCATAATTAGAGAAATGAAAATCAAAACAACTTTGAGATACTACCTCACACCTAGCAGATTGACTAGTATGACAGTAAAGGAAAAATAATAAATATGGTATAGCCAGAGAACAATGTTAATACTGAAAAGATCTACAAGACACTTGCTAGACGATTCAAAAGCTTAATTAACCAAGAAAATGTGTATTTAATTTCTAGGGCTCCCAGATGAAAGCTAACATCTTGTGTATAGACATGAAAAAACAGATTTAACTAATGAATAAAGTCAAAATTTCATAAGACTTCTCATTAACAATATAAAAACATATCTAAAAAAGGAAAGGAATTTATTCCCCCAAACAGATTATCACAGAAAGTTGTATATATATTCTTACTAGAAATAAAAATGGAATTTTAACTGATTTTATGACATCAAATCTTTTGGGGGTGAGCATGCTTCATATTTATAAATAAATGAACATATATTTAAATAACTAAAGAAAGTTTTGGAACTACTAATATTAAGGGCTGGCCTGTACCAATATAAAAAAGCATGACAATATTAAAAGTAGCCTATAGATCTACCACCATGATAATTTGCAAATCAATGTTATAAAATTAGAAAAAAAAATTCTACAAATCTTAATGGAGAAACTAAAGCTAATGTATATCAAGGGAAAATGTAATGCAATTAAAATATAGTGGATCTGGTAATACGAAATTTCAAATTATATGACAAGTTAGTGATGACATATATTTAAAAAAAAAAAAAGCTTAACCAGAGCTAGGCAAAACATTGAAAGGTAGACCAGTGAAACAGATAAGATAAACAAGGCATAAAAATACAAATAGGAATCTAATTTTTAATTAACACAAGAATGTAATCAATTTAAGGAAACACTTAAAAATGAGACCAGTATCTTACCTCTTGTCCCAAAATAAATTACACATGATTAAATGTCACAGTTTTCTAAAAATAGAGTATAATGAAAAAGTATAGCTTTTTAGAATATTAGCTAGGAAAGAACTGAATAAGGAATTGAAAAGATTATAAATGACATCTCTAATTAAATAAATTTAATTCTTGGAAAATATTTAGCTAGCATCAAAAGAAAATATACAGTTTGTACTTAATATTTGATAGTTACTTGTATTACATGCTTAGAGGTAGATATGCAGTTAAAGATAATTAATTCCAGATGCTTCATATTTCTGATGAAGAAGCCAAAGTCGAAAGTGTTAAAGTGATTTGTCCAAGACCATAGACAGTATGTGAGGAGAAATTAAAATCCAGAACCCATTAGTACCATATTCACTGCAATCTCATTCATATCACATTCCCTTGATAATCAATAAACAGATTGTCAAAGGATATGCCAAACAACAACAAAATACAAGCCAAGGAATAGCCACCCCCAAAATGTTCAAAATCACTAATAATTGGAGAAATGCAAGTTAAAGCACCTAATGCATAATTTCAGAGTCAATATTAAAAGATTTGTTGGGGTCATCTCATTGTTGAAAGGACTGTAGGAAGACAGGCATAAACATTTAATCTTGATGGAGTTGTGAATTGAAGGATCCTTCTGGAAAACAAATTTGAACTCTTCAAGCAAGGTCATTTAATTGTTTATAGCCTTTGACCATGAACTTCTGCTACTCAGATGTTATTGTATTAAGGGGAAAAACCCATATTCATAAATATTCCTAAAAGAAATAAGGGCAATAAGGTGAATTTCTAGAAGATAATTGGTTAGAATAGTTTGTCATTTAATAGCCTGTAATTTTGTACTGAACCTATCCACCTAAGTTATATGCTATTCTTATATTCCTTGATTCCAATTCTATGATGTCTAAAGATATTTGGAGATCAGACAAACTATACTGTTCAAAAATATTGAAATAAACCCTTCCTCTCTTCCTCCCTCAAAAATATCCACATATCTAACAAATCAATTCTACTACCCATGAGTCAGAGCTAAACATTTTTGCTTGTCTGAAATAACATCCACAAAGACTGAACAGAGAATTTTTGCCCCTGAAAAGAAAAGAAGGTTCCTTGATCTCTATAATGAAAAAAGGGCATCTTACTATTATTGTAAGAAGGAAGTAAGATATTCACTGTGGGATCAAAGCCTGTCATGTTTATAATGGATTAATTTGAGCCATCCTGGATTTGAGAACTATTTCCCCCAAATTACTTATAATTCCATGTCTACAAGTAATACACTTCTATGTTTATCCCTAGGGCTGAAATTTACTGGGTGGCACAGGAGATTAATATAAACTCAGTCATGTAGTAGTACCTTAAGAAAAACATAAATGAATAAAAAAGATAAATAATATGAAGAGATCAGTGAATAGAAAGTCACAAAACTGAAGCCTAGTGGAAGCTCTGTCACTAAGTTGCTTTGTGACCTCAGGAAAATTACTTGCCCTTCCTGGGTTTCAGACTTAGCATCTATAAAAGAAAAGAGTGGGATAGAATATAAAGTAATTGTCCCATTTTGTGATTCAGAACTAGAAATTCCTTTCAGAATGATAACCATAATTAAAGAACTCTGAACTAATAATATCAATAATAATAATCAATAATAAATCAACCACCAACAATTACTAAGGAAATCCTAATACATGTTAGACACTCTGACATATGCTTTATAAATATTCTGTGTGGTCTTCACAGAAAACCCTGGGAAGTATGTTCTAGTATTATTTCATTTTTCAGTTGAGGAAACTGAGGTAGGTAGTGCTTATGTAATTTGCCCAGGAAAAATTAAGTGTCTGATTTCAGATATAAACACAGGTTTTCCTGTTGCCAGACCCAGTACTCTACCCTCTGTGTCTATTATATGCCAGGATGAACAGCTGAACATTTAAAATGAAGTATTGTCATAGCTAACTGCAAATTTCAGAATCTGCATGTCAACTTCTTGTTGATAGAATCTCCTTGTTATTCTGGTTTTTAGTAAACAAATATTATTATTTCTATCTCCTTAATGGGCAAGTGAAGATAGACAAAAAATATCTCATTGGTAATGCATAGTCAGGGATTTGAGATTGTAAATTCGTGGTGCTGTTTCTTTTGTACATGGTAATGTTTCATTACTATGAATAAGTATGCCAATAAAAACTAAAACAAAAAATACTTCTTTCTGTATTTAGAATTCATTCCTACTATTCTTTTTCTATCCACTGTTGGGTATATGGGCTCAAAAACAGGGTGAGGGGGAGAAGGGAACTGCTGACATATTTTTGTTGATGTGAAAAGAAGCAGGAGCAAAAAGAATGAACACGGCAAGGAAGATTGTCTTGCATTTCTTGTGACCTATTAATTTTCCAGGAATGATAGAAAACAAAAGCAAAAAAAGTAAAAAAAAATGAAAAACCTTTGGTTAAGAAATATTTGCTTGCAACACTTGACTATAAATACAGGATATCCCAGTAAAATATGAAAAGAAAGAAGGAAGAGGGGAATGAATGGAGAACAGGAAGAAGAAAAGAGGGAAGGGAGAAAAAAGAGAGAAAGAGAGGATAGAAGTAGAAATAAAGGAAATAGAAAGTTAGGCTGGAAGAAAGAAGAAAAAAAGAATGTCAGTGAAGCCTAAAAATATGCACCAGAAAATATGGGATTTTCTTTTTGCTTGATTATATGGAATTAGAAAGGTTTTATTTTTTCTCTCCTTTTCAATGGGTAGGTCAGGAGGAGGTGGGAGGGAGGACATGCTAGAATAAAAATAAAATAAAATGGAATAAGAAATAGATAACAGAGAAAAGGAATGTCAGTAGAGGACACAATTTATTAAAGCTATTGTGTTACATTGAATTTATACTTTAAAAAACAAAGTTTTTTTTCTTCTTGTGTCTTTTGCAACATAGTTGAATGAAAATATGTTTTGCATGATAACATATATAAAGAGTATTATATGACTTAAAGTCTCAAATGGTTGGAAGGAAGAAGAGTGTTTGGAACTCAACATTAATAAAATGTTTTATTTTTAAGTTGGGTAATATTAATTATATATGTATGTATATATAATCCATATAAACAATCTGTACATAATAGAGTAAAAGTTTTCTGGCAATATTTTTTCTATAATATCTATCTGGAAATGTCAATATTTCTTAAATTTATAATTAAAAAATTAAGGAAAAATACATTTAAAGTTCTTGATTTACAACAATGTCTAAAGTTCTAGACCCAAAGTTCTTTTTTCAGTTTTCAATGCACATGAATTTTCTGAAGTTTTTAACACCATCAATATTTCCCTGATTGTCACTTCAACATTTCTTTTAAAAATTACTCCTGTGACATTACTTTTTCTTGGTTTTCTGTCTGTCTGTCTGTCTGTCTGTCTGTCTGTCTTTGCTGGCTCTCTATTTCCTCTTAGATACAATTTTCAAAGCAATGAATAAAATCTTCTATTGTAAGGAACTCCAAGTGAGAGGATTCTGTCCACCAAAGCAAACACAGTCCCTAGATTTCTTAGCAGTGCCCAATTCTTTGTGACCCATTTGAGGCTGGGCAAGATACTGGACTGGTTTGCCATTTCTTTGTTAAGCTCACTTTACAGATGAGGAAACTGGGGAAAATGGGATAAAGTGACTTGTAATTTTATTTAGCAAACACTCATTAGAGACTACTAGTTCTGAAGAACAAGATTTATATAAAATATGATTCCTAATACCGATAAAGTAATAATTTTTGAGACTTGAACACAAATAGATGAATAAGAATAGAGAATGGTGTAGATTCAGTACTCAAAGAATATTATATACACTATTGGTTATAGAAGATGTAAAGTAGAGAGGCAATTGTCAAAAGAAATCAAGGAATGTCAACTGTGTTTTGAAATATGGGCAGAATTTTGTCTCATACCAATGGTGAGGTCCAAGAAAGGAATTTCAGGTTAAATGGATAAAATGAAAAAATGTGGATGTGGGAGAAATTATAGATCAGTATGATTTAGAATGGATAGAATATTCATATAAATAAATAATGTAAATAAATAATTCATATAAATAATTAATAAAAATCTGGCCTCAGATACTTCCTAAATTTGTGACTTTGTACAAGTCACAACACCAATTGCTACTCTTCTATCTTAGAACAAATAGTTAATATTGATTCTAAGAAAATTCTAAAACATAATTCTAAAAAAATTCTAAAAAAGAATAAATAATGAATGGAAACACTTTTATTAAATAATATGCTAGGCACAGTTCTAAGCATTGTGAATAAAAATATAAGCAAACAAGACAATCCTTGCCTACAAAAAGATTATGCTTTACTGGATGAATGCAGTTCTTGAAGGGAACAAAATAGGAGAGAGGAATATAATGCTCTGATTGCAGCAGAGTTTGGAAATCATCAAGAATGGCATATGTTCTGGATCCTTGTAAGATAAAAATGAAGCTCATCTATTAGCTGTGGCCCAGAGGCCCAATACTTTATTATGAAAACAGTGTTAGACTATAGCTATGAAACTGTAAGGGACTCAATAGGTAATCTAACCTAACCCCACTTTTTTATAGATTTGGAAAATGATGCCAAGTGCTTCTAAATGACCCCAAAGTAACATGCCTTAAGTAACAAGAACAATACATATATGATTCTGTATTTGAACTCCATCCTTTGATTCTAGGACCAGCCAGTATATTTTCCATTGAATTATACTGTCTCCAGAAATATCTGCCCCATATGCATTTTGGACATCAGACACATTGTAATATTTCCATTTTATAGTCAAAAGATTATCTTCACGTTTTAAATATATTTTTTTAATTTTTCAAATATTTTTCCATGTATACATGATTCATTTCTTTTCTCTGAACTCTTCTCTGCCCTCTTCCAAAGTTGACAAATCATGTCACTAGATTGTATAAATGTTATCACTTAATTCCTATTTCCATATTATTCATTTTTGCTATCGAGGGATCTATTAAAGCCCAAACTCAAATCATATATTCATATATACATGTGGTGAGTGATGTCATATGTTTTTCTTTTGCATTTCTACTCCCATAGTTCTTTTTCTTAATGTGGATAGCATTGTTTCCCTATAAGTCCTTTAGGAGTGTCCTGGCTTGTTGTGTTGCTACTAATAGCAAAGTCCAATTTATTGAATTGTTCCACAATGTTTTGCTTTCTGTGTACAATGTTTTGGTTCTGCTCAATTCACTCTGCATCAGTACATTGAGATTTTCTCAGTTCATATAGAAAGCATAGAGATCATCAGTTCTTATAGCACAATAGTATTCCATCACCATCATATGCTATAATTTATTCAGCCATTGCCTAATCAAGGGACAACCCTTCATTTTCCAATTTTTTGCCACCAAAAAGAGGGTGGCTATAAATATTTTTGTACAAGTATATTTCCTTTTGATGTCTTTGGGGTACAAACCCAGTAGTAATATTACTAGATCAAAGTGTATGCGTTCTTTGGTTGTCTTCATTATATGCACAAAAATGTTTCCTTCTAATACAAATAAATTGAAGATTGAATACTTATTATGAAAAAGCACTCTGATTAGCTTTATTTTTTGGTCATTGTTTGCCTTTAATGCGGCTGTAACTGGTATTCATCTATATCTAATTTCTTTTCCTTGGTTTCTAAATGCTCTACTTGCCATATAATCTTGACTTTATATGATAGTTTTCAGGGATAAGCCAATTAAAGTATTAATGTATTTTCAATCCAGATACTGTTATGCCAACAGTAGTTTCTGGCATTCTTTTCAAGACTGAAGCTACAATAAGGACAGTTTCTCAATATCTACAGAGTGGCAGATTTGGGCTCCTACTTTTTATAGCTCTGTTAATTGATAAGGACCCAGAGCTTGGTGCTATTTAATTAGGTTTAGTTCAAAATTAATGTAGGAAATGTTTTTTTTTTTATTTCATTGGTTTAAAAATCTATGAATATGCTTACTTAATCTTTGTGAATTAAACTTGGTGCCAATCAATTATGTTAGCAACATCTCTGCAATTTTATACCTTCAGGGCAGTATTTTTTTCATTCCTTGAAAGAAGTGTCATGTATACAAAACAGAATCATCTCCAGCTCTCCAGAAAAGGGGTATTTTCTCCATTGGTGGAATATACAGGATATATCTCTAGTATTTTTACTTTCAGGACTGATTCACTGGTTTTCTCTTTTTCCATGTTGATAATAACTTTGTAACATAGGCTGTATTTGGGGTATTTAGGAATGTGGAAGAGCTCAATTTAATTTCAGATATAATTCCCTGGGAGTCATGAGATATAGGGATTCAGGTCCAAGTGCCAGAACTACCATTCACTGCTTTGTGATGTTGGGCAAATCATTTCCCCTCTCAAGACTTCATTTTTATCTTCTGTAAAAAAATTATTGAATTTAGGTGAGGTTACCTCTAAGATTTCTGCTAGTTCTAACATTTTATAATTTGGTGAATCTAGATGAAACTGTTACTGTAGGTCTGAAAGGTGGATTTGTTCTCCAACATTTAAGGAAAAATAAGGAGGAAAAATTTTCTAGCTCTAAGATGAAATCTAGAGAAGGAAGTAATTTATCTCAAACTCCCCATTCTGTAAAATCTACTTAGAATCCATTTTCTCCAAGAAAACCCATATAATTTAGAATTGATGGTGCCATCCCTTAGGAGGAGTTCTTGGCAGAACTACAAATGTTTATCCTGAAGAAGAGAAGCCGTAAAGGGACACATGACATTTTTAATATATTATAAAAGCTTCACCGGGAAAAAGAATTAGACTTGATATGATTAGTCTCAATGGTCAGAACAAGGAGTTAGAAGGTGCAGAAGTAGATTTCAAATCTGATCAGCTGGAAAATATTTCTCCTTCAAATTTTCCTAGATATCTTTCTCTGGAAATCTCCCTTTGACCTCTAATACTTTCTGACTCATGTGTAAACATGCTGTGTACTGATATTAACTTGCTAAAATTTTGAGTGGAAAGCCCTACTAATCATATTACTTTAAGTAAGTCTTGCTTCCCCTAGGAATTTCTTCTGGAAGCCTGTATGTCTTATCTTCATTTGAATGGGAGATTTTAGGTAAGCAGTCAAGGTGACAATGTCTGTTAGGCACAGAAAAGTTTTTATTTCACACCACATTGAAAAATATGCAAAACAAAGTAACCCAGTAAATAGTAAATACAGTTTAGCTTTTCCTCCCCTTTTCACTGAGTTATCCCCTTCCTTTATCTCACCCCCTATATCCTCCAGATTCATAGCAAATTCAAATGAAAATGTGATTATGGTGTGAGAGAGGCATTCCAGTGAATATCATGCACTAGGCAACTATATATAGGATTTTAACTTTATGATGATAGTCTATTGACTTGCATGACACAGAAAGTGTGGGGGGGAATTTGATGCCAACTCCTTTCATAATGATACCCTCCAAATGACATAAGGAATAACAAAATATAGAGTTCAGATTCTTGCTGCTCTGTATCCTTTCCACTAAGAAAGCAAATGTTGGAGTAATAGATAAAAGTAGAAGCAAAGTAGATTTAGGTTCAACATTGACTGGTCCAAGAGTGGTTCAAAAAATAGAAAGGTTAGCCTCATCCATGTCACTCCTTCTAAATACAGTTATTAATCAAGCAATGAATCCACAAACATTTAAAAGTAACTTTTATATTTCAAGCACTGTGCAAGATGCTAGACATTCAAGTACGAAGAATGAAATTATCCTTAATCACAAATAGTATATAATCTAATAAAGTAAATAATTACACATATACATAATGACAAAATATAAAGTGAATCAATACAAATGTAGAAAAAATAGTTAAATACAACACAGTCTGAGAGGGAGAGCATTAGCAATTGTGGGGACCACCAAAAGCATCAAATAGAAAATGCTACTTATACTAGATTTATAGCTCTATCAGGAAGAAGTAAAGAGGTAGTGAATCCCAGTCACAGAGTATAACCAGTAATATGACATAGAAATAGAAAATGGGGTATTGTGTAGGATTTTTGAAAAGTCCATTCTGAGTAGATTACAAAGTTGGTGTGAGGGGAGCCCAGGAGAGAGTAATGCCTAACAAGGCTGAAAAGATAGGTTTGGATCAGGTTTAGAGGGATTTTAAAAGCTAAACAAAGGAGTTTTTTTTTTATTCTAGAGGCAATAAGGAGACACTGGAGTTGATGATTTGGGGATTGGCATGGTCAGATGTGCCCTACAAGAAAATTACTTTGGCAGCAGTTTGTAGGAAAGATTGGATTGGGAAGAGATTTGAGGTAGAGAGACCAATTAAGAAACTGTGGCCATAATCTAGGATAGAAGTGATAAGGTCATGAACTAAAGTGGTAACTTCATGAGTGAAGAGAAAGGATTGAATGTGAGATATGCTGTGGCAGTTAAAACAGCAAGATTTGGCAACTGATTGGATATGTAGTGTAAGGGATACTGAAAAACCAAGGGTAATTCTAAGGTTATATACTTAAAGGACTGTAAGGATTGTGCTGCCTTTCACTGAAATAAAGAAGTCTGGGAAAAAAAAGAAAAGGTGTAAGGATAAAGGAAATAAGTTGTTTTTTCCATGTAAGTTTAAGATGACATTGGGGCATCCAATTTCATATTTCTAATAGGCAATTGCAATCATGGGATGGAAGCACCTTGCCGTCTTTTTCATTTAAACACTCTCACTTACTAATCTCAGCTCCTTAGGGTTTACTTTCTTTATAAAGTTATCTCTATGGAGATGAATATATAAATACATATATATGCATATGTGTATGTATGTGTGCATTATATATAGGCATTTTTATTTTTCTTGATTATGTGTTGATACAATTTTCAATAATTTTTGACAATTTTTGATCCATTTTCTCTCCCTCTCTCTCATTCCTACATACTCCCCCAAAGGGAGGGTTATATGATATAGTTTGCACATATGTTATCATATAATAATATAAAGTTCCATGTTCATGTTGTGAAAGAAGACACATATCACTCATCCCAGAGAAAAATTAATGGAAGAAATAATATGAAGAATGGCATGCTTCAATCTGTATTGACTCCCATCAGTTCCTTATATGTCAATGGATAGCTTTTGTGATCAGTAATTCATTTGATCCTTGCATTTTACTAATAATAATTCATTCATTCACAGTTGATTGTCATATTTTATTATTGTTACTGTGTACAATGCTCCCTTGGTTCTGCATATTTCACTTTGCATTACTTTATATATCTTTCCATTTTTTTTGTGATCATCTTGCTCATCATTTATTATGGCATAATAGTATTCAGTTACAATAATATACCACGACTTGCTCAACCATTCCCATCTCTTCAGTTTCCAGTTTTTCTTCACCACAAATAGAGCTGTTAGAAATATTTTTTGGTCAAGGAGGTGCTTCTACACCATTATGATTTCTTTGTGATATATATTTACATCTATCTATCTATCTATCTATCTATCTATCTATCTATCTATCTATCTATCTATCTATCCTCTGTCTTGAACACCTATTGTAACACTTAGGCTAGATATATCTCTAGGGCTCAACAACATATTTACAATTGAAATAATTATCTTTCTCCTATATCTACCTCTACCAATTTGGTAGTCCTAATATTATCATCATATATGTCATGTCTTATTTCTAATTCCACCATATTTCTTATTTTTGTCCTCTTCTCAACTATTACTTCTGTCATCATTTTCATTGAGTCTTTCTCTTATTCTTGCTTAGAATGTTGTTACTAAAGCAATTTTGCCTAAGTATAGATTTGATCATATCACAGCCTAGTTTTGCAGCCTCATTTTGTATCAATCTCCTTCCTGCACTCTGTGGTCTAGCCAAAAAGACCCTCTTAGTTTTCCTCAGATACTGCAATTCATATCTCACTGCTTTTTTTTCCCCCACTGGGCATCCCTCATGCCTCAGATACATTTTATTGCCTCATTTCTAACTTATAAAGTTTCTTCATTTCATTGAGTCATCTCAAATACTACCTTTTGCATTAGCTTTTCTTTATTTCCCTCATTGCTAGTGCTCTTCTATCACCAATCACCTATAAATGTATGTATTTAGAGAGAATATGCAAGTATTAATATATAGATATCTTCATATGACTACTTATCTGTATATGTATGTATATACATAAGTTATATGTATATGTGTTGTATATGTCGTTATGCACATACATGAGTGTTTACATGCATGCATATCAATGGGTAAGTATGTTTGTTATTTTCCTAGATAAAAGGTAACCTCTTTGAGATCAGGGAATAATGAATCATTTTTTTTGTCTTCCTATCTCTAGAATCCATCACAGTTCCTGTCACATAATAGGTGTTTAATAAATGATTACTGATTCATTGATGGATGGATGAAATTGTGCTTTCCCTTCAATGGAGGTATTAAAAAATGTCTCAATGGAAATGTGGTGCAAGCTATTCTTATTCACATACTATCTGGACTTCCTGGCCTTTGACCTCACTTTCAAATCAAAATTTTGGGGATATTACATAATTGAACAGAATCTATGCCCCCTTCTGATTTTATAGTCATATGTTATTACTTGTGGCAATGGTTAGGGCACTGGATTTGGAATTAGGAAGACCTTGATTTGAATCTAATCTTGTACATTTAGTAGTTGTATAACATGAGTCAAGTCATTTAAATATTCTATTCTTCAGTTTCTTTATGTATAAAATGAGGGTAAATGAATAAACCAGTGACCTCTGAGATCTCTTCCAGCTCTAAATTTGTTTCCTACATATTTATAATTGTTTTATAGATATGGAAATTGAGGCTGATTTTTACACAATAAGTCACAGAACTATGTTTTTTTTCAATCTGTTGTCTTCACTTGCCTTTTGTATCACATTAATTAAGAACTAAAAAAGATAATGAGTGTTCATCTTATTAGTGGTAAGACCAGCAATTCAACAGCAGAAGTGTGCCAATGTTGATTGGATAAACAATCCATGCCAGAAAGTTCAGTGTGTATATCCCCAAGAATGCAATGATATTTGCAGCTACTATTTTAGTTGCATTGGGGAAACATCACTTGTTTCAGGGATGACAAGAGTAATTGCCAATTTAGATGATGTCAGAGCAATAAAGAGACTAGAGGCAATGACACTATTCAGTGGAGAGGGAGATGTGAGTGGTAAATTATTTGAAGATAATTTAAATTACCCACTTAATCAATTACCTTACTTTCTGCCAACAAGTTGAGATGGATGCAGAGTATCATAGTGGATGATAGTGGGTTTTTTTTTCATCCTTCTTTGTGAAGACAGTGAACAGATGCATTGTCTAAATTTGTACCCACTTTCTGATGCCTTTTGCCACTGTGAAGTTATTAGATTAATGCCTTTTGGTAACTACATTTTGTGCTAGGCTTTGGGCTCCCTAGAGGAAAAGAAAATATTTTAATCCCTTATAAATTCCATTAACTTTGGACTCTACCCTGTGGCTTACTCATGTAAAAGTATTCCTCAAGGAAGTGTAGCTTATGCATGAACAGTAACAGAAAAAGAAAGCCAAGAGAACACGCTCCAAAAATGACTTTTTTTTCCATGTTTTTGCCAGGAGCTGACACACTGGGAATGTGTTTAACATGTGAGGAGAAGAAAAATTCAATTATATAAGGATCACTTGCTTCATTAAAACCAATTGGCATCTTAACTTGGGGATAACTACATTCTTGGTTTCTGGTTAAGCATAAGAATATGTATTGGCAGCATTCCATTTTGACCCCTTTTAAACTGATACAATTACCAAAATATCATTTTCAGTGTTTTAGAACATACTTTGCAAATATAAGTGGTCAGGGCACAGAACTTTATGGAAGGAAGGGTAAATCAAAGTGCTTACAAAATGAAAGGCACTATAGAAATAGTTATTATTATTATTACTACCTTTTCCACCCAAGATTATATAGACTATTTGAAAGAATATAGCATAATATATCTAGACATAGAGTTGTACCCTTTCTGAGAATCATACAATATTAGAAGAGACCTCAGAAATCTTGTTTAATAACGATATCATTTTATGGAGAAGAAAACTGAGTCATATTCAGAGGAAATGAGTTATCAATGGTAACATGATGAATTAGCCAAGTTAAACAAGAATGGAAATAGCTCTCCTATTTTCTGTCTAAGATGTCCATGATACTACATCTCATATATGCATTTCCATTAGATGAATCCACAGTCCTAGTTATACAGATTCACAACCTTAGTATCACTCCGATGCTTCTTTCTGCCTCATTCCCTATATCCAATCAGTTACCAAATATGTCATTTTTGCTTTTTTTGTTATCTCTCCCCTTTACTCCCAGCTTAAATATGATATCATTTGTAAAAGCACTTTGTACAATGCCTGGCACAGTATGTACATAAATATTTTTCCTTCTCCCTTATCCCCCTTTCCTACACCATTCTATTTCAGACATTCATTCACCTTTTCCAGTGTAGATAATTGCAAAATTCTGTTAATAGATATCTCAGCTTGCAGTTTCTCTTCCTTTCCAATTCACTCTCCACATTGCTGCTGTAATAATCTTCCTAAAACCCAACTCTAGCCATGTCATTATTGTTAAAAAAAATTCTAAATAAACATCTCTAAAATCAAAATCTGGCTACAACCATGCCATTCCACTTTTATTTCATATTATCCCTCTTCATGGCCTTTATGTACTGATAAGCCAGACTGTTAGCTCTTTCCCTGAAGTAAGATTCTGTTTCTAACTTTCATGACTTTTCATAGATAGTCCCTCAATCCTGAAGTGCACTTAATTCTTCCTATAACAAAACCTTGAAGATTCAGCTCTATTGTCACTCTTATGCAAATATTTTCCTGCAAGGCAATACCTAAGGCACTGAAGATTAAAAAAAATAAATAAAGGTAAATTAAGACAGCCCAAGACTTAAAAATGCTTAAGTTGTACTGGGATAGGTGGAATGCCATATTTTTTCATCTCCACTCCATCCTTTGACACCATGGAATTTTTGAGACCTAAAAAAGAAATGACTGGCATGATGATTATATCCATGTTAATAAAGTACTACTCCATTAAGATGGATTGCTAGGATTAGAAGTAGGGAGACTTGCTAATATCCTACTGAGGAATAACAAAACTAAGTCACAGAAAGAACAAAGCCATTATTTGAACCTAAGCTTTTTGATGGAAATTTTTAACTCATATCAATTGTGTTTTTATAGTAAGTTATCTAGAAAGATATTACCACCATAAGACATAATGATTCTCCTGAAACCAATTTATTGGAGGTCAGGGGAGTTGAAAAGTCAATATTCCAGTAAGGATTAAGAAAAACATCAATATAAATTATCAGTAGTATTGGAGATTTTAAATAAATGGTAGAAAATTATTGCAGTTTCATAAGTAGAACAAGGAATGGATTTAAATTATATACATATATATGTACACACACACACACACACACATATATATATATATATATATATATATATATATATATATATATATATCCAGTTAAATATGACACCAGATTTACAGATATTACTTGTCAGTCTAGATGATCATTTGATCATGTGAAATGGCATGGTTAGAATATCTGAGCCTAGTGGCAGCCTTGTAATTAGTGAAGATCTTTGCCACACTGATTTTTAAATAAAAAAGTATGATGAGAGATATCATTGAGAGCAGGTGTGATCAGGAAAGATGATATGACTTGGTTAGTCATATTATAGCAAGATTCATCACAAGGGCTGATATGAGACATGTAAACTGTTAAAAGTACCAGAGTCAGGCTTCAAATGGTCTAGGCCTTCAAAGGGTCAAAATCCCCTAGTGATTGATAAGGCAAGAAGAATTTATCAAACCTCTACTTGATCCTAGGCAATGGACATAGAAAACTCAAAATGAAAGTCTCTTTCAGTCAGAGTGAATGGGAAAGAGTCTCAGAGGGCTAAAATAAATAATTTTTAAAATTTAAATTTAAAAACTACAAATAGATAGGTTGGAATTGACACATTAAAAGAAGAATATAATTGATGTGATCACAAATCGATTTGGAATAATAGTAAATTCTTGATTAGCCTAAAAATTTCCCTTAAGCCTAAGAATTTTAAATTTCTCAAGTTGGCTCTCTAATCCTGGGACAAGATATTGAATCTTACAAGTAGATCATAGAGTTCCCAGCAAATGGACCATGTTAAATAACTTGACTGGGTAAATCTACCTATGGCTCTTCACTCAAAAGGATTCTACTTGCAATTCGGCCTTGGTATCTTTTACTACACATCAGCTGTGAAAAGCTTTCTGTTTTTCCCCCTCAAGCAGGGGAAGAAAAGATCAAAAAACACTTTTGAAAGATTTCACTTCTCTTCAGCTCTAGGGAGCACTGAAAGTCAGTAGCTGGAACTTGGACTTTATTTAGCCAATTGGGAATGAGCAGCCAAAGCATTATTGTAGATTAATATACCTACTTCCAGTCTTTTCAAACAACTCTAACAAAGCCACCTTTCTACCTCTGCCATGTACTGCCCTCTGCCTCTGCTGCTCATTCTCCACCACTCCAGCCTCTACTAGAGTTTCCTATACCATCACTGTATTATATTACAGCCTCCTAAATCTGTGTGATTCTGTATGGACTAATAATACAATGTATACTTTGACCACAAATGTTGTAAAATTATGACTTAATTCATCCCCAAAGAAGAGATGAGAATGTATATATTTGTACTTCTTGGCAGTGTTGGGAAACTATGGGTGTGGATCATTGTATATATGCTCAGACTCAGTTGAGATATTGGTTAGCATATTGGCTAATCTATTTTGTTTTTGGTTTTAAATTTATTCTCACAGGAAATTATTTTTGGATAGAAGAAAGGAATGAATATTGAAATGAAGGTGATGTAAAAAATAAAACTCATCAATAGCAACATAAAAAAGTATAAATAAAATATTCCAAGATTTTAAATGCAATGTGTGACTATCTATCCACTCTTCTTCCTCCATTATGTCTGAGGAATAAATAGAGGGAAAGCAATACAGATGGTCGGTCACAAATAGCCCAGCCCCTGGACTCAGAGAATTTATAAGGTTTCTGTTTTTGAGAACAAGACGAGGCACAGCCAATTAGAAAGTCTTTTTTCAATGCTGTGTCTCCTCTAACCACTGTCAAGCAGCAGTGTTGACATATTTCCTTTTGTCTAGCCTTTACTCATAGCTGCCCACTGGCCCATTCTAACCTATTAGATGAAATTTAGCTTGTTTCCTAAATATATTATGAATTATTGTAAGGGCCCACCAAGCACATATCTATTAGGTGCCAACACTGCACACTCAGACATAAACTCAGCTCTCTTCATCTCATCCATCACAAGGAAAGGCATGCTAATGAGAGTCATAATAATCTACCATCTCATTTACATAGTATGATTTCCAGAAGGCTTTATAGACTAACCCTTACTAAACCCACAGCCAGGTAGAGAGCAGGTCTCTATTTTACCACTCAGGTGACAGAGCTCCAGAGAAAGAATAAAGGGAAAAGTAGAGGTTAGTGGCAGCACTGGAAATAAAATCCCTGCCCCTGGCTCAGGGTTCAGTACACTAACTAATAATATATGCAGCTTTTGGACAGAAGGAAAAGACATAATGAATACAAAGTTTATGTCTTCTGCCTGGGCATTTTGTAACTATAAAAATGATTCCTGAATTTGTTCCTCTCAGGGAAAAAAAAAAGAGCCCTGTCTGCTTAAGCTAGTGAGGTAAATGGTTAACATTAAAGCCTTTAAAAATTCACTGGAATTCATCACATTAGCACCAAACAATTACTGATTAAGAAATTAAGGGGCCAGGATGTACACAGCTAATTGTATTAGATTCCCCAGGGCAGTGAACACATTTTTGAAAGAATATTTGCATGGGCATCAACATTCAAAATTCCTTATTGTTGCACTCTTAATATGTTATCTAACTTCATAAAATAACTCCTCCAGAATCATTTAAACATACCAAAGGTCCTGGCATGGGGGTCACTTAATACAAAGAGGGAGGCATTAAGGATCCTGAATTTATATTAGGGGGTGTTGTAAATCTGTCAGAAGTCTTGTCCCAATGAGATCTGGGATAGTATGAAGTATTCTCTTTGCTACAGAATGATGAGATGGAAAGCAATGGAAGGGGAAATGCCATATGACCACACATAACATTCTACTATAAAATTTATTCAAACAGGAATGGGAAGAGACAAATTTTCAAAGACATTTTAGAACATTAATGATTCATGCTAGTAACAAATACTTCAGAGTGCAATGTACTTGGTAAGTGGCTGCATGTCATTTGATGTCCTGGAAAGACCTACTGATTATATGTTACATGCTTAATATTGCTTTAAATTTATAGTTTAGTTATCATGGTTTTTAGGGGTTGATGAAGAGAGTCATTAACTATAGAAAGGTATTTTTATTAAATTGTCTATGGTACCCTGGCTTAGAAAATAGAAAGCCATCTTTATATTTGGGGTGGCCTAGGTTACAGTCCCATTTCTGTTTCAAATTAGCTGTATTACCATGGGCAATCCATTTCAATTTTTCAGGATCCCAGGAAATGCTCTCAAAATATGCTGTTGAGTATGTCATTTGGATTTCAACAAGGTTGAGGGTCAGTAAGAGAATTGATTTTGAAAAACAAAATATTAGATATTTCTGATTCAAAGGAAACATTCTACATCATATTTTATTCTAGACTAGCTTAATTGTTTTTTAATTTAAAATTTAAAATTTATTTCTTTTTAGTATTTTATTTAGTCAATTTAGACCAATATTCCTTGGTTACAAGAATCATATTCTTTCCCTCACCTTCCCCATCCCATCCCATAGTCGATGCGCAATTCCACTGTGTTTTACATGTGTCCTTGATCAGAACCTATTTCCATATTGTTGATGTTTGTACTAGGTTGATCATTTAGAGTCTACATCCCCAATCATATACTTTTTGACACATGTAATCAAGTAGTTGTTTTTTTTCCTGTGTTTCTACTCCCACAGTTTTTCCTTTGAATGTGGTTAGTGTTCTTTCTTATAAATTCCTCTGGGTTGTTCAGGATCACTGCATTGCCAGTAATGGAGAAATCCATTACAATTGATTGTACCACAGTGTATCAATCTCTGAGTATAACGTTCTCCTGGTTCTGCTCCTTTCACTCTGCATCAATTCCTGGAGGTCATTCCAATTCACATGGAATTCCTCCAGTTTATTATTCCTTTGAGCACAATAGTAATCCATCACCAATATATACTACATTTTGTTCAGCCATTCCCCAATTGAAGGGCATCCCCTCATTTTCTAATTTTTTGACACCACAAAGAGTGCAGCAATGAATGGACCTGTACAGGCCTTTTTCCTTATTATCTCCTTGGGGTACAAACCCAGCAGTGCTATGGCTGGATCAAAGATCAGACAGTCTTTTAGAGTGCTTTGGTCATATTTCCAAATTGCCCTCCAGAATGGTGGGATCAGTTCACAACTGCACCAGCAGTGCACTAATGTTCCCACTTTGCCACATCCCCTCCAGCATTTATTACTTTCCTTTGCTGTCATGTTAGCCAATCTGCTAGGTGTGAGGTGGTACCTCAGAGTTGTTTTGATTTGCATCTCTCTAATTATGAGATGCATCTCTCTAATTATGAGAGAGTTAGAATACTTTTATATATACTTATTAATAGTTTTGATTTCTTTATGTGAAAATTGCCTATTCATGTCCCTTACCCATTTATCAGTTGGGGAATGGCTTGACTTCTTGTACAATTCATTTAGCTCTTTATAAATATTAGTAATTACACTTTTGTCAGAGGTTTTTGATAGGAAGATTTTTCCCAATTTGTTGGTTCCCTTCTAATTTTGATTGCATTGGTTTTGTTTGTATAAAAACTTTTTAATTTAGTGTAGTAAAAATTATTTATTTTACATTTTGTTATTTTTTTCGAACTCTTGCTTGGTCTTAAAATTTTTCCTTTCTCAAAGATCTGATATGTATACTATTCTGTGTTCCCCTAATTTATTTATAGTTTCCTTCTATATATTCAGGTCATTCACCCATTCTGAGTTTATTTTGGTGTAGGGTATGCAATGTTGATCCAAACCCAAACTCTCTCATATTTCTTCCAATTTTCCTGGCAGTTTTATCAAATAGTGGATTTTGGTCCCAAAAGCTGGATCTGTAGGCATATCATAGACTGTCTTGCTGAGGTCACTTACCCCAAGTCTGTTCCACTGATCCTCCATTCTGTCTCTTAGCCAGTACCATATTGTTTTGATGTCCACTGCTTTATAGTATAGTTTGAGATCTGGGACTGCAAGGCCACCTCCTTTCACATTTCTTTTAATTATTTCCCTGAATATCCTTGATATTTTGTTCTTCCAAATGAACTTTGTTATGGTTCTTTCTATTTCAGTAAAAAATTTTTTTGGTATTTCAATGGGTATGACCCTATATAAGTAAATAAGTTTAGGTAAGATGGTCATTTTTATTATGTTAGCTCATCCTACCCATGAGCAGTTAATGTTTTTTTCCAATTGTTTAGATGTAGTTTTAATTGTGTGGACAGTGTTTTGTAGTTGTGTTCATATAGTTCCTGTGCGTGTCTTGGCAGATAGATTCCTAAGTATTTTATATTGTTTAGGGTGATTTTAAATGGTGTTTCTCTTTCTAACTCTTGCTGCTGAATTTTCTTGGAAACATATAGAAATATTGATGACTTATGTGGGTTTATTTTGTATAATGCAACTTTGCTAAAGTTGTTGATTATTTCCACTAGCTTTTTAGTGGATTCTCTAGGATTCTATAAGTAGACCATCATATCATCTGCAAAGAGGGATATCTTGGTCTCCTCATTGCCAATCTTTATACCTTTAATTTATTTTTCTTCTCTAATTGCTACTCCTAAAGTTTTTAGTACAATGTTAAATAACAGAGGTGATAATGGAACCGTTGTTTCACTCCTGATCTTATTGGGAATGCAGCTTGTTTATCCTCATTGTAGATGATGCTTGCTGATGGTTTTAGACAAATAATGTTTATTATTTTTTAGGAAAGGACCTTCTATACCTATATTTTCTAGTGTTTTCAATAGGAATGAGTGTTGTATTTTGTCAAAGACTTTTTCTGCATCTATTAAAATAATCATGTGATTTTTGTTGGTTTGCCTGTTGGTATGGTCAATTATGTGTATGGTTTTCCTAATATTGAACCATCCTTGCATTCCTATTATAAATCCCACCTGATCATAATGAATAACCCTTGGATTGACTTGCTGGAGTCTTTTTATTGGTATTCTATTTAAGATTTTGCATCTATGTTCATTAAGGATATTGGTCTATAATTTTCTTTCTCTGTTTTTGACCTGCCTGGCTTTGGAATTAGTACCATATTTGTGTCATAAAAGGAATTGGTTAGATCTCCTCCTTTGCTTATTATGTCAAATAGTTTGTATAATATTGGGATTAGTTGTTCTTTGAATGTTTGATAGAATTCATTTGTGAATCCATCAGGCCCTGGGGTTTTTTCTTAGGGAGTTCTTTGATGGCTTGTTCAAATTCTTTTTTCTGATATGGGATTATTTAAGAACTCTATTTCTTCTTCTTTTAATCTAGGCAATTTATATTTTTGTAAATAATCATCCATATCACCTAGATTGACATACTTGTTGCCATATAATTGGGCAAAATGATTTTTAATGATTGCCTTAATTTCCTATTCAGTAAAAATGAGCTTCTTTTACAAGTTTTTTGACTTATACTTCCAATTCATTGACCTCTGCCCTCTCTAATTTGTAAATATATGAACTCAAGAATATAAATTTCCCCATGAATCCTTCTTCGGTTGCTTCTCATATATTTTGAAAGGATGTCTCACCATTGTCATTTTCTTCAGAGAAATTATTTTTTCTATAATTTGTTCTTTAACTCATTTTGTAGAATCATATTAATTAATTTCCAATTAATTTATGAATTGACTCTCCATGTACACTTACTGATTATTATTTTTATTGTATTAGGATCTGAAATGTTTGCATTTATTACTTCTGCTTTTCTGCATTTGTTTGCCATTTTTTTATACCCTAGAACATGGTCAATCTTTGTGCTAGTACCATGTGCTACTGAAAAGAAGGTGTATTCTTTTTTGTCCTTATTTATTTTTCTCCATATATCTATCAAATCTAAATTTTTCTAAGATTTCATTCACATCTCTTACCTCTTTCTTATTTATTTATTTATTTATTTAATTTATCTAGATTTTATAGTGGTAAATTCAGGTCTCCAACTAGTATAGTTTTATTATCTACTACCTCCTTCAACTCCACTAGTTTCTCCTTTAGAAACTTGGATGCTATACCATTTGGCACATACATTTTGATTACTGATATTTCATCATTGTCTATACCTGCCTTTTATCAGGATGCAGTTACCTTCACTATCCCTTTTAATCAGAGCAATTTTTACTTTGGCTTTGTCATATATCATGATTGCAACTCCTTCCTTCTTTCTATCAGTTGAGGCCCAATAGATTTTACTACAACCTTTAATTCTAACTTAGTGAGGGTTACCCACCTCATGTGTGTATCTTGTAGTCAACGTATGGTAGGATCATTGGTTTTTAATCCACTCTGCTATTTGTTTTCATTTTACAGGTGAATTTGTTCCATTCACATTAGAAATTATGCTTTCCACTTGTGTATTCCTTAGTATTTTGATATCCTCTCCTAGTTCTGTCCTTTCTTCTTTTGCTATATCCCTTTAAACCAGTGGTTTACTTTTAATAAATCCCCTAATCCACACCCTTAATATCTTTCCCTTTCTGCCCTCTCCCTTTTTGTTCCCTTCTTATTATTTTAAGGGTTTGTTAAGTTCCCTCCCCACTATCTATCCCTCCCTTTTTGTACTCCCTGGCCCTTTAAACCCCTTAGTTTTCTCTTCTCGCTTTCCCAGTAGGATAAGATAGAATTCAATACCCCAATGAATATAGATGCTCTTCCCTCTCAGAACTGATTTGACTAAGTATTACCTATTAGCACTCTCTTCCTCTCCTTCTTATAATAGTATTCTACTCCCTCCCCTTCCTATGTGTCTCTTTGTGTGACACAGATTATCCTATTTATCTTATTATTTTAAGATTCACTTGTTGCCATCTTCAATTCCCCCCTCCCTTCTTTTTTTGTATATCATCTTATGCCACTTATTATCCCAATCTCTTCTTGTGAATGATTCTTCTAATTACTACACTAGTGAATATAATTTTTGAGAGTTACAAATAATATTTTCCCATTCATTAATATAAACAATTTGATCTTATTGTAGCCCTTAAAGAAGAAAGTTTAAATTAAAAAAATTTTCCCCTTTCCCCTCTCTTATTTACCTTTTCATGTTTCTCTCTTTTTTTAAATGAAACTTTCCACTTAGTTCTGGACTTTTATTTGCAAATAGTTGGAAATCTTCTATTTTGTTGAATTCCCATATGTTCCCTTGGAAGTATGTAATCAGTTTTGGTAGGTAGGTGATCCTTGATTGAAGAACTATTATCTTGCCTTTCTGAATATCATGTTCCAAGCTTTGTGCTCCTATACTATGGAATCTGCCAGATCTTGTGTAATCCTGATTGGTGCTCCTTGATATCTGAATTGTCTCTTTTTTGGCTTCTTGTAAACTTTTCTCCTTAGCTTGGAAGCTCTTGAATTTTGCAATTACATTCTTGGAAGTTGTCTTTTGCGGATTTAGGCTAGAGGGTGTTCTATGAACTCTTTCAGTGTCTATTTTGCCCCATTGTTCAAGAACATCAGGGCACTTTTTTGGATAATTTCTTGTATTAAGATGTCAAGGTTTCTGTTTATTTCTGGGTTTTCAGGTAGACCAATGATTCTCAAATTGCTTCTTCGTGATCAGTTTTCCTGATCTGTCATCTTGTGAGATATTTTATGTTTTCTTCTATTTTGTCAGTCTTTTGACTTTGCTTTATTAATTCTTTTTGTTTTGCAAGATCATTGGCTTCCAATTGCCTAATTCTGGTCTTTAAGGATTGGTTTTCCTTTTTGGTTTGGTCTCTCCTGCTTTTCATGGCTTATAGCTGTTTCTCCAATTAGGAATTCTTTTCCTTTAAACTGTTATATATTTTTTTCTTTTTAAACTATTTCCCACTTTTCTTGCCAGAAGGATTCCATCTTTTTGGTAAACACCAATTTAAATTCTTCAAGAGCTTGTGGGAAATTTCCATTTTTTGGAAGGTTTTGGCGCTTTTATTTGTATTTCCTATTTTGCTGTTTCCTCTGCCATCTGGATTTTTCCTCCATGAAAATTATCCAGAGTCAATCCCTTCTCTGGTCCTGTAGGTGGAGTGGAGGAGGGTAGATCAGCTTGCATTTTGGTGGAAGCTTTTTCACCCCATTATATTGTGGAAATGGCCAAATCCTATGTACCTTCAATGCTGTGCACTACTGTAGAGTCCCTTCATTCATATTAATTTTTTTTTGGCCTTATGAGATAATCTATATCAGTAGGTGCTGAGGAGAGGTAGAGTCCTGCATCTAGACTGCCACCATGTTTACCTGGAAGTCCCTTAATTGCTTTTGATAAACCAGAGTGGTGATGAATTTAACCCAGTGCAGATAGTTTCAATATCTTTATATCCAGTCATATATCTATAGATGAAGGCTTACTTACACTTTTTCCTTCATTTTAGAAGAGAGCAATGATATCACAATGTGAAATTCAGGGTAAAGTTTGATTGACTGTGATTTATCAGCCCAATATGAGGTCAGAAGGCTCTACCACAGGTCGTGAACTAATATCCATCAGAATATTTGAGATGAAGATAACTTTGTGTGCAGCTTATGTTTCTTTTAAACTTCTTCAGTTCTACATTGCTCATAATGTCTTCTTTAATGAGGGCACACTGTACTTGGGAATCCTGTGCCAGCCTCTTCCATGTCTCTCACAATTGATATTCATCTTCTTTAGAGAGCTCTTAAAGTATTCTTGTACCACTTCATATGACCTTCATTTGGTCATTTGCTTTATGTAAATTCTCCATAAAATAATATTTTTGGAAATCATGCATTTGACAGTCAGCTATGTGGCCAGCCCATTAGACATGTTCTCTGCAGTAGAGTTTGTACACTTGGCAATTCACTTCAAGAGAGGACATCAGTGGTATCTAATGGTGATGGGAAACTATTGTGCTAAAAGAAATGATGAACTGGAGGAATTCCATGTGAAGTGAAAAGACCTCCAGGGATTGATGCAGAACAAAAGGAACAGAACCAGGAGAACACTGTACACAGAGATTAACACAATGTGGTACAACCAAATGTAATAGACTTCTCTAGTAGTAGCAATGCCCAAAGGGCCTTATGAGAAAGGATGCTATCCACATTCAGAGAAAAAACTTTGGGAGTAGAAACACAGAAGAAAAACATATGTATATATAATCAAATTACATACACCTCACCTTTAAATGAGAAAGTCTTCTGAAAACCTCTTCTCAGAGTGGATGACCAGATAAATTATATTCTATTAGTGTCAATATTAGTACCATATATGGTAAAAGACAAAGTCATTCTTGTACTTCAAAGCCAACTGAGATATCTATCATGCTCCCTGGACACCCTCCAGGAAGCTGGATGCATGTGCACAACTCCCATTGTCAAAGATTCTTGCCAATATATTTTGGAGTATTTTCTTTGTGATTTTAGCAACCATATGATTATTAATGACTGATTTTCATATATAGTTATAAAATTAATGTGATATTCCTTATTAATTTAATTATTATTACAACTTATAATATTGACCATCAAAGGAGATTACATGCAAAAGTTATACACACACACAAAATAAAGATAAAACAATGGCTATATACTATTAAAACAGCTTAACTAAATTATTTTTATACCCTGTTACCTCATTTTGGTTTGTTTACAACTTTTAGTAAAGATGCTATTTTTTTTCTATGGTCTTCTTTTCTCAGCCAGTATCCATAGCTTAAGGAATGATCTTTAAGAATATGCTTTTGTAATTCTAGACCTGTGGATGAATTTCATGTAGCACACATGTCAAATCTGTACATGAATTTGGTGAGAGCAATGCTATATAGGAACCGAGCTATGTTTTGAGTCTACTCCACCAATGAACAATAGAGTTTGAGGGAGTATATGTTCCAGAGTTCTGGGAAAAGACATGTACATTTATTATTACAATATTAGAAGGCAATTTTCCCATGTAAAAGCTATTTGATATCAAGTGGTAAGTGGGAATGGGAATGAGTCACTCCGATCTAACAAATTGAGGGAACAGAGCTAGTGAGGGAGGGTTTGAGCTAATGGGGAAAAAAAGGACATAATGAAATCCACAGGTTGCCTCCAATGGCCATAAGGACAGATGTAGGAGGCCTGGCCCTGAGAAAGTAGAGAAAGAGCACAACATGTTACAAAAGAATTATGGAATATTTTAAGGGTTAGAGAGGATTATATTTGCTCTTAGTATAATACACACTGAAAATTTATTAAATGGTGGGAGCACCACATTGCTGTTAAGCAGAAGAGCTGGGACATGAATCTGGATCTTTTATCAGAAATTACAGTGTTCTTTGCCAATATATCATGTTGTCTCTTGGTATAGGAGAAGCTCAGTAAATATATGTTAAATGAAGGAATGGGCCCTTTGAGCCTCAGGTTTTCAATTGTATCTCAAAATTCAAAGAGTAACATCATTTATTAATACTGAAACATTTGTTCTTGAGAAGTTCAACTTAAGAAGTTCAACTTAAGAATTCAACTACAGTAAAAATCCATTTCACTGCATTTCTTTTCTTTTTCTTTTCCCTTTTGGTGTGGGCAGAGTATAAGAATTATTGTATGATATAACTTTGCTTCTTCAGGTAACACTGAATATCCCATGAAAATAAATCTTAGCCCATATTAACTGCTTCCGTAAATTATAGGAAAGCAGGCACACACATTCATGTTGTGGAGAGCATTTCTAGTACCTTATGAGTAGAGTTTTGATCTGATATGAGCTATGATTAATCCCATGCCTCGTAACTTCTCAAGTTTTCAAAAATAGGTCTGCTATTGCATCATTTGGCTGTTAAAAAGAGAAGAGGATGAATTTTTCAGCTGTGAACAACCCAATGAGATAAAGATGAGGTAGGGACAAAAATGATTTATTAAATGAATATTGAGAAAAGCAATAAATTATATTTATATTGATTAGAGAAAAGAATTACTTCATATTAGTCACAGGAAAAAGAACCGAAATAAAATGGGAATACTCATTTTCTACCTCTGGGCATTCATATACTTGTGTAGGCTTTTACAATTGCAAACATCCAGGTAGGTTTGTACATACTGTGCTTCTTCCTATGAGTCTCCCCACTTTTACTGTTTTCATTCTTCTCTGATGAATGCCTTAGGTATACCTTCTCCATCTTGGCTTCTTGATCTATAGTATACTTCACCAGGGTCTAATTAATCTTTAAAGAGGGATAAAGAAAAAATTAGATGCCAGAGCAGTTATCTTGATAGCAAAATAGGTTTCAAAAACATCATTATTGAAGGGAGGGTGTTGAGATTGGTATTTGGCTCCCAGTAACGATTCTCAATTATTCAAAACCTGACAACTGTCTTGCCTCCCAATGTACTACCAAAACCGACAATACAACATTCTCTGTTAACTGACAAATCTGAGGACTAGATTGAAAAATTAGCTGGTGAGTTGATAATAAAATCTAGTATTCATATGTTGCTCTAAAGGTTGCAAAGTTCTTTACCTTTATTAACTTATTTGTGCCTCACAAAAGCCTTGAAGAGGTAGTAACCACAGGTTTTATTTTTCCTAGAATTGTGATGTCATAGAAATAGAAAGCTTTTAATTGACAGAAGTCTTTTTGTTAATGCAGATCTACAACTCTGCAACTTCTTGCCTTAGAGAATTACTCAAGGATTAGGAGGCTTTACGGGAAATACATAATCTATATACATCAGATGTGGAGCTTTTTTCTTGGATCTCCCTAACTCCAAAGTTAGCTCTTTCCTCAATAGATTATGTTACCTTGCAACATTAATTACACACATTGATCTCTTACTTTATAATTATTGAACTGCAGGTTTTCACAAGGTGAAGGGAAGCAACATGGTTTTAGGCATTTTATTTCATCAGTATGTGAAATACAGGCCAAAGGTTTTCCCTTAGAATTACAAGCTAAGTCAATTAATACACGGGAACACACAAATATGGATAACTCTGGATGACATAAAGAAATATGATACTGATAAATATAAAACAGGGAGCTTGCCTATTCCACTGTCTCGTTAATGAAAATAAAGTACATGACCTCAAAATTGTGTTTCAGAAAGAAAACAGTCAAGAACTGCATTGCATCATAGATTAGCTGTACTAACTTGGTCAAGTCCCTTAATGGCTCTTAACCTTAATGTCCTCATCTGCAAAATGGTTATAATAATTATAGTATACACTATCTCCAAGGAGTACTCTGGGTGCCAAATGAGATTAGTCATATGATATTTTTAAAGATAAAAGTACTATATTAGGCAAATGCTATTACTGTTGTCATAATCTATAAAATGTCTTAAATATTTTGCTCCAAATCTCTTATTTTTTCCCACAGACCATATAGCTAGAAGAGACGATATAGAATGTTATCTACTCCTCTAATTTTACAGAGGAAAAAAATGAGGTGCAAAGGGAGAAAACCTCTTGTTCTGGAGTATAGCTACTAATGAGCAGAATGAATTCAAATCAAGATTTTCTGACTCAAAGTATTTTCCTCTGTCTTACCATACCATGCTGTTCCTTGTCCAAGGTATCTAATATCATGTAATGCTAATATCATAAGCTAAATATGCACATCTGAGGAATTTACAGAAATATTTTTTCTCACCTGACAATTTCATCCTTCATCCTAACAGGTAACTAAAACAGGGACTTACTCTTTTCTGACTACATTAAATGCTTTCTTCATAAAACTCAAAATGTTTTATTTAGTAAAAAAACAAAATATAGGCAGCTATGTTGGTGGGGAAAGAAAAAGAAGGAGGGGAAAGAGAGAACAGAGCAGGACAAGGGAGGGCAGGAAAGGACAAAGAAAGGAAAGGAATAAACATTTATAAAGCACCTACTCTGTGCCAGGCATAGTGCTAAGCACTTTAAAACTAGATGGTCTAGGCTTCCAGGTCAAGATGTCTACCAAGGAGAAGCAAAGCTCTTCTTCTCTCCACTGATCGAGACAGAGTGCCTCAAAATGACAAAACCAAAATCAAATGAGTGAAAGAGTTCCATGGTAGGACACAGCACAGAAGGTAGGCAAAGTTAGGGCATTTCCACACTAAAAGGCGGCAAAATTTCCCCCACTAAGGGGTGAGTTCACCACCCCTTCCCCACTTCACCTATCTTTCCAGAGTCCAAGGGAGCAATGAGACAAACTTCTAAGTTCTATAAGGGAGGCTGGCTGAGATCTACACAGACTTATCTCTAAGAGAACTATACTTGGAACACTGGGAGGCTGAGGAAATGTTGAGATAGGCTGCTGAGCTTGGGGAAAAGCGAAGCTCACAGAAAAATGCCACAGAGAAGCAAAAAGTCCCTCAGGCTAAAACCTCTCCAGTGTTCAATACAGAGACTTGCCTGCACTCCACACCCAGAACTCTTCCCAGGAAATATATAAGTTCTTAGGGGCTAGAGCTGCCACTAAGAGCACCTGGACACCATTGAGGACTGGAAAATATCCTCAGGGCAAAAACCTCTCCAGAGCCCAATAAAAGTACATCCATATTCCTCTTAGACATCTGACCAGAAATGAATAAAGCAATGGCCATTAACTCCCAGGAACTAAAATCCACAAACACCAAAACAAAAACAAAAACAAAAACCAAGAAGAAATCATTGACCTTGATAATTTTTATGCAGAAAAATCCCAGAATAAAGAAGAGACAGCAGAAGATGACAAACAATTAAACACACACAAACATACGGAAAAAATGGAAATTGGCCACAATTTCTTAAAGATTTTAAATCCAAGATTGTCAGAAGAGTGGAAGAGATGTATCAAGAAAATTGGGAAATAGTTCAAAAAGAAAATAACAGTTTAAAAGATACAATATCCCACTTGGAAACTGAAGCCTAGAAATCAAATGAAATAATAAGCAAATTGAAGACCAGAAATGACCTGCTGGAAGCCATGAAAAGAAGGATAGATCAAACCAAAAAGGAAAATCAAAATATCTTAGCTGAAAGCCAGTCATTAAAAACTAGAATTGGGCAAGTAGAAGCCAATGATCTCACAAGACATCAAGAATTGATGAAGCAAAACCTAAAGAATGACAGATTAGAAGACAACACAAAATATCTCATTGAGAGGGTCATTGACCTTGAAAATAGATCTCAGAGGGACAATTTGAGAATCATAGGCTTACTTGAAAACCTGGAAAGAAACAAAAAACTTGACACCAATCTGCAAGAAATTATCCAAGAAAACTGCCCTGAGGTTCTGCAACAAGAGGGCAAAATAGACATTGAAAGAATCCATAAATCACCTGCTACACTAAATCCTCAAAAGACAACCCCCAGTAATGTAATTGCCTAATTCAAGAACTTCCAAATTATGGAGAAAACATTACAAGAAGTCAGAAAGAGACAATTCAGATATCAAGGAGCATGAATCAGGATTACACAGGATCTGGCAACCTCCAAACTAAAAGACTGCAAGGCTTAGATTACAATATTCAGAAAAGCAAGAGAATTTAGTCTACAAACAAGGATTATCTACCCATCAAAATTGACTATATACTTCCATTCAACAAAATACAAAATTTCCAAATATTTGAAAAGGAAAGACCAGAATTAACCAAATGTTTGACAACAAAATACAAAACCCAAGAGAAACATGAAAAGGTAAATAAGAAAGAAAAGGTTCTTATTCTCTTATTCTTCTTTAAGGGCCTCAATAAGGCCAAATTATTTATATTATTATATGGAAAAATATTATTTGTAACTGTCAAAATTGTATTCAATATAATAATAGTTGGAACAATTATCCATAGGTAGAGATTGGGGTACTAAGTAGTTTAAAATCATATATAAAAAATAAGAAAGAAATGGGGAGGGAGAGGAGATGGCACCAAGAGAACCTTGAAGGAATAAGAAAATTAGGATAATCTATATTACACATAGGAGTGGGAGGGGAAGAATACAGCTATAAGAAGGAGAGGAAGAGAGTGCTAAAGGTAATACTCAAACCTAACTCTCAGTGGAATAAATTGTGAGAGAGATTAGCATCTAGATCCACTGGGATATCAAATTCTATCTTACCCTATAGGGAAATTGAGAGGGGAAAACTAAGGATGGGGTGGGGTGGGGAGTTAGAAAAAAGGGAGGGAGGGAAAGAGAGAGGAAGGGAATTTAATAGACCCTAAAATGAATAAAAGGGCAATAAAAATGGAGGAGCAGAAAGGGAGGGTGGGGAGAGAAGAAATACAAAGGGGGGGACTTTGTGGGGCTACTTAAAAAGCCTGCAAAAGAAAAATAAGAGAGGAATAATAAGGGAGGAGGGAGAAAGGAAAGTAAAATAAGGGTGGGGATTAGGGAGACTGATTAAAAAGAGAACACTGGTGTAGAAAGAAATAATGAAAGAGGAAAGGGCTAGTCAAGGGGAGAAGATCAAAGTGTTGGAGAATACACAGTTAGTAATCACAACTTTAAGTGTGAATGCAATGAACTCACCTATAAAATGCAAGCAAATTGCCCAGTGGATTAGAAACCAAAACCTCACTATATGTTGTCTGCACGAAACACACATGAGTAAGATAGATACACATAGGGTGAAGTTAAGAGGATGGAGCAAAACATATTGGGCATCAAGTGAGAAAAATAAGGCAGGCATTGAAATCATGATATCTGACAAAGCCAAAGTAAAAATAGATCTACTTAAAAGACTTAGGAAACGTAATTATATCCTGATTAAAGGCATTATATACAATGAGGAAATATCAGGACTCAACCTGAATGCACCAAATGGCATAGCATCCAGATTTCTAAAGGAGAAATTAGTGGAGCTCAAGGATGAAATAGATAGAAAAACTATACTAGTGGGAGTCCTAAAACTTCCTTTATCAGAACTAGATAAATCAATCCAAAAATAAATAAGAGGTAAGAGAGGTGAATGGAATGTTAGAAAAAATAGAATTAGTAGATATATGGAGAAAAATAAATAGGCACAAAAAGGAATGTATCTCCTTTTCAGCAGCACATAGTACAAAAGAGTAAAAATAATATATGCAAGTTTTTCAGATCACAATACTATAAAATAATAATTATTGAGGGTATATGGAGAGGCAAATCAAAAATTATTGGAAATTAAATAATATGATTCTTCAAAATCAGTTAGTTAAAGAACAAATCACAGTAACAATTAATAATTTCATTGAAGAAAATAATAATGATGAGACATCCTTTCAAAATCTTTGGAATGCAGCCAAAGCAGTACTTAGGAGGAAATTTATATCCATGAGTTCATATATTAACAAATTAGAAAGGGCAGAGGTCAATGAATTGGGCATGCAAATTAATGTAAGAATTGAATAATATTTCTACCCAGATATATATTTTATATGGTTTATTAGGAGGGTAGACAATCATTCCTAAGTAACCTGACCATGTGGCCCCTAGCCTGCATGTCTCTTCCTCCTTCCTCCCCTCCCCTGCCTCCTCTGTTCTGTTCTTGGTTCTCCCCAATACTTTCTCAATTCTCTCACTCAGAAGCCCCAAACCTTGACCTTTATTGATGCACAGTATGTAGAGGGACACAAAACTGATACAACTGTGTAATCTCAGGAATGTTTTATGGACAGGCTCCTCAGGAAGGGGGGTTATAAAACTTCCTTGACACATTAAAAATACTAGAAAGTGAACAACTTAAAAATGCCCAGCTGAAAACTAAATTAGAGATCCTAAAAATTAAAGGAGAAATTAATAAAATTGAAAGTAAAAAAAAAACTATTGGTTTAATAAAAAATACTAGAAACTGGCATTTTGAAAAAACAAATAAAATAGACAAAATACTGGTCAATCAAATTGACAAAAGGAAGGAAGAAAACCAAATTGACAGTATCATAGATGAAAAGGGAGACATCCCCTTTAATGAAGAGGAAATTGAGGCAATCATTAAAAACTATTTTGCCCAAATATGTGTCAATAAATATGGCAAACTAGGTGGTATGGAATAATATTTTTAAAATATAAATTTCCTAGATTAACAGAGGAAGAAATAGAATATTTAAATAACCCCATATCAGAAAAAGAACTTGAGCAAGCCATTAAAGAACTCTCTAAGAAAAAAACCCAGAGCCTGAAGGATTCGCAAGTGAATTCTATCAAGTACTTAAAGAACAACTAATTCCAATACCATACAAACTATTTGGCATAATAAGCAAAAAATGGGTTCTACCATGTTCCTTTTATGACACAAATATGTACTGATTCCAAAGCCAGGTATATTAAAAATATAGAAAGAGAAAGAAAACTATAGATCAATCTTCTTAATGAACATAGATTCAAAAATCTTAAATAAAATACTAGCAAAAAGACTCCAGTAAGTAATCACAAGGGTTATTCATTATAATCAGGTAGGATTTATAACAGGAAGGTAAGGATGGTTCAATATTAGGAAAACTGTCCACATAATTGACCATATCAATAAGCAGACTGGCAAAAATCACATGATTACCTCAATAGATGCAGAAAAAGCCTTTGATAAAATACAATACCCATTCCTACTGAAAACATTAGAAAGTATAGGAATAGAAGGGCCTTTCCTAAAATTAATAAACAGTATATATCTAAAAACATCAACAAACATCACCTGTAATGGGGATAAACTAGAAGGCTTCCCAATAAGATCAGGAGTGAAACAAGGATGCCCATTATCATCTCTATTATTTAAAATTGTACTAGAGGCACTAGCAGTAGTAATTAGAGAAGGAAAATAAATTGAAGATATTAAAATTGGCAATGAGGAGACCAAGCTATCACTCTTTGTGGATGATATGATGGTTTACTTAAAGAATGCTAGAGAATCAACCAAAAAGGTAATTGAAACAATCAACAATTTTAGCAGTTGCATGATACAAATAAACCCGCATAAGTCATCAGCATTTCTATATATCTCCAACCCATTTCATCAGCAAGAATTAGAAAGAGAAATTCCATTTAAAATCACCCTCGTCAATATAAAATACTTAGGAATCTATCTGCCAAGACAAATACAAGAACTATATATGAAGACAACTACAAAACACTTGCCACACAATTAAAACTACATCTAAAAAATTGGAAAAACATTGATTGCTCATAGGTGGAATGAGTTAACATAATAAAAATGAGAATCCTACCAAAATTAATTTACTTATTTAGTGCCATACCCATTAAATTACCAAAAAAATTTTTTTTACTGAATTGGAAAAAGAAAATAAAACAAAGTTCATTTGGAAGAACAAAAGATCAAGGATATCCAGGGAAATCATGAAAAAAATGCAAAGGATGGAGGACTTGCAGTCCCAGATCTCAAACTATACTATAAAGCAGTGGTTATCAAAACAATGTTTTACTGGCTAAAAGACAGAAAGGAGGATCAGTGGAATAGACTTGGGGTGAATGACCTCAGCAAGACAGTCTATGATAACCCCAAAGATCCCAGCTTGTGGGACGAAAACCCATTTTTTGATAAAAACTGCTGGGAAAATTAGAAGACAGTATGGGAGAGATTAGGTTTGAATCAACATCTCACACCCTACACGAAGATAAACTCAGAATGGGTGAATGATCTGAATATAAAGAAGGAAATTATAAGCAAATTAGGCAAATATAGAATAGTATACTTGTCATATCTTCGGGAAAGGAAAGACTTTAAAAACAAGCAAGAGCTAGAAAAAAATCACAAAATGTAAAATCAATAATTTTGACTACATCAAATTAAAAAGGTTTTGTACAAACAAACTAATGCATCTAAAATTAGAAGAGAAGTAACAAATTGGGAAACAATCTTCATTACAAAAACCTCTGACAAAGGTCTAATTACTCAAATTTATAAAGAGCTAAACCAATTGTACAAAAAATCAAGTCATTCTCCAATTGATAAATGGACAAGGGACATGAATAGGCAATATTCAGATAAAGAAATCAAAACTATTAATAAGCACATGAAAAAAATATTCTAAATATCTTATAATCAGAGAGATGCAAATCAAAACAACCCTGAGGTATCACCCCACACCTAGCAGATTGACCAACACAACAGCAAAGGAAAGTAATGAATGCTGGAGGGGATGTGGCAAAGTCTGGGCATTAATTCATTGCTGGTGGAGTTGTGAAATGATCCAACCATTCTGGAGGGCAATTTGGAACAAAGCCCAAAGGGCAATAAAAGATTGTCTGCCCTTTGATCCAGCTATAGCACTGCTGGGTTTGTACCCCAAAGATATAATAAGGAAAAAGATATGTACAAAAATATTTATAGCTACACTCTTTGTGGTAGCAAAAAACTGGAAAATGAGGGGATGCCCTTCAATTGGGAAATGTCTGAACAAATTGTGGCATATGTTGCTGATGTAATGCTATTGTGCTCAAAGGAATAATAAACTGGAGGAATTCCATGGGGACTGGAACAACCTCCAGGGACAAAATGTTTTAAGACCAAGCAAGAGTTAGAAAAAACTGCAAAATTCAAAATAAATAATTTTGATTACATTAAATTAAAAAGTTTTTGTACAAACAAAACCAATGCAATCAAAATTAGAAGGGAAGCAACAAATTGGGAAATGATCTTCAGAACAAAAACCTCTGACAAAGTTCTAATCACTCAAATTTATAAGGAACTAAATCAGTTGTACAAAAAATTAAATCATTCCCCAATTGATAAATGGGCAAGGGACATGAATTGGCAATTTTTAGATAAAGAAATAAAAACTATTAATAAGAAAATGAAAAATGTTCCAAATCTCATAATCAGAGAAATGCAAATCAAAACAACTCTGAGGTATCTCCTAACACCTAGCAGTTTGGCTAAATTGACAGCAGAGCAAAGTAATAAATGATGGAGGGGATGTGGCAAAATTGGGACATTAATTCATTGCTGGTGGAGTTGTGAATTGATCCAATTATTCTGGAGGGCCATTTGGAAAGATGCCCAAAGGGTGCTAAGAGACTGCCTGTCCTTTGATCCAGCAAAAGCACTGCTTGATATGTACCCCAAAGAGATAATAAGGAAAAAGACTTGTACAAAATTATTCATAGCTGCGCTGTTTGTGGTGGCAAAAAAAAAAATGGAAAATCAGGGCAGGCCCTTCAATTGGGGAATGACTAAACAAATTGTGGTATATGCTGGTGAAGGAATACTTTTGTGCTCAAAGAAATAATAAACTGGAGGAATTCCATGTGGCCTAGAATGACCTGCAGGAATTGATGCAGAGTGAAAGGAGCAGAATCAGGTGAACATTTTACACAGACTGATACACTGTGGTAAAATCAAATGTAATGGACTTCTCTACTAGAGGTAATGCAATGATCTAGAATTGTTTGGAGGAACATATGAGAAAGAATTCTATCCACATCCAGAGGAAGAATCATGGGAAAAGAAACGCAGAAAAAAATAACTGTTTGATCACATTAGTTGATGGGGCTATGACAAGGAAAGTCGACTCTAAATGATCACCCTAGTGCAAATATTAATAATATGGAAATGAGTCTTGATCAATGACACATGTTCAACCCAGTGGAATTGTGTGTCAGATATGGGAAGGGGATGGATGGAGGGAAGGGAAAGAACAGAAGTCTTGAAACCATGGAAAAATATTCTAAATCATCTAATTAAATAAAATTAAAAAAAATAAAAAATAAATTTAAAAATAAATAAAAGAAAGTGTACAAAATAAATATTAAGTTAAGGAGATAAATAAAACATGTCCCCTGTTGCATTAAAAAACTAGATGATATAATAATAATAAATATAATAATAACAATAATATTTACCTAGTTCTTTAGAGTTTTCAAAGTACTTTACAAATAGTGTCTCAATTGACCTTCGTAGTAATCCCTGGATATAGGTATTATTATTATCCTCATTTTATAAAGGAGGAAACAAGTAAAAAAATGCCTTGTCCCATCATACAGCTAGTAAACATCTAAAGGCAATGACTTGAACTCAAATATTCTACACCTCAAGTCCTTCACTCTCTACTTTGCAATATACTGGTAGTTAGCATCCTACAAGAAGTTCTGTCAAAGAAAAATGGGGAAAGGGAAAATTTTACATTTTGGTTATGGAATGTTTAAGTTAGAAAATTCTAGAAAAATGTACTAACTCAAAAATAGTAAAGATTCTCAAAAATTAATTGAATATATATATTTTCAAAGTCACTCTGATAAGTAAAATACTAGAAATGGATAAAGAAGATTAATTTAGTTAAAGTCAGCTTTGAGGAGTTTTAATGAAAGAGGGTTGAATTTTCTGCTGACTACAATCTAGGCCAACATGCTTAATCTGAACAAATTTAAAATCATGGTATGAAGAAAAGCTGAGTCCTGATTTTGGGAAACCAAATGAGATATTCTGGGATGCCTTTGGTTTAGGCTACCTGTATGTGCTAAGGACATATGCCACATTTGTGTTAGATATTTATTTCAACATTCTGAACCTCTATGTATTACTTTTGTTTTCATAACATCAGCAGAAACAGTATCACTATCCCCACACTAATACTCATCATTGTCATCAGAATTGGCTTTATCACAATCCACATTTTTGGATTCATTTCAGATTTACAAATTTGTTCCCAGAATTTGAATGAGTTAGGCAAAATTACCGTTATTATTCCAGTTTTTTAAATGATGAAGCAGAGGCTGAGAAAAGCAATTTGGCTTACCCAAGGTCATTCAGCTAGTTAATGTGAGGGTTGTGACTCAAGTCAAGATTTCTTCATGTTAATTTTTCTGATGTTTTCACTGATTTTTGTCGCACAATCTATATACATATTCATTTATAAATTGCCACACTATATTTTGATATTTTAATGTATTCTATCCATTCTGATCCCATTAGTAAGAATCTTCTCATTTTATGGGTGATAAAACTAAAGCTTGTATAGGTTCTGTGATTTATCCAAAGTCATCTTTCTAAGTATTAGTGAAGTCTCAAAGAAAACAAATTGACTTCTCTTTCCCCTCTACTCTGTTTTCTTCACTTTCTAGTGAATTTTAATGAATACAGAATGATAAAAAAATTAAGTCAGCTTTCAAACACCTATTTCTAGTTTTCATTCCCCCACCCTCCTTTTATGTCCTCCTCTAACAAACAGAAAGCCAGGAAAATTCAGTGTTAAAATAACTTTCAAATTGAATTTGAGTCTTGGCTTCACTAATTGCTAGGCTTGCAGCTTAAATGAGTCACTTACCATTGCTGATATTGTTCTGTCATGTATGCCACCATAAAAAGAGTGAGAAAGAAGAAACAAGATCACCTGTAAACACCTGATTAGCATAGGCTATAAAGATCAACTTGATTTGAAATCTACTGGTAGCTTATTATCAACCAATTAAAGACCCTTATTATAAAAGAAAGAATACACAGAGTATCAAATTAGCAAGATATGATACAAAAAAACTTTAAAAATATCAGACATTATCCATTTATCTTGAGCCATGTTTCATTATTTTAATTTTGCTCTAATTATTTTCTTTCATCATTATATTTTTGTGTTTCATTTTTATCACTCTCTTTTATGTACTTTCTGTAATTCTGTTTTGTGAATTCTCCTAACAGTGCTCTTATTTCCATGTTTATTGTTTCTTTACCTTCTTTTATGAACACATAAGCATTACTCTATAAATGTTAATTATCTCTATCATTATTACTATTACTACTTAATACATCTAAATTATTTCTAGGTCTTTTGTTAAGCATGTAAGTATAAAAAGAATGTTCTGAAATAGAAACTTAGAGCTTGAGTTAAAACTGAAAGATTTTTTTTTTCCTACATCAACCCATTTTGCAAGAATGCAAAAACTGAGGATCATGGTGCCTTAACACTTTACTCAAAATCAAATAGTTAGAAAGTGGCAAAAGTCTATTCAGAAGACACAAATTTTGACTCTTCTTTCCCCTATGTCCTGCTGTCTCCATAATCTAGTGAATTTTAACAAGACTATTAAGTAGGATTACAAAAATAACAAAATTAAGAACAATATCAAAAAGAGTCTTTGCTATCAAATAGCAATTTCTATCTAAGTTCTTATTTTTATTTTATGTACCATATATATCCTTTGGTGAGTCACATTTATATAATGTTTGTGGTTATAAAACACTTTTAAAAAATTGAACTTATTTGGTCTTCACAACAACTCTATGAGTGAGTTAATTCAAGCACTATCCCCATTTTACAGATGATGGCATTGAGACTCAGAGGGTTGAAGTTAACTTCAACCCCTTCTGACTCAGAAGTCTTTTGCTTTGTCCATTATAGTGGGCTGCCTTCCATATCCACTAAAGGTTTCTTTTTCTCCTGACAATTTTGAAGTCATCGCTTTTATCTACCTTCCCACATAACCTCAAATTGGACTTGTGTATATATTAGCATTGAAACCCATGGCACCTTTTCATAAGATCATTCACTTATTAAAAAGTGGAAATGTTTGGTTATCACAATTCAAACAATCCCAGAAAGTGTATTTGAGAATAGGCATAAACTTGTTTAAAAGCATAAAAAATGCAAAAGCTCCCCTAATTAGTCCCTTAGAGAATCATTAGTACAAACAAAGGTATAGAATTTTCACTTCCCAAGTGCTTTTTAACAATCTCATGGAGTTCTAATAAAATGCCATACCTCTTCTGATACCATTGTAAAGTGAACACAGATGAACTGTTTGGGTTATAGTCAGGAGACTGGTACAAGAAGCATGTTTAAATAAACATTATTGTCAGGAAGAGGAGCATTCACAGGAGGGGCTACCCTATTTCTACACTGCATATATTCACAGTTCCATATCTCTGTGGGACTAGCCAACTGCAATTCTGTTTGAATAACATTTTGTATTTTCTTTGGGTTGAAATCAGGGCAATGAACTCTTCCCAAGTTCTTTACCCAGGCACACATATGCCTCTTAGTTTTAAAAAGAGAATTGCAATCAAGTGGGGAGTTAGAAAATTTGCTGTTATACTTTCCATAAATGCCAAGGCCATGTGTCCTCTGCCCAACAAAAGTGGGAGCCAGATGGAGGCAATCAATGAGAGAGTTACCTTCCCCCATTTCTGTTGTAATAATGTAAGCAAAATTGGGGAAAGGGAAATTTGGGGGGATGGTCCTGGAATGGGAGTTTGGCAAGAATTATACAGATGGCTCCTTCAACTTCATCATTGGCTCTGGTTATGGAGACTAGCTTACTATGTAGCTTAGATGTATTCCCAATAAACAATAGGTTGTTTGGGGGTCCTTTTTAGCAGGAATTGGGGAAAAGGGGCAAATTACCTAAGCAATTTACCATTCTTCCTAATGATGGTCTTTAATTTCTCTGGTAAATTCACTCAATACCAAATATCAGGAATATTTTATCAAGAAAGGAATATTAATGTGGCAAGTTTAAAACAAAACTTCTTGGAATTTTTTTTTTTGCCATAACATCTGCACATATTTAAGTTGAAAAATGCTTCCTTTGTTCACATTGTATCACTCTTTTTTAAAAAAGGTAGACAGTGTTTCTGTGTGGTAACAAGTAAATATACTTATACAAAATATCTTTAATTAAAAAGAAAGACAGCAATGCCTGCCTACTTATTCTTATTCTTCCTAATTTTCTATTGTCTCTATGAATTATTGGATGGGCAATGATAAATCATTCAATTAATTAAATAATGAGCATTTATTAAGTGACTACACTATGCTACACACTAGAGAGAGAATAAAAGAAAGAAAATTCATACTCTCAAGGATCTTACATTTTAAAAAGGGAAACAATAATATATATTATTACATAATGTAGAAATATATATATGCAAACACACATATGTGTATTTATAAATTTATATATGTATTTATATGTATATAGATGAATATATATAGATATAAAGACAAACGTGTATTCTTTTTGGACTTATATGCATGTCACATGTTTTTTCAGTTTTGTCAGTCATGGTTGATTTATCACATATCTCTAACGGTCTTTTAAAGTTACTGGAATTATTTGCCATTCCTTTTCTAACTCATTTTGCAGATGAGGAAACTGAAGCAAAGTGTTTAGTGACTTGCCGAGAGTAAGACAGCTAGAAAGTATAGGAGGCTGGATTTGAACTTAGGAAGATGAGTCTTCCTGCCTTGAATCCCATCACTATATTCCCTTAGCCACCTGGCTTCCACCATGACATATATACACATATATTGAAAATCCTTATACACATACATTTATATATCTTCATAAATAAATGTATATGTATAAACACATGAATGTGTGCATGTATACATACCAAAACCTCTGTGTGTGTGTGTGTGTGTGTGTGTGTGTGTGTGTGTGTGGTATCTCTCTCTGCAAAATTTCATTGTAATTTTTGATAGATTAGATACATAGATAGATAAATATTTGTGGGTATATACATACATATGTGTATATTCGAGATAAAAATCAAGCAAAGTTAGCCTGATAAGTCTGATAACAAAGGTTACTAGCAGTGGATGTGATCAAAAAGGCATTACGTGGAATGAATTGTTTTGTTTCCATTATAAAATAAGAGATGAAATTGGATTGCTACCATCAAATTCAAAATCTTGCAAGTTGTTTTGTCCCCACATGCTGTTCATTTTTCTACTAATCAAGGTAATTACATAGCTAAATATTTTTTTTAGATTTTCACATCAACTTGATAATGTTCTAGGCTCTATTTTCTCAATTTATTCTAGACAGTCAGTAATAATAAAAGTATAGTGCTTCTAAATAATGCACTAAGAAATTTTATAGAGAAATCCAAGAGAAAATAGTTCTACTTGAAGGGTGTTTCATTTGGGCAGTGTGGGCACATCTGAATGCTTTGATACATGTTATCACTCCACTGTGCCTTGGTCAATAGTGTTGGTGACTGCTTGTGACAGAAACATTTTTTATCATGTGTTAAGCTAGTAATGAGCTTTTTTTTTGCACTGAGATACTGGTTCTGGAAAAGGAGACAATCTATCATATGAACATTCAAGGCTTTTCCAGCTTTGTCCAAACTGTTACAGCTTCTATTTTGCTAACATAGATTCTAAGAACTCAAAGGCAGCTCTCTGCCAGGATGAGATAGTAGAGAAGGGAACATAGTAAATAACATTAGGAAATACTGGACCTAAAAAGGACTGTAATGAAATATTAGTGTGCTGGAAGAAAAGTCAGATATAAGGAATCCAGAAATAGGTAAGCAAGTGTAATTCAATTTATGAAGAGTCAAATAACCTGAAATAATCCATCTATATGCCCAATATCTACAATGGTGTGCATAGAAAGAAAAATAAATTCAAATTTATCATTCTATAATTATAATGTTTAGAATATCCTTCCTTTCATTGAAGAGATGGGGAATTATGCATATGAAGAGTATTGTATATGCTTCTAGACACAGCACACGTTTTAGCTAGTTTTGCTCTACTGAATAAGAAAAGGCTTGTCAGATAGGGAAAGATGAGATGCATATTTAGAAATTAATGTGATAAAAATGTAATGATTAAACTTAGAAAAAAAGGAAAGAAAATTCTAGACCTCATGTAGAACTTTAACAATATTTTCATGGAAAACTGTATTTGTCTTTATGAATGCAAGGAAAATGTAATTGTGCTTCAAATAATAATGTACAACAAAGGTAATAATATACAACATAGGTCACTGGCCCCACCTGAACCCTTTCTTCTTGCTGAGATTTAATCTCTTATCTCAGTTAGGATCAGGAATTCCTTTCAAGTCATTTCATATTGCCAAGGTCAAAAGCTGAGGTTCCTTTCAGATAATCCTGGGGGTTTTTAATTAGCTAAAATCATAAAAGCACTGACTGAAGTTGTGATGAAGGGACTTGCAATCCCATCATGCCATTTTCCCCATGTAAATCAACTCAGGGATAAAAGGGCAGGGAATGGGGAGAGAGGTGAGGCATGCGATTTTTCTTCTGTATTCCTCCTTTTGTTAGGCATTTCTGTTCCCAACAAAATTGATTGCCTATCCTACATTTTTTCTGAATTTTTACAATAGAGTCTAAAATATTCAATCTCTTATACAGTATATATATATATATATATATATATAATTTGATGAGGAGTCTGTATATGCACATTTATTAATTATTATTTAGTTCCTTTAGCAATCATATTCTTTCAAAAGTAGATTGCAAGTATCTTAAGACAACTAGGTTAAAGCCTCCATGTTCTTAGTGTTTCAATGAAGATATTTTACCATGTGGAAATCAGCCCAGTATCCTTCAAGTGGCCAATAAGAAAAAGTAAACTTAAACATATATATGTGTGTATATGTATGTATATATGTGTGTATGTGTGTATGTGTGTATACACATGTATACACACAGATATGTGTGTCCTTATTGGGCCTATTTTGAATATAAACATATGCAGGTGTGTGCATACATAAATACATGTACATTTTAATACATATCAACAAAATATGTATGTCTATTATATATGTATAATATGTATGGTTGTGTATTTCTTTCTGTTTCTCTCAAATCCTCAAAGTCTTCGTGTAGTTTTAGATAGATAGAAAGACAGACAGACAGACATAGAAAGTAGAAAGTACTGGATCTGAGCGAGAAGATACAGAAGAAGAAATGCCAATAAAAATATGGGAACTGTGAGACAACTGCATTTACATTTTAAAAATGTCAAAAATAGTTTATATGGTACCTCATAATAGTACTTTAATATTTCTTCAGCAATGAAGTAGAGTAGTAACCAGAATAAATGAATTAGATTCTTGCCTTTTGTAATTCAATTTAATTCCTTTTAAAAATATTTATTAAGGGACTATTTTATGTCAGATACTGTGCTACCCACCAGAGATTTAAGAGGAAATCATGCAGTTCTTACCCTCACAGAGCTCTCTATTGAGATGGAAACAAGTTCACCTATAAGTAATTATATATGCAAACTGAAAGCTCTGTAACTGTAGATAAAGCACTGAGAATGAAACAAATTAGGAAATGAAGCATCATTTGATCTAAATTTTTTAAGGGAATTCCAGATTCCAAGAGTCTAAGGTGAGAAGGGAGAGCAATCTAAATATGGAGATCACTGTTTGTCAAGTCATGGAGGCAGAAAATAAGAGTGATATGTACTGAGGAACATCTAGTAGACTGCCACTTAGAAACTTTGGGATTTGAGATAAGTCCCTTAACCACTCTGGGTTATAGCTAAAGCTATAGAGCTACCTTATATGCAAGACACAGGATTTGGACAAGCTGATCTCTAACCTAAAAGTCCTTTTCCAGCTCTAAATTCTATTATCTTACACATGCATAAATGTTACCCTGAGGATAAAAAGAGAATGAACTCACTAATTTAAACCACAAAGTATAGTAATAGGTATTGAGTGAAATCTAACAGTTTAAGTCAGTAAACGGCAATCCAACTTCCATAATTACTTAGAATATTTCCTTGTCCTAGAGACTCCTGCCAAAAGGGGAAATTAATTTCAAAATGAAGAGAACTGTTAGGTTACAAGTATGCCCTTGTAGAAAATCACATTTTAACTTACTGTGCAGAGCAGTGCACTTGGAAGAAGTGTTAGTGTGCATTTATTCCTTATTCCCTATCTAACAAAAAGATTTTTTTGGACTTGCTTGCTAGTCGGCATCTAGCCTAGAACCAGTATCTCAGGTAATGGGGAGCTCACTAAAGAATATGATAATTTCTTCCATTATTCATTCAAATCTGATTGTTAGAAACTTCCTTCTCATATATGGCTGTACCCCTACAGATCTCTTAATGAAAATCAACATTCACCTTTTTCCATGTCATGAATTAGAAATAAATTTTGACCTAGAGATCTCCACTAAGCATTTTATCATATTCAGAATCCATGGGAGAGGAGAGCACTCTTTGGCCCTCAGACAGGTTAAAATATTTTTCAGTTATTGATCAGAAGGGTTAGAGAAACTCAATACTTGGCATTTTTTCTTTTAAACCCTGTATTTATGTGTATGTGTATATGCATATATACATACATATATATTCATATACTTAAATTTATCTTTGAGACATGTATTCCATCTATTATATTACACATTTGTTAGTGTATACTCTGAAAAAATGTTCATGGATAGATAAGCTTGCTTATTCAACCAGCATCGTGGGATACAAATATCAAGAGTGCAGAGACCTTTAAAGTCCTCTAGTTCAACCCTGTCAATGACTGAGGGAGAAACTAAGACCTGAATGATGATATGTGACATGGCTTTCCCATTCCTCCTCTGTCCAGCATTCTCTGCTACCTTTGAATGTGTGATCTTTAAATGGATTAGGAGAGAATGGACAGAGTCCTGTAAGTGATTACCCTTAATTACAGGAAAAACTGAATACTCATTTTCCCTTATGGCCTTAACCTATTCAACAAACCTCTACTTAATAATATTAGAAAAGAATTAAATAAATCATTACAAGTCATACTTTAGTATATGTCTGTTACTAGAATAGATGCATCTGAATCACAAGGGAAACTGGATGTTCATATGAAGACTATCTCAGGGTATGAGAAATAGGTTTCTTCATTGAAAGCTCAGTTAAAATACTATATTTTTGTGCCTATGGCTATGGCATTAGGATTAGATTACAAAATCATGATCATGGTGGGTAGCTGAGTAGCTCAGTAGATTGAGAACCAGGCCTAGAGACGGGAGGTCCTAGGTTCAAATCTGGCCTCAGCCACTTCCTAGCTGTGTGACCCTGGGCAAGTCACTTGACCCCCATTGCCTAGACCTTACCACTCTTCTGCCTTGGAGCCAATATTGACTCCAAGATGGAACATAAGGGTTTAAAAAAAAATCATGATCATGTATCTAAAAAGTGGCTACATAAGGCTATTTGTATGTGATCTAGACAAATTTTTACTGGAAAACAATTATTTTCTAACTTAAACTATAGTGAACTTCAAATTTATTAGAAAAGATTCATCCATCTAATATGACTTTCTGAACCCCATTTCACATTTATTAGAGCAGAGTCCTTTTCTTCATAAAAAAGATAGGTCTAAGTATGGAAATGGAAAAGCATGTGTGTGAGTATGTATGTATGAACCTGTACATGTGTCCTTTTGGCTAATGAGTCCCTGAATATTTTGCACCATCAGTCTAAAATCTCAAGAAACAATAATTGGAAATTAAAGGTGGCTCAGTCTGTGAATTTAATTGGGATCTTTCTTAATATAAACCTGGCTATGAAGACAAGGTAGGGTATCCAAATAGTAATTTATTGGAAGAAATGCATAATTATCCTGATATCATGATATCATTACTGCACACATATCTATTCTATTAGAGTGGAAACTCCTTGAATAAAGTGACTGTGTCTTATTAGGTCCTACCCCATATCTGGAATGTATTCCCTCCTTACCTCCAATTTTAAAATTCCTAACTTCCTTCAGAGTGTAATTTGTTTGCCAGCTCCTAAATGAGAGCTCTCCAGATCCTCCTGATTATTAACAGCCAATCATGAAATTTTCTGTATTACTTCTTATATATTTTATAATATTTGTATAAATGTTATATTTTCATGTAATGATACTTTGTTCTTTGGCAAAGCGACTGTATATAGGAAATACTTAATATTTGTTTATTGAACTAAATGATATCTATTTTCACCACATTGTCTAATGTCCATAACATACTTGTGGAAATGTTTGCTAAATGATGGAATTAATGGCCTGGGAAGTATTTTCTACCCCTAAATGCTAGCTTGTCACATTTATTCTAGGAAGGCTGCTATAATCCCCACCATTAAGGAAGAATCTGTCCTTACAATGCATTACATTCATAACATGCCTCTTGATTGACAAAACTTTGTCTTATATTTCCTTATAACATCTCTTTTATGTGTAGCCAACATATGGATTAAAAATATCTACTAATCATATTGTGACATGCAGATAAATAGTCAATGCAATAGTTAATATACACATAGGCATTGAAAATAGATAATATAATGGGATCATGATGGAATAGCATGAAGAAAACAGGATGGATCACATTTGGAAAATAACATTGCAATTGCTTTTTTTAATATTATTTTATTTGGTCATTTCCAAACATTATTCATTGGAGACAAAGATCATTTTCTTTTCCTCCTCCCACCCTCCCACCACCTCTCCCATAGCCAATGCTCAATTCCACTGGGTATCACATGTGTTCTTGATTTGAACCCATATTCATTTTGTTGGTATTTGCATTAGAGTGTTCATTTAGAGTCTGTCCTCAGACATGTCCCCTCAACCCCTGTAGTCAAGCAGTTGCTTTTCCTCAGTGTTTTTACTCCCACAGTTTGTCCTCTGCTTGTGGATAGTGTTTTTTCTCCTAGATCACTGCAGATTGTTGAGGGACATGTATTGACACTAATGGAGGAGTCCATTATGTTTGATTGTGCCACAGTGTATCAGTCTCTGTGTACAATGTTTTCCTGGTCCTGCTCCTTTCACTCTGCATAAATTCTTGGAGGTTGTTCCAGTCGCCATGGAATTCCTCCACTTTATTATACCTTTGAGCACAATAATATTCCATCAGCAACATGTACCGCAATTTGTTTATCCATTCTCCATTTGAAGGGCAACCCATCATTTTCCAATTTTTGGCCACCACAAAGAGCGCAGCTATGAATATTCTTGTACAAGTCTTATTCCTTCTTATCTCTTTGGGGTACAGATGCAGCAGTGCTATGGCTGGATCAAAGGGCAGGCAATATTTTACCGCCCTTTGGGCATAGTTCCAAATTGTTATCCAGAATGGTTGGATCAATTCACAACCCCACCAGCAATGAATTAATGTCCCTACTTTGCCACATCCCCTCCAGCATTCATTACTTTCCTTGGCTGTCATGTTAGCCATTCTGCTAGCTGTGAGGTGATACCTCAGAGTTGTTTTGATTTGCATCTCTCTGATTATAAGAGATTTAGAACACTTCTTCATGTACTTATTAATAGTTTTGATTTCTTTATCTGAATACTGCCTATTCATGTCCCTTGTGCATTTATCAATTAGAGAATGACTTGATTATTTGTACAATTGGTTTAGCTCTTTGTAAATTTGAGTAATTAAACCTTTATCAGAGGTTTTTTGAAGACTCTTTCCCAATTTGTTGCTTCCCTTCTGATTTTAGTTACATTGGTTTTGTTTGTACAAAAGCTTTTTAATTTGATGAAGTCAAAATTATTTATTTTACATTTTGTGACTCTTTCTAAGTCTTGCTTGGTTTTGAAATCTTTCCCTTCCCAAAGGTCTGACATGTATACTGTTCTGTGTTCACCTAATTTACTTATAGTTTACTTCTTTATGTTCAGGTCATTCACCCATTCTAAATTTATCTTGGTGTAGGGTGTGAGGTATTGATCCAAACCTAATCTCTCCCACACTGTCTTCCAATTTTCCCAGCAGTTTTTATCAAATAGTGAATTTTTGTCCCAAAAGCTGAGATGTTTGACTTTATCATAGACTGTTTTGCTGAGATCATTTACTCCAAGTCTATTCCACTGATCCTCCTTTCTGTCTCTTAGCCAGTACCAAATTGTTTTGATGACCACTGCTTTATAATGTAGTTTGAGATCTGGGACTGCAAGACCGCCTTCCTTTGTATTTTTTTTTCATTATTTCCCTGCATATTCTTGTTCCTATATTCTTTTAAATAAAATTTGTTATGTTTTTTTTTCTCTATTAGTAAAAATAAATTTGGAAGTTCAATGGGTATGGCACTAAATAGGTGAATAAGTTTGGGTAGGATGGTCATTTTTATTATATTGGCTTGTCCTACCCATGAGAATTTAATGTTTTTCCAATTGCTCAAGTTTAGTTTTAGTTGTGTGGAGAGTGTTTTATAGCTGTGTTAATATAGTTGCTGTATTTGTCTCAGGAGATAGATTCAAAAGTATTTTATTTTGTCTAAGGTGATTTTGAATGGGATTTCTCTTTCTAGTTCTTGCTGCTGAGCTGTGTTGGAAATATATAGAAATGCTGATGACTTATGAGGGTTTATTTTGTAACCTGCAACTTTGCTAAAGTTGTTGATTATTTTGACTAGCTTTTTGGTTGAATCTCTAGGATTCTTATGTAGACCATCATGTCATCTGCAAAGAGTGATAACTTGGTCTCCTCCTTGACTATTTTGATGCCTTCAATTTCTTTTTCTTCTCTAATTGCTACTGCTAGTGTTTCTAATACAATCTCAAATAATAGAGGTGATAATGGGCATCCTTGTTTCACTCCGGATATTATTGGGAATGCATGTAGTTTATCCCCATTGCAGATGATGTTAGCTGATGGTTTTAGATATATACTGTTTATTATTTTTAGGAACGACCCTTCTATTCCTATGCTTTCTAGTGTTTTTAATAGGAATAGATGTTGTATTTAGTCAAAGGCTTTTTCTACATCTTTTGAGATAATCATGTGATTCTTATTGGTTTGCTTGTTGATATATTCAATTATGTGGATGGATTTCCTAATATTGTATTATACAGATACAGATACAGCTCTGTATCCCTGGTATAAATCCCACTTGATCATGGTGAGTGACCCTTCTGATCACTGGCTGGAGTCTTTTTGCTAGTATCCCATTTAAGATTTTTGAATCTATATTCATTAGGGAGATTGGTCTATAATGTTCTTTCTCTGCTTTTGACCTGCCTGGCTTTGGAATCAATACCATGTTTGTGTCATAAAAATAATTTGGTAGAACTCCCTCTTTGCTTATTATGTCAAATAGTTTGTATAGTTTTGGGGTTAGATATTCTTTGAATGTTTGATAGAATTCACTTTTGAATCCATCATGCCCTAGGGATTTTTTCTTAGGGAATTCTTTCATGGGCTGTTGGATTACTTTTTCTGATGTGGGATTATTTAAGAATTCTATTTCTTCTTCTTTTAGTCTAGGTAATTTATATTTTTGTAAATATTAATCCATATTGCCTAGATTGGTATATTTATTGCCATATAATTGGGCAAAGTAGTTTTTAATGATTGCCCTAATTTCCTCTCCATTGGAGGTGATGCTCCCCTTTTCATCTTTGATTCTTTTAATTTGTTTTTCTTCTTTACTTTTTTTAATTAGATTGACCAGTACTTTGTCTATTTTGTTTGTTTTTTCAAAGTACCAGCTTCTAGTGTTATTTATTAGTTCAATAGTTCTATCAATTTCTATTTTATCAATTTCTCCCTTAATTTTTAGGATCTCTAGTTTGGTTTTCTTCTGGGCATTTTTAATTTGACCGCTTTCAAGTTTTTTATTTGCATTTCCAATTCATTGATCTCTGCCCTCTCTAGTTTGTTAATATATGCACTCAGGGATATGAATTTCCCTCTGAGTACTGCTTTAGCTGCATCCCATAAGGTTTGAAAGGATGTCTCAATATTGTCATTGCCTTCTATGAAATTTTTAATTGTTTCTATGATTTGTTCTCTAACAGATTTTGGAGTATCATATTATTTAATTTCCAATTAATTTTTGATTTGGTTCTCCAAGTACGCTTACTGATCATTACTTTTATTGCCTTATGATCTGAAAATGCTGCATTTATTATTTTTGCTTTCCTGCATTTGTATGCTATGTTTCTGTGACCTACTGTATGGTCAATTTTTGTGAATATGCTATATAGTGCTGAGAAGAAGATGTATTCCTTTTTGACCCTATTTATTTTTCTCCATATGTCTACTAATTCTATTTTTTTCCTAAGATTTCATTCACTTCCTTTACCTCTCAATTATTTATTTTTTTATTTGATATATCTAAATTTGATAGTGGTTGGTTCAAGTCTCCCACTAATATGGTTTTACTGTCTATTTCCTTCTTCAATTCTCCTTGTTTCTTCATTAGAAATTTGAATGCTATACCATTTGGTGCATACATGTGGATTAGTGATATTTTGTCATTGTCTATACTCCCTTTTAGCAGAATATATTTACCTTCCCTATCCTTTTTAATCAGGTCTCTTTTCGCTTTGTCTTTGTCAGATATCATGATTGCAACTCCTGCCTTTTTCTATCAGTTGAGGCCCAGAATGTCTTACTCCATCCTTTAATTCTGACCTTGTGAGTGTCAACCCGCCTCATGTTTGTTTCTTGAAGACAACATATGGTAGTGTTTTGAATTCAAATCCATTCTGCTATTCATCTACATTTTATGAGTGAGTTCATCACATTCACATTCAAAGTTATGATTGTCACTTGTGGACTCCCTGGCATTTTGATTTCCTCCCCTAATTCTGACCTTTCTTTCTTTAGCTATAAACTTTTAAACCAGTGATTTACTTTAAATCAGTCCCCCTCGTCCCCTCCCTTAATATGTTTCCCTTTCTATCCCCTCCCTTTTTGTTCCCTTCCCTTCCCCCCTCTCCTTCCCTCCCTTTTTGTGTTCCTTCTCCCCCTACACCCTTTGGTTTTACCTTCTCCCTTACCCTGTTGGATAAGATAGAATTCAAGATCCCAATGGATCTAGATGCTCTTCCCTCTCAGAGTTGAATTCACTGAGAGTAAGGTTTAAGTAAAAACTCTCTTCCACTCCATCTTATAGGAAATTTCTTCCCCTCCCCTTCCCAAGTGTATCTTTGTGTGAGAATGGTTATTCTATTTAGTTTTTTTTCTATTTCTTGGAGTATATCTTAGTACCATCAAAGATACCCCTCCTCCATTTTTCTTTCTACCCCACCCCCTTTCTCCATATCATCTTGATGCCCCAAACTTTCCCTATGTGTGATTTTTCTTACTACTCTAATGATGCATACAACATTTGAGAGTTACATATTAACTTTTCTTCATATATTAATATATTAATATCTATCTATCTATCTATATAATTTGATATAAATGTAGTCTTTATAGAAGAGAGTTTGAATAAAAGAAAAAGATAACATTTTTCCCTTTTTCACTTTCCTTCATATTTCCCTTTTCAAGTTTCTCTAGCTCTTTATGTTTGGATGTTAAAAATCCCACAGAGGTCTGGTCTTTTCTTTACAAATACTTGGAAATCTTGCATTTTGTTGAATGCCCATACATTCCTCTGGAATTATATAGTCAGTTTTGATGGATAGCTTATTCTTGGTTGAAGACCCAGCTCTCTTGCTTTTCTGAATATCATGTTTCATGCCTTATGGTCGTTCATAGTGGAAATTGCTAGGTCTTGTGTGACCCTGAGTTGTGTTCCTTTATATTTAAATTGTCTTTTTCAGGCTTCTTGTAAGATTTTTTCTTTTGCTTGGAAGCTTTGGAAATTGGCAATTACATTCCTGGGAGTTGCCTTTTGGGGATTTAGTGTAAAGGGTGTTCTGTGAATTCTTTCGATGCATATTTTGTCCCCTTGTTCTAGAATCTCTGGGCAGTTTTTTTTTTAATGATATCATGTATTATGATATCAATATTACTGTTTATTTCTGGCTTTTCTGGTAGACCAATGATTCTCAGATTGTCTATCCTTCCTCTGTTTTCCAGATCTGTCACCTTGTCAGTGAGATATTTTATGTTATCTTCTAATTCGTTAGTCTTTTGTCTTTGCTTTATTAATTCTTGCTGTTTTGCAACATCATTGTCTTCCAGTTGCCTGACTCTGACCTTTAAAGTCTGGTTTTCCTTTTTAGTTCGAGCTGTTTCTGCATTCGCATATTTTGGTCCCTCAGTTTGCTGAGTTTCATTTGCATTGTTTTCCATTTTTTTTCTGCAGAAGGCTTCCATCTTTTTTATATTTTCCAATTTAAATCCTTCAAGAATTTGTGGAGAATTTTCATTTCTTTTGGAATGTGTTAGAGCATTTGTTTGTGTTTCCTCTTCTATCTTCTCTTTATTTTGTATTTTTGCTCCATAAAATGTGTTCAAAGTCACCCCCTTCTTTTTGCATTTCTTGGTGTTTGGGGGCTGTTGCACTTCTGCACTCTTTGCCTTCTCTATGGTTTTTTTTATCCCCTTTCCAGTCAGAAATCGGAGTGAGGAGGACTGGCTCTCAGTGTATCTGTCTGATGTTCTGAGGCTTTAGCCCCAGGCAAATTGTCTGTTCTCCGCAGCTATGCTGTCTTCCTGGGGAAGCCCAGGGTCTGCCCTCCCATGCCTGCCATCATTTTGGATGTTACTGCTCTCAGTTCTCTCCAGTTGCTTCTCTGCCTTACTTCCATTTTCTGAGCCTGGCACAGCACTGTCTGCAAGGTACCCCAGTGCCTTTGCCCACCCTGAGGTTCCTGTCCTTTCAGAGGCCTTACACTCTAGGGGGGGAGGAGTCCTGGCCTCCCTGAGCTCTGAGGGCTCCTGATGGGATTAGGTTCAATTGGGTTGGTCTGGATGTGCCCTGAAGCAAAAACCTCTGGTGATACTCCAATGGAAGGACCTAGCCAAGGGGTTACAGGCTCCCCCTGTCTCTCTCAGGCTGCTTCCCTGTCATCTGTGTTGGATGCCCCTGGACTGTCCCATGTTGCTTTCAAGGTACACCCTTCAGAACAGCACCTTTGCTGGTTCCTGTCCTTTCAGAAGGCCCTGCACTCTAAGGATGGAGGGGTCCTGGCCTCCCTGAGCTCTGAAGACTTCTGATGGGATTAGGTTCAGTTGGGTTGGTCTGGATGTGCCCCAAGGCAAAAACCTCTGGTGAGACTCCAATGGAAAGACCCAGCCACTGGGCTATAGGCTGCCCTCCTCTCTCTCTCTGGCTGATCCCCTACCATCTGTGTTGGATACCACAAGATTGGCCCAGGTTGCTTTCAAGGTGAGGCCTTCAGAATAGCACCTTTGCCAGACCTGAGGTTCCCGCCCCTGCTGTGGGCTCAGCACTCTGGGTTGGGGGGGAGGGGTCCTGGGACCTTCCTTCTGCCTTCCCCTTAGACTCGAGTGTTCTAGGATTCTGGCTTTTGGGGGATGTACCTTTTGATTTGAGTCCAGAAGGAAGGTTCTCCGCCTCTGACCTGTTGTTAAATTAGAATTTCAATCCCCTAGGAGCATTCAGTTTGTGATTGATAAGGAAAGGTTTTCAGAGGTCTGATCTTTTGCTGTTTCTAAGCTGCCATCTTGACCAGAAGTCCAACATTGCAATTTCAATATCCAAAGATGCTATCTGGCATAAAAGTCCACTCTTTTCCCATGATGCCATATGTCTGTGAATCAGGAAAAACTATCACCAAGAAAATTAATCAATTTAAGTATACCAAAAGAAAATGTAAAGATGCTTGGTCAGTAAAAACAAGCCATAATATATTACCAAGAATGAATGGCATGATCCCCAAAACATAACAGGAAAAAAATTCTTGTACAAAAATATTTATAGCTTCATTCTTTGTGGTGGCAAAGAAAATTGGAAAATGAGAGGTTGTATCGATTGGGGAATGGTTGCAAAAAAAATGTGATATCTGTTGTTGATGGAATCTTAATGTGCTGAAAAGAATGATGAACTGGAGGATTTTTATGTGAACTTGGAACGACCTCCAGGAATTGATGCAGAGAGAAAGGAGCAGAACCAGGAGAACATTGGGCACAGAGACTGATACATTGTGGCACAATCAAATATATTAGACTTTTCTACTAGCAGCAATGCAATGATCCAGGACAATCCAGAGGGACTTTTGAGAAAGAATGTTATCCACATCCAGAGAAAGAACTATGTGAATAGAAATGCAGAAGAAAAGCATAGGATGGATCATGAGTTCAGTGGGGATATGATTAGGGTTTTGATGTTAAAAGATCACTCTGTTGCAAATATGAATAACATGGAAATAGGTTTTGAACAATGATCCATGTATTACCCAGTGGACTTGTCATCTCTGGGAGGGGGAATGGAAGAGGGGTGGAAAAAATTATGAATCATGTAATCATAGGGAAATATTCCAAAAAAATGAATGGCATGTGAGAAGTGGCACATAAGACAGTAAGGTATGTTGGTCTCATCTTGTAGAAAGAGTACATGATAGCAGTTGAACAGCCTGAATGCTCTCCTACTATCTACACAGATGAAAGTCTCTAGGATACTGAGTATATTCTACCAGGAGAACTCATGGAAATTCGTGAGCAGAAATGGATTTTGGTTTGTGTCAGTGAATATTATAGGAGATCCATACTGGGGAAATCTATGTCAGAGTATTCGAAGTAAGCAGAACTGGAAAAAATGCTGGTGACCATCTATGTAACTCAATGCCTTCATTTTATAGAAGAGTCTAGGAAAGTGAAAATAATTGAAAGTCTAGAAAAATGAAGATATTGATTCAAAACAACATAGCAATTAATAGAAAATGTAAGGTTTCAATCCAGGGCTTCTGACTAAATATCCAATATTATTAATACAGTACAGTTTTCTAATATACATCACTTCTAACTTGATAAGGAAGTATTATATATTATATTTTCCCATAGGAAGAATATTATATTTGAGACCTGTGGTCAACAAAGATTCACAATAAAAGATATCATAGATTTTTGATAGACTGAATGCCACAAAAGAAAATATATATATAATTATCTATTTTTATGAATTAAAACCATAAAATAAATGTTCTATTATGTGACATGAACATGAATGGATCATGAACATGCATTAGGCATTTGATATGTTATATTTTTGTTCTTGTTGAGTCATTTCAGTTGTGTTCAACTCTTCATGATCCCATTTGGGGCTTTCTTAGCAAAGATACTCATTTCCTAGAGAAAACGGTGATAAACAAGGTTAAGTGATTTGCTCAGAGTCACAAGTTAGTAAGTGTCTCAGGATAAATCTGAACTTAAGATTAGTCTTCCTCACTTCAGGGCCAGCACTCTGTCCACCATGCCATCTAACTACCCTATTTTTGTTATTGTCATTTCACTACATTGTACATAAAACCTATCAATTGAGACTGTACAAGGTCATTAATTGGATCAAAAACAATGTTTTAGATTTTCTACTAAATGGCTATTTAACAACATTTTTCTTGTATTATTAGGATTTATTACCTTAATCAGAATCTTTTTATATTTAAGAAGAAATGATCTTCATTTCCATACTTAGAAACCTGATACCAATTTTTTTCTTGTTAAAACTGTGGCATGCTATACAATTCTACGGGACTCAAAGCTGCTTCCTAGTACCAGAGATGGCATTCAGTGCCTCTTTATGATGTTAAGTGAGAACAGTCTTTATCTTAACTAGAAACATTTTTAGAAGTAAAAAGGGACCCAGCATTTCTCCTCTCCTTTTTCACCTTTCATGTCTCCTCGTTTTACTGAAAGCTTTGCTAAGTATCAAATCAAATAAAGACTCCTGGGAAGCAATAAGTGACAGCTATCACAGCACTTTACAGTCCATTGGGATGCCATAAAATCAATTACCTTATCATTAGAAACTTTAAAAAAAGCTTCAAAAGGTCTCTCATAGATTATTACTAAAGACTGGGATTTGCATAGAAATTACTGAATGCATGGATAAAGGCAGCAAGAGTTGAGATATAAGTGAGTTATATTAGTCAATGTCCAAAAAGGAGAGCAGAGACATATTATTGTTCTCTTAACTCCTGTTTAACTTTCCTTGAGTCTGTGCTATATCTCCTTAACTAGATTATAAATGCTGCTAACTAAGGAAACAAGGAAAACTATACAGGTGGCAAACAGCAGCTGTATCTAATAGCCCTAAGGACTATTCTGTAGCTGCCTTTATGACAACAGATAAAATCATGTAGAGGAGAAACTTTTGTAGTCATGTTTGCTAAGCTTGACAATTTTTCCACTGCTTCCATGTACATTTGGAGTGAAGGAAAAGTAATGAAGCACAGTATCTTCATACCAGCGCTTTTTGCAATCCAATGGGACAAGCTATATTTTGCTACTTTCTTGGGCTTTAAACATCTTCTATGGACCTAAACGGGTAATGTTATTTTACTTACTACTTACTATCATTTTCCTTGCTATATTACTTACTATTTTACTTACTTGCTTCAATTTCCTGGTACTGTCTTAATTACTCATTCTTTTGGCAGAAATTTGTTGAACACTGCCATAAAGTTAAAAGATGTGATAAAGTGAAAAGAGCCTTGGATTTAGTCTTAAGATTAACATTGTGCTAGGACATTTGGAATATTAAAAAAAAAAGATGACATAAATGAATGGGATGAAAGGGATGGGATGACAGGAAGAAATTACCAGTCTACAATATGAAAGACTTTGTATCCTGGCTTATTAAGAAACTTAGAGTTAGTATTTATTGAGATGATAATTACTTAGTTAATAATTAGAAACTTAGAGTTGATAGAATTTTTTTTCTCTTGATAAAACTGTAACATGATTTTCTACATTTGGTTTGTGACTTTTAGGTTTTATTATAAAATTAATTTTTGTGAAGGTGCTTATGCACTGCTGAGAGAAAGATATATTACTTTATATTCCCATTCAGTTTTCTCCAAAGGTCTATCATAATTTTCTAAAATTCAATTCACCTCTATTTTTATCTTTCATTTATTATTTTGGTTTCATTTATTTAATTCTGAGAGGGGAATGTTGATGTCCCTTAATAATATAGTTTTACTTTCTATTTTCTCTTTTATCTCATATACTTTTTCCTTTAGTAATTCAGAAGCTATGTCATTTGTTGTATTTAGCTTTAATACTGATATTAAGTCATTATCTATTGTTTCTTTTATCAATGTGAAATTTCTTCCCTTATCTCTTTACAGTCAGTCATTTTTCACTTTTTCTTTGTCTGAGATCATAAATAATGCTATGGCTTTTTTTTACTTTAACTAAAGCATAGTAGACTTTGCTTCAACCCTTTACCTTTACTGTGAGTGTTTCTCTGTACTTTAAATGAGTTTCTGGTAGAAAGCATTTTGTGGGATTCTGTTTTTTTTTTCCCTTTATATGTGTGAACTGTTACTTGAACTGGTCTTAAGTCAGTGTACAGGTAAAGCTCTTCCTCTTCCCCAAGTACTGGCACCAATCTCATTAAACTCCTGGGGATACTGTTAAAGTCTTTATTCATGCCTATGTTGGGGGCAGGGAGAGAATTTAGGGAGCCATTTGTTATGGATGATAATTTTTTTAAAAGAACAACTATTAAGGCAAGAGATACAAAAAGTTTTATTTATTTTTTTAAAGATTGCATAATTTACACATAAAGCAATACTACTATCATACCCTGCCCTCTCCCCTGGTCTGCATTTATGTTAAGTCTCTCTGTTCCTGTGGGGAGAGAGCAAGAAAGATTTCATAGAGACAAGTAACTCTGTAACAATGCATTATACAATATTTGGAATGACATTAAAAAAAATGTACAGTCAGAGAACTGAAGACACACTGTAAAAGTTTGGGTATGTTTGCCTCCAACATACTTCAGACTGCTCATCACCTTCATTGTTCCAGTTTTTAAATCCTGAGTCTAGTGCTAAAAAACAAAACAAAACAAAAACAAACAATTAAAAATAAAGCCATCCCAGTCTCATCTCTTTTGGGGTTCAAGTATCATATCACACACTTTAACAAAAAAAAAGAAAGAAAGAACAAAAAACACACCAACAGTCCATTTGGAAGCATTTGCATTAAACAATGGAAGGCCTGCATCCATTGTACTCCTGCTTACTGATCCATATCTGTTGGAAGGTGGAGAGAGAGGGCAGGACTCTATATGATTCAGATAGAGTATTTTTGCTCAGGTGGGGCAATGATTTTGATTTTCATTGTGCTGGGGAGCTAGGGTAGTCCTTCTCCTGTATCCTGTCAGCAATGCCTGGAAATATGGTGGCACCACCAGTCAACACAGTATAATACAGATCCATATGGATGCCAACACCACACTTCATGATTGAGTTGAAGATAGTTTCATGAATTCCACAGGACTCCATGCCTAAGAAATATGGCTGGAAGAGGGCTTCTGGGCACTAGAACCTCTCATTGCCAGTGGTGATAACCTGACCATCAGGGAGTTCATAGCTCTTTTCCAGAGAAGAGCTGGATCCAGCAGTGGTCATCTCCTGCTCAAAGTCAAGGGCTACAAAACACAGCTTCTCCTCTATGTCATGCATGATTTCCCTCTCAGCTATGGTGTTGAAACTGTACCCTCTCTCAGTCAGGATTTTTATGAGGTAATTTGTCAGATCATGGCAAGCCAGATGAAGACAGAGAATGACATGAGGAAGGGCATAACCTTCAAGGATGGGCACGGTGTGGGTCATACCATCATTGGAGTCCATCACGATACCATTGGTATGATCAGAAGCATACTGGGCCAGCACAGCCTGGATGGCAACGTTTATAACTGGGGTGTTGAAGGTCTCAAATATGATGTGTTATCTTTTCTCTGTTGGCTTTGGGGTTCAGGGGGGCTTCTGTGGGAAGTATAGGATGTAATTCAGGGGCCATATGGAGTTCATTGTAGAAAGTATGATGCCAAATCTTCTCCATGTCATCCCAGTTGGTGACAATACCATGTTCAATGGGGTACTTCAGGGCCAGCATTCCTCTCTTGCTCTGGGTCTCTTCCTCCATATGGCTATCTTTCTGACCCATATCCATCATCACATTCTGATGTCCAGGGAGACCAACAATGGAAGGGGAAATGGTCCAAATTGTCTCCTGCCTAGCCAGCTTTGCACATTCTGGAGACATAGTCAACAACTAGTGCAGTAATATCATCATCCATGGCGAACTTTGAAGTGGCATGTTTAAACCCTTAAGAGAGAGAAGGTGGTGCCACACTTGGAGGCAAGTGAATGCTAGGTGAAAGAGCTCACAGCTGTGTTTTTTAATCCATTCTGCTATCTGTCTCCATTGTAACACTGAGTTCAACCCATTCATATTCACTGTTATAATTGCTAACTCTGCTACTTTCCATCTTATTTCCTCCTTGTTTATACTTCTCTTTCTTTTTTTTCCAGCCCTTTCCTGTTCACAGATATTTTTGGTTCTGTTTATCTCCCTCCCCAAGTTTCTCTTCCATTTTGTCTGACCCCCTTCCTTTTTTAGTTCCCTACTGGGTAAGATAAGCTTTATCTGAGTATAAATATTATTCACATTTTATGCCAATTCTATACAATGGATATAAGGTTCAAGCATCTCACACCACCTCACCCTTATTCCCTTCCATTGTATTGATTCTTATGTATCTTATCATATGGGATAATTTACCCCGAATTTTCTCTACCTTCCTCTTTTCCTAGTGTAGTCCATTTTCTTATTCTTTGAACTTTTTTATATAACATTGGTAATAAATAGCCGAAACAAACACAGGAACTATATGAACCCAACTATAAAACACTTTCCACACAGCTAAAACTAGATCTAAACAATTGGAAAAACATTGATTGCTCACGGGTAGGATGAGCTAACATAATAAAAATGACAATCCTACCCAAATTAATTTACTTATTTAGTGCCATACCCATTGAACTACCAAAAAAACTTCTTTACTGAATTAGAAAAAAACCATAACTAAGTTCATTTGGAAGAACAAAAGATCAAGGATATCCAGGGAAATCATGAAAAAAAAATGCAAAGGAAGGAGGACTTGCAGTCCCAGATCTCAAACTATACTATAAAGCAGTGCTTATCAAAACAATTTGGTACTGGCTAAGAGACAGAAAGGAGGATCAGTGGAATAGACTTGGCGTAAATGATCTCAGCAAGACAGTTTATGACAAACCCAAAGATCCCAGCTTTTGGGACAAAAATCCATTATTTGATAAAAACTGCTGGGAAAATTGGAAGACAGTGTGGGAGAGATTAGGTTTGGATCAACACCTCACACCCTACACCAAGATAAATTCAGAATGGGTGAATGACTTGAACATAAAGAAGGAAACTATAAATAAATTAGGTGAACACAGAATAGTATACCTTTTAGACCTTTGGGAAGGGAAAGGTTTTAAAACCAAGCAAGACTTAGAAAGAGTCACAAAATGTAAAATAAATAATTTTGACTACATCAAATTAAAAAGTTTTTGTACAAACAAAACCAATGTAACTAAAATCAGAAGGGTAGCAACAAATTGGGAAACAATCTTCATAAAAACCTCTGACAAAGGTTTAATTACTCAAATTTACGAAGAGCTAAATCAATTGTACAAAAAAATAAGCCATTCTCCAATTAATAAATGGGCAAGGGACATGAACAGGCAATTCTCAGCCAAAGAAATCAAAACTATTAATAAGCACATGAAAAAGTGTTCTAAATCTCTTATAATCAGAGAGATGCAAATTAAAACAACTCTGAGGTATCACCTCACACCTAGCAGATTGGCTAACATAACAACTACGGAAAGTAGTGAATGCTGGAGGGGATGTGGCAAAGTAGGGACACTAATTCATTACTGGTGGAGTTGTGAATTAATCCAACCATTCTGGAGGGCAATTTGGAACTATGCCCAAAGTGCGATAAAAGACTGTCTGCCCTTTGATCCAGCCATAGCACTACTGGGCTTGTACCCCAAAGAGATAATAAGGAAAAAGACTTGTACAAGAATATTCATAGCAGCACTCTTTGTGGTGGCCAAAAATTGGAAAATGAGGGGATGCCCTTCAATTGGAAAATGGCTGAATAAATTGTGGTATATGTTGGTGATGGAATACTATTGTGCTAAAAGGAATAATAAAGTGGAGGAATTCCATGGAGACTGGAACAAACTCCAGGAAGTGATGCAGAGCGAAAGGAGCAGAACCAGGAAAACATTGTACACAGAGACCGATACATTGTGGTACAATTGAAGGTGATGGACTTCTCCATTAGTGGCAATGCAATGTCCCTGAACAATCTGCAGAGATCTAAAAAACACTATCCACAAGCAGAGGATAAACTGTGGGAGTAAAAACACCGACGAAAAGCAACTGTTTGACTACAGGGTTGGAGGGGATATGACTGAGGAGAGACTCTAAATGAACATTCTAATGCAAATACCAACAATATGGAAATGGGTTTGAATCAAGAACACATGTGATACCCAGTGGAATTGTGTGTCGGCTGTGGGAGAGGTGGAGGGAGGGGGGGAGGGAAGAAAAGAAAATGATCTTTGTTTCCAATGAATAATGTTTGGAAATGACCAAATAAAAATTAAAAAAGTAAAAAAAAAGTAAAAGATTGGTAATAAATAATAATAATGGACTATATTGATTGGTAATTGATAACTAACAGATCAGGCATTTATCTTCTTTCTCCCTCCCTTCCTCCCTTAGCCTCCCTCTTCCAGCATCCCTCTTGCCAACCTCCCTCCCCTTTGTTGATTCTCCTTCTGGTTTCTCTAAATTGACTCAGGGTGGATTTATGATGTCTCCAATGAAAATACTTTTCTCACCTTTATCTTAAGTATGAGGGTTTATTTGAGGATGACAGGAAGGGATAAGGAATTGAAGTTAGAGGCTTGGGGATTTACCTAATATTACAATGAGTCTTAGGTTGGAGGATGTTGGAATATAGTTCAATTGAGAGAAATGGCTGATAGGTCTGGAAGTTCAGTCACTATCATCAACAGAGCAAGTCAGAGAGATATCTGGACTTTTATCCTTCTTTCTTCTGCCTTCAAAGTCACCAGATTTCCTTCAGCTTGAATCAATGAAGTCCAAGAGAGAAAAACTCCTTCTTCCCTCATACAAGCCACATAGGGTCCAGCCAGCAGTTGGTTTTTGCCTCCAACTGTTTCTCCCAGTAACATTTCAAATAGAACACTCTCGTTTGATTGGCAGGTCATCACTCAACTACTGCTTCTGCCTTTTTGCATGCTTTCCAATTTCTCTCTTACACAAATCCTCCCTTTTCATTTTGGAAAAAATGCAACCAGAATTTTTAAGATACCTTATAGATATATATTTTGCTATATTTCTAACTATCTAATTCTTAACCCTGTACTATATTAAATATTCCTTTTCCCTCCACAAACAACAAATCCTAATCTATCTTAGCTATTCTGTCTATCTATTTCTATGCTAAGTTTGGGTATAGGAAAATGGTTGAGGTGATAGGGATTTTACCTGAATATAGTTATTTGAACATAACAAAAAATCATGTAAGAATTTTAAACAATTTCAACAATTTCATCAGCATTTTGAATATGCAACTATCTTAACTCCTAATGTCTATAAATTCAACTAAGTAAAGTTTTCTATTGCTAGCAATTGATAACCAAAAATCATAATGTAATCTAACTTCTATACTTAAATAATGTTTACATCTGTCTCTACTTCTCTAAGACATTGAACAAATTTTTCTAAACTGTCCCTATAGTTTAGTTATTAGAGCGTTAATAAATTATTCTAATATAGTTAGTTTGTTAGTACATTAGTATTCAAATATGTACACAAGTTGTATCTATACAGATTTACATATGTACAAATATAATACATTGTTCTTGATTTCTGTGCAAACTCATGCAGATAAGAAATATCTCTGTGAGTTTGAATTTTCCACAGAAATTTATATATCAGTGTAAATTTTGTGTTTTGAAACTATGCATTTGTTGTGTACTTACCCATTCCATGAGATTTCTTCCTACATTGTATTTATGTAGCATATGTATATATATATATATGATGTTAACATGTATGTCACATTCTTACATAATCTTATTATCAAAAGTTCAAAATTTCATAGTCCTTCTTTCTTTTAATGTTGATTTTAGAAAACTTGTGTGTGTCTTGGTCTCTCTCCATCTGTGTTGCATGTCACTTTTTTGTCTGTTGTCATTCTTGATCTTAGTCCTATGTTCTTTAATATTCAGAAACATACTGGAACAATCAGGAACATGCATGTGTGTAATGTTTTTACATGTGCATGTATGTAAGATTGAAATTTTCATTGTACATGAAAGTAAGATATGAATTCTTCATGAGTGCTTGTCAGAATTCATTAGTTATTCTTCATGTGTAGAAGTAAGCATTATATATGATCATCATCATGAGTGGGTGTAAGCATAATGTATGATGTATAAGTTCTTAGAATTTAGTTAAGAATATGAATTTGAAGTTTTCTTGTCTTTTGACATTTGCTTTTTCACAAGGGGATATATATTTTGTTGACTTTTAGATATATTTGGAGATATGATTTGTATATAATGTAGTTCATTTGGTCATGGTCATGTTTTCATTTGAAATAACTTTATTTCTTTCTTTGCCTTTACTGTTGTTGTTGTTATTGGCAAAGACTTTGTATAGACTATGTAGAGACTTTTCTTTGGAGCTAATTTTTAAATGCATGTTTTTCTTTGTCTGTGTTACTGACTATATTTCTTTCTGGAGTTGTTATATTGCTTTTTCAGAGCTTTTTTGTTATCATTTTAATATATGTAATGCTCTCTTGTCTGTAATTTCAATTGATACATACTCTCATGTGTGCTTTCCTTTGATAGAGAATATTGTTGGTTTCTGTTACAGTTAGTCAATGTTATGGGTGTGATGCAATTTTACATGTGAAACATGGAACCATGGCTCTTTTTGATCAACCTTTATAGATGTTGGAGTTGTCATTGCAACCATTGTTGAACCAATCCATCTTGGTTCTATAGGAGATTCTCTATTAAAGTTCTTGACATATACCTTATTTACTGGTTTTATCTTATGCAATGAAAAATCTAGTGGTGTTCTTTGCACAAGCAAGCCCAGTTTTCTTAGTTCATCTAGTCTATGTTGTATCTGTTTTAAATATTCACGAAGTACACATTCTCCTTTTAACATGGACAAGTATGGTGACTTCACTTTCCTACCATGCCAAAGTGGCTGACCATATAGCATTTCAAATGGTGATGTATGCAAGTCAGTCCTAGGTCTAGGTCTTATGTTGAACAAAGCAAGAGGAATAACATCTGTCCCCTTTAAGTGTGTTTCTGAACATAGTTTACCTATTTGCGTCTTCAATTCTTTGTTCTTATGCTCAACCTGACCAGAACTTTGGAGCCAATAAACTGAATGCTAACTGCACTTAATCCCCATGTTCTTGTAGATTTCTTGTAGAACTTGGGAAGTGAAATGGAACCCTTTGTCATGAATCTATGGTATCAGGAATGCCATGTCTAGGTATTATCTCTTTTAATAGAAATCTCACTACTGTTGCTGTGTCATTTTTCTTGGATGGACATGCTTCAACCCATCTTGTCAGTCTATCCACAATAACCAATGCATATTTGTATCCCTTGTGTTTAGGTATTTTGATATAATCAATTTGAATTCATTGGAAAGACATATAGTTGAGTGGTCTACCTCCCAATAATATGTTCTTAAAATGTTCTTGATTATACTTTCTGCATGTTTCACATGCCTGACAAGTACTAATGGCATTTGTTGTTACTCCAGGTGCCATCCAAAATCTCTGTATGGTCTCCAGAATCCCTTGCACTCCATAATGACCTTTTGCATGAATTATGGTACATAGATGTTGAAACAGTTTTTTTAGGGAGAATAGGTCTAGGTCCAGATGCCTTTGATTAATTTAGCACCTAGCTGCTTCTTCCATGATGGTATTTCTTCTCTGTTGTAGGTTTCAGTGAGATTATGCCTTTCAATCACTGATAAGTTCAGCACACGGTGGGGTCTGAACCTCACAGCATATTTTGATGTTATATCTGCTCTGTCATTCTGTAGGGATATTCTTTTATTTCCATGAGTATGTACCTTACAAAGAATTATGGCCACCTCTTTTGGAAAGCCTATGGCACTTATACAGTCTATTAATTTGCCATATGCAATTGATTTCCCAGCTGAAGTTTTATACCCTCTGTTTTTCCATATGTGTGATGAATAATGTACAGTGGAGAAAGCATAGTATGAGTCCAGAAAAATATTAGCTCTTTTTCCTTTAGCTAATTCTAAGGCCATGAGCAGAGTCTTGAGCTTGGTTCCTTAGGTGCTAACATGACTAGGCAATGATGCATGCCAAAGTGTTCTGTCATTGTCAACTACAGCTGCCCCTGTGAATTTTCTCCCATTGCAAATATAGGAGGACCCATCTGTATATAACTCCATTTCTGAATCAATAAGAGGTGTGTCTTTAAGGTGTTCATTTGGTTTGCAAATCATTTCTACTATTTAACCACAATCATGTAATTCTTCTCCACCCATTGACAAATCAGGAATCAGAGTCACTTGGTTCAATGGTGCACATCTATGAATTGTGATGTTATCATTGCCTAACAGAATATTTTCATACTGGAATATTCTTGCATCAGTGAATGAATGCATATTCTGTGACCATAGCATTTTTTTCTATTTGATGTGCAGAATACACATGAAATTTATATCCCAGTACTATGTCATGTGATTTCTTAACCATCAGAGCTGTAGCTACTATGCTCCTAAGGCAATGCACCATTCCTTGTGTGATAGAGTCCAGGAGAGAACTGTAAAACACAATGGCCTTTAGATTTAACCCAAAATACTGTGCTAGCATTCCAGAAGCAAAGCCTTTAACTTCATGGACATATAAGTGGACTTCTTTCTTATAATCTGGTATTCCCAAAGCTGGAGCTGATAGAATAGCTCCTTTCAATTGTGACAAAGCATGGAGATGTTCTTTGTTCAATTGCAATGGTTCTTTAATTTCTTTCTTTGTCAAATCAATTAAACATTTGGAAATATGAGAATATCCTACTATTTATTATCTCAGGAAACCAGCAACCCCTAGAAAAGCTCCAAGTTCTTTCTTAGTTCTAGGGATGCATAGCTTCTGTATGTCTGCTATTATTTTATTAGAGATTTTCCTGGTGCCCCCCTCCAGGACAAATCCTAAATATTCTACTGTTGGAAGGATCCACTGAATTTTCTTTATTGAAACTTTATGTCCTCTCTTATGAAGCTCTATCAATAACTTCTTTGGATCCTCTAAACATGTTTGGGTCAGGTGATGCTAGCAGCAAATCATCCACATAGTGTATTAATCTGCTATGTTTGAAAGTTATGGTGGCTAGATCACTCTGCAGAAGTTGACAAAATATTGAAGCAGACTCACAATATCCTTGCAGTAATCTTGTGTAACACAACTGAATTTGTCCCCATTGGAAAGCAAACATATTTTGAGAATCAGGGTGCAACGGTATGGTAAAGTAAGCAAACTATTTATGATAGGTGTTATTCCTTCTTTTGCTTCTTTACTTAATTTGTATTGTGGTATCTTAGGTGCTATTCCTTCCCTGACCTCAAACCTGACTGAGGTCACAGACTTGATCCTACCCACATCATTTTGATGTTTTGCAAACACCACTTGTGGTATATCTTTTGGTATTTCATAAATAGATGTTAAAATTAGAATTTTCTCAGGTTCTTCTTCTAGTTGTTCTAAGTATAACAATGGGTAATGTTTCAGTGAATTAATGGGTAAATGCAAATAAGATTTCCCAGATCTTTCACATTGCAAAGTTGCTTGGATTTTACACAAAAAATCCCATCCTAAAAAGTTATCTGGACATGAGGGAATTAATAGGAAAGTATGATCTATGGTAAGAGGACCAAATTTGATCATAGTGCTTTTAAGTTCAGGGATCTGTTGTATTTGTCCCATAGCTCCAGCTACAGAAACCATACTCCCTATGTCGGTATCCCCTGGACAGGTCTTTAGGACAGATTTTGAAGCATCAGTATTTAAGAAAGCTTTGTAGTTTTTCTTTCCCACTTTAATCCATATATGTGGTTCTGGCTTCTGTGTGGCTAAGGCGTTTATTGTTATTGAATTGCTCTTCATTCCTTTACTACTTTCAGCCAGCTGTATGACTGAATCAGCTAAATCTTCTTGATTTCAATAATTTCCTATGAGATCTTCATTTGAGGTTGAATGTACTATATCCTCTACTACATTGGACAATGAATTCAAATCAATTCTATGATTAAGTTCATATAAAGTTACTTGGCCAGGTCCCCTTGCTCCTCCACTTAGAATGTTGGTTTCAAGTCTGCCATTTGAATCCTTGACTGTTCTTTCAGTTACTATGTCTTTCATTCCATTGATCTGTTCAAATTTAATTGCTATTTCACCTCCATTACTTTGAATATGATTATTAATTTCAAATGTAATGTCAGCTTCATTTTCATTAAATTTTGTACTGTCTAAATCAGTCATTGAAGGATGGAAAGTTTCAGCTTCAGGATTCAAATTAGATGATTTTTCTAAGGAGATCTGTACCATACAACTATTTGAAGAGTTAACTTAGTTTTGTGGGATCTTGTGCAAATCTGTGAATGTTTCCAAAGTATTTACATCTCTATTAATAGTAACCTCATTGGTAACACTAAATTTGTGCTTTGATTTTCTGTTACAATCATTCTGCTGCAGGAAATTGAAATTTTGTTTCTCTGTATCTCTCACTAACTCCTGCTTGAGTTTATGTAATTTTTTTTTTCTGACTCCATCTTTTACAAAATTCAATCCCTGTGACCAATCTGCATTGAAAAAAGTTCTCCAAGAATGTTTTGACTTGATTTCTACTTTTTTCATGTGTGGTTTCTATACAGTTTTTCTGTCTCCTATCTCTGTTGTTATTTGAGAAACTATGTCTTTAAATTCTTCATCAAGCCGTTTTACTTGCCTCTGCCTGTCATTTGATCTTTTGCTTGGTTTGTATTTCTCATCACCCACAGATTTAATCTCTTGAACCCCTTTCTCACTGTTTCTCCATAATTTTAACAGCCATCTGCCTTTCACTATTTACTCCATCTCCATGTACCAAACTACATACATTATAATCCTGGCTTCATAATTCTCTCCTGACCATGTCTGCATATTTGGCTTTAGCTCCTGATTTTATGGAGCCTTTCATTCCTTGCAAGTCAATTGCATTTTGGGTGGTTTTCAGCATACAATGCTCACAGCACATAGGATTTTGCTTATTGTATTTTACTTTTGTGCTTTTGTTGCTACTAACTTCATATTTCTTTTTTAGAAAACATTCTTTTATCAGGTGTCCTGTCTTATGGCAGAAAAAAAAAAAACATTGCCTAATCTCTCTCTGCATTCTTCTTGGCTTATAAACAGGTTTCTTGTATGTCCTAACAGTATACAACTTCTTAATTTCTTCAATTTCCTTTTCTCTTAAAATTTTCTGTGATTCTTCTAATTTTTCCTTTGAATAGGCCAACTATGTTTGAAAAAGATTTTTAAGTGTGGTGTGCATCATTTCAAAAATTGTCTCCTTATAATCAATATAGACTTTTCTGTGTTTGTTTCTAAACCCATTATAGATTCAGCCATTTTAGTCAGGCAATCAATAAAGAAAGCTGGATGCTCTCCTTTATTTTGCACAAATACCTCAAATTTTCTCCATGCATTTGGTTTTGAGCAACATATCTTAAGGGCTTGGAGTTAAGTCCTCCTTGCATTTCCTCAAGTAGGTCATGCTGATAGGATTAGAAAAATCAAAGATATCCCTTTGCTCCTCTGTAGGCCAACTTGTCAGGGCAGTTTCTGACCTAGTCCTATTAATGAATTGGTGATGCTCATGGGAACTAAGAAGTTCTACCAAAAGAAATTCCACATCCTAAAAATCGGGTTCAAAAATTCAAAAAGCACACTTCAGTTTTTTTCTGAGTTTTACAGGGCTTGTCAATAAACTTTGAAAATCTTTTCTTCAGGGAATCTAACTCTGGGGTAGTAAATTGTCTATGAACCTTTGAATGCAACACACCAACTGTACTTGATATCATGGTAACATCTTTGAGTGGAAAACATTTCTCAGCTTCACTATTTCCCTTAATGTCCTTGTCACTGTCATTTCCCTGTGCATTAGATTTTGCTTTCTTGACCTTTCTGTCTTTCTCTTTGGGTGCATTATCTGCCTGACCATTTCCCTTATCCTTAATCTGATCTAGCCATTTTGCCTTCAGAAATTCTTCAAATATGATCTTAACTAAGGTTTCAAAATTTGTATCCACTACCATGATCTGTGCTATATGATTAGGGAACACAAATCTGTAAATGTCCTTAAGGTATGTCAGTCTATATTGCAGCCATGAAAATGAAGTAGATCTGTGTCAGAATTTGCCAGAGAATGCTTTCTTTTTGAAATGGCATCTGTAGTATAAACATCATGGTGTTGCTAATATATTCTACTGAATCTACTATCATGTTAGTCATTTTGCTATATAAGATATTATAAAACCAATGGCCTACAATAGGTGCCAGAACTACTACCCCACAGATCACTTGCTTGAAAATCTTTGCTGTTGTTTTAGGGATTGTGAAGTTCAGTCAGTCTGGGTATCAAACTGTAATAAATAATAATTGACTATATTGATTGGTAATTGATAACTAACAGATCAGGCATTTATCTTCTTTCCCTCCCTTCCTCCCTTGGCCTCCCTCTTCCAGCCTCCCTCTTGCCAACCTCCCTCCCCTTTGTTGATTCTCCTTCTGGTTTCTCTAAATCAACTCAGGGTAGATTTATGATGTCTCCAATGAAAATACTTTTCTCACCTTTATCTTAAGTATGAGGGTTTATTTGAGGATGACAGGAAGGGATAAGGAATTGAAGTTAGAGGGTTGGGGGTTTCCCTAAATACTACAGTGAGTCTTAGATTGGAGGAAGTTTGAATATAGTTCAAATTGAGAGGAATGGTTGATAGGTCTGGAAGTTCAGTCACTATCATCAACGGAGCAAGTCAGAGAGAAATCTAGACTTTTGTCCTTCTTTCTTCTGCCTTCAAAGTCACCTCATACAAGCCACACAGGGTCCAGCCAGCAATTGGTTTTTGCCTCCAACTGTTTCTCCTTGTAACATTCCAAATAGAACCCTCTAGTTTGATTGACAGGTCATCACTCAGTTACTGCTTCTGCCTTTTTGCATGCTTCCCAATTTCTCTCTTCCACATGACAGGCAGAGACAAGTAAAACAGCTTGATGCAGAAGTTAAAAACATCATTTCTCAGATAAAAAGAGAGATAAGAGATTTAGTGAAGAAATATATAGTAACCACACATGAAAAAAAAAGAAATCAAGTCAAAACATTCTTGGAAAAATTTTTCAATGCAGATTGGGAACAGGGATTGAATTTTGTAAAAGAAAAAGTCAGAAAAAGTCACATAAACTCAAGCAGGAGTTAGTGAGAGATACAGAAAAACAAATTTCAATTCTCTGCAGCAGAATGATTGTAACAGAGAATCAAAGCCCAAACTTACTGTTACCAATGAGGTTACTGTTAAGAGAGATGCAAATACTTTGGAAACATTCACAGATTTGCATAACAAAATCCCTGAAAACTCACTAAATTCTTCAAATAGTTATATGGTACAGATCTCCTTAAAAAAACACCTAATTTGAATCCTGAAGATAAAACTTTCCATCCTTCAATGACTGATTTAAGCAATACAAAATTTAATGAAAATGAAGCTGACATTACATTTGAAAATAATAATCATATTCAAAGTAATGGAAGTGAAATAACAGTTAAATTTGAAAAGAGGAATGGAATGAAAGACTTAGTAACTGAAAGAACAGCCAGAGGTTCAAATGGCAGACTTGAAACCAACATTCTAAGTGGAGGAGGAAGGGGACCTGGCCAAGTAAAATTATATGAACTGAAACATAGTTTTAAACTCATGTTCTAATGAAGTATTGGATATAGTACAATCAACCTCAAATAAAGATCTCATAGGAAATGATTTAAATCAATATATTCCATTATTATTATTTATTACAAATTGGTACCCCGACTGACTGAGGTTCACAATTCCTAAAACAACAGCAAAGATGTTCAAGCAAGTGATTTGTGGGCTAGTAGTTCTTGCACCTATTGTAGGCTATTATATCTATAATATCTTATAAAGCAAAATGACTAACATGAAAGCCGATTCTGTAGAATACATTATCAATACCACTATGTTCATACTCTGGATGCCATTTCAAAAAGAAAACATTCTCTGCAAATTCTGACACAGGTCTACATCATTTTCATGGCTGCAATATAGACAGTGACCTATCTTAAGAACATTTACAAGTGTGTGATTCCTAGAAAGACAGCACAGATAATGGTAGTGCATATAAATTTTGAAACCTTAGTTAGACATATTTTTGAAGAATTTCTCAAGGCAAAAGGATGAGATCAGACTAAGGATAAGGGAAATATCTGATCAGGCAGATAATGCACCCAAGGAGAAAGACAGAAAGGCCAAGAAAACAATATCTAATGGACAGGGTAATGACAATGACAAGGACATTAAGGCAAATAGTGAAGCTGAGAAAATTTTTCCACTCAAAGATGTTACCAAGATACCAAGTACAGCTGGTATGTTACATTCAATGGTTTGTAGGCAGTTTATTATCCAGGAATTAGATAACCTGAAAAAAAGGTTTCTAAAGTTTATCAATGATCCCTATAAAACTCAGAAGGAGCTGAAGTGTACTTTCTGAATTTTTGAACCCAATTTTCAGCATGTGAAATTTCTTTTGGCAGAACATTTTATCCCCCATGAGCATCATCAATTCATTGATAGGACTAGGGCAGAAACTACCCTGAGAAGTTGTCCTTGGAACAAAGGGAAGACTTTCATTTCTCTAATCCCATTAGCATTACCTACCTGAGGAAATGCAGTGAGGACTGGCTCCAAGCCCTTAAGATGTGTTGCTCAAAACCAAATTCATGGGGAAATTTTGACAGATTGGTGCAAAATAAAGGAAAACATCCAGGTTCATTTATTGATGGCCTGTCTGAAATGGCTGAAATGTCATAGTGGACAGACTCACTCGATGGACAGAAGCATATCCATCAAAGAAAAACAACACTGGCATGGTAGTGAAAACATTGCTTAAAGAAATAGTTCCTATATAAGGCATTCCAGACACCATAGACTCACACAGGGGATGTCACTTTTCATCTAGCATTTTACAAGTGTATAAGTTTCTGGGAATAAAGGATATTTATTTGAATTATTCGTTGCTCTCTAAGTATGTCCTATTCATTGGTCTAATGATTATAAAGTTTTTAAGCATCTCCAGTACTTTAAGCATCCTAAGTACTTTAGTTTTTTAGGTCTTTCAAGTATCATAGAAATCTTACATATCCTAGTAATTTTCCTTAATAATAATGTAATCAATTTAACCTAATTGTTTCCTTTGATTGCCTTAAATCTATTAAATGCTTTAGATATCTCTTGTACCACATAAATCTTATTTATCCTAATTATCAATTTCCCATGCAGGGATATTATTAGTTTTTCTCCACTAATTCATTTGAATTGTTGGTTTTTTTTTAAGTTATTATTTTTATTTTACCTTACTATGCTTCTTTTGAGTATTGAATTCGGTCATTCAATTTTCTTTTTTTTTATATTGGTTCATTGACAGGAATGCCTAGAAATTCATTATTTTATTAAATATATATTTCTTCTCCTAGAGAATAATGCTCAAATTCACTGGGTAGGTGATTTTAGATTTGTAGGACTAGGTCCTCTGCCTTGTGGAATATCATATTCCACACTTTCTTATCCTTTAATATAGAAATTATTTGGTCCCAGAACATCTCATTTGTCATTCCACTATATTTGCTTTTTTCTGGTTATTTTTAATATTTTCCATTGTCTTCAGAGTTTTGGAATTTGGCTATAATAATCCTGGAATTTTTAACTTGGTAATTGTTTTTAGAAGGTTATCAGTGGGAATTTTCAATTTCTATTTTCCTTTTCTGTTCAGGAGCATCAAGGAAATTCTTTTCTGATAATTTCTTTCAATATAATGTACAGATTGTTTTATCATGGATTTAAGGAAATTTAAAGATTTTTATATTATCAATACAGAATTTATTTTCCATTTTGTTCTTTTTGTAGTGGGAGGTTTCAGATTATTTTCTATTTTTCATTCTTTTGAATTTGTTTTACTATTTGCTACTACATGATAACATCATTAACTTCTATTTCTAATTTTTAGGAAGTGATTTTCTTCTTTGAATATTTTTACTTCTTCTTAGACAATTATTTTTCTGTTTGAGGTATATTTCTTTTTTAAAGAAGTATTCTGTTCCATAAGATTTTGTCCTTAACTTTTTTTCTTTACTAATTTTTCTTCTAAACTTCTTATTTATTTTTATTTCCTTTTTAGAGCTCTTCTAGGAGTTCATTTTGGGCTTGATATCATTTTACATTTTCCTTTGAGAATGTTTACATTTTTATATTTTTAGTTACTTCAGAGCTTGCATTTTGGACATTTCTATTGCTGAAATGTTTTTATAACATTGGGTTTTTTCTATGGCTGTTGCTACTTTGGAGGTTATTTTTCCACTTAATTTTGTCTGTATTTTGTTTAAATCTGTTCCTTGAGTGGACGGAGTATTGTCCCACAACTGCACTTTCCTTGTGATTGGCTCAGCTGCCTTGGACCCAGATTGAGCTCTCAGCAGAATCAGACTTATTGTCCTTCTGTCTGGAGGTTTGCAGCTATTCAGTTCAGATGCTATTTTTGAGGAGTCAAGTTGGTGTTTGCCCAATTGAACCAAGGCAAGACCTTCACGGGTTGTCCCTTACACTGTTGTCCACATTGAGTCATATGCAACTTTTATTATGACTGAACCACAAGGGGCAACTTTCCTCTCACTGCCAATATATTGAAATAATTTCTGCTTTTCCCCTGCTGAGGTTGGACCAAGCTGGCTGCTCTTTCCTCTACAACTTGAGCTGTATCACATCCAGGTTCCACTGAGATTTGTTCAGTACTTTCTCTTCGTACCACAGTGAGTTTAGTCCTCCTTCTCTCTTTCCACATTTTTCTGAGCTGGGGCATTGCTTCACGCTTTCTTCTGTTGTTTCTGCTGCTCTAGGATTAATTTTGAGGTATTTTTCCAGGCTGTGTTTATAAATCAGAACATAAAAGACAAATGCTGGATAAATGGATAATAGTCTTAAAGGGAATGGCATTAGTTGGGGATGAGAATAAGAAACATGTGTTCAGGTCTGAAAATTCAAAGAGTTGGACATTGAGAGTTAGAATTTGTCAGACAATGGGATCAGTCAGTGAAAAGGCACCAAATATTTGGGAGATAGATATTTTTTTTTATGTGAAGAAAATAGGTAGACCAGTATGGATGGATTATTAAGAACAGAGAGGTATAGTATGTAAAGAAAATGGAAAAATAAGGAAGGAGCTAAACTGTAAACAGTTGTAAATGACAAAGGACTTTTTTATTTAATCCTGAAGATTATAGGTAGTCTTATAAATAACTTATTAGAGTGGAGAGAGATTTGAAACATGGAGACCAATCAGATTATAGGAATTGTCTGTATGCAATGTGATGAGGGACTTCACAGGAGTTGTGTTAACTCTATTTTCAATAGTAGGAAATGTATGAAAGAAATATATAGAAATGAATTTTACAATATGACAATAAAATCATGGTAACAAAAATTAGAAGATATGGTTACATATGTGGAATGAGTGAGAGATATGAGTCGAGGATGACATCAAAGACATAAATCATGGTGGCTTGAAAGATGGTAATGTCTACAACACTAACAGCAAATTTCATTAGATGGGAAGTTTCATAGGTGGAGAATTAATGTGTTCTATTAGGAACATACTGAACTTGATGCCTATGCATCTATGTGATTCAATATGCCCAATAGGCAGTTAGGCAATAGAACTCAGGAGAGAGATTATAATTAAATAGATAGATGTAGAAATCAATGAAGCTAATTGAAGAAGGGAAGTTGTCAATCAGGATAAAATTTTTATCAAAAATCTCTGATATCCAAGATATATAGTAACTCAGTACAAATATGGACCAAGAGAAATTCTCCAGTGGATAAGTGTTAAAAGGATATAATAAAATTGTTCTGAAAAATATAAACTTTAGTCATATAAAAGGCTGCTCTATGAAGGCAGCTGGGTAGCTCAGTGGATTGAGAGCCAGGCCTAGAGATGGGAGGTCCTGGGTTCAAATCTGGCATCAGACATTTCCCAGCTGTGTGACCCTGGGCAAGTCACTTAAACCCCATTGCCTAGTCCTTACTGCTCTTCTGCTTTGGAACCAATACCTATTATTGGTTCCAAGACAGAAGGTAAATGTTTAAAAAAAGGATGTTCCAGTCTCTAATAATCACTATTCTGTAGGAAATGATGAATATGAAATATTTAAAGAAGGAGAAGACATGCATGAGCTGATACAGAATGATGTAAGCAGAACCAGGAAAATTATCTGCATGAACAGGACAATAATATAAAGAGAAAACACAAAAAATGAATCAAATACTTATCATTAATAAGTGGACCCTCATTAAAAATTAAGAAAATATATCTTTCTATTTTCTTTGCAAAGGTGTGAGACTATGGGTCTGAAACATCACTTATGCTATCAGCAACATTTGGCATTGATGAACCTTTTTTTTCACATTTTTTTAGTGTAAGAAATTATTTCTAGGTTGGGAGAAAGGAGAAATATGTATTCATCATTGTTTAACTCTTTCACTTATACTTGTTAAACTCATTTACCTTTTGCATTTTTTTCTTTGAGACTTTGCTTGTAGCTGTTTTGACAATATTGTCTTCTTACAAATTCTTCACCTTCCCTGTCACCATAGTAGTTTTTATGATCATTAGTTGTTTGTTTTTTTCCTCCCACTCTATTTCTTGACTTTGATCTTTATTTTAAACTTGGGCTGTGGTCACAGGATAGGAATGTGTCTGTGTCCTACCTTAAGCATCTGGATTTTACACACTGCTATTTTCAGAGCTAGTTCTGGTGGTCAGTAGTTTTGGATTCTTCTGTGGTGGTAAGATCTGAGTGTTTACACTATTCTACTAGTCTGATCTCTGGTTTTTACCCAGGAAGAGTTCCTCAGCCCTTGCTGTCACAAGTAATAGTGCTCCTTATGACCCTGCTCACTTGGATCTAAAAGCAAAGCTTATTCTCAGGCCTCAAGATCTATCTTTCTTGATGAATTTCTAGGATGTGAAAGATAAAATTGTAAAATAGGAATGAGGCAAGGAAATTAACCATGAAATTCATACCTAATTTGGAAAGGTCAAGAGATTTAATAATGCTATTAACATTTTACCTAAAACTTTATTTGATACATTAAGGGATATAGAGTTTATAAATATAGATTATCACTCCAAAAGGTGAAGGCTCCACTACTTCCATGTTTGCTTGTCTTGTTTAGTATTCAATATAACAATGGTAATTTTCATAGTTCTTTGTGGTTTGCAAAGCACTTTACAAATATCTCATGTCATCCTCAAATCTACTCTTGTTTCTTAGTTGCATGAACCCCGACACCTTATACCTGTGTGACCCTGGGTAAGTCACCACCCCCTTCCCCAGTTGCCTAGCCCTTACTTCTTTCTCACTCAGAAACTATACTTAGTGTCAATTATAAGACAAAAGGTAAGGGTTTATAAAAACTATGTTTGGAGGTTGTTAGTGCTAGTAGTCTTATTTTACAGATGAGGAAAATGAGGCAATTGCTTGTCTGGGATTATACCTCTGAATCCAGGTCTTCGTGTTTTACAATCTATTGCTTTACTAGTTCCACACCGCACTTGCCTATAATCTTTGAAAAATGATTAAACTACACACTTCTGTGTCTTTTAACATTCCATGAAATGGATAACCATGTAGCATGTAGGCATAGCATCAGTTATTCTCTCCTACTGTTAAATGATTTGCTTACTTCCTTTTCTAATGACACATTGTGGGACTTTGTAGGATCATAGAATTTCAAAGTTGAAATGGAATTCATCCATCATGTAGTTCAATCTGTATTTGAAGAAATAAATATTGTTGATGAATGATCTTCCCCCTTTTCCTTATAGACCTCCTATAAGTGGAAATTCACTACCTTTCAAGGTAGCCCATTCAACTTATGGGAAACCACTAATAAGTTTAACTTGGTTTTGTTTTCCCCATTAACAAGCCTAAATTTAACTTTTTGCAACTTCCATCATTGCCTTGGATTCTGACATTGGGATCCAAAATACAAATCCAAAATAACAATACTAACAACAACAAAATAATAAGTATAGTGTTTTACATAGTTTACATAGTGTTTTTAGTTTTTATTTTTTAATTTTAAAATATTTTCCATGTTCATATATTTCATTTTCTTTCTTGTCCCTCCCCACTCCCAGATCCAATAAACATTTCTACTAGGTTATACAAATGTTATCATTTATACCCATTTCCATATTATTCATTTTTGCAATAGAGCAATCTTTTAAATCCCCAACCCCCAATTATATATCCTTATAAACAAATGATAAGTCATTTACTTTTATTTTGTGTTTCTAATCCCACAGATTTTCCTCTCTATGTGTATAGCATTCTTTCTCTTAAGTCCCTTGGCATTGTCTTGTATTATCAAAGACCATTACATTCTATTGTTCGGCAATGTTTCACTTTCTGTATATAATGGTCTCTTTATTCTGTTCATTTTACTATGCATCAGTTCTTGGATATCTTTCCAGTTCATATAGAAATCCTCCAGTTCATCATTCCTTTCAGCACGATAGTATTCCATCACCATAATATACAACAATTTGTTCAGCCATTCCCCAATTGAAGGACATCCCCTCATTTTCCCAGTTTTTGACCACCACAAAGAGTGCAGCTATGAGTATTCTTGTACAAGTCTTTTTCCTTATTATCTCTTTGGGTTACAAACCCAGCAGTGCTATGGCTGGATCAAAGGGCAGACAGTCTTTTAGTGCCCTTTGGGCATAGTTCCAAATTGCCTTCCAGAATGGTTGGATCAATTCACAACACCACCAGCAATACATTAGTGTCTCAATTTTGCCACAACCTCTCCAACATGTATTATTTTTTTTACTTTACTTTCTTTTACTTTTACATTTTTTTTATTTTACTGTCATATTGGCCAATCTGGTGTTCTTAGTTTTTCAAGGCACTTTAACAAATTATCTCATTTTATCCTACTAAAACCCTGGAATTTGATCCTATTATCATCATCCCCATTTTACAGATGTGGAAACAAAGAGAAGCAGAAATTAAATGACTTGATAAAAGACACAAAGCTGGAAAATATCTAAAATATATTTGATTAAATAATCTTCCTAATTCAAGTCCTCTATTCATTGCACCACCTAGAAACCTCAAAAAGATGAAGCATATTATGTATAATATAGATATGTAGATTTAATCTCTCTCAAGATGGCTCTTAAAACATTTAAATATAGCTACTTTCCTCTATTGACTTGTCATCGCCAATTTCTTCAGCTATTTGAAGGTCATTTAGTATGAATTTTAGGTCCTTCAACATCCTGATTATATTCTTCCAAATTCTTCTAAATATTAGTATTCTTCCAAAATTGTGGAATCCTGTATGGAATTCAATGCTGTATTCTCATCATTTTTCATGTTTGTGTATGGGTACATACTATATCCTATCATGAATCTCTCCATTATGCTTCAGGTCAACTCAAATTTTGTCTCTTTGGAGAACGCCTAGTTTTTTACATTTATACACTCACATTATCAGTGAGAGAATATGGTTGTTACAAAGACACAGTAGTTAGCATGAGAAATAAACTTGGCGATATTAAAGGTATTTCACAATTTCTCAAAGGCAAGCCAATTTGCCATTACTCTCATTCAGTTTTTGTCCAGGTGTCTATCTCCATTGTCTAGTTTAAATATACACATGAAACCATTTAAACAATCTTATCATCTAATGGAGTATCCTGACTTGTAATATATATCATCCACATAGTTTTTCCTATGTGATTTGTCAGACTTACCATTTTGAGAGTCCACTGATCTCACTCTATAAGCTCTGGAATTTTCCTAGGTTAGATGTAATAAATAAATTCTCATCCACAAATAAGATCATTCTAGAGGACCTGTTTATATATGGTTAGTTTCTCTTTCAAAATACTTTCCATATTGGCATATTTTAGCCAATATTTTCTTGAAATGATACTGCCTATTATATTTTCCAAATTATTATTACTTTTTTTTTTGCATTTCCATCTGCTTGAGAGCTTACCTTCAAATATTTGTGCCTTCTTCATGGCTTTCTTCTGGATATTATTTGTTTTATGAAGACATATTTTTCCATTTTTTAAAATGGAGAAACCTTCTCCTATAGTCAATCAGATATAATAAGTTTAGAATAAAAATTGAGTGGCTCCATTGCCAGAAATAAAATTAGATAACTACAGAAATACTGGGGGATATGGGTTTTTGTTTTTCAATTGTCTTTCTTACAGTTTTATCTATAGATGATAGGATTTTCTGGCTTTGTCAGATTTTATACTATATTTTCAGAAGATAAAAATTAATTTTTGCTTTTCACTGCTTTTTGAAATACCATTTTGTTTTGTGTTATATTTTTAGAAAAAAAGACATTTTAATGCACCATCTCATATTACAGTTAACAATTTAATTTTTTGTCACATATTTTGGACATTTGACAGAAATTTTAAGACTTAGGCATATCATTGGGCTGAAGATGAAAAGACAAAATGTTGAACATAAGGAAGTATCAGCTGGTTCAACACTTAATGAATAATTTGGACCTTCAAAATGAAGATAAATGAAGAGAAATCAGTGGGTTTTCACCATATTGTGTTTCAAAAGAATTGGTTCTCTAGTCAAAGACTACTTTTGTGACTTTATTAAGGTAGTAACTTTGGAAACATAAGACCTCAGTTTTCTTCTCTGCAAGATAAATGAGTTGGGATAACTAAGAAATCTAACTTTATAACCTAAAAATATCTGATCTATTTAGTTTTCTACTAAGAACTTAGTTATGCCCTGTAATGGACTTTAAAAATCTATTTAGATCTTCTTTGCTAATATAAGAGATATTGACATTTTAAATATAATGGAGACCTATAATGATGAAAGCAACATAGTGTAGTGGAAAGAATAATGTATTTGTAAGTAGGGAGTCTTTGTTCAAATCTAAACTCATCTCATAACTAGTTCACTATATTCAATGTTCCTCTCTAGGCTCTTAAAAAGAAAAGTTCTCTCAATTAATAAATTTATCATAAATATAAATTCTAACAAGTAAAATTCAGAGAATTATGGAATGGAAGAAATTTATATTATCTTTTTCTACTAATTAATAGCAACTAAACTTTGAAGATTTACTAACCCTAAGCTTTTAAAAATATAATAAATAGTGAAATTAAAAAATTTGTTTAGGAATTTACAATTAGAATATTAAGTTTACGGGAGATTTTAGTCATTATGTAATCTAAGCCTCTTATTTTTCAGATAAGGAAAATTGAGCCAGAGAGGTGAAGCAACTTTTCCATGATTATACAACAGGATGCTGGTGATGTATTGAATAGAAGGTGGGTTTCCAGATTCCCAACTCAAAGCTTTGTTCACTAGGTATCACTGCCTACATTCTCATACTAATTTTATTCTGAAAATCTAAGCTAGAATAACTTTCCTAATATAGTCTGAATTTTTCCCACAGGGTCCTTTAATGTCAAGAACAAATCCAACTTCCTCAACTCTGACCTTTAACTGTCAGTTTCAAGAAACATTTCTATGACTTCTCTTTTCTCAAAGATTTTTTTCCCTAAAAGAATGAAATCAGTAGCCTTATGCTATTTCCACAGAAAAGAAGGAAGAATAAAAAGTCTGTGATCTATTACCATATTTTCCTACTAGAATGACAGAATGCTTGTTATGATTAGTTGGAGTATTCTCCAGTCATAAGGAATCTTTTTTTTTCTATTTTTACCCATTTGATGAAAAAAATTCAATCACCCAGTAAGTATTTTAGGCACCTAATATGTTCAACAAAGTATGCTAAAGGTTGGAGAGAGAAAAATAAAGAATAGAGCTCCCACGACTGCCAAAGAACTTACATTCTAAAAAGGGGGAGAAAACACATACCTAAGCATATACAGTATAAACAAAAATGGAATAAATATAAATATAAACAAATTTGTTAAATACAAGATAGTTTGGTATGGTGGACACTAACAGTTGAAGCGATCAAGAAAGGCTTTATGCAGAAGATTGTGCTTGATATGTGCCTGAAAGGAAGAAAAGAACTTTATTATATTAATATAAATCAAAAGTGAATTCTAGGTATATGTGCTAGCCAGTGCAAAGGCTAAGAAATTAAAAAGGAAGTTTCACTGAAGGGAACAGAAAGAAACCCAGTTTGGCTGGAGGGCAATTTGGGAATGGGAGAAAAGTCCAATAAAGTTGAAAAGACAGGTTGGGTCTAGGACAGCACCTTGGGAAGTGCTCAGAATGAAAGCTTATGATATGAATGATAAGACAATAAATGAGAATGAAGAGAGACTAGACAATTAGGGAAAGAGCCAGAAGAGAGCATTCTAATGTTCTAATTTTTTTTCCATGAGTGACTTAGAGAAAAAGCATATTTGGTACACAATCCTGAATTTATTTATCAACTTTTATTATTTGTGAGAGAATTTAAAAACTTTCTTAATAACTACATATGATGGCCCTAGATCATAAATATTATATAGATAGAAAATAATATATAGGATTATGCAATCAAGTTACCCATTTTAAAGATGAAAACATCAGAAAGTTAGTGATTGGCTTTAAGTATTTTATAACATTTCTTCAGTAACACAGACAAATTTTATAGAATTTTTAAAAAGAATAAGGTGGTTTTAATAAAATCTGTAACTGAATTCATAAGTAGAAACACAAATTTATCATAGAAATGAGGATTTAGGATCAGAAAGTTTCTTATGGTCCATTTTTTTTCAGCTCACCCGTTTTTCTGTGGAGAAAATTAAGACCTGGAGAAGTAACGTTCCCAAAGTTACTGACTCAACTAATTAACAGAATTTGTAATTGTACACAAGTCCTCTGATACCAGAATCAATGCTCTTTGCATTATACCATGATGAAGCTTCAATTATTTTTCTATTCAATGATTTCCTTTTTATGAAGTCCAATTTATTCAGTAATTCATGAACCAGTTAGTTTATTACATTCAAAGTTGTGTCATCTTAGCTTCATGCTCTTTAATGATCTCAAGCCTTAAACATTTCTGTTAATTCTAAAAATAAATGGCAAAGAAAGAAATTTCACTTAATTTAAAGTAAGGTGTTTTTTTTTCATAAAATTACTCCAAGAACACAATTAAAACAAACCATCCAAATAATAAATTAATCTCATGGAAAAGAATAAGAAAGGAGAAAAAAAAGAGGAGAAGTAGAAGTAAGAGAAGGAGGGGGAGAAGGAGAAAGATCAGTAAAGGAAGACATAGAGAAATTAACAAAATTTAAAAAGCTATTCACAATGAAATGTGAGGAAATATAGTTATCATAAATCATTTTGTCCAAATATGTGATGATAAAATGAAGTTAATAAAGAGTTATTAAAATATAAAATAACTAGATTAAGAATACAGGAATTATAAACTCTTAACCATCTACTCCCAGGAGCACAAACTGAATAAACCATAAATTATTGGCCAAAAGAAGGAGGGAACAGATGAACATTGATTTAAAAGTTAATTTTATCAAATATTCAATAAGTAATCTGTTCCTTTAGTACATAATTTATTAATAAAAATGGTAAAGGAGTCACCTTTCAGAAACTGCTTATTTGAGACAAATATTGTCCTTATACTCAAACATGGGAGAGAGAAAAATAGAGAAAGATACATGCTATTGTGACTAGAGAATATTGACAAAAAGACAGAAAAAACTTCAGTAATGCATTCAATCTATTCCTTTGACCAATATAGGTTTGAACCAAAAGATAAATACTTTTACAAACATTAAAATAATGAAGAACATATATAATTATGCAAAAAGCTATTGACAAAATATAAAATCAATTTTTATTAAAAATGGTAAAAGATATTAGTTCCCATACCATATGCTTCATATTTCTATAATATCCTTCACAAGTGTACCTTTCTTTCAACTTACACAAAATTACCCAGTTCAAGCCTTCAAGTTTTACCTATAGTCTTTTGAATCCTTCAGTGCTACATTTTCATGAGGAGATTGGACCAATTTATTTTTTAAACAAATAAAGATTTGTAGTCATTTACTGTAAGGGAAATACCTTTTTTCTAAAAAGAATACACTAAAGTAATATCTTTATATAACTACTTGCATCAAACTTAATAGTAAAATTTCACCTAAGTAAATTTCATTTTCCATTTTCCATTAATGCATTGGATTAGTTCAGAATTTCCCAATGCTGCCTCATTAAACTTTTGATTTTAGAAGAAAAAAAAAAGAACATGAAGAATATCCATTTTATTAAATAAAACCTTAAATCATTCTTGGAATGTATGAAAATAATAGTGGCAAAAACATATAGAAATAGTATATAGGATAATCCAATATGAAATATACCCATCTTGGCCATGACTTCATCTTCCAAACAACTGTCAAAGATACTCTTCTATTGCACAGATCTGAAGCTATCATTCCTCTACTTAAACTTAAGTGTCTCTTTGCTATTTCTATTGGTGTTTAAGTCCTCTATCACCTGATATCAAACTACCTTTTAAGCTTTTAAAAACAATACTCCCCATAATTTGAACCCTTCCTAACTTTTTAGACTTTTTAATCTTTATTACCCTTCATAAAGTCTAGTTTCCAGGCACATTGTCTTCCTTTGTGTTTCTCAAAATAACAGTCCATCTTCCATCAAATGTCTTTTTACTGGTTGTCACCTTCACCGGAAATAAATTTCGTTTTGACTTTTGCTTTTCAGTTTTCTTGACTTCCTTCAATTCTTGAATCCAATCCAAGCTTCTACAGCAGGACATTTCTGTGCTTATGCCTTCACTTCTGGAATTATCTTCCATCTACTCTATCTCTGTCTTTGACTTTCTAAATGTGTGTGTGTGTGTGTGTGTGTGTGTGTGTGTGTGCGTATACCTGGAATGTTCTCTTTCCTCATCTTTAATTCTAATTTATTTCCCAATTCAGCTGAAAAGACACTATCTTCATGAAGCTTTTTCTGATCTCCCTAGCTGCTAAGTCACTCCCCCCCATATGACTTTGAATATTTTGTATAATTTGTATATACCTATAAATGTACATGTGTATATATGTCTCTCCTAATATAATTTAAACTTAATGGCAGGGATTATATCACTTTTTTCTTTGTACCTTCAGTGCCTAGCATATTGAATGTAATTAATAAATGCTCGCTAATTGTTTTTTAAAATATATTTTATTTGATCATTTCCAAGCATTATTTGTTAAAGACATAGATCATTTTCTTTTCCTCCCCCCCAACCCCCCATAGCCGACGCGTAAATCCACTGGGCATTAGATGTTTTCTTGATTTGAACCCACTGCTTTGTTGATAATATTTGCATTAGAGTGTTCATTTAGAGTCTCTCCTCTGTCATGTCCCCTCAACCGCTGTATTCAGGCAGTTGCTTTTCCTCAGTGTTTCCACTCCCATAGTTTGTCCTTTGCTTATGAATAGTGTTTTTTTCTCCTGGATCCCTGCAAGTTGTTCAGGGACATTACACCGCCACTAATGGAGAAGTCCATTATGTTCGATTATACCACAGTGTATTAGTCTCTGTGTACAATGTTCTCCTAGTTCTGCTTCTCTCGCTCTGCATCACTTCCTGGAGGTTGTTCCAGTCTCCATGGAACTCCTCCACTTTATTATTCCTTTTAGCACAATAGTATTCCATCACCAACATATACCACAATTTGCTCAGCCATTCCCCAATTAATGGTCATCCCCTCGTTTTCCAGTTTTGGGCCACCACAAAGAGCGCAGCTATGAATATTTTTGTATAAGTCTTTTTGTCCATTATCTCTTTGGGTTACAAAACCAGCAGTGCTATGGCTGGATCAAAGGACAGACAGTCTTTTAGCGCCCTTTGGGCATAGTTCCAAATTGCCCTCCAGAATGGTTGGATCAGTTCACAACTCCACCAGCAATGAATTAATGTCCCTACTTTGCCACATCCCCTCCAGCATTCATTACTTTCCTTTGCTGTTATGTTAGCCAATCTGCTAGGTGTGAGGTGATACCTCAGAGTTGTTTTAATTTGCATCTCTCTGATTATAAGAGATTTAGAACACTTCTTCATGTGCTTGTTAATAGTTTTGATTTCTTTATCTGAGAACTGCCTATCCATGTCCCTTGCCCCTTTATCAATTGGAGAATGGCTTGATTTTTTGTACAATTGATTTAGCTCTTTATAAATATGAGTAATTAAACCTTTGTCAGAGGTTTCTATGAAGATTTTTTCCCAATTTGTTGTTTCCCTTCTGATTTTAGTTACATTGGTTTTGTTTGTACAAAAGCTTTTTAGTTTGATGTAGTCAAAATTATTTATTTTACATTTTGTGATTCTTTCTATGTCTTGCTTGGTTTTAAAGCCTTTCCCCTCCCAAAGGTCTGACATGTATACTATTCTGTGTTTACTCAATTTACTTATGGTTTCCTTCTTTATGTTTAAGTCACTCACCCATTTTGAATTTATCTTGGTGTAGGGTGTGAGGTGTTGATCTATTCCTAGTCTCTCCCACACTGTCTTCCAATTTTCCCAGCAGTTTTTGTCGAATAGTGGATTTTTTTCCCAAAAGCTGGGATCTTTGGGTTTATCGTATACTGTCTTGCTGAGGTCGCTTTCCCCCAGTCTATTCCACTGATCTTCCTTTCTGTTTCTTAGCCAGTACCAAATTGTTTTGATGACTGCTGCTTTGTAATACAGTTTAAGGTCAGGGATTGCAAGGCCCCTATCATATGTGGTTTTTTTTCATTATTTCCCTGGATATCCTTGATCTTTTGTTCTTCCAAATGAACTTTGTTATGGTTTTTTCTAAATCAGTGAAGAAGTATTTTGGTAGTTCAATGGGTATGGCACTAAATAGATAAATAAGTTTGGGTAGGATGGTCATTTTTATTATATTGGCTCGTCCTATCCATGAGCAGTTAATGTTTTTCCATTTGCTCAAGTCTAGTTTTAGTTGTGTGGCGAGTGTTTTGTAGTTGTGTTCATATAGTTCCTGTGTTTGTCTTGGGAGGTAGATTCCTAGGTATTTTATTTTGTCTAAGGTGATTTTGAATGGGATTTCTCTTTCTAATTCTTGCTGCTGAGCTGTGTTGGAGATATATAGAAAAGCTGATGATTTATGTGGGTTTATTTTGTATCCTGCAACTTTGCTAAAGTTGTTAATTATTTCAATTAGCTTTTTGGTTGAATCTCTAGGATTCTTTAAGTAGACCATCATGTCATCTGCAAAGAGTGATAACTTGGTCTCCTCCTTGCCTATTTTGATGCCTTCAATTCCTTTATCTTCTCTAATTGCTACTGCTAGTGTTTCTAGTACAATGTCAAATAGTAGAGATGATAATGAGCATCCTTGTTTCACTCCTGATCTTATTGGGAATGCATCTAGTTAACCCCATTGCAGATGATATTAGCTGATGGTTTTAGATATATACTGTTTATTATTTTTAGGAATGACCCTTCTATTCCTATGCTTTCTAGTGTTTTTAATAGGAATGGGTGTTGTATTTTATCAAATGCTTTTTCTGCATCTATTGAGATAATCATGTGGTTCTTGCTAGTTTGCTTGTTGATGTGGTCAATTATGTGGATGGTTTTCCTAATGTTGAACCAACCCTGCATCCCTGGTATGAATCCTACTTGATCATGGTGAATGATCCTTCTGATCACTTGCTGGAGTCTTTTTGGTAGTATCCTATTTAAGATTTTTGCATTTATTCATTAGGGAGATTGGCCTATAGTTTTCTTTCTCTGTTTTTGACCTGCCTGGTTTTGGAATCAGTACCATGTTTGTGTCGTAAAAGGAGTTTGGTAGAACTCCCTCTTTGCTTATTATGTCAAATAGTTTGTATAGTATTGGGATTAACTGTTCTCTGAATGTTTGATAGAATTCACTGGTGAATCCATCAGGCCCTGGGGATTTTTTCTTTGGAAGTTCTTTGATGGCTTGTTGGATTTCAATTTCTGATATGGGATTATTTAAGAATTTTATTTCCTCTTCTGTTAGTCTAGGCAGTTTGTATTTTTGTATATATTCATCCATTTCTCCAAATTGGTGTATTTATTGCCATATAATTGGGCAAAGTAATTTCTAATGATTGCCTTAATTTCCTCTTCATCGGAGGTGCTGTCCCCCTTTTCATCTTTAATGCTGTTAATTTGCTTTTCTTCCTTCCTTTTTTAATTAGATTGACCAGTACTTTGTCTATTTTGTTTGTTTTTTCAAAGTACCAGCTTCTTGTCTTATTTATTAAATCAATAGTTCTATCACTTTTGATTTTATTAATTTCTCCCTTAATTTTTAGGATTTCTAGATTGGTTTTCTGCTGGGGGTTTTTAATTTGATTGCTTTAGATTTGTTTCATTTGCATTTCCAATTGATTGATCTCTGCTCTCCCTTGTTTGTTAATATAAGCATTCAGGGATATGAATTTACCTCTGATTACTGCTTTGGCTGCATCCCAAAAGGTTTGAAAGGATGTTTTGCCATTGTCATTTTCCTCGATGAAATTATTAATTGTTTCTATGATTTCTTCTTTAACTAAACGGTTTTGGAGTATCGTATTGTTTAATTTCCAATTGTTTTTAGATTTGGTTTTCCATGTACCATTACTAATCATTATTTTTATTGCCTTGTGATCTGAGAAGGCTGCATTCATTATTTCTGCTTTTCTGCATTTGTGTGCTATGTTTCTGTGACCTAATGTATGGTCAATTTTTGTGAATGTGCCATGTGGTGCTGAGAAGAAGGTGTATTCCTTTTTATCCCTATTTATTTTTCTCCATATGTCTATTAATTCTAATTTTTCTAAGATTTCATTCACTTCTTTTACCTCTTTCTTATTTATTTTTTGATTTGATTTATCTAAATTTGATAATGGTTGGTTTAAGTCTCCCACTAATATGGTTTTACTGTCTATTTCTTCCTTCAATTCTCCTAGTTTCTCCATTAGAAATTTGGGTGCTATATTATTTGGTGCATACATGTTGGTAAATGATATTTCCTCATTGTCTAGAGTCCCTTTTAACAAAATATAATTACCTTCCCTATCCCTTTTGATCAGGTCTATTTTTGCATTGGCTTTATCAGATATCATGATTACCACTCCTGCCTTCTTTCTATCAGTTGAGGCCCAGAAGGTCTTACTCCATCCTTTAATTCTGACCTTGTGGGTGTCAACCCGCCTCATGTGTGTTTCTTGAAGACAACATATGGTAGGGTTTTGGATTCTAATCCATTCTGCTATTTGTCTATGTTTTATGGGTGAGTTCATCCCATTCACGTTCAAAGTTATGATTGTCATTTGTGGACTCCCTGGCATTTTGATAGCCTTCCCTAATTCTAACCTTTTCTTCTTCAGCTCTACCTTTTAGTCCAGTGATTTACTTTGAATCAGTCCCCCATGTCCCCTCCCTTGATGTTTCCCTTTTTAGTCCCTCCCTTTTTGTTCCCTCCCCCTCCCCCCTCTCTTTCCCTCCCTTTTTGTTCTCCCTCTCCCCCTCCCCCCCTTTGGTTTTCCCTTCTCCCTATCCTTGTTGGGTAAGATAGAATTCAAGATCCCAATGGATCTGGATGTTTTTCCCTCTCAGAGTTGATTTCCCTGAGATTAAGGTTTAAGTAAAAAAAAAAAAACCCTCTCTTCCTCTCCTTCTTATAGGAGTTTTCTTCCCCTCCCCTTCCCATGTGAATCTTTGTGTGAGAAAGATTATTCTATTTGGTCTTTCTTTACCCCCTATTTATACATTACATTTTCCCCACATGTTTGTATACATAGATTGATATAAATGTAGTCCTTATAGAAGAGAGTTTGAGTAAAAGAAGAAGTTAACATTTTTCCCCTTTCCTTAATATTTACCTTTTCAGGTATTCCTTGCTCTTTGATTTTTGGTATCAAACTTTCCACAGAGCTCTGGTCTTTTCTTTGCAAAAAGTTGGAAATCTTCTATTTTGTTGAATGCCCATACTTTCCCTTGGAAGAATATAGTCAGTTTTGCTGGGTAGTTGATTCTTGGTTGGAGACCCAGCTCTCTTGCCTTTCTGAAGATCATGTTCCATGCCTTACGATCATTCAGAGTAGAACTTGCAAGGTCTTGTGTGACCCTGATTGGCATTCCTTTATATCTAAATTGTCTTTTTCTGGCTTCCTGTAGGAATTTTTCTTTTGTTTGATAGCTTTGGAATTTGGCAATTACATTCCTGGGAGTTGTCTTTTCGGGGTTTAGTGTAGAAGGTATTCTGTGAGCTCTGTCAGTGGCTGTATTGCCCCCTTGTTCTAGAATCTCTGGGCAATTTTCTTTGATTATATCTTGTATCACCATATCAAGTTTGGTGTTTATTTCTGGCTTTTCTGGGAGTCCAATTATTCTTTTTTTTTTTTAATATATTTTATTTGATCATTTCCAAGCATTATTCGTTAAAGATCATTTTCTTTTCCTCCCCCCCACCCCCCATAGCCGACGCCTAAGTCCACTGGGCATTAGATGTTTTCTTGATTTGAACCCATTGCTTTGTTGATAGTATTTGCACTAGAGTGTTCATTTAGAGTCTGTCCTCTGTCATGTCCCCTCAACCTCTGTATTCAGGCAGTTGCTTTTCCTCGGTGTTTCCACTCCCATAGTTTATCCTTTGCTTATGAATGGTGTTTTTTTCTCCTGGATCCCTGCAAGTTGTTCAGGGACATTACACCGCCACTAATGGAGAAGTCCATTATGTTCGATTATACCACAGTGTATTAGTCTCTGTGTACAATGTTCTCCTGGTTCTGCTCCTCTCGCTCTGCATCACTTCCTGGAGGTTGTTCCAGTCTCCATGGAACTTCTCCACTTTATTATTCCTTTTAGCACAATAGTACTCCATCACCAACATATACCACAGTTTGTTCAGCCATTCCCCAATTGATGGGCATCCCCTCGTTTTCCAGTTTTGGGCCACCACAAAGAGCGCAGCTATGAATATTTTTGTACAAGTCTTTTTGTCCATTATCTCTTTGGGGTACAGACCCAGCAGTGCTATGGCTGGGTCAAAGGGTAGATATTCTTTTGTCGCCCTTTGGGCATAGTTCCAAATTGCCCTCCAGAATGGTTGGATCAATTCACAACTCCACCAGCAATGAATTAATGTCCCTACTTTGCCACATCCCCTCCAGCATTCATTACTTTCCTTTGCTATCATGTTAGCCAATCTGCTAGGTGTGAGGTGATACCTCAGAGTTGTTTTGATTTGCATCTCTCTGATTATAAGAGATGTAGAGCACTTCTTCATGTGCTTGTTAATAGTTTTGATTTCTTTATCTGAGAACTGCCTATCCATGTCCCTTGCCCATTTATCAATTGGAGAATGGCTTGATTTTTTGTACAATTGAGTCCAATTATTCTTAAATTATCTCTTCTCCCTCTATTTTCCAGATCTATCACCTTGTCGGTGAGATATTTTATGTTCTCTTCTAATTTCTTGGTGTTTTGGCTTTGCTTTATTAGTTCTTGCTTTAAAGCCTGGTTTTCTTTTACAGTTTGGTCAAACTGGTTTTGTAGATGCGTGAATTTCTTTTGCATTATTTCCCACTTTTCCTCCCAGAAGGCTTCCATCTTTTTGGTCATTTCTGTTTCAAATTCTTCATGGGTTTGTGGAGAGTTTCCATTTCCTTTGGAAGGTTTTGGAGCATTTTCTTGTATATCTTCTATCTTCTCTGTATTTTGTATTTTGGCTCCATAGAATGTATCCAAAGTCGCCCCTTTCTTCTTATTTTCCTTGGTATTTTGGGGCTTCTGTGCTTCTGTGGAGTTTGCCATCTCTGAATGTGTAGGATTAGCTTTTCTTATCTCTGTCTGGTGTTCAGAGGCTTTAGTCCTGGGCAGATTGTCGGTTCTATGAGCTTTCCCTGGGTTAAACTGAATATGCCTCACTGGAACTGGAATGGAAGGGTTGGACCACTAGGCCACACTCTCCCCCGGCCCTCTGGGTCGGGTTGCTTTTCAGAAGTTGCCTTCAGAATAGCTGGCCGTGAGGCTGTTTCCTTGGCCTGCGGGGGGATGGGCTTCGGCTTCCCAGAGCTCCGAGGGCGGGGACTTTCACTGAGACTTGGGTAGCAGGATCCAGCCGGTGAGGCTGTCTTGTCCGCCCTGAGGGTTGCTGTTGTTTCAGACGACCCTGCTCTCTGTGGGGGAGCTCGAGGGCAGTGACTTTCACTGGGCCTAGGATAGAAGGCCCTGAGGGTTGCTGTTGTTTCAGACAACCCTGCTCTCTGCGGGGGACCTTGAGGGCAGTGACTTTCACTGGGCCTAGGATAGAAGGCCCTGAGGGTTGTTGTTCTGAGGACCCTGCTTTCTGAGCCGGGCGGGGCTGCGGATTCCGGGAGCCTTGGACTCTGCGCTCCTACCCCTTAGGTCCGATTGATCTTGGGTTCAGGCTTTTGAGGGGGGCCGTACCTTTTGATCTTGGTTCAGGTCCAGGAGGAGGGTTCCCAGGGTCTATGCTGTTGATCATTTTGAATTTTGGCGCCTTAGGAGCTTATAGTTTGAGATCAGTCAGGAAGGGTTTTCCGGAGATCTGAACTTTAGCTTTCTCTAAGCCGCCATCTTGACCGGAACTCTAATTGTTTTTTAATATAATAGAAATTAACTGTTCCCCAAATAAGAATGTAACAATAGTAATCATTCATTAAAAACACCAGATTTCCCATAATCAGACAGGTAAAGCAGGGGTGATCATTGTCTTAACTATTATTTGATATAATTTAAGAAATGTGAGTTTTAGTCATCAAACAAGAAAAATAAATAGGCGAAATGAAAAAGGCAAAGAGAAAACAAAATTATGTTTATTTGTAGATTAGAGAATCTCAGAGATTCAAGAGAAAAAATAGTTATTCAGAACTATGTATAGCTTCAATAAAGAAATATAATGAAACTAAATCTACAATCCATTTAACTTACCATATATTGCTAATAAACAGAATAAAAGAAAATAGGAAGGGTAATATAATCTAAAATAATTACAAAAGTATAAGATATTTATGATTTAGATTGTTCCATATTCTAAATGTTTATATATGTGCATGCATATATGTATATATATATTTGAATATTTACCATTCTAAACTTTACAGAAATTAGGGAATATTTAAATAATTGAGAAAAAAAGATTCATTATTCATGCAGTGACTGTGTTAACAATAGTTATTTTATCAAATTTAATTTATAGATTTAGTGTTCTATTTTAAGCTGGAATAAAATCATAAACTTCATCTGAAAGAAGAAAAGATCAAGAATATCATTGGAATTGATAAAAAAAAAATGAATGAAGATGGCTTAGCCATGTCATACCTCAAACTATATTATGAAGCAGCAACTATCAAAACTATCTAGTATAAGCTAAGAAATAGAGTAGTGGATCAATGAAAGAGATTAGGCACTCAACACTCAGCATAATGACCATAGTAACCTAGTGTTAGACAATCTCAAAGATTAAAGCATTTAGAATGATTCATTATTCAACAAAAACTTCTCGGAAAATTGAAAACAGTATGGTAGAACCTAGGCATAGACCAGCACCCCAAAGGACAAAGTATACTCAATATGAACACAAGATTTAGAAATAAAAGGTGAAACTATAAACAAATTAGAGCAGCATAGAATAATTTGCTTGTCAGATTGATGGATAAGGAAAAAAATTATATCTAAATATGCCATAGAAAATATTGTGAGATCTAAAAGGGATAACTTGGACTACAATAAAAAGTCTTATACATACAAAACTAACAAAACCAAGATTAGAAGAGAAACTACAATGTAAGTGGGAAAAATTACAGTGAGTATTTCTAATAAGGCTTTATTTCTCAAATATATAGAGATCATGGTCAAATTTATAAGAATATGAAACATTTTCCAATTGGTAAGTGATCAAAGGATATGGATAGTGAATTCTCAGATAAGGAAATTAATGCTATATTTAGTCATGACAAAATGCTCTAAATCCTTATTAATTAGAGATATGCAAATTAAAATAAGTCTGAGGTTCAAGCTCAGACCTGCTGGACTGACAAATATGACAAAAAAGAAAAATAATTAATGTTGAAGGAGATGTGGAAAAATTGGGACATTAATACCCTGTTGGTAGAGCTATGAAATGACCCAATCAATATGAAATGAAATACAAAAACAAGGTCACCCTTGACCCAGAAATGACACTACTATGTCTGTATCCAACAGGGACCAAAGATAGGGGAAAAGGAACTACTTTTATAAAAATATTTATAGCATTTTTTTTTGTGATAGCAAAAAATTGAAAACTGAAGAGATGTCAGTCCATTGGGGAATGGTTGAACAAGCTGGGGTATAAAATTGCAATGCTATTGTTTCATAAGAAATGACAATATGATCACTAAAATTCCTGGAAATATTTACATGCAGTGGTATAAAGTAAAGTGAGCAGAACCAGAACACTGTACATAGTAACAGCAATAAACTGTGATAATCAACTGTGAAAGACAAAACTATTATCCACAATTCAAGGATCCAGAAGAATTGCAAGGGGACTCATGATGAAAAAAGCTATCCACTGATAGAGAAGGAACTGGAGAAATCTAAATTCTTCACTTTATTTTTTTCATAAATTTTCCTATAGGGTTAGGAATTTGTGTCTTTTCTCACAACATAATGAACATGGAAATATGTATTTTATGCTAATACACATATACCCTATATCTTACTACTTGTCATCTTTGGAAAGAGGCATGGCTGGGAGGGAGGGAGAGAGAATATGAATTGCAAAATGTCAGAAAAAATTTTAAAAATTTTACTGATATAATCTAGAAAACAAAAATAAAAAGCCTAAAAATAAAATAAAATACAACAGGTTGAATTGAAAATGTTTATAAACTGAAAACATACTTTACCAAAACTAACTCCCTGAAGGCAACCATGTTGTTATCTTGAAAACATCTCATTTTTGTAAATATTAATGTAGGAAGCTAGACCATGGTTGACATGATTATAGAATTCACCATACAGCAATTGTCCAAGTATTTCTGGCTTAAGCTTCCTCTCTCTCCACACACAGACTTTTTCTGTAATCTTAAAATTGTATACCAAAAAGGAAGAGAGAGGGGAAGATAATGTCTTCCAGATGACAGCTTTCTGGATAGAAAGTGAAGCCTGAAGCAAGAGAAAATTTTCATTAACATTCAGATTACATGTCATTTTGATTCACACTCCCTAAGCAAGCTAATTTGGTCCGTGGCCAACCTTCTTACAGTGCGATGACAACATACCAAGCTTTGCTGCCTCCCGTTCAGTTCATTGCTAATGATTCTTTGAGTGACAGCCACAGTCTCAGAGCTCCATGTGACAGTACGCCTGCAGGGCCCTGCAACTTTGGAGCTGCCTCTGTCCTCAGGGTCCTGCTGGGCTTTTTGCAGCAAGGATAGACTTGGACTTTAGGAACATCAACAACACGCAGTATACACACATGCATGCAAATATCTAAAGAATTAGTTTGATCTTGCATTTAGGACATGATGTGTTTTTGCCAATACATTGCACTAGTGGCTTAAAAAGGCTCGGTGATCATTTCAAATCTTCTTGGTGTTTCTTCCTCTTTTGCTGGAAGGGCAACCAAAATCAATTAACTGTCCTTCACCTAAACAATGAATTTTTATTATGCTTAGAGCCTTTGCATAGAATAATGATTTAAAAAAAGAAAACTTTAAAATATACGTTTTTATTAAAAGTAAAGAGTAGGTGGAGAGTTCTTATTAGGCAGAGAGATCTTGCAGAAGCTTTGCAATATTGCAGGATTAAACAGTCATGCTTGTGTGAAACACAATCCAGTTGCTTCCAACTCAGGTCCTTGCCTGGGGTTCTGACAACTCTCTAGCTATTGAAGAAATATAGCTTGGGTTCCATTTAACAGAGAGATGACTTATATAGATTCAGTCCTGGTATTCAGATGCTGTTAAAGTGGGATTGGCCCATTTCATTTCTCCCTATTATTTCCCAGAATTGCTCTTGTAAATCTCAAGGATGAAGTGATGTTTTGAGCAGTAAAATAAATAACATTCTTGTGTTTTATTTTACTTTCTAAACCAGGAAATTTCAGTGACCTAGAATGAAGAACTCTAAAATAAGTGCTTTAATATTAGGGTGGAAAGTGAAATTCACTAAGGAGAGATTTTAGCTTTAAACCATATAAGAATAGTTGTGGAAAGATATACATTTAAAATTTTTTGAAATATATTTTCATCCTAGTAAACACTTACTTGAGTTTTCTTTGCTTTAGGAATATTTATCTTCAACTATCATGAAACTATATTTTAGAAATGGTGTTATTTTAATTCTTTGCCAAGTATATTTGATAATTTAAATAATCTGTATATCTTTGAATTATTTCAGTAATAATTTAACAAGATTAGGTGGCAGAAATGTGCTGTAAAAGAATCTAAGATTTGTATCTCATTTCATGTTCCATTTTAAAATTCCCTGGATGAGTGTATAAATTCCTAAAAAAAATTCTCTTCGTTTGTGTAGTTATAAAACTTATACATCCTCTTCATACTTTAGAAATTATATGTGAGAAACTTTTCAAAAGGGGCTACTCCTTGGCCCTCTGCAGCCACTGAATCCCTCAATAGAACAGTAGCTAAATCATTAATACTTTAATAAAAACAGTCATGTGTGGTAAACATGTGAATTAAACAGAGAAGGATTCCAGTTCTTTGTGGTTCCCAAGTGAAAAGATCATTGGCAATGCCTTGTAAAAGGAAGGAACTATTAACATTTATGTTAACTAAGGTCAGAGTCTAGTAAACTCCATAAGACTCTAATTAGTCTAGCATAGGTGTTACCAGAAGCATTATTAGGTTAAAATCATAACCAGAGAAAGGACCTTCCTGGAAACTTGTTCTGAATGATTTAGGGGCTCAACTGCTATTCCTTCTCAGTCACCTCTCTCTTTCTGGTCTTACAATACTAGTGAATAATTATTCCACCAAACCCTATGACCTTTTTAGAGTCTCTGTTTTTGGTCTCTCCTAACATCTGACAGCATTGATCACTCCATTTATTCTTGAAACTCACCTCTCCTGTGTTTTCTGAAGCTATTGCATCTTAATTCTCATAGTTATTTGGTTATCTTTTGTCTTCTCTATCTCCTTCTCTTTCCTGACACTCTCAAATGCAGACATCTTTCAAACTACTTTCTAGAAATTTTTTTTTAATTTTCTGCCCTCTCATTTCTATGTACTCTGCTACAACAGAATCATTTATTTTTTTCTGTACTTTCAAAGATTATCTTTGTGACTTTGGGGACCATAGTGTCCATGTGGTTTTCTTGAAATATTTTTAAAGTGGTTTGCCATTTCCTTCTCCAGTAGATTAAAGCAAAGAGAGGCTAAATGACATGCCCAGGGTCACACAACTAGAAAGTGTCAAGTCTTCCTGACTTCAGGCTCAGTGTTCTATTTCCTGAGCCACCTGGTTGCCTTCTGTTGTAATATATCTGCTGAATATATGTGTAATATATATGCTGAGCTTGAAAGCAGAAAGACCTGGGCTCAAAATCTGTCTTTAGACACTAGCTGTATGAGCCTGAGCACATAATTTAGTTTTTTCTGTCTTATTGTTCTCATTTGAAAAAGGAGAAGGATGAACTAAGCATCCTCAAAAGTCATTTCCATCTGTTTCCTAATCTATAATCCATATCTCAACGCTAAATTATTTGTCCCTATTATTCAATTCTAAGCAAATGTAGACCTTTTCATTTGTCACACTACCCTCATCAGTTCAAACCCTCATAATCTGATTGCATCATCTACATTCCCAAACTATTTCAAAATTACAATAACATATGTTATATATTATGAAAAACATCTGAAAGAGAGCTAAATTCAAATCTCATTTCCAATGTTTAAGTAACTCTTTGATAGTGGGCTAAACACCCAACTTATTTGAACCTCAATTTATTCATCTGTAAAATTTGTATAATAACACAGTTAGTTACCAGGTTCAAAGTTTAGGAATATAATCCCAGTAGATTACAAGATTAGCCAAACTATTAATCATTTCATGAGCCTAGAGTGTTGTTTATATATATCAGAAGAATTTACTGACATGCTATTTGGTGGAGATTCTCTAGCAATTTACTTATCTCACTTTCAGATAGCCTACTGGAAAATAAAATTAAGATGATCACTCATATCACACCTTACTGCAAGGTTGCAAAGATTCTGTTTCTTGGGGTTTTTTTCAGGGGGTGGTGAAGAAATATGGGGAAAAGTGGGAAGAAAAAAATTTTAGCTAAATAAGGGGGAGGAGTAATGATGTAGGTAATTCAGAGGTATTTTTACTAATAAAGTAAATAAAGTTTAAAGAGATTTTCCAAAATTGGGGATTTAATTGAGAATTATTAGAAGAAAAATATCCAGACCGAGTTACTGATCCAGATTCTATTTCTGGAATGTAAGTGTAAGGAGACTACTTGATTAGATCATAGTCCTTATAGGTATGATGAATAAGCTATGTCTATTTTAATCTTCCACATAGACTTTGGAACTTACATACTTTATGATTGTTTCTTGTATTGTCTATTAAATATGTGTTAAAAAGATGAACTTTTGATTGGATGGTGAGTTTAAATTAGACATGCATTCAATCCAAAGGTGTTATAAAGATCAAATGAAATAATATATGTAAAGTATTTAACAAGCCTTATAGCACTATGTAAATTCTATTACACTTTAAAAGAATCTTTACCATCATCATTATAATTATTATTAACTATAGTCACAAGAGTTATTCCTATATTGTAATGACTTCATTCCTTGAGTCTTCTACTTTGCTCCTGATAAAATCAATGTTTATAAAGCAATACAGAGATGTACTAGTAAATGTTTAACAACCAGGCTCTTAAGGAGAAAATACACATATGCTTTAAAATTTGATGTGTATTATTAATGCATTCTTAAGTCTATAAAATCAGGAAATCAACCCTTGATTTGTAGTTTGCTGATTTCTATTCCCAATGAAAATTTGACATTCAGCTCATGGTATTCCTATAAAAGCTAACTCCAGCACACCATTGATTCAAGAGGTATTACCTGGCCAAGAGGAGCCTCTCTCTCATACTTTTCCTGCCTGGCTGCATTTCAGTGAGGAAGAAAATATTATTTTTAGTCTCTGTTGGGGGTGGGGGGAAGAACTAGCAACAAAAATTAATTGCTTCATATCAACTCATCAGGTGTGGAGAGTAGACAGCTGTCTTTCCTCTCCAGCATTGGCTGTACCTTTTCACATATTTCCATTTCATTGCACAAAACCTCATTGGAAAATATGGTTGGGGGAAGAAAGGATAAGAACTGGTAAACTATTGCTTTCAAATTACCTAATTAAAATGAACAAAATGTGTGAAAACCTTTCAAAGGCACTTGGCAGCTAAAGGGGTTGAGATATATTCCTCTACAGTTCAAGGTAGGTTTCAGAGAAAAGACTAGAAAAGAAAAACAATAAAAAAAACCAACTACCTATTGTTGCTATAAAGAAAGATCACATGTCAAGGGGTAGAGAGATTGAAGTACTCAAGATGGGGAAAATGTAATTTTCCTGAGACATTTTTTTAATTCAAAGTTATACCACAACTAAGGTGGTAGAAAATTAGGCATACTTGGATTATGATGCTTAATGTAGCATATCAGATAGTTTAGTATCTTGAAAGTATGATTGGTGTATTGATATTGTATTCTATGTATTCATTTACCAGACTCGTGGTCATATTACTTATTAATTACTGTAATTGCCAAATCTTCAGTCCAAAGGGCAAAAAGAATTCCTGATCAGGATATTATTTGCCACAGGGTCCTAGCTCACACCTTATTAGACCACATTCCTTTCCAAGTCACATATTTGATTAACCTCCTCCTCTTTTGATTATGTGATTATCAAATGAGTCAATGTTAAAGCTGATGCCATGTCACATGCTCATTAGTTACCTCCCACTCCACATTCCTAAACTCTCCAATAAAAGTTTAAAGGCATGTGTGGAGTATCCTCTCAATTCCATCTGAGGAGCACTGCAACATATAGTCCATATTTTTTAGCTCCTTGTCTCTGAGTCTTTATTCCTATGTCTCTCTCTTTCTCTCCTCTATCCATTTTCCCTCAGTTTCCAATCTCCTTCTCAGGTGTCCACCTACAAGAATTTTAAGATGTAACTCTTAAGAACCTAGAGAATCCAGGATCTTCTGAAAAACTCTCAAAAAATCTAAAAACTGCATCAGTTATCAAAGAATTAGGAGAATCCCTTACATTTTCCTTTACCCAGGCAAAGCATTTAGAGGATAACTGACATTTTGCAAAGACCCTGATATAAAAAAGTTTAGGAAAGGAGGAAGGAGAGGAAAATCATCATCCTGCAAGAGAAGTTGATAAAGTGAAAAATGCTAAATTAAAGGGATGAGTATTGGAGAGAATAGGAATTCTTTGATCCTAGCAGATAAAAGACTAAATAAAATTACATCCACATATAATGATCATTGTATAGATATGTATTAAACTAACAGGAAATAGAATGGGACACTGAAAATGGAGGAAGAAAGGAGACAAGAAGAAAGATAAGATCCATCATACAGTAATAATAAGGAAAATAATCTTAAAGACAAAAGTTCTGGGGGAGGAAGATGAATAAAAGTAAAATAAAAGAGAATACACAGACAACTAGGTGATGCAGTAAAGTTCTTGGAGTCTTCCTGAGTTGAACTCTGGCCTTGGACACTTACTAATTGGATGGCTCTGGCTAAGACCTTTAACCATATTTACCTTAGTTTCCTCATTTATAAAATGAGCTAGAAAAGGAAATGGCAAGCTGCTCCAATATCTTTGCCAAGAAAACCCCAAAAAGGATCAAACTCAGTTGGATATGACAGAAAAATGACTAAACAGTAAGAAAGAGTATAAACCTGGAAACATGAAAAGTTAAGGGGGAAAATAATTTGTAACAGAGTAGAAAACAGGCCATTTCTCTTACAGATGAAAATTTTCAAAAAAATTTTCCTCTTTTTAACACTTTCTTTTTGCATGTAAAAAATGAGGGATAAGAAAAATAGGGAAAGTCCAAGAGAGCAGGATTAGGATGGAAGGAAAAACCCAATTAACAATCATAATTGTAAATTTTAATGGGATGAACATGAATGAAAAAGGATAGCCAAATGGATTAGAAGAATGTAAAAATATATTATCTAAAATAACACGTGAAGTATGAATATTTACTAAGAATTCAAATAAAGGGATAGAGAAAAATCTAGTATGCTTCATCAGTAAAAAAAAAAAGTAGAGGTAGCAATCATGGTTTCATATAATAATGGTTAATATGTATAATTTTTACAGACAACCAAGTAAATAAACATTAGATATAAAATATATTGTATACAAAATCTTACTACATATTGGGGTATAAAGACCTCATTGAAGTATATAGAAAAGCAAAAATATTAAAAACATAACTTGCTAATCACAATGGAATAAATATATATTCAATGAGGAGAATAAACAATGTTTTAAAAACTGAATTGTAGGCCAAATAATTTAATTAAAAAGAAATGTTCGAACAACAACAAAAAAGAACAAAATACCCTATAGGATAAGTCAGATTCTCTCCACCTTTCCTTTTTTTCCTTTGTTGCTTCTCATCCAATTAACAATGTTTAAAAGAGGCTAACATATGTATCTTGTGTTACAAGAATCATTGCTCTAGAACCAACAGGGAAGTCAAGAAAATTGAAGACATATCACTGACAGTAGTCAGAGGTGAGACTTTTCCAACATAAAAAGGAATACTATTGTTTAACTCAACAAAAATTGATTTGACAGTCACAGTTGAATTGCTTATTCGCTGTAATGTTAACACTTTAAAAAACCTTTTCTGAAGACTCACAGAGATATAAGGAATATTTCACTAAATCTCATCTGGATATCAAAGTTTGCTTGTGGTTTCTATTTTCTGGCTTCTAGCAAGAATACTGATGGGGGTGGGGTATCTAGTTGCCTCAGTGGAAAGAGCCAGGACGAGGGAAAGAATATCTTGATTTCAAATCTGGCCTAAGTTACTTCCTAGCTGTATGACCATGGGCAAGTCACTTAAGCCACATTGTCTAACACTTACTATTCTTCTGCCATCAAACCAATACTGATCATTGATTCTAAGACAGAAGGGAGAGGTTAAAAGAGAGAGATTGTTGATTGATCACAATATCATTCATTTGGAATGGTGTTGGTCATCAAATATAGGAACTATATATATGAAGTAGATCAATCCTTTTTATTTTAAGAAAATGTCTATGGACTAGGAAAATAATACCCATTAAGAAAGTTTCAGTGAGGATGTGTCACCTAACCTGAGACTTTAAAGGGAAAAAGAAAATGATAAAGACCTTTTCAATCTTTTAAAACTTTATTCCTGGGGGCAGCTCAGTAGCTCAGTGGATTGAGACCAAGGCCTAGAGATGAGAGGTCCTAGGTTCAAATCTGGCCTCAGACACTTCCCAGCTGTAAGACCCTGAGCAAGTTACTTAACCCCCATTGCCTAGCCTTATCACTATTCTGACGTTGAACTAATACACAATATTGATTCTAAGATGGAAGGTAAGGATTTAAAAAAAAAACAACAACTTTATTCCTCTCTACATATTCTGTCAATTTAGTGACACTTACCTTTATGTTGTCCTGAGATTGCTACAGTATTTCTCCCAGCTTTTCACTGACTGTCCCACTTTGTGGGAATATTCTTCCTCACCACTGCCTCCTGACTTTCCTAGCTTCCTTCAAAACTCATAAAAATAGTGTGAACAGTATAGTTACTTACATATTGCCTTTTCCATTAAAATGTGAGCTCCTTGGGCACAGAGACAATGTGTTTTGCCTCTTTCTGTCCCCAGGATATATATCAATGTTGGACACATAATAAGAGATTGATACATGCTTGTTGATTGAATGAATGTTTGATTAGAGGAAATATGTTCCAGGTGTTGGAGATGGTGCATGGAAATACATGGAGGTAGAGGTGGGAAAAGGATAGAGGACATGAGGGAATTGGTGAGTAATTCATTTTGGCTGCTGCAAAGGGAGTCTGTGAAAGAGAGTAGTATGAAATAAGGATGGAAAAACAGGTTGGAGCCAGATTGTGGAGGACCTGGAATGCTAGCCTGTTTATATCTCATCCTCTAGGCAATGAGAAGGCACTACAAGTATAATAACCTCATCTGACCTGAACAGTAGAAGTTAACTTTAGGAGCAGTATGAAGGAGAGTTTTAAGAGTGGAGAGAATGGAGAAAGGAAAAGCAGGTAAGAGGTGGTCTCAATAGTACAGCCAAGAACTAAAGCCAACCTCAACTAGTCTAGTAGCCATAAAAATAGGAGAGGTTTAATGTAATGCTATTGAGAAGGTAGGATCCCAGAAATTCTCAACTAATTTTTATTTTTCAGTTATTTCATTCCTCTGATTTTATAACTAAATTTGGGGTTTTCATGGCAAAGATATTGGAATTATTTGCCATTTCCTTCTCTAGCACATTTTAGAGATGAAGAAACTAAGGCAAACTAGGTTAAATGAATTTTCCTGGGTCCATAACTTGTAAGGGCCTGAGGCTCATCTGATGAGTTGATCTCTATCTTCTTGACTCCAAGACCAGAAATCTATCTATTGCAGCACCTAAATAGGAATAAAGGAAGGAGAGAAAGGAAATATCAAAGATAATTTCAGTTTCAAGACTATAACTAGAGGTCTTTAAAGACTGGGAATATTTTCTATCTAAAACCCCAAAGTAGTCTCAAAACAATAGTTATCACTTTAAATTTATAGTGTTTTTCATTCTTTAATTCATTTGATTCTTACAGCAACCCTTTAAGTTAAGTGTAGTAATTATCCCCATTTTATATGAGGGAACTTAGAGAGGTTAAGTGACTTGCCCAGTGTGACACAGTAAATATATGATACAGGTTTCTAATTCATTAGTTCTTAATATCAGGTCCTTCAAATTATTTTTTTTAAATGTGAGAGGTTCTACTACAAACACATGGAATAAAAGAGATTTGAAATACCTGAAATACTAATTTTTCATATAATCCAAGAAGAGGGGAACAATCATCACATGCCATATCAATTAATGAAATAACAATAACAGCTTTCTTGATTTTATGTAATTCAGGACTGGGTCAAAGCTGTGGTGACTGGTAGGACATATTGGCATGCCAAGTGGCAGCCTTCACTAATAGCAAGCCATAACATAAAATTAAAGAAGAGAAAATTTCTTAAGAAGTTCTTCTTAAACCATTATCTGTGAAATATTATAAAAATAAATAGTGATACTTATAGTTCCATATAATTGGTTTACTTTTAATCCTGTTAATTTTATTATATAAATTTAAAATATTATTCTGAGAAGAGGCCTATAGATTTCACTAAACTGCCTAAGAGTACCATGACACTTTAGTGGTTCAGTTGTATTCAACTCTTCATGACCCAATTTGGGATTTTCATGGCAAAGATATCAGAATGGTTTGTCATTTCTTTCTCCAGTTCATTTTATAGATGACTATATAGAGGTAATCATTCAAGTGATTTGCCCAGGGTCATAGAACAAGTGTCTGAGGCCATATTTCAAACTAACTATAGGCCTAGAACTATCTACTGTACCAACTAGGTTCCTCTTCCAAGATACTAAAATTGTTAATAATTCTAGGGCAAGCAAAAGAACTTCACTTTAAGCAATAATGAATAAGCAGCAAACAGCTGGAATTTCCCCAGGGAATGAAGTCTATCTTTCTTTGACCATCAGTTTCTATATGTACCTCCAAAACATGGATTTTCAAAATTATAGATATTCTATCAATGCTTTTTCAACATCACAATTTTGTCAACATTTGTTAGTTTAGTGATTAAATAATTTTAATCACTTTTTAATCACTTTATACAACAGAGTTTTCTGCTCATGGTTTGAAAAATAGATCTTCCATTTTGTTTCCTTATGATTTATGGTCACCTTTAAATTGTTCCCACATTCAAATGATATGGACTAAACATCGACTAAGGAAACCAGTTTATTCTTATTTAAATATTCACAGTGATTGATACCAAGAATTGAAGCTATCTGAGGTAACTTGTAAAGAAGCCAATCACTAAGGGATCAGTGAAGGGAATCAGAAAGAGAATGACAATTTAGTAACCTTCAAAATTTATGGATGTAGCACCTAAAAATTTACCTGGAGTGGAGTAGGACTTTTCAACACATAAAAAGAAAGGACATTAAAATGTAGAGACTGAGGGACTGGGAAACCCTGAATTAGGAGGAAATAAGCACTGGTGGCAGTAGCAGTAGATATGAGTTGGAATTCTTCCATGAAGCTTAGAATCCTTTGTTCTATTCAAGTATCACTTCTTTAGAGACAGTTAGATGGATAGAGGACTGGCCAAAGCATTAGACTGGAATCAGGAAGACTTTTCTTGACTGCAAATTCACTTAGAATTTGCATGACCTTGGAGAAGTATGTTAACCCTATTTTCCACAGTTTCCTTATCTATAAAATGAGGTAGAGAAGGAAATGGAAAATAATTCTAGAATTTTTGCCAAGAAAACTACAAATGGTGTCACAAAGGTTCATACACAACTGAAAATGACACACATTGCTCACTCAAGAGAAAAGTTTTGATCAAAGTAATATAAAGGAAACAACATTCGATTTAAATTCACAGAAATCAGATTTGAATCCCAACTCTACTTACTAGGTCTGTTATGCTATGGAGAGAGGGAATGAGCTTGGTGCACGGACTACATAGTTAGAAGACCTTAGTTCAAATCTCAGCTTTGTTGCTTGCTCCTAGTATGAGTTAAATAAGTTATATAATCACCTTATAGCTAAGTTTTCTCAATTACTAAATGAAGCTTTTGATCTATATGGTCCCTAGGGTTCTTTATAACTTTATAGCTGTGACTCTAAATAATATCACCTATTTGAATCCCAATTTCTTTATAATCCTAGAATAATATAATAATGTAATACACAGATTGACCACTAAGCCCATTCTTTACCAGTGTGTTCAGAATAGTGTTGTTGCATTTCCCCACTTTGACAAAGCTGAGACCCTACTTCATATAGAGTTGTAATGAAATATAATTGAAGTAGTTTGTAGATACTTGGAGACATTTGTATACCTTGTATAAGGTCTCAATTGTCAGTGAGAAAAAGCTTTATTATTGGTTTTGGGTTTTAGTTGTCCCTTTCCTCTTAGTTTACATTGATACAAATTCCTCTAGTGAGTTGCATGCTGATACCTAAGACTGTAGGATAAAGGATGCTCAGCTGACCCAAATCCTCCAAAATACAGACAAATACAAAATACAATTCCTCAAAACTGGGGAAAAGAGGAAGGACATGTCTCTTTGGGGGAGATGGGAGAGTAGCCCAATGAGTACTGTATTAGTAGTGTAAAGATTAAAATTTAGGAAACTGAGGAGACTGAGGCAGGTAGAAATTAGTTTCTCTCATTGAAGTCCAGAGTTGAAAATCCATTTTTACAGTAGGAGCTTGCAGAATTTGTCCCATCCCAGAAATAATAAGGAAGTCAGTATGGGAGTAGTCCCACTCACTGACAAGCAGCCTAAGGCAGTGAAATAACAAATAGGAAACAGCTAAAGATTGGCAATCAAATAATAAAAGAACTAAACAGGGAAAGGATAAAAGGAGAGAGAGAAGTGTGTTAAAATTTAATTGTGGTTGGATTCTGAATATATTTAATTTGGTGGTCACCAAGGATTTAACTTAATTTTGACATCCCACAATGAATTATTAAAGTAAAATATAGTTTATGGTAGTTTATTTCATAATAGAGGTTAGATATTAAGGAAATGAGAAAAGGGTAGTTAGGTAGAGAGAGCTCTGGCTCCCCCAGAGCCAGATAGAAATTCTAAGGCCCTAATCAGGGAAAAAGTCTCAAGATGATGGGCCTTTCTCAGAGGTAGGTTTACTAAGTCAGCCTTTCACTCACCAACAATGACTGTCTAAAAAGAAAGCAGCAGTCTGAGGTCTCCTGCATGAGCTCCTCCTGGGGTCCAATTCCACAGCCAAGTCTAAGTGTCCATCTTACACTCTCTCCTCCAAGTGAGAGTTATTCAATATCATTTGAATTAGAAATCAAATTATCTATCCCTTCTTCTGTCCTCTGGTCCTCTTTTTAAAGATCCTTTTCTCTTGTGTCACCTTCCCTAAATTTCACATCTACCAATCAGAGCAGAAGCTCCTCTCCAGGACTGACCACACTTTAGTTCACATCTTCTTTGGTTAGATTATACCTTTTTTGGTTACTTAACATCTTTTTTGTTAGTTCACCTTTTGTCATTAGTTACACCTTTTTGAAGTTTAAATGGGTAGATATACTTCAAATACTGAGTTATCACCTTTTTGGGGATTAAAATCTAAAAATAGACTGGATTACAATTAAATCTTCCCAATAAAGGAAGAATTAGGTACCTTCATTGTTATAGTCAGGGGATTACAATTTAATCTTCACAATAAAGGAAGAGCTAAGTATCTTCATTGTTACAATCAGGAGATAGCTAAATCCAATCTTCACAAGGGTAAACATGAGGAATAAAGGGAGATAAACATACATCTATTTATCATAACTGTGAATGTCAATGGAGTTAACTCACCCATAAAATGGGCGGAAAAACAGCAGAGCAGATGCTACAGATTTGTGTGTGTTTCTCCCACATCAGAACCATATTAAAATTTAACTTGGACATATTTAACATAGTAAATTAAAATATAACAAAAGATAGGTAATATTAACTTGGGGTTTTCTGAGTAAATATTTCACCCATAGAGGTCAGTTTTGTTTTTAATTTGGAACCATTGTTATAAGGGAAAAGGTCTCTGAGTTTTGTTTTTTTTTTATATAAGATTACCATGTGACTCCATAAATATGGGTCATAGCTTTTGGCATTTTTGTTTGTCATTTATTTTCAGATAAAACAAGTTGCAAGCAATTCTTTTGTAAGTGCAAGAGAATAAGCCACCTAAAAGTCCAAGAGCCAAGGATTTGAGGTAATAGTGGATTTGGGGAGGGGTAGCCTGTGCATTTGGGAATTGAGTCCATGTTTCACTTCTAGACCAGTATCATTATCTTGAGGTAAGAGGAGTGATTTTTCAGAACCTTGCTCAAAAAGAGTGGTGATGAGTTTCAACATGAAATAGGTAGAACTATACCAGATTAAAAAATACATATAGTCTAAGCTCATACTCCCAGAAGCTGAAATTCTATTTGGTACAACATATTTCTGAAGTCTTGAGGGAAAATTGATTATCCTTCTGCTCTTTTGGAGAAAATTAAGTGACATAGTAGATAGAGTGCCAGACCTAGACTCAGGAAGTTCCTATGTTCAATTCTGTCCAGAAATACTTAACTATATGATTGTGGATAATCTCTAAACCACATTTTCCTCAGTTTCTTCATCTGTAAAATGAGTTGGAGAACAACATGACAAATCATTCTAGCATCTCTATAAGTAATTGATATCAACTGACTAAATAAAACTGGATATGGGATATGGTCTTGCTGTTAACAGTGAGGGAAACCACACTTGAATAAGCACATGTTAAAGATAGGCTTAAAGAAAGTACTCTGTTTAGGTTTGATATTGGGAAGAAATGAGGTCATTATAATTCTTTAATAATTTTTTAGAAAAGTTTTAATTTGCCCTAACAGAAAATATATGCAATGAGGGCATAGTAGCACTTAGCTTCTCTATGGAAAATATATGGTCATCTGTGAATAGTATAATTACTCCTGTGATCTTCAGAAATCTATCAAAGTAGAAACTTTCTCATTCTACATGGGTCGGACTTTTATACCTTTAGGTTTCCAGAAAGCTGTTTTAATGAAGCAGAAACTAATCAAGTCTTAAAGATAGCTTAGGTATCTTTTAGTGAAAGTAAATTGATATTTTAAGTAAAATGTTAAACTCTGGTTTTAACACAAGGTTCAAGACAATAGTAGTAGAGAATTAACTTCTAATTTTCATGGGTGCCCAGAGAACCCCAAAGGGAAGATTTATCTGTTCTATCTCTAGAAAAAATGAGCCTAGAGGGATATTTAATATATTTAGATATCTGTACCAAAGTTCTATTCTAATGCCTCATCATTGTATTGAAATGACTTTAAGTTTATAAAAAACATACATCAGCAATGTCAGCTCTGGCAGGTTCTGCCATGTTTGAAGAGAATCAAATATAGATCTAATGACTCATTATATATCTGTTGTTCTAAGAATAGAATGGCTATTCTTGGGAAGACTTGTCATGAGTCCTAAAGCAGTGTAACATTTTTAAAGAAATAATAACTATCTAACATCATCTATTAAACACCAGAGGAACTATCCAAACTAAGGAAATGATAGATCAAAATAATAATTTAATTTGTCAACAAACATCTGTTATAATTATATTATTATTATATAATATAGCTATTGTACAATACATATTATATAATATAGATCTCTACTATATATAAATGCCAGACATACATATATATGGATATAGATAGATATAGATACTACATTATATAATATATATGTATATATGTATATATATATATATATATATATATATATATATATTGAGCACCAACCTGAATTTGACAATATATAGGCAAAAATGAAATAGTCCTTGCAACTAAGGAATTTACCAGTTACTAATTATATATAAATATAAACAAATAAGATTATTTGAGAAGGGATAAAGTAGTGCTCTAAAAACTAAGAATAAGAAAATAACAAGGAGAAAGAGGTACTGATCATTATCAAATGTAGAGAACTCAAAGCAATGATAAAATTGAGGACCAATGAATATATATATATATATATATATATATATATATATATACAGGATAGATATGAGAATAGAAATGGGGAAAAATTGTTTTCACTAACCTTTAGCTTAAATTTAGCATTTCTTCTAATTAATCAAAACCAAAGCATTATGAAAAAGGTGTTAATATATTTCGTCAGACTATCAAAGCTGTCCATGAAACAAACAAGATAAAAATTAAGATCTGATTCAAATATTTAAATGCTTATTTAGGTTTGATTCAATATACACTTCCAACAAACTTATGCTTATTCATATATGTATGTTTACATGTATACACATATTACATATATCTGTGTGTATACACACACACTATAAATAGTAGGGAAAATGGATATTCTTGCTTTATCTCTGATGTTATTGGGAAAAAATCCAGGGGTTACCTAATACAAATCATAGGATTTCTAATGGAAAACTGCCATATGTTACAGATGAGGATGTTGAGAGGTATAAAAAGGATATATTATTTTTCCACATGTAAAGATTAAAATTTTGGGGAAGCTGAGGCAGGTAGAAATTGGTTTATCTCTGAAAGGAGTATTATATTTTTATGAGGTTTATTAAAGTTTAAGGATTAAAGAAAATACAGAATAAGAAAGCACATGCCTGGGCCAGAGAGGCCTAGACAAGATAACCTCACATCATGAAAGAGACAGGTTTGCTCCAAAACGGAAGTCCAAAAGAGTGAGCCTATTCACAACCAGGTTTAAATACCTCATCTTGCTCTCGGCCCAGGTGAGAATTCATTGAGATTAAAGGGCATTCTGGGGAAGTGGAGCAAGGATGTCTGGGGATTGAAGTCCTGGATTCAAGTCTATTTTTACACAGAGTTATATAACTAATAAGAAGCAGAACCAGCTACAATATTGATAACCTTTACACTACATTACTTAATGCTTATTCTCTGTTTTGATAGCTGATTCAGAATAAAATAAATAAAACTCTTATTTCCTGTAGGTTTTAGTGGCTTTTTTAGTAGTTGAAATGAAAATAGTTTTTAGTAGTTGAAATGAAATTGTATTCATCTTTAAATTATATTTAAATTTATTTTCCTGTTTTTATTGATTGAATCATAGAGTATTTTATTTCTATCATTATGACTTATTTATGATTATATTTTTATGCTAGTAAATCCTTCTATTATTGTTATGAATATGATCCCATCTGATCAGAGAGAATACTTAAAATATACAAATGAATCTGAAAACTCATACATGCAGGTATTCGCTATAGTGGTATAGATTATTACATACTCCTGGCTGTACAGCCTATATGACTTGTCTATGATCTCCTGAAAATTTACCACACTGATTGGACCCATTCAGGTTCACCCTATTGCCACACCCCACATAAAACATTTTTTAATATATGAGAAAACTGTTGCTTTTTCATCAAAAGGATGTCAGTAGAATACATATACTGACAATTGAATAAACTTTTAATATTATCACAGAAAGAGATCACCAGCCTTTTTTCTTTTATAACATCAATTTCTACTGTATTTACTCATAGTTCTTTCTTTGTTAAGTCTTACAGTTCACTCTCACATAATATATTTGCAAAGACTTATGTTTTTCCTGACTCTTGGTTCCCTAGTTTGTTCCATTATTTAACATGCATCCTTTTAAACACTCTTCTCCTTTCTTTACGAAACTCTTTTCCAGTTGCCTCATGAAAAATCATGTTTTCTATTATAAGCCTCCTCATCTCAACTTTTCTTTCTTTGATGAAACCCAGTGACCATGTACTTTAATGAGTAATATAAAAAGTGATTCTAGAAATATCAAGTGGAAATTGATATTATGGCATTATTCATTTTTTAATTTTAATTATTTTTAATATTTTAAAAATTGAACTCTAAAATCTTTTCCTTCATTCATCTATTGAGAAGGTAAGAAATATTTTATCAATTATGTATTTGATGTCATAGAAAACAAATTTCCACATTATCTGTTTCAAAAACAAAATAAAACAAATATATACTAAGTGAAAATGGTATTCTTCAATCTGTACTTCATTAGCTGAACTATATTATTTATTATCATTATTTTTCTAGCATTTTCCCCATTGGTCATTTTTTTATGTTATTGTCTTAATCTGAGTAACTAAGACTTTCAAAATTGATCATCATCAGAATATTATTGTTGCTGTTTATAATATTCTTGGTTCTATTATTTTACTTTTCATCACTTCATTTAAGTCTTCAAGAGTTTTTGAGACCACCTTTCTCATCATTTCTTATAGAACAATAGTACTCAATCACAATCATAATTGATTATTTAAAGTCCACATCTACTTTCTTGAATGGAATTTGAGTTTTCATATACAATAACAGCATTTAAAGTAAAAAAAATAGAAATATTTTCTCATTCAATTGCATTGATTTTTGGTTTTCTAAAATTACTTCCACTTCAACATTTTTTCTTGTTATTGAAAAAGTACAGTAACTTTAGAGTTTATATGGATTTTTGTCAATTGCTTTGAAATCCCAAAATGAATTTAATCTAACAGTGCTCTTTTTTTACAGTATGCTGCATATCTGAAAAAATAAGTTACAAATGGAATACAATCCATTGCTAAACATGTTTTCCACTAACAGAAAATATTTGCTACATTACATTACATGCACAATCCATATGTGTTACCTTCTTAATGGAATACCAGATCCCATAAAACACTACATTTTGCAATAGGAAATGATATATGCTCTAAAAATAATAGAGACCAATATATATATAGTACTTTGCATGTATTATTAATTCATTTGTTCTTCAGAAATTCCTGTAAAGTTAATCATTACAGTTTTATTCAACTCGATTTTATAGATAAGAAAGCCAGGGCCTAGAAGAGGCATGATTATTTAGCAGAGAGAAGTGAGGTGCTGCGTGCAGAAGACAATGGTACAAATTGTGTTTTTGATGTTTCTATATATGACTGTACAAGTTACTTAACTTTTAACCTTTCTGGGCCTCAATCTTCTCATTTATAAAATGTGGAGAGTCACCCATGTGGTCTCTTACAGCTCTAGATCTATGAACATATGAGCTTGTCTATAATTCTAATTACTGTTCCTTATGTCTCACATGCCTTCTATCTTCCTCATCTCCTATAGGTTTCTCTTCTGTCTTTTAAGGATGAACCCAATTGCTAGCTCCTTCATGAATTCTACTCTGAATTCCACAGATATAGAGCCATATCTTACAATCAGAAGCACTTTATTTTGTACCTTTCTGATTAGTTATAATTCATTGAAATGTAGCATACTGATTAGTATTAAACTCTTACCACTTCACTAAAATGCACCCTCCATTAGATAAGGGAACAGCTAAAGTGTATATCTACCCAAGGTCCCTTAATAGAGTTTAGCAGAAATAGTCAAAGTAGAAAATAACTTCAGAATCAAAGAATTTTAACCTTTTGGATAATGAACCTTTTTGTCAGTCTAGGAAAGCCTAAAATCCCATTCTGAGAGTAGCAATTTTAAATAAATAAAATAAAATACATAGGATCAAAAAGAAAACTATTTATGATGAAATTCAGTTGTCAAATAGTCATTAGATATATTTTAGATAGTCTCATTTGAATCTCATAGTAAAATATTATGAATATAGCAGATGTTTGATCAATTCTTGCTAAGTTAAAGCTTATTTTTTCTTTATTGAACTAGTAACAGTTCAAACTAAGTCAATCAGTAGGAAAGTTGATTTTCAGTTTCTATGATGGTGGAGTAAGAAACTCTGAGAATCCTCCAACCACCCTCCAAATGATCACAGAAGAACAAAAATGCTAAAAAAGAAATCCTGTAGCCAGAACCAACAGAACAAGTGGCAAATCAGTGCTCCAGCCCAGTAAAATAAGGAGGCATACAGGAGGACCCATCTCACTGGGTTATAAGGAAAAATCATTGAACAAGCTTCAGCTCAACTCAGATATATTACAGTACAAGTGGCAGGGGAATAGAACAGCCAGTTCAATCATGCTTCAATAGTGGGAGACTAGAAACCAACACAATACAGAATAAGCAGCAGTGGGAGGAAAGTAGCCCCACAGAGAAAGCAGCCAGAATAGAAATCAGGCATGACCCATGGTGGGCAGAAGTAGAAGGAACTCAGCCTAACAAGATCTATTCTCAGAGGGATTGGGAAGAACCCAACTTGATCCAACTTACCTGAATAGATACAAATTTCCACATAACAGGTCAACAGGTCTCTTCTACATAATGTTCAATCTGAGACTCAAATAGCTGAGTCAGCCCCAGGCATTGTAATAATGCAAGACAAAACATCCTTCACCTTAGGAATGGAGTAGAGCTTCAATATATTAAAAATATTAAGAAAAAATAACCCTGAAAAAATCAAAAATCAGTAAAAAAGGTTAATGCTAGAAAATAAATTTCAACAGAGAGATGATCAAAATGTAAGCTTGAAAGAAGACAGAAAAACAAAAATGAAAACATTTGAAGCCTCCATTAAAAAATATGAAAGGATGTGACCCTCAAAATGAACTTTTGGGAGAATTCAAAAAACTGATTAAAAACAAAAAAAGTAAGAAACCAAAAAGAAATATTAGAAAAGTAAATTATATAAAAAGTCAAACTTGTTGAAGAAAAGTTTCCTGAAAAAGAGAATACAATACCTCACATACCTAAGAAAAAAAGTACAAAGACTCAAAGGAGAAAATGGCTCTCTAAAATTTAGAATTGGGCAAATTTAAACAAATTACTTCATATGAGATCAAAAATAATTTAAAAAATTCAAAAGAATGAAAAGGTAGAAGAAAATCTTAAATTTTTCACTGAAAAAACAATTGACGTAGAAAATATATCTAGAAAAATAATCTAAAAGGGAGTGGATTGCCTGTAGCCATGATAAAAAGTACCTAGATACTATATTGAAAGAAATTATCAGGGAATACTTCCTCAATGTTCTTGAAAGGGGAGGGGAGAAAATATAAATAGAAACAATCCACAATCCACCTGCTGAAACAAATTCAAATTTTAAAAATCTCAAGATTATTAGAGCCAAATTCCAGAATTCCCATACCAAGGAGGAAATATTATAAATAGAAAGAAAACAAAACAAAATAATTCAAATATTTTGTAATCACATAACACAGGACCTAGTAACTTTTATGTTAAAATGTTGGAAGATATGGAATATAGTTTTTTTTTTTCAAAGTGAAGGATCTAGGCCTAGAGTAAAAAATTACCTATTTTTTGAGAATGAAATGGATACATAATGAAATGGGGACTCCCAGGCATTCCTGACAAAATGACCAGATCTAAAAAGAATATTTGCTAATTAAATTCTATACTCAAAAGAAACACAAAAAAAGATTAAAAGCCCTTAAATGAAATCACTGGTTTTAAAATAATCAATCCCTGCATGGGAAAGTGATAACTAGAATTTTTAAGATACTTTTGGTGCAAGAATTATTTAAGAAATATGAAATACTTTTTAATAATCAAAGCAAATAATTAGTTTAAACTGTTTTCATTAGTAGTAAAAGGAAATAACTCATATGCTTAGGGTATCTATGATAATTGAAGTACCTAAGAGACCTAAAGGACTTAGGATACTTAAAGTATTAAAAATACTTGTGAATTTTATTACTATTTGGCAATGAATAGGAGCATATATACACAGAGAACATAGAGTAAATTGAATATGAAAAAATTAAGTAATAAAAAAATGTAAATTGTGGGTAAATTACCTACATTAAGAATCTATAGAGTACAGGGGAACATATGTATTGGGGGGGCAGTGGCATGTCATGCTCAAACTTTACTCTCATCTGAATTGTCATAAAGTCTCAATAACATCCATACTGAGGTATTGAAACCTCTCTAACTCAATAGAGGAATAAAAAAGGGGAGAGAAAATGAAAAAAGGAGAGGACAGTCAAAAAGGAGGGGGCAATTCAGGGAGGTAGGCAAACAAAAAGGAAAAAGAAAAACATTGTGAATGGGATAAGCCTGAAAGGAACAAAAGAGAGGGAAAAAGCAAAGAAAAATAAGATGGAGGGAAACATCAATCATAGCTGAGAATGTTAATGGTATGAAATCACCCATAAAATAGAAGACAAATACAGTGGGTAAAAAGCCCAAACACCATAATATGCTATTTTGAAGAAACTTAATCTATCAGAGAAGAGATATTTCTATTACTACAGAATATGTCTAGTCCTAGCTCTGCTACTTATTTACCAAGTGATATCAGGCATGCCAATTCATTATCTGGACATCATTTCTCTAATAATTACAATGAAGTTTTTGGATAAGGTGATATTTAGCAAGCTTTTGAATGTTAATGTTTTATATATCCATGATGCCTTGACTCCATTGGAATTTATGTTATTATGTAGAAAACAAACAAAATAAAACAGAAACAGTGAGACAAAACAACAAACAAGCAAACAAAAAATAAACATCACCAACAGCAAAAAACCCAAATTCATCTTTTAATTATAACAGAAAAAATTGCCATTAGTTTATAATACTTATTTAGAGATAACTTGGGATATTCTATTAGCCAATTTAGCTTTCTTTTTAACTGTAGAAGAGAAAACTTAAAGAAGAATAGAAAGTTGTTCTCTTGAAGCATCTGGATTGGTATGATAGAAGTGTGATTGAACTCATACTATGTGGCTCTATGGAAAAGAACTATGGGCCAAGGAAGCATGAGAGAGTGTCAAAGTTCAGCTCTTTTACTTTTTCTTAGATTTATCTATTTTTTGAGAGAGGAAAATTGAAGTCCCCCCACTATTTTTTTAAATCTATGTAGAGGTATAAATGGAATTTTTCTCTAAATGATATGAATCATCAATCTAAAACCATCAACAAACATTATTTGTAACCTGGACAAGCTATATGTCTTCACAGTAAGATCAGAAGTGAAACAAAGATTCACATAATCACCAATATTATTTAACATAGAATTAGCAATGCTACCCCTTGCAGTAAGGGAAGAAAAAAGAGATTTAAGGAATTAAAATAAGCAAAGAGATAAAAAAAGCTACCTCTTTTTGATTACTATATGATTGCATACATGAAAAATTCTAGAGATTCAACTAAAACGTTAGTTGAAGCTTTCAATAATTTTATTAAAGTAGCAGGATATAAGATAAACTAACAAATCATTATCATTTTATACATTACTAACAATATATATTAGTAACAAAGTCCTACAATAAAAATAAAGATATTCCAAAGTACTCAGAGATAGAATAAGATACCCAAGAGTATACTCTGCACAGGCAGAACCAATATAAGTAAAATGACATTGCCAAAGAAACTAATCTATTTATTCAATGCTATCTCAATTACATTGCAAACAAAAGTGTCTTAGTGAGCTAGAAAAAATAATATGAAAATTCATTTTTGGAAGAATAAAAGATCAAGAATTGCAAAAGAATTAATGAAACAAATGTAAAGGAAAGAGGTCTAGAAGTACAGCATACTAAATTGCATTATAAAACAGCACCTGTCAAAACTATCTAGTACTGGAAAATAAGTAGAAAGTTAAATATCCAAAAGTAAAACAGAACAGTCATAAAAAAGAAACAGTATTAAACTCTTATGGTAACCTTGCAATTGAAAAAATATATATAAATCCAGGCTATTGGGATAAGAAATCAGTATTCAGTAAAAATTTCTGGGACAAATAGAAAGTAGTTTTGTAGAAACTAAATAGAGACCAATATCTTACATCATTCACTAAGACAAGATCAAAATGGATACATGATCTAAACATATAAGCAAATTAGAAGAACTTGTATGTTCCAAAATATTTATATCAGCAACCTTTGTGGTGCCAAAAATGGAAATTGAAGAAATATTGATCAATGGGAAATGGCTAAACAAAATAAACTATATGATTGTAAAGGAATACTACTATGCAATAAGAAATGATGAGCAGATTAATTAAAATAAACTTGAACAGAAAAACGAGACAATTAAGAATGAAATTAATAGATGCAAAAGAACATTCTATACAGCTACAAATTTAATACATGAAGAAAAACTTTTGAATGTTCATTTCCAGGGAATGAATGAAGAAGTAAAAACACAAAAGTTTTAATATATGTATATTCTGGATGATGTCTTCTATAGTTTGGGAATGGCAGGAAAGGGCTGATTACAAAAAAAAAATTAAAGACTATATTATCCTGAAAAACTTTTTACAATGCTAGTAAATCCATAGTCTATAGTCTATGAACCGAAGGAAATAACTCTATGGGTTATAAATATCACCAACATGTCCCTAAAAAAAAAACCTGTTAATCCACCTAACACTTATTTAGCTAATCAAATGTTGCCATTTTTGCAAAGTAACAAAACCTTTAAGACATTGACATGGAAATCAAAATCGTACCATTTCTCTTAGATAAACTATACGGTGTATAATAGATCTCATATTATGGAAATTATACATGTACACATATATACATTGTGAAGATTGGATTTAGCTATCTCCTGATTGTAACAATGAAGGTACTTAGTTCTTTCTTTACTGGGAAGATTGAATTGTAATTCACAATCTATTTTTAGATTTCAATCCCAAAAAGGTGGTAACTCAGTATTTGAAGTAGATCTACACATTTTAACTACAAAAAGGTGTTAACTAACTACAAAAGGTGAACTAACCAAAAAAAGGTATTAACTAACCACAGAAGGTATAACTAACCACAAAAATGTGTAAAAACCCATTTCATGCATTGAGTGGGAGGTCTGGGGACCACATGTGAACAAGTGGGCAGTCCTAGAGATGAGTGTCTGCTGTGATTGGTAGATGTGAAATTTAGGGGAGGTGAAACAAGAAAAAAAGATCTTTAAATAGAAGACTACCAGAGAGAAAAAGAAAAACACTGACTCAGAATTGGACTGGAGGATCAGTCTCTTGAGCTTGGAGTAAACTGTCAGTTATCAGGGCTTGGAGTGAAGGATCAGTCACTCAGAGCTGGAGGGAAGACAGACAGTTAAGGAGAGACTGGAAGACAGACACTGGGTCTTGACTGTGTAACTGGTGTGCCCCTGGAGGATCTCCTACAGGAGACCTCAGACTACTTTCCTTTTAGATTGTCACTGTTGGTAAGTGAAAGGTGGACTTAGTGACCCTGCCTTTTGGGAGGTGTGAACCTCCAAGAAAGGCCTATCATCTTGAGACATTTTCCCTGATCCCTACCTTAGAATTTCTACTTGGCTCAGAGGAAGTCGGAGTTTTCTCTTTCTCTCATTCCTTAATATATTCTCTCTATTGTAAATAAACTACCATGAATTTATATTTTACTTTAATAATTAATTTTGGGATTTAGAAATTAAATCCCTGGCAACCACCTATTAAGAATTAAGTCCAATCACAGTTAAATTTAACAATATATATCTCAATTGACAAGTGATAAAAAGGTATAAACAGATATTTCTAAGATGAAGAATTAAAAATATCTTTATAGTAATGAAAAAATGCTCTAAATTGCTATTGATTAGAGAAATTCAAATTAAAACAACTCTATGATACCATATCACACCTATCAGATAACTAATATAATAGAAAAGAAACATGAAGAATAGTGGAACGGACTAATGTACTATTAGTGGACTTCTAAACAGATACAATCATTCTGCGGAACAGTTTGGAACATTGGCCAAAAGATTATAAAACTTCATACATTTTGATCCTGCAATACCACTACTAGATCTATATCTCATAGAGATCAAAGACAAGGGAACAGATATCAAAGATAGGGAAACAAAATGTACTTGTACAAAAATATTTATTGTAGCTCTTTTTTGTATTGGCAAAGAATTGGGTTTCAGAGGGATTTCAATCAATTAGGCAAAGGATGAACAAATTGTAGAAAATAATTTTGATGGAATGCTATTGTGCTATAAGAGATATTGAATAAGATGATTTCAGAAAAAATAAGTCTGACACGTGAACTAATACAAAGTGAAATAAGCAGAACTATGAGAACTCTGTATACAATAACAGCAATATTATATGATGATCAGCTGTGAGTGACTTAGCTATTCCCAGCAATATAAAATCCAAAATAATCCTGAAGTCTTCATGTAGAAAAATGTTATCCATCTCCAGAGAAAGAATTGATGAAGTCTAAATGAAAATAGTCATACAATTTTTCATTTAATTTTTGTCTGTTTTCTACATGGCCTGACTAATGTGGAACTAAGTTTTGCATGGTTATTTGTGCATACTTTATGACAAATTGTTTATCATCTCAGAAAGGAGGAAGAAAATATGCATATGAAATTTTGAAAAAATTGAATGTTTAAATTATTTTTAAATTCATTTGGGAAAATAAGACATTAAATATCAAAAAAATTGACTTGAATAAAAGCATTTTTCAAAAAATACTAAATACACATTTAAAGGTGTAAATGTATACATTTCTTCCAGTCTTATCAAAATCTTTCCTGTAGTAGCACTTCATAGTTTAAGAATTTCTTTCATTCATCTATCCCAAAAGAGATTCTAGATATCTTTCAGCATGTGGGGGGATAAGGGTTCAGAAGAGCATAATGGAAAGAAGAAGAAAAGTTATTCTAGAAATATGTTTTAGGATATGAAGAGGTAGTGACTACAAAGCACATCTACCAAAACAACTTCCATAATGAACTTTAATTGGATGTTTATCCTTTCACAGTGTTGAAATATATTATTACTAATCATTGAATGTCAACTTTGAGAATTCAATATTGGCTTTCCACATTATCGATTCTATTTTAATCTAATAATATTATTGACTCTCTTCCCACATATTTTTTATTTATTTTTTTTTTTTCTGTTTCTACTCCCACAGTTCTTTCTCTGGATGTGGATAGCGTTGTTTCACAGAAGTCCCATTGGGTGGTTCTGGATCATTGCATTGCTGATTTGAGAAAAGTCCTTTACATTTTATTGTACTACAGTGTTTCAGTTGTTGTGTACAATGTTCTCCTGGTTCTGCTCTTTTCACTCTGAATCAATTCCTGGAGGTCATTCCAGTTCACATGGAATTCCTCCAGTTCATTATTTCTTTCAGCACAATAGTATTCAATTAACAACAGATACCACAATTTGTTCTGCCATTCCCCGGTTGATGGGCACCGCTTCATGTTCCAATTTCTGTCACCATAAAAAGCACAGATATAAATATTTTTGTACAAACTAGTCCATCTCCTCTTTGTTATCTTTTGAGGATACAAACCTAGTAGTAGTGGTATTGCTGTATTCAAGGGTATTCATTGTTTTAAACCCCTTCAGGAATAATTCCAAATTACCTTCCAGAATAGTTGGTTCAATTCACTAACTCCACCAGCAATGCATTAGTATCCCAATTTTGCCACATTCCCTCCAACATTTATTACTTTCTTTTGCTGTTATATTAACCAATCTGCTAGGTGTGAGGTATTTTGATTTGCATTTCTCTAATTGTGAGAGATTGAGAACACTTTTTCATTTGCTTATTGATAGTTTCAGTTTCCTTATCTGAGAACTGCCTATTCATGTACCTTGTCCATTTATCAGTTGGGGAATGGCTTGACTTTTTATACAATTGATTTAGGTCCTTATAAATTCAAAGATGTAGACCTTTGTCTGAGGTTTTTCTTATAAATATTTCCCCTAAGTTTTGCTTCCCTTTTAATTTTGATTGCTTTGGCCTTTTGTTTATATAAATTTTTTTAATTTAATGTGGTCAAAATTATTCATTTTACATTTTTAATATTCTCTATTCCTTGCTTTGTCTTAAATTTTTTATTTTCCCAAAAATCTTAACAGGTATGCTATTCTATATTCACCTAATTTACTTATAGTTTCCTTCTTTATATTAAGTAATTTACCCATTCTTTGGTTCTGCCTTTTCTCTTATCCCTCTTACCCTCCCCTCCACTTTTTTGCTTTTAGACAGTCTCCTCACTTTACCCTCCCTAATGTTAGTCTCCTTCCCATCCCCTCCCCTCTTATTTATTCTCATCATACTATAGTGTCTTTTAAAAGATATCCCAACCTCTTCCTCCCTTGTATTGTTCCCTTCCCTACAAGCCTATTTATTACCCTTCTCTTCCTCTCTAGGGCACAATACAATTGTCTACTCCAATGGATCTGATTATTTTTCCCTCTGCATCAATTTCAATGTGTGTAAGATTTAAGTATTACCTGTCACCAACCTCTTCTACCCATGGATGCATCTTTTCCTTCCCTCCTCCATGCTCTTCTTTATGAAATATATATTTACCTCATTTTATCTCTTTTCCCATTTCTCATAGTATGGGCCTCTTTTTTCCTCTAGTTTTTTATATATTTTTGACATATCATCCTATACAGTTTGTCACTGTACCCTCTAAGTATAGTTCTTCTAGCTACCCTTATGATAATAATAATTTTTAAGAGTTAACAATATCATCTTTTCTTATAAGAATACAAATCATTTGAACTCATTAGGTCCCTTTCTTCACCTTTCTTAATTACATTTTGGTGATTCTCTTTCAGGTCTTTTCTTTAGGAATGCTTGGAAGTCTTCTATTTTATTAAATTGACTCTACTTTCCCCTGCAAGAGAATATAGTCGATTTTGCTGGGTAGTTGATTCTTGGTTGTAGAATCAGTTCCCTTACTTTCTGGAATATCATATTCCATGCCTTCCAGTCCTTCAGTGTGATTGCCGACAGGTCCTGTGTCATTCTTGCTGTGGCTCCATAATATCTGAGTCATTTCTTTTTAGCAGCTTGTAATAGCTTTTCCTTGTTCTGGAAGTTCTTGAACTTGGCTATAACATTCCTGGACATTGTCAATTGAGGATTTAATTCAGGAGATGATCTATGAATTCTGATAATCTCTAGTTTACTCTCGTGTTCAAGAATGATGTGACAATTTTCTTGTATAATATCCTATAGAATGATGTCCATGCTTTTTCTTTTATCATGATTTTCCAGTAGTCCAATAATTTTTAAATTGTTTCTTTTAGGTCTATTTTCCAGGTCTGTTGTTTTATCAATGAAGTGTTTCATATTTTCCTCAATTTTACATTGTTTTATTTTTGTTTTATAGACTCTTGTTTCCTCGTGAATTCATTTGCTTCTAGTTGTTGGATTTTAATTTTTAAAGACCGAGTTTCATCCCTGTCTTTTTGGTCATCCTTTTCCTTTTAGTTTGTTTTTCTTTGTATGTCATCTTTCACTTTCCTTGCTTTGTTTTCAAGTTGATCAATTCTGTCTTTTAGAACATTATTTTCTCCTGTAAAGCATGTGCCTCTGTTTCCAGATGACCTATTTTTCTTTTTAAGTTGTTTTCACAATTTTATTCATTCTCTCAATTGCTTTTTGAATTGTGTTTTGAGTTCTTCCAAAACCCGTGTTCAATTCTCTGTAATTACTGAGGTTTTGAGTGGTGTTCCTTGGTCCTCGTCTGTTTCATTTGTTCTTTGTTCATTACCTGGATATAAGCTCTCAATTGTAATTTCTTTGTTGTTGTTGTTTTGTTCTTTCTCATATTTTTTCCTTCTTTTCCTCTGTCATTGCTGTGTTCTTGCTCCTGTTTATTTACTGGATCTGTGGATTTGGGGCTATTCTGTCCTGAAAGGGCTTCTTCTCTGCTCTGCTGATTAACTGGATCAAGCCGATGGAGGTGACTTGTTGTATTAATGAACCCTGAGTCCAGATCTTCCCCAGCTGCTGGGAGAAGCTGAAGGTAAAAATGAAGGTGTGGAGGCTGAAGGTAGTTACCATCCTCTTCCTATCCACTCCTTTTTGCCAGCCACCTTCCTGCCTGCTGCCAGGTAAGAGCCCTGAGCTTCCCTTCATGGTTTCAAGGTACTCTGTTCCTGTTGCAGTTTTCATGCTGGGATCCCAGTCAGCCTGATTCTTACTGAGGGTTTCAGAGCAGTAGATGGGGGAAGGGTTTTGGGGATTGAATTTCCATGCCTCCTGAAGTCTTCTTATCTGCAATATTGCTAGACTAAATTAAGCAGGCCCAGCTGATCTGTAGAGCTACATGTGCCTTGAGGCCAAAACTTCCAGAGTCAGAGGCCCAAGATGAAAGAGTAGTGGTTGAAGCCTATGACCAGACTGCCTTCCTCTCTGCCCCTTTCCTTTAGCTGCCTACCTGCCAGTTATAGTCAGATCTCTGAGCTCAAGTAGCTGTGGTTGCAAGGCACTCCCTCCAGACTGGAATCCTCGCCTAAAGATCCCAGCAACCACCCAAGTCTCAGCACAGTATGTGGGAGAAGGGTCCTGGGGCCTTCCTTCTTTCTTTGCCTTAAACCTGAGAATTCAGTCTTCTCTGCATATGTTTTAAGTTGAATCAAGCAGGAAGATCCCCTGGGACTGTCCTGTTGTTGTATTTGGTTTTGTGTCCCCTTTGAAGTGCTTTATTTTTGATTGGTGTGGAAGGGCTTCCACAGAGAACTCAACTTTTACTTCTTCTAAGCTGCCATCTTGACTCCCTTCACTCATTAATTTTTGGGATGAATTTGGTGCCATTTTTCAGAAACTTTTCAGGATTTTCTTTTCTTCTAAGTATGAATGAACTCTTTCCTATATAACATCATTGTTTTTATGCCCTTTGAAAATCAATGCTTCTTGCTACTTTATGCCCTTTTGTCAAATCCATTATGAATTCATTTGTAAGTGCTACAATGATAACATTTAAGTTTTCCCCCCTACTTTCATGCTTCTTTCAGTGGTTAATCTTCACTTTCCTTTTATTAGAAAATAATTTATAAAATACTTAATATGTCTGAGCACTGTGCTAAGAGGAATGGATACAAATAAAAAAAAAGAAAATAGCATTTTCTCTTAAAACTTCAAAAATCAAATTGAAGTATATACCATATATAGAGGTTACAGATCCCATGAGAAAACAGAATAGTCCCTGAATCCAAAGGATATGACAATCATGGCAATAACACAATCATACAGGCTGGGTTCAATAAAAATTTATGCTATTCAACCTCAACTAAATCTTTATTGCTACTAGGAAATCCTTCTATTTTTACCTTATCTATTTACTCTCCCATAACTCCATAATAGCTCTTCCAAATATTTTCATCCCTCTTAAAACTCACCATAGCTCCCATCCCCTAACCTTATAGTTGAGAATCTTGCCTCATATTTTATAGAAATAAAATTGAAGTCTTTTCCCCTGACCTCTCTCTTCTCCCCTCTTCCTCATCTCATCACTCTTATGTCTTCTATAAATGCTTACCCTCAAGATTTATTGGGGAACCAAATATTCAGACTAACCTCAACTAGATGTAATTTTAGTTATTTTAGTCATGTCTGACTCTTTGAGACCCCTGTTGGGGCTTTCTTAGCAAATCTACTGTATAATTTTGCTATTTTCATCTTTAGCTCATTTTCTTCTTTAGCTCATTTTCCATATGAGGAAACTGAGGCAAACAGTGACTTGCCCATCTTCACAAACATAATATGTGTCCAAGGCCAGGTTTGAACTCTGGAAGGTGAATCTTCTTGATTATTGTCCTGACAGTCTATTCAGTGCACCACCTAGCTGTTCTATATTAAATGTTGGCCAAGGTCATTTAAAAAGGAGGTGTAAAAAGAAAAAAAATGGTTCAAATATAACTTTCAAACTAGGGGCTCATTCTTCCCCTGTACACACAAGGTCTTGGGTAGAGTGAACTCATTATTTAAATAAAAGAGTAATGAGACATAAAGAGAATACATACAGTAATAGTCAATCGAAATGTATTAAGTGTGTATGTTATGCCAAGCACTGGGGTAAGTGCTAGGCATACAAAGAGAATCATGAAACAATTCTTGCCCTTAATGAGCTCACAATCTAATACAGGAAGAACATACCTAAAAATTTGACAAAGAGAGGGAAAATTATACAAGACTGAGGCACATGAAGCCCTGCATCTAGGGTAGGAAATGATGTGAGGAGATGAAAGTTTAAGTGATGAAGAATGGTAACTTTCTGAAGATCATGAAGTTGAGGAAAGTAGTCAGTGTGGGGATAAGAGATGAATTCAGTAAGCACCTCCCCGAAATTGAGGAGCATCTGGAAAAAAGTCTCTAATGTTCATCCTCTATCCTCACTAATCAGAGGCAGAAAGAGGCCCAAAGGAGGTGATCCTGGGGTGGTGTGCTCCTGTTTACAAGAAGCTTTTGTTTGACTAGAGGAAACATATACACTAATATCTCAATTTTCATTGAAATCAGTTACTGTTGATTTTTTCCATGAAAAATTTGTTTCAATTTTCATCACTTGCTTCAGATTCTGTTGTCATTCCCACTTGACTTTGATGCTAATTTTGTGAAAACAAAGGGCAACCCACAAGTTCTCCTGATCAGTGTGAGTGATACATATATTGAAAATAAATAAATAAATTTATATAATTTATTTTTAAATTAAATTTTATTTTATTAATATTTATTTATTATTATAATTTTATTTATTTATTTATCCATACAGATAGTAAGTGAACATCAGATAAAGCATCTGGAGGAGAATATATGCCTGATAATATGCAAAATGAATGAGTTCACTTATTGGGAGTGAAATATCTCAGGCAAGTAGAAAATCTCCCATAGTATTTCAGCTGAGGAGAGGGACATAATCAAGATAACAACTCCTCCACATGTCAACTTCTTTTCAAAGTCTGTCCAGTTAATGCCTTTATACTTAATGTCCATATGGAGGGGGATTCCCCTTCTAAACAGTAACATCTCTCTCCCCTCCTTGCTGTCTTTCATATGCCAAGAACAATTTTCATGAAGGTAAATGCCATGTTAAATATTCATTTATTCTTTACATTAATCTTTTATATTCATTTTATATTAATTTCTTATTGTTTTTGGTATTAAACCCTATATTTATTCTCTATAAAATGTGTCTTCAGTATGCATTTTGGACTGTCTAGAACAAATTAATTCTATTTACATTGATTCATATGGAAATAATTGTCTTGGTTTTGGATTTCATTTATTGTTTTCAGATGTATTATTGATGGAAACTGAGGTATTACTGTACAACAGTTCTAAGTATAACTCAGACTACCTGATCCTCACTGCTTGAAGTCCAGTTAGATTATATTTTTACCCTTCTCCCAGCATTCTCTAATAGCCTTGAGAGGATTTTGGAATTTAATTCTAAGGGTTCCCTTATATTTCAGATTCATTTAGCCACTGATAACCAGATTAGTTCATATGCAGAAATATTTACTTTCAAAATTATAATCCCAAATATATGAACTTACTCCCCAAGGACATGGGCATCACCTCACAACTCCTGGATCTGGAAGACCTTTTTTCCCTTCTTGGATGCCTCATGAAATTCCCCATAGATGTAGATGACCTTCTATAGTCTATGGCCAGAACTCATTTATTAATGAAAGACCATAATCAGGACTCTGTCTACCTGAATGTATCCTCTTTTGACTGTCTTTCATCATGCATTTGGAGTCATTTACTCTGCTGTTGGCCCCCATTGTTCTATGATACATTATCAATTCAAGTGGTCTTTGCTACTGACTGGTCATTTCAAAGGCCTCTAATTGTCACATTTGAAATATCAAAAAAAAATCACCATATCTCCTGGGAATTTCCATCTTGGAACACTCACTCAGTTGCCATCATGTGCCCTTTCAACCAGGATTCAAAATTATTCTTATCTTTCTTGCTGTGCTGGGATGAGAGAGAGAAACAGATAGATAGAGACAGAGACAGAAAAAGAGATGAGAGTGTTGTGCCCTTAGCATGCATATTTACTTATAATTTAAAAGTGCATTAGTGGACCTTTCTTCAAACTCTTCAAGCAGTTACAAAACTTGAATCATCAGGGTTGTAAACTAATTTTCCAAAATTTGCATCTGATCACTTAGAATTAAGATGAAGATTATTGCCTAATATTGTAAGGCTAGGGGGTCATTAGCCAGTGTTCCCATTAAAATCAAAATCTTGTAACAATTTCTTTACCCTGAAAATTCCCAAGAGCATCCAAAGTATGTATATAAAATCCAAATCAAAATTTAAACTGTTATTAAAATGTATATAATAATATTAACTTACATTTATATGTTGTAAAGTAGAAAGGGCAATGAATTTCAAGTCATAAGTTTAAGGTTCAAATTCAACCTTTTTTATTTCCTACTAATGTGGCTTGAGGCAAGTAACAATCTCTTTTGTCTTTATTTCCCTCATCCATGCAATAATAGGCCCTCTCACCTCCAATGCCTGAAGGCCAGGTATGCCACATTTCATCTAATCCTTTGGGTTCTCTGCTATGCTTAAGGGCTTTGGAACATGTGTTTAGGCTCCCTGCTGATGGCTCCAAGCTGCATTGACAATGTTTGCTCAATTTGAGGATTAACCACTTATATCCTAATATTCTTCTATTGATAACAGTCAGATTAACTTTTTATAAAGAAATATTTATTTCAAATGTATAATCTAAAACATGGGACTTAGCAGAAATTCCATGCCATATTATATTCTTGGAATCTCATTTAGAAGCTTGGCTAAAAGTAGCCCTGGCTTGAAGTCCTGCGTCCTGATGGGGTTCAGTGCCTGTATCAAGAAACCAAGAAGGATAAATGTTAAAAAAAAAAAGAAACACCACTTAGCCAATATTTTGGAGTTAGAGTAAAAAAAGAGATATTTTCCAGATATATTTGATACATATATTTTTTCTCTAATTGGTCTCTACCCTTCTTATTCTAAATGCTTTAGTTTTGTTCATATAAAAAGTGCAATGTATATAATTAAAATATTATTTTTTCAAGTTTGCAAATATTTGTGTTCTATTAAAAAAATAATTAACTTCTATGGGGCAGCTAGGTAGCATAGTGGATAGAGTGTCAGAACTGGAATCTGGAGACTCTGGGTCCAATTCTGGATTCAGTTCTTAGTTGTATTACCTTGGGCAGGTTACTTAATCCCAATTTTGCTTAGCCATTAATGATCTTCTACCTTAGAATCAATTTATTCATATACAGAAGGCAAAAGTTAAAAAATTAACCTATAAGCCACACCATGATAATTACCTAATTTGGTTATTTTCATTTATTCATTTTATATCATGGTGGCATACTGGAAAGGATGCTAAATTTTGAAAGAGAATATCCAAGAACAAGTACAAGTCCTATCACTTCCCAATTGTGTGACCTTGGCAGTCTACTTCAAATCCCCAGCCTCAGTTTCCTAATCTATAATGTGGAGCTAATTATGCTTTCATTAACTTTCTTTACATCTTTTCTTTCATAAACTATAATTTGTTACCTAAATAAAAAGTAGTTAGTTTTTTTAAAGTTTTTAGTTTAAATTTTAAGATCATGAATTTAAAGCTCAACGAGTCTTTAGAGACTATTGAATTAAGGTCCTCTATGCCCCCTTCTCCATTTGGAAACTGAGATACACAGTCATATTTTGTATGTCCAAGGTCAAACAGGAAATGTGTGCCAAAATTAGAATTTGAAGCTAGATCCTCTGACTCCACATTGATTATCTTTGGTACTGTAAAATTCTGGTGGTTACTAATCTTAACTGCAATATGACTTTTTATTTGGTTTAATATCAATCAAATCAGGTCACATTATATTTTGTCTTGCCACTGGACTTCCATGACTCTATAAGAGAAGGTAAGACTGATGATTGGGAAACTTTGACTCACTTAAATCCAAGTTTTGTGCAAGACAAGATATAACTCTCTGATGTCATTGGTTCCCTTGTAAAAAAGGAAAGACAAAAAATAACAGAATGAATGATTTCTACTGGTTAACTTTTGTCTCATTATACTACGTAATGATATCTTTACTATTCCCCTAGAAAATGGAAACAAATTATATGAAGTTACTGGAAGATTTACTAAACAGAAGAATCAATGTTCTTTCAAAATGGAGAGACATAAAAAATAGATAGAATAAGTTGTACAACCTCTTTGCTGTACATAAACATTATTCATTTTTTCCCAAACTTTCAGGATACTTTAAAAACTCAGGAAGAAATCTTTAGGAGGAGATAGTTGAGAAAGGGTTTAAGATTGGGGTAAGAGAATGGAATGCTATCATTTAGCTTACATGAACAGGAGGAAGTAGGATTAAAGTAGAAGGTAGGAGGGATGTAATTAGTCCATTTGGAATTTGGCCAGTGGCTAAGCTGATAAGTCTCGTGTACCTCATCATAACATGTATTATTTGTGATCTTTAATGATAACAAATGGTCAGGAACCCCTGCTTGGTAATTAATATAACCCTCTCTTCCAGCTCCAAAAGGTCCAATCAGTCTGGCTATATTGGCATCATGCTGGGTACATGAGTGTATGTATCTGTGTCTGTATATGTGTGTGTATGTTTTAACCTATGGTGTAAGGATATTTTTTGTTGGCAAATATAGGTATCAATTACCTTAAGTACCTCCTGAAATTACCTATACAATTCTCCTGACCTTAAGTATGAATGCTTTCCTCCCTGCCTCACTTGTAAAACAATGCGATCAGAGATATGACAATTATCTTATTGATAACATTCTCTAGATATCATGATTGTGTTTCTTCTCCTTCTTCTTCTATTTTAGCCATGACAGTATACTATGACTTGAGGGGAGATCTGTTGCTAATAGCATATGACTATGTCAGGTATTCATGCTTTGAGTAATTTAAAATGCTTAATTCCTATCTTTGTTTTTAACATTACAGGCATATCACAAAGTGAGGTAAAAATCCACGTAACAGAGGACGATGAATAGAATATATTTCATCCATGACGTTAGTTAAAATAAATTGCTATTTTATGTATATTACTATTTTTTAAATTAAGGTGCATAAAATTCATGACTTTTGTCTCATAGTACATGGGGGATAGAATTGGGTTTGGGGCAAGGATTCTGTGTGTACACATTATCATGTGTGGTGGGAATATTCTCATTTTTATCTTTAACTTTTTCAGATCAATTTTGAACTTTTTTCCTCCAATCAATTGATTAAAAACTTCTAATTCATGAACAGATATCAATTTGCCCATCGTATGATTCCTCAAGGATATGAAATCAACAATGAGACTTTCATAGAGAGTTTTCTTCAGAGAATGACCTGAGATAGCTGTACAGTCTAAAAATAGCCAAAACCAATACCACCTTCAGACAAGTGTTTAAGTATAATATGACACAGGGGATGTTTTTAAATTCAGGTAATGTTAAGGAAAAGGGACCTGAAAGAATCTTGCCTTCAAATTACAATCTTCCCCACTGGGAAATTTAAGTCCAAATCAGGATCATAATGTGAAATACTAATAGGAATGTACAAAGTTTTTAGGAAAGGGGAGCTAATAGAACATATATAAATTTTCAAATGAAGGGTAGACACATAAATTATAGGAGGGGAGAAAGGGAAAATAAAGAATTTGGGCAAGCAAACAAATTATTCTTTTTCGCATTTACCTGTCTAAAATTTCATTTTAGTAAAGTATGCTATGCCTAGAAAATAAGACTAATAATAAAATTCATTTGATGTATACCAAATAAGTTATGAGATATCCTATGAAGCAGTTTCTACTTAATTTTACCTCTCCTCTACTTTCTCCTTGCCTTCCCCCATCCAGCCCCTTTTCATTCCCTTTCAAGAAATTATTTAAATATTTTATTTCAGGTTCTAGTTTCTTGTGAAGGAGCCAGACTTTCAAAACTCAAATTGATCTTTGATCTTCTTCCAAAGAAAACCAAACCCCTGCAATCTTATCTTCAAGCTGTGTGTTTTTATGTATATGCCACAGGGATTTATATCAGATCATATAATCGGATTTTTTAAAAGTTATTTGTCAGGAGCAACATACTTCTCCCAAATGATCAAAAATTTATATGTGTACATATTATATATAGTAAAATTATAGTTAATAACTTTTAATTCCATTAATATATTAAAATATTATATTAGCATAAGTATAATTTATGACTTTAGTAAGACCTCAGCACTTAGAAAAATATTTAGCTAAATCTAATGTTGGGATATAGAAGCTATTGCTTGTTTTCTTGGATTAAAAGACAAACATGCTTATTAATAGACAATTAAAATCCAAATTGCTAATATAATCATTGATCCAGAGCTTATTTTTTGTACCAGAGGTTAAGGGAAACAATTATTTTTTTCTTTTACATAAAGAAGCTCCAAAGATATTTGTTTTTCAGTTTACTTCCTGAGTGTTGAAATATGTTAAGATACACACCAACATCTTTCTTCACTCTGAATTTGCATAATTAGAGCCCTTTGCTATTTTATTATCAAGACTTCCAAAAAAGGGGGAAAGGGAGGAGAGTTTTAGTTCCTTTCCCAATTATAAGGCTGAATCTGCTCAGCTTTATTCCTAGCTCATGTAAATAGACAGGAATTCAATCCTATATTGCATATGCAGAACTGATGCATACTCTCCTTTATTTAAGCACAGTTTCCTTAATTCTCCCCCAAAGTAGCCAACTTCTTTTCACCATAACCTAGGATGGATATAAAGTAGGAGTGTATAGAAGAGAATCCACTGTCCAGTAAGAAAATTAATGCAAAGTTACCGCTACAGTAGGATGTAATTTAGAGGTTATTTTCTGTCTTTTGAAAGCACATATAAAAGGAAACTACATCACAATGTCTGGGATCCTCTTCTCTTTGAATTTCTTGGCCTTTTGGAATTGTTTTTCACCTTTGGACTCATCCCATCCTTAAGGTCATCTTTCCCTTTTAAGGTCATCATTCCTCCCCCGCAGTAATTAGCTATTTGAAGGGGGGAAAATCAACCAATTTCTTTATTAAAATGGCCTGGGATTGCTAGCTGTAAAGTGACAGCATGCCAAAGAGACAGGTAATCTCAGTGGGTGAGGTTTAGTCCTAATTAGAGTAATGTCGATGGAATGGGGGAGCGGTTATTGTCACATGCAGGAACTGCAGGAGACAGGTAGTTACAGAGACAGGCTATAAAGAATGTGTTGCACATAATAAAGTCACCAGAGACTAGCCACTGCTGCGATGCTGATGCTCTTTCTAAAGCTGCCCTTTCCGGGGAAAGTAGGCCTTATCTTCTCCCTGTGATAAATGTGAGCCTAAACCATACAACCCTGACCTTTGAGCATGGGGGAGAACTTGCAGAAGGAGCTTGCTTGCTTCTGAATACCAGGAGAGAAAATAGCAAGGGGAGGAGGTGGGGGAGGAGGGTTGTTAGAGAATTGCTTTTCCTTTGTGGCAGGCTCACCCAAGGCCCAGCTAGCACAGCTTGGTTTAAATAGGCATTGTTTTGAAAAAAATTGCTAATTCTGGCCTGCCTTATAGGAGTTCTACCATTGAGATTTCATTCAATATTCATTAGAAAGTCAAATCCGACATATATAAAGGATGCCTGCAATCAACTGTGGCATCTAAATATTAAATCTAGATGCTCTCTACGTATGTTATTTTAGGATTATAGAATTTCTATGTGACAGAGTGGATATAAGACTGGCTTTGGAGTCAGGAAGACCTGGGTTGAAGTCATGCCTCTGACATATACTAATTATGCATCTCTGGACAAGGCAGATAATTTCTAGGGGATTCCGGGTAACTCTGAAACTATAAATTATAGATGCTTTGCTGCTCAGCATGGGTGGAATTTGTGTTGAGGGAGTAGAGTTTACCCACAGAGATAAATTCAAAGGTTGAGAGCAAAACAACAAAAATGTGATTTAGAACTGGAGTCATAATAGTAATAATAATGACAGAATTTGTGTAGTTTTCTGAAGCACATTAAGCTATTGCTTTTCATCCTCAAAACAACTCTTTGAAGATGTAACTATTATTATCTCCATTTTACAGATGAGGTAAGTAAGACTGAGAAAGATTAAGCCCTGCCTAAGATCAGATAGCTAATAAATGTTAAAGGTAGGATTCAGCTGTCCTTTATTCCTAAGTCTAATGCTCTGTTGTCTACATCTAACTTTCTCATTTTACAGAGAAGGAAACAGATTAGACAAGGGAAGTGATTTGACCAATGGCATATATTAAGTAGCAGAGATATTCCTCCTCCAATCTTCTTACTCTACTATCAAGTACAATATTGGTGTTTAATAAATAGTCAATAATGACTGATTGAATCATATTATGATGCATATCATTAAATAAAGATATTTGTATAGTATAAGTAGTTTCAGAACTGAGTACTTAAGAACAAGACTTTATTGAGACCTTAACTTAATACATTTGGAATTGACAATGTCTTCAAATTCATATTTCAAGATCAAATATCTCACACCTCATTTCAAGGAGCCAAAGATAAATGCATCAGGGGGCTGAGAATAGGGCAAGATGTGTAAGTTCCTTTTAAGTAGGGTTCTTTGTTTTTACATAGATAATTTTGATTTATTCTCTGTTCTAATGAGATATGGAGTAATGGGGCTGAGCAAAGGAAACAATCAATTAGACCTTTTTGATAGGTTCTAGAAATGTGTTTACCCATGTGTAATTGGAGGTTGAAGTTTGGAGGATTCAACAATACAGCTCTATTTGTGGGGACATGGAGTTTCATAAGGGCATTCTAAAGTATATGCCCTCCACTAAATTCTATAAAGCAGTACATAAATTAGGGGCAGCTAGGTGATGCAATGGATCAAGTGCCAAGCCTGGACTTCAGACAATTACTAGATGATTTATTTATATACATTTAACCCTGGACAAGCCATTTAAGACTGTTTGCATCAGTTTTCTTCTCTGTGAAAGGAGCTGGAGAAAAATATGGCAAACTATTTTAGTATTTTTGCTAGTTGTTGTTCACTCACTTTTCTGTTGTATCTGATTGGTCATGTCCCCATTTGGGGTTTTCTTGGCAATGATATTAGAGTTTTTCTCATTTTCTTTTCCAGTTCATTTTACAGATGAGGAAACTGAGGCAAAGAGTGTTAAGTAGCTTGCTCAGGGTCACATATCTAGTGTCTGAAGCTGAATTTGAACTGAGGCAGTGGAGTTTTCCTGACTACAGGCCAGGCCTAATGCTCTAAACCCTGAATCCAAATGTGGGTCACAAAGAGTCAGACACAGCTGAAACAACTGAACAGCAAATATATAAATTAGAATTAGAGTCAGAGCTCCATAGATAAGCAGAGATATAAAATAATAATAATACATGATTGATAAAGTTTAAAGAGTGTTTTAAGGTTTGCATACACATGTATCATCTGATCCACACAGCAACCCTGGGGTAAGAGATATTTAAATGCTATTGAGTTAAGGGACTTGTCCAGGCTCACAGAGCTAGAGAGTGATGGATGACAAAAGATCCAGACCCTCATCTTCTTTACTAAAGTGCTCTTTCCAGTAAATCACATAGTTTAAAAAAAAGAAGGGGAGGGGGAATCCCATTACTCCCAAAAGGCTCATAAATTGGTCAGTTTAGGTTCCTAGGCCAGATGGATAGTCGGGAAGCCCTCTCAAAACTCTTCCTAACAGTGATTCAGGAAATTTATTTACTCATTGATGTCCTCTTTACTATGAGAAATAGCATCCCCAGATCTGTCTGCATATTGGACAGTCCTTTTGTCTGTAGAGGAGAGGGAGTTTATGTATATCATATGCAAATGTGGGCACTTGAAAATACTTCTGTGTGGAGAGCTAGAAATTGACTGACAGTAATGAGACTAGTAGAAGAAGACTAGCTGACTAGTGGCAGGGATGTGTGAAAGAGAATGATTAGGACAAGAGTGAAAGGAAGGTGAACATTGAATGGAATGAGGGAAAGGCTTGACAATTTTGCTTAGGATCCTTCCAATCAGGAAATCCAGAGAGGATAGAGCTACACATTTGGAAAAATGTGAAGAGATCACTTTGCACTAAACCTAGGGCTATATTAAGAGAAAATCTATAGGAATTACCTATTTTCCTAGGGGTCAAAAGGATTTAGGAAAATTCTAGAGTAGAACCATGAGTAAATAAAATGAGGAACACAGACATTTCAGGACTGGAATGGGGGTTCAACAGAGAGAAGCAAGGTCTAAGACCTATGTAAAAATTCTTCCAAATAAGACAAAATGGAACAATTTTAAATTTGGCTTTTTTTTTAATTAAAAAAAGAAAGATCTGTCTGGACATGTGATCTGTTCAGTGTATGTAACACATAGCACAGAACTCTCTCCATTGATGCAGATAAGAAAATATTCTTAAAAAGCACCAAAAAGACATATTCTGACCAAGGTCACATAGTAGTGTCCTAAATAAGGCATGAACCATGGTTTTTCTCTTCTCTTCTCTTCTCTTCTCTTCTCTTCTCTTCTCTTCTCTTCTCTTCTCTTCTCTTCTCTTCTCTTCTGTTCTGTTCTGTTCTCTTCTCTTCTCTTCTCTTCTCTTCTCTTCTCTTCTCTTCTGTTCTCTTCTCTTCTCTTTCTCTTCTCTTCTCTTCTCTTCTCTTCTCTTCTCTCTTTTTCCCTTTTAAAAAAATTTTTTCTTTTTTTTTTTTTTAGGCCAACAGATGTAAGTGATGGTCCTGGGGTCACAAAGCTAGTAATTGTCTGAGGCCAGATTTGAACTCAAGAAGATAAGTGTTCCTGACTCCAGTCCAGGTACTATGCCACCTAACTGCCCCAAACCATGTTTTTCTAATTTTAAGGACAGCCTTCTTCTTCAATGCCTTTCTTTAATGACCACTTTTTCCATGACTATAATAGGGAGGAAATCAAATTTTATTCAACCTTTTCTATAATTTTTTTTATGTGTCATATATTTAGTTAAGTATAGTTTAGCTTCTGGTTTTTTTTTCCATAATGCATGGGCATGAAATTTCAATACACATTGATACACTAATTTAGTATGCTATGATCCAGAACCTAAACTTGAGCAATCATTTTCCATGATGTTTGGTTGTTCTTATTATTGCTAACCAGTCTTTTTCAGTCTGTCCATCTCTTTGTGACCCTGTTGGGTATTTTCTTGGCAAGGACTCTGGAGTGGTTTGTCTTTTCATTCTCCAGCTCATTTTATGAATGAGAAAACTGAGGCAAACAGGATTAAGTTGTTTGGAGTCACACATCTATTAAATGTCTAATATCAGATTTGAACGCAGGAAGATGTCCTCCTGTCTCCAGATCCCCCACTATATTCACTGTGCCACCTAGCTGCCCTCCATGATGTTTTAATTAATTTCTAAGTATATAGAGTATGCCAATTTCACTTTAAATGGATTAAAGACATTACTCAAATTATATCAGTCAGTGAAAAATAGAATATTTTATTCTGTAAAGCTGGCTAGGTGCAGGCATGATTGCCTGGTTACTCTCTAGCTGTTTCATAGCTCTTAATTTAAAGTATTTGTCACATATTATGCTGTATTATAGCTACTTGTGTATGAGTATTTCCCTTTTTCTAGACTGTAATCTCTAGGCAGTCAATTACAATTTAAGTACTTTATATGTGTGTGGAATGGCTTAAGAGCTGGGGATACAAAGAAAGGCAAAACAAAGATACAGAAAAATGAATGTTTAAAATATTTCAAAATATCTTTGATCTCAGGAACTTACCTTATGATGGGGGTGACAGAGTAGGATATAAAATATAGAAAGTGTAAAAGCAAAGTATTTTCAGTGGGGAGGCTACAATAGTGGAGAGGAGTTAAAATGCTTTCTGAAGAATGTGGAATTTGAGATGAGCCTTAAAGAAGTTCAATGGAGTCAAGAGTAGAGGTGAGAAGGGAAAGTATTCCACTCAGTACATTGGCACTGAGTATCCTCTCCTGGGGACAGAAAAGAGGTCAGGGATATTGAATCACATAAGATGTTGAGGGAGAAAAAAAGTGTAAGAACATGGAGGACTAGTTATAAAAGTTGTGAAAAGGTTTCAATGCTAAACAGGTATGTTTTTATATGATCTTGGAGTTAAAAGGGGATCACTAGAATTTGGATGGGAGAATGATATGGTCTGACTTCCCCTTGGAAATTCATTTTGGCAGTTGAGTGAAGGTGGATAGATTGGAGTGGGAGCAACTTGGTATGAATACATACACACACACACACACACACACACACACACATATGTATATATCTCCTATCACTTAGGACAGTTCCCCAATTCATGTAACAGCACCAGCAGCAATAGTAGTAGTAGTAGTAAGTAGTCGTAATTGTTGTTGTTGTAACTAAAATTTATAGAGTCCCTACTACATATGAAGCACTGTACTAAAGGCTTTAAAATGGCATTAGTACATAAATATTAGTATTATCCTCATTTTATAGCCAAAGAAATGAAGTTAAATAGAAGTTAAGTGACTTACCCAGGGTAGCACAGATAATAAGTGTCTGAGGCTAGATTTCAACTTAGCCCTTTATGAATCCAGATACTATCATCTCTATATTGAACTACCTAATTGTCATTAAGTGTTTGCTTAATATTTTTTGAATGAACTAATTCACTATATTAGAAATATTGAGAGTAAAAAGAGTAGGTAGTTATAAGCTACTATACTAAAAAGAAGAGAATATCCTTTGATGCTTTAAGTTATATTAGAAGTTATGAGAGTGAATACAAGAGGTCTTAGTATGGAGAGTGACTGTAGTATTTGATCAGAGATAATCCTACATTCATAAATATTAATAATCCTTTAGAATATAAAAAAATCTACTCAGAGTACTTATACAGAGCAGAAAAGTTCAGCCATGCAGTCAAGAAATAATACATATTGATTATTTTAAGAAGTAATGTTCAGTAAATTCAAATTAGTGATTACTGGTAGGATTTTTACCAAGATGTTTTCAGGCATTTTTTTCCTCTTCTTGAATTTGGGGTCATCATCATCATTGTTTTATATTTTTTTTATCTTTTTCTTTCTTCCTCTTCTTTTTCTTCCTCTGCTCTTCCTCTCTTCTTTCTCCTTTTTCTGAATTAGAGCCCATCTAATAACCTCTAATCCCAATATAAATCAATCACATTTCTATAGACAAATAGAACAAAGTTAAACCTTATTTCAATTTACAGATTGTCAAATATTTGATGGCAGCTTTGATTTCTCCAACTCCCTTAAGAATCACTGTACCCCAAATACCCCATACAACTCTTTTTCTCTAGACTAAATGTCACTAGCATTGCCTGACATGGTTTCAATTGTATCTGATCTGCCAAACATTTTTTGAATGTCTACTATGAGGAAGTATAATCTTGGCATTAGGGATAAAGTGTTGAAATGGTATATAATGTCAGACATCTATAATTCTATAGTTTAAATGAGTGGAGAAGTTTTTCTTATATTTCTCATCTGAATTGTGTAATAGATCTTCTTAATCCATCTCCCTTATTCCATATTCTATTTTTCTTAATTCATTCTTCAGGCAGCTGCCAAAATAATCTTCCTGAAAATAAATATACTTATGTAGCACTAATTTTTTAAAAATACATCAGTGCCTCTTTTTTGTTCAGAGAATAAAATATAAACTCCTTTGCCTGTAATTTAAAATCCTCTACAATCTGAATATAACCTAGCTTTCAAGACTTATATTCATGCAGAATGTGTTACGTCTAAGTGAGGTCACCACTCACCATTTGATCTCATACTTGATACCTTCTATAAGCTCTTATCTCATCACTCCTTTCTCCATTTGCTTCTCAAAATTTTCTTTTCTTTTGCAGCTTAACTCAAGTGGCAACTCCTCCCTGAACATTTTCCTTTATTGCCCCATTACTTTTCACCTACTTTCTCACTAAAAGATTCCAAATTTACTTCTCTTTTTTTTACAACTAGAATGAAAGCTCCTTGAAGACACAGACAACTGTACTTTTGTCTTTACTATAAGAAAAAACAAACTGTTTTTTAGAAATAGAACATTTAATAAATCCTTGCTGAATATGGAATATTTGATGATAAATAATATGAGGTAAAGTTGAGTAAGATCAAGAAGTATTTACTAAGTACTTTCAGTATGAAGGCCAACTTGAGTCAGTAGCCTGTGGAGAGCCATAGAAGTATAAGAGAGAAATTTATGAGACTGACTATAAATTAAAATTTTATTAAATCAAAAGTAGTAGGGGAAAAGATGGAGAAATAGGAAAGAAATATATAGATTTTTTTCCTTGCTGCTCCATTTAGCTTGCTATTCTGTGGCCACCATTAAAACCCCCTAGCCATGCTCATAGGGAAGTCCAGCCAGCAGCAAACAGGAAAGAGAAGAGGCCAAAATCTACTCTTGCCTCAGTTTATCACACTTTTTCTCCACTCACTAATTCTCACATCATGTCTTGAGGAGCAACTGTGGCTTTCTATCTTTCCTGGGCCACCCAGGAGGGCAGTCCAGGGGGCACTGTTGGGGATATCTGCCCTGTCACCTATCTCATGATCTCTTGACTCTATTGCTGCCTTTTTCTGGTTTCCATTCTATCCTCATTACCCAATTCACTCAATGATTTCCTACACACAGAAGATTTTGGCAAGAGAAATGACAAGATCAGAATTGCATTAGGAAAAATTTCAAGTAGAAGTATGAGTGACATAGTATAGAGAGAATTAGCCTCGAAGGCAGGAAGATTAGTTAGAAAGCTACTGCAATCAATAATAGTCAAGTCAAGAAAAAACAAGAACTGAAGTAATTGTGGTTCCTGGGAGTAAAGAAGATTGGGTCAGGTGCAGGAGTCACTGTGGAAGTAAAAAGACAAGCGTTCACCTCAGGTCAATCCTCTCACCATCCTAGTCAGCATTATGTAGATGTGTGCCAGTTAACCAATGATATAAAATGATACTCTCAAACCTGAAAGGGAGTTTGGGAGCCATCAAACAAAATTTCATCTTTTGCAGGTCAGAAAAATGAGGCACCACAAAGAAAAAAAAATTACTTGCCTTTGTAACACAGGTAGTCAGTAATAGAATTGACATTCAAACATATATGCTTTGACTCCAAATCCAATGCTCTTCCCAAATTCCTGCATCCTTACTCTTTCCTTTCAAACTCCTCTCTGGGAGTGATTTGTGAACTTATTTTAATCCATAAAGGAAAATTAGTCCCACAACTATGATACTATGTGTCATCTTGGCCCAAAACATGGTGTTACCTATTTAAGTCACTTACCTTCTCTATTAAATCTGATTCTAGAATACTTTTGACTCTTTCCAAAAAGTGTGTCTGGCCTCAAAAGGTGAAGATTTTTGTTATTCAAAATGTACCCTACTTTCTGAAGAAAATTCCTAAAGAAACATCCAAAATATCAGAGTTAATAGCAGCATCAATGGAATAAAGGTATCCTTAGCTTTTTGAGGTGACTACTTTGAATTGAACAATGTTCATTTGACTAGAAAATGTGTGATTTTTTATGTTACTCATATACTCGTAGACACATGTTTAAAAGAAATAATCAAATTATTAAAGTAAAGCAGCATAGCGCAGTTTAAAGAGCAGTGAATCTGGAGAGTAAGGATCTGAATTTGAATCCCAGATCTTCCATTTACAACTTTTGTGATTCTGGACAAATCACTAAACCTTATTATTTTTTTTGTAAATGATGAGATTAAACTAGATGATTCCCAAGGTCTCTTTCAACTCAAAAATCTATTATTCTAACATTCTATTTCTCTACTTCACCATTTCTAACAACTCAACCAGCAAATTATTTACATGGCATGGCAATCCTACCTCACTTCTCAATTATTCTGCCTTCATCTCAAGAAAAACATCAGAGTTTTTTCCACTCATTTTCCTTGCCCACTCTGAAAGCACAGTCTTTTTAATCTGGTTTCATTCATAGATAATCCATAGATTAATTATAGTTCAAATCTGATTCCCTTATCACTTTCCCAAAAACAGACTCAGAGTTTCCTTGGAATCTCCACAAATATTAATGACATACTAAGCTATCTATTCATTAGACAACTCCCCTTGAATGCCACTATTCTAAAAGCTTAATCATATCTAGGATGTGTACTTTGATATGAGATTTTCATGTTCATATAGATTGCCTCAATGTGGATAATAGGAAGAATTTGATGGATGTCTCTGTAATATTATTTACCCCTCACTAGCAGAACTTTGATTCATCCATGGAGAGAAACAGAAGTTATGAGATTTGTCTTTTTATTATCCACTGAGAATGAAAAATACTCAATTAGAATTATACATATCTCTACCCTAAATTATTGTTGGCTTATGGATGTAACTTTTTTGAGGTTTAAGGAATAATTCCAAACTCACACTCATTTCACTCATTCTTATCAAATACTACTTATATAAAGTATTGTTATAGTGAATAATGAGTAAATCATTTATACAAGTAGCAAATGGAATTCTGAGTTCTACAGATTCTAGAGATTCTACAGTTCTACAGAAATACTAGAAAATACATGAATTGGATGAATTAAAAAAATATGTAATTGACTAAGAAAGAGTACCTAAGCTCACAAAAGGGAAAGTTTCCCAAATTTCTGGTAATACATATTATATTCTTATACTATATATATATATATATAATATATATATATATATAACATATATATACATACATATGTATGTGTGTGTATATTCTTATACTAAAAATTATGGAACTCTGGGGTGCCAGTTCCTCTATCAGTCTTAAAAAGTTCCAAAAATATTTTCATCCCTTCTCCATGAGAACATTTCTAAGGGGTTTGGGACTATGTCAAATTGTATATGATGGAAATTTAAATTTTCATATGTAATCTTTTTATTTTTATATATGGAATTACTCATTTTGTTGTCATTTATTACATTCATAATATTTTAAAAATGAAATGATTTCTCTTTTTTTCAAAACTTTTTCAAATTTTTTGAATTGATTGTTTCTTAAAAATAAACATTAAGGTCAAGAAGACATCATAGAGGCAGCAAAAGTTCAGACTTCTGAAGACCCTTCCTTACCGATTAAAAACTAAATGCTCCTAGGGGACTGAAAACCAGACATAACAACAGGACAGAGTCAAGGAACCCTCCTGCTCAACTCAACTTAAAAGATATGCCTCCCCAAAAGCCTGAATTTGAGAACACTCAGGTTTAAGGAGAATGAAGCAGGAAGGCCCCAGGACCCCTTCCCCACCTAAAGTGCTAAGCCTTCAGCAGTGATTGGAACCTCTGGGTGGGCAAGGGTACTGGTCTAGAGGGAGTACCTTGCGGGCAAATCTGTGCCAGGCTCAGAGCATCGAACACAGGCCATGGAAAAGCAGTTGGAGAAGAAGCACAGAGCAGTCAGTTTAGTTGTAGCAGTGGAGACACTCCATATTGCACCCCCCCTTCCTGAGGTTCTGGCCTCAGGGCACATCTAGCTCTTCAAGTTCAACTCAGCTGGTCTTAATCTCATCAAGCCTTCAGAGGACAGGGAAGCTCAAGTGCAATAGCCCTCCCCCACAGACTGGGCTGAGATATTTACTGACTAAACTCCAAGAATGAAGGATGACAGAAGAGCCCAAAACCACAGATCCAGAACATAATAAGAGGAGCAAGAGTGCACGTATTTGCAGGGGAAAAAGAAGGGGGTAAATATGTGCAAACAACAGAAAAAGAAAAAAGAAATTTCAATCGACACCTTTTATCCAGCCAATGAATACAGAGCAAATGGAACAGAGGAGGATGAAGGAATAGCAAGCAAAAACACATAAACTCTAGTAAATTGGACACAGGTTTTGGAAGAACTCAAAAAATACAATTCAAAACACAATTAAGAAAGGCTGAAGACAACTGGGAAAACAATTTAAAAAGCAAGATACGTCATCTGGAAACAGAAAATAGTGTCTTGAAAGTCAAAACTAATCAGCTTGAAAATGAGGCAAAGGAGATGAAAGATGACCTCCAAAGAAAATGAGACAAGAAAGAGAAAAATGGCCAAAAAGCTAGGGAAGAAATCCAGTCTTTAAAAACCAGAATACAACAATTAGAAGCAAGTGACTTCACAAGACAGCAGGAAACTATAAAACAAAATCAAAAGGATGAAAAAAATGAGAAAACTAAGAAACTACTGAACCACAAAACTGAAGATTTAGAAAACAGGCTCAGGAGAGACAACTTAAGAATCATTGGTCTACCAGAAGACCATGACAAAAGAAAAAACCTGGATATTACCCTACAGAAAATTATCCAAGAAAACTGCCCAGATATTCTAGAACAAGAGGGAAAAGTGTAGATTGAAAGAATCCACAGATTACCTCCTGTACTTAATCCCCAAATGTCAACACTCAGGAATGTTATAGCCAAATTCAAGAACTATCAGACCAAGGAAAAAAATGTTACAGGCTGCTAAAAAGAAGTCATTCAGATACCATGGAACTACAGTTAGGATAAAACAGGATCTGGCTGCATCTACACTGAAGGACCAAAAAGGCATGGAATATGATATTCTGGAAATCAAGGGAACTATGTCTACAACCAAGAATCAGCTACCCAGGAAAACTTATTATATTCTTTCAGGGGAAAAATATGATCATTTTAACAAAATAAAGAAATCCAAGCATTTATAAAGAAAAGACCAGACCTGAACAGAAAATGCCCACCCCCCAAAAAAAAGTTTGATGCCCAAACACAGAACTCAAGAAAATCATCAAAAGGTAATGAAGAAAGGGAGAAAAAAGAAAAACAAAACCAAACAAAACCTTTTTTAAGAGACCCAATAAGTAAAAATGATATTTATCCTTATAAGAAAAGAGGGCATTTGTAACTCTTAAAAATTGTTATTATCACCTGGGTAGCTCAAAGAATTATACTCAGAGGGAACAGTGACAAACTATATAGGATGAAATGCCAAGACATAAATATATATATATATATATATATATATATATACATATATATATATACATACAAATAGAGTTAATAGAGGTTAATACTAAGAGAAATAGGAAAAGAAACAAAATGGAGGTACATTTATATGTCACATAGCGAATATCAGGAGGGAAAGAGACCATCAATACACTGGAAGGGTAAAGAGATTGGAAATAGGAATTACTTAACTCTAACGTACATTGAAATTGATTCAGAGGTAAGAAGACTCAAATACATTGGTTTTGATTTGCTCCCTATAGGGAAGTAGAAGAGTAATAAATGGACTGGTGGTGAGGGAAGCAATACAAGGGAGGGAGAGGGTGGGGGTAATTTAAAAATACTCTTAAGAAAATAATAGGGGAATAAGAAGGGAGGGGAGGTAGAAAGGGAAGTAGAATAAGGATGAGAATTAGGGGAATTGATTAAATACAAAACACTAGTATAGATGAAATAGTAAAAGAAGAAAGGGCAGGCCTAGGAGTAGAAATCAAAATGCTGGGAAATACACAGCTGGTAATCATAACTCTGAATGTGAATGGAATGAACTCACTCATAAAACACAAGCAAATAGCAGAGTGGATTAGAATCCAAAACCCTCCCAAATGCTGTCTATAAGAAACACATATGAGGAAGGTAGAAACACATAGGGTAAAAGTAGGAGGCTGGATAAAATTCTATTGGGCATCAACTGATAAAAAAGGCAGGCATCTCAATCATAATATCTGACAAAGACAAAGTAAAAATAGATTCAGTCAAACAAGATAGGGAAAGTAATTGCATCCTGATAAAACGCAGTATAGAAAATGAGGAAATGTTAGTACTCAACATGTATGCACCAAATGGCATAGCATCAAAATTTTTACAGAAACTAGTGTAGCTCAAGAATGAAATAGATAGAAAAAGTATACTAGAGGGAGACCTGAACCTTCTGCTATCAGAACTAGATAAATCAAACCAAAAAAAATAAAAAAGAAGTAAGAGAAATTAATTAAATCTTAGAAAAATTAGATTTAGTAGATATGAGGAGAAAAACAAATAGGGACATAAAGAAATACACCTTTTCAGCAGCACATGGTACATTAACAAATATGGTCCTGTGAATCTTAAAATTTCTCAGACTTGTGAATCTTAAAAATTCTCAGACTCTACATTAGAACATTTGGTTAGGACCATTCCCCATTTTAAAACAATGAAGGGATTTTGTTCAGGAATGTGGGAATTCTAACATCACTCCACCCATACTTAGTCATACTTTAGGGGAAGATAAAGTTGTAAAACTTCTGATTGAACAATGAAAAGTCCCTAACCCATACTTAAAGTGAAGCAAGAACCCATAAGCCAAGTCTATTTTTAGATCTAATACAAAGGGGTGATAAGTTACTATGAAGATCAAATTAATCAAGCAACTTGCAAAGGACAAGATTAGTCTACTGAAGTATGAATTACTCAAAAGTTTTAGTCTACTCAGGTGTGAATTAAGAATGGTCAGTCCTTTGGAAAAACATCTACTATGATTGGTAGATGTAGAAATTTAGGGGAGGTAACACAAGAGAAAAATTTTCTTTAAAAGGAAGGAGCTGGAGGGCTCTGGAATTAGTTCAGCTTGCCAAAGCTGAATTGGAGGTCAGGAGTCAGAGGAGGCTGCTGGGGCTCTCTCTCGGTGGCTGAACTTAGTTCAGCTTCCTGAGCTAAACCGGAGAGTCTCTCTGAACACTAGAGTATTGCTTGGAAGAATCTTGTGGTGAGTGATTAAAGACTGACTAGTCTCTCTTAAAGCTCAGGCCTAGGCCCTTTCCTACTATTTCCTCATACTCCCTTTCTTTAATTCCATTATATGTATTAATTAAAATCTCCATAAAACCCAGCTGATTTGGGTATTTTCATATTTTGGGAATTTTCCCATGGTGACCACTTATTTTTGATTGAACTCAAGACACTGAAAATTATCTTTACAGTTTTGGCAATTCAAAGTCTTGAAACCCATATTTTTGTGGTCAGAGTTTAAGGCAACCACTCTTTTGTTTGTAACAGACCATGTATTAGGACTCAAAAACATTGAAAACAAGTAGAAAAGAGCAGAAATAATGAATGCAACTTTCTCAGAGCACAATGCAATGAAAATAATAATTAGTAAGGGTACATGGAAAGGCAAATCAAAAATTAATTAGAAATTAAACAAGATGATTCTCCAAAATCAGTTAAAGAACAAATCATAGAAACAATTAATAATTTCATTGAAGAAAATGGCAATGATGATACATCCTTTCAAAATCTATGGGATGCAGGCAAAGCAGTACTCAGAGTGAAATTTATATCCTTGAGTTCATATATTAATACATTAGAGAGGGCAGAAGTCAATGAATTGGGCATGCAAATTAAAAAAAAAACTAGAAAGTGAACAAATTAAAAATCCTCAGATGTAGACTAAATTAGAGATCCTAAAAATCAAAGGAGAAATTAATAAAATTGAAAGTCAAAGAACTATTGATTTAATAAATAAGAATAGAAGCTGGTAATTTGAAAAAACAAATAAAATTGACAAAGTACTAGTCAGTCTAATTAAAAAAAGGAAATAAAAAACCAAATTGACAGTATCCAAGATGAAAAGGGAGACTTCACCTCTAAGGAAGAAGACATTAAGACAATCATTAAAAATTATCATATGGCAAATTATATGGCAATAAATATGGCAATTTGGTGATATAGATGAATATTTAAAAAATAAAAATTTCCTAGACTAACAGAGGAAGAAATAGACTAACTAAACAACCCCATATCAGAAAAAGAAATTGAATAAGTCATCAAAGAACTCCATAAGAAAAAAATCACCAGGACCAGATGGATTCACAAGTGGATTCTATCAAACATTCAAAGAACAACTAATCCTAATATTATGCAAACTATTTGACAGAATAAGCAAAGAAGAAGTACTACCTAATTCCTTTTATAACACAAATGTGGTACTGACTTCAAAACCAAGCAAGTCAAAAACAGAGAAAGAAAACTACAGAACAATCTCCTTAATGAATATAGATGCAAAAATATTAAATAGGATACTAGCAAAAAGACTCCAGCAAGTGATCAGGAGGTTTATTTACTATGAGCAGGTAGGATTTATACCAGGAATGTAAGAATTGTTCAATAGTAGGAAAACAATCCACATAATTGACCATATTAACAAGCAAACTGAAAAAAATCACATGATTAACTCAATAGATGCAGAAAAAGCCTTTGACAAAATATAACACTCATTCCTATTGAAAACACTAGAAAGCATAGGAATACAAGAGCCTTTCCAAAAAATAATGAACAGTATATATCTAAAACCATCAGCAAACATCATTTATAATGGGGATAAACTAGATGCATTCCCAGTAATATCAGGAGTAAAACAAGGATGCCCATTATCAGCTCTATTATTTAACATTGTATGAGAAACACTAGCATTAGCAATTAGAGAAGAAAAAAATGAAGTTATTCAAATAGCCAAGGAGGAGACCAAGCTATCACTCATTGAAGATGATATGATTGTCTACTTATAGAATCCTAGAGAATCAACTAAAAAGCTATTTGAAATAATCAACAACTTTAGCAAATTTGAAGGATACAAAATAAACCCACATAAGTCATCAGCATTTCTATATATCTCCAACATATCTCAGCAGCAAAAATTAGAAAGAGAAATTCCATTCAAAATCACCTTAGACAATATAAAATACTTAGGAATCTATCTGCCGAGACAAACACAGGAACTATATGAACACAACTACAAAACACTCTCCACATAACTAAAAGTAGACTTGAGCAATTGGAAAAATATTAACTGCTCATGGGTAGGAAGAGCTAAAATAATAAAAATGATCATCCTACCCAAATTATTTCATTATTTAGTGCCAAATCCTTTGAACTACCAGAAAACTTTTTTTTTTTTACTGAATTAGAAAAAAAAATAACAAAGCTCATTTGGAAAAACAAAAGATCAAGGATATCCAGGGAAATAATAAAAAAAATGTGAAGGAAGATGGCCTTGCTGTCCCACATCTCAAACTATACTATAAAGCAGTGGTCATCAAAACAATATGGTACTGGCTAAGAGACAGAAAGGAAGATCAATGGAATAGACTTGGGGTAAAATACCTCAGTCAGATAATCTATGATAATCCAAGGTCTTGGGACCAAAATCCACTATTTGATAAAACTTGCTGGGAAAATTGGAAGGCAGTATGGGAGAGATTAGGTTCGGATCAACATCTCAAACCCTACACCAAGATAAACTCAGAATGGTTGAATGACTTGAATATAAAGGAGGAAATTATGAGTAAATTAGGTGAACACAGAATATTATACATGTAAGATCTCTGGGAAAGGAAAGATTTTAAACTAAAGGAAGAGCTAGAAAAAAATCACAAAATGTTAAAATAAATAATTTTGATTACAGTAAATTAAAAAGGTTTTTGTACAAACAAAACCAATGCAACCAAAATTAGAAGGGAAGCAATAAATTGGGAAACAATCTTCATAACAAAAGCCTCTGACAAAGATTTAATTACTCAAATTTATAAAGAGGTAAATCAACTATACAAAAAAAAAATCAAACCATTCTCCAATTGATAAATGGGCAAGGGACATGAATAGACAATTATCATTTAAAGAAATCAAAATCATTAATAAGCACATGAAAAAGTGTTCTTAATCTCTTATAATCATAGAGATGCAAATCAAAACAACTCTGAGATATCACCTCACACATAGCAGTTTGGCTAACATGACAACAAAGGAAAATAATGAATGTTGGAGGGGATGTAGCAAAGTTGGGAAATTAATGCACTGCTATTGGAGTTGTGAATTGATCCAACCATTCTGGAGGACAATTTGGAACTATGCCCAAAGGGCACTAAAAGACTGGCTGCCCTTTTATCAAGGAATAGCACTGCTGGGTTTGTACCCCCAAAGAGATAATAAGGAAAAAGACCTGCACCAGAATATTCATAGTGGCTCTCTTTGTGTTGGCAAAAATTGGAAAATGAGGGGATACCCTTCAATTGGGGAATGGCTGAACACATTGGGGTATATGTTGGTGATTGAATATTATTGTGCTCAAAGGAATAATAAACTGGAGGAATTCTCTGTGAACTGGAATGACCTCCAGGAATTGATGTAGAGTGAAAGGAGTAGAACTAGGAGAACATTGTACACAGAAACTGATACACTGTGGTGCAATCAAATGTAATGAACTTCTCTTTTAGTGGCAATGCAGTTATCCTTAAAAACCCAGAGGGATATACGAGAAAGAACACTATCTACATCCAGAGGAAAAAAACTTTGGGAGTAGAAACGCCAAAGAAAAACAAATGCTTGATTACATGGGTGGAGGGTGATATGATTGGGGACATAGGCTCTAAATGAATCCTAGTGCAAACATCAGCAACATGGAAATAGGTTCTGATCAAGGACAAAAGTAATACTTGGTGGAATTGCGCATCAGCTACTGGAAGGTTGGGGAAAGGGAAGGAAGGGAAAGAATATGATTTTTTTAACCAAAGAATAATGTTCTAAATAGACTAAAAGTAATAAAATAAAATAAAATATAAAAAATAATAAACATTAAATGACAAATAAATATATAGACAAACATATGTGATTGAATGAATTAATGTATAAATAAAAATTCAGGCTTTTTCAAAATTCATCCTAATGCTATCACTTGCATAGGACTTTGCAGGGATTTCATTCTTTTCTCCAGTGTCCTTATACCCTTCTTAGAGTACTGACATTGCCATACTCACATCTCACAGTTCAATTGTCCTGTTTTTCAATATCAACACTAACATATTCATAACTTAATTTACATTACTAAATTTCCCCAAACAACTTTGTGATTTGTAAGCCACATGACTTTTAGGAAGGACTTCATTTTTTTTCTTGATTAAGCTTCTGATTGTCATTCTTTCCTCAACAAACTTTCATTAATTGCATATAATTATTGATAGTATCCAAAGTACTATTCCAGTCCCAGGGTCAATGACTTCAGTTTGTAATTAAATATTTTACAATCTTATAAATGTACATTATACACAAATGATTATGGTAAAACAAAGAAAGAGAAAAATATAAGAAAGAAGTTTGGACAAAGTAATAAAAGGTTTTGTGGTGGGAAGAGGACAAAATAACTTTTACATTATTGGGGTAATGGAAGATTTTTCTTTCATAAAAAGAAAGGAAGTGGTGACATCTGAATAGGGAGTTAAAGGAAGAGAGAGGTTAACAGAAAGATGTGTGACAGATGTCATGTGGAAGGGAATTGTGCAGTATAGTTGAAGGAGTAAACAATGGGAATAAACACAAGGAAATTAGAGGCAAAAGGATGAAAGCAAATAATGTAGAGTAAGTTTAAAAGGATATATTCCTAATATGTGAAGAAAAGTAAGATGAAGTATGACTGGAAAAAATGATTCAATCTGTGCAGTGTATGAAGCTATCATAAAAGAAATCTAGTCCTCTTATCAATAATCTAGGGTTCTCAGTACAAAGCAACTCCAATTTGGGATCTGAATAATCTAAAACTAGAGTTGGGTACATCTATTCAATACATTCTTCTAGGAGCTTTTGAGTTTACTACCATTTCAGTACATAATACGCAAAACGATCTGCCATTTTTTCTATAATGCCATATATCTCAGTCCATGACTCTTGAAAGAAAAAAGGTCCAAGAATAGCAAGAGAATTAATGATGAAAATATATAAAGGAAGGAGGTCTGGCCATACTAGAGCTCAAAGTGTATTATAAAGCATTTATTATCAAGAAATTCTAGTTCTGTCTAAGAAATTGGTTAGTAGAGCAATGGTATAGGTTACTAAATCAACACACAGAAGTTAATGACATAATACCCTAATATTTAATAAACTCAAAGATCCAAACTATCAGGTGAAGAACTCACTACTTGACAAAAACTGTTGGGAAACTTAGAAACAATATGGCAGAAACTAGGCATTGACTAGCAGCTCACACCATACATGAAGATAAACTGAAGGTGAATATTTAAGCTAGAAATAAAAATGAGAAATAAAGGGGTATACCATAAATAAATCAGGGGAACATAGAAAAAGTTACCTTTCAAACTTATCGATAATGGTATAATTTATGAGCAATCAAGTCATAGAGAATATTAGGAAAATGAAATAAATATTTTTATTATATTAAATTTAACTTTTTTTCACAAACTAAATAAGGATAATCAAAACTAGAAGAAAAACAACAAATTGGAAAATAATTTTTTTTAGCAAAATAGGCCTCTTTTCTCACATATAGAGAGAACTGGGGCAAATTTATGAAAATGCAAAGCAGCACACCTCAATTAATAAATGGTTAAAGGAAATGAATATAAATTTCTGAGAAGAAAAAAATTTTTAATCTATCTATACTAAAATGAGGAAATATTCCAAATCACAATTGATTAGGGAAATACAAGTGAAAACAACTGAAATAGCATCTCACACCTATTAGAGTGACTGATATGGACAAAAATTAAAATAAGAAATGTTGTAGGGGATGTGAGAAATGTTGGAGAGTAATACACTGTTGGTGTAACTGTGAACTGAAACAGTTCTGAAGAGAAATATGTAATCATACCCAAGAGGCCACAAAACTATATATATCATTTCATTCAGCAATACTATTACTGGGTCTGTATCCCAAAGAGAACAGAATAGGGGAAACGAACCTCGCTGATGCAAAATGAAACAAACAGAACCAGGAAAACTAGGTATTCAAATAACAGAAATATTTTATGATAAGCAAATGCAAAGGACTAAACTGTTATCAACAAAACAAGATTCCATGATAATCCCAAGTGATACCTAATAAAAATAAACATGGTGTCTATAACCAAAAGAAGGAACTGTTGAAATATTATAGTAGAGCAAAACATGTTATCCTTCACTTTATCTCCTATATAGTTTATATTGTATGTGTGTCTTCTGTCATGACATGGGGAACATGGAAATATGTATTATATTAAGCCACTGATTTAACTGATATTAGACTTTTTACTCCCTTGGGAAAGGAGAGGAGGGGAGAGAGGAAGAGAACCTGAATCATGAAATATCAGAATACAATTGTTAATAATTACTTCTACATGTAATTGAAGAAAGTTTCTTTAAAGATTTAGAAAAAAATGAAAGACCTATATGAAATTATGAAGAGTAAAATTAGCAGAACCAATAAAATATTATATACAGCAACAGAAATCTTGTCTTAAGAATGCTTGTATATGTTTAGCTACAGAGAAAAATCTGATAAACAGAAACAAGGAAGACATAATTTTATACATAAAATATCTTTTTTGTTTTGTTGAATATTGTCTTTTCTAATGAGGAGTAAGATGTTTGTAGGCATTTTAATATAACAAATGAACAAATGAATTGATTATTTTTTTAAAGAAACAATAGTGGACTGAATAACTTAAAATGTTCCCTTCTAGTTTTAGGTTAATTTTTTGATTGATTATTACTTCAACCACATTCTATTAGAAGAATAATTCCTTACATACAAAGTTATATTTTTCAATTCATTCCCAAATTAAAAAAATTTTCTCAATGATAGCTCTTCTTTCCCTCATTGCCTATTAAAAGTAAAAATCATCATATGTTGCCTCTATGTCCTAGCAGTAGACATGTGCCTGCCTCATTTAAAACTCATGTTTATTATATATATACATATATGTATATATATATATATATATATATATGTGTGTGTGTGTGTGTGTGTGTGTGTGTGTGTGTGTGTGTGTGTGTGTGTGTAACATCCTTAACTGCCTGGCAGCATGGACATAATTCAAAGGAGTTCAGTTTCAACTGGCACACAGGGCTGTTTTCCAAGGGCACTGTATAGACTTGCCCAGTGGAAATTATAACCTCCATAAATTGTTTAATGATCAAATTTTGTTTTCTCTGTTTGGTTTCATCGGATCATGGCTTGAGTGGAAGTATCGGATTTCCTTTCAGTGCTGCTGAGCAGCCAGAAATCCTTGTCTGAACAGAATCATATTAATTGTAAATAAGTACCCTTTAATAGGGCAACCATTTATTTAGGTTATTTTTCAGTTCCTGCCAAACCTAAAGTTTGAAGTTTAAAGGAGAGTTGGAAGTGGAAATTTGAAGATTAAGATAGAATGACAAAACAAGTAAAAGTAACTTATGAAAATAAGCAAACCTCCTATACCAACATAGATTCCCAACTAGATTCTCGACTTCTTTAGAGAAGTCTTAAGGAATTATAAGAAAAACAAAGATGTCAAATGACTTTCCTGGATTCCCCAGCTAGTAAGTGTGGGTGGAACTTGGACCCAGGGTTTCTAGACTTTAAGCCCAATACTATACCTGTTCCTCCAAGCTATCTCAATTAAATAAATTGCTTGATAGTATTAATATCATTAAAGCAATCTCCTTTAGCACTTTACAGTATAATTTGTCCTTAATATAATTCCCTAAACCACTTCAAAAGCACATAATTCTATCATTCTGGTTAGTTCTTTTTGTTCAAAAACTGTTTTATCCAAATTATCCCATTTGATATACCACCTGAACCTATAAAGAGGGTTCTATCAGTATAATGATCAGAGTCTTGGAAATGAGAGGAAATAAAGCTTAGAGATGAAAGGTGAATGGATGTGTTCCTTGTTAGATAGCCTATTGGGAGAAGAATCTGGATATGAATCCAAAGCTTCCTGATTCCACCTCTACTATACATCCATATTTACTATACCATTCTATCTTCATGAATGTTCTAATTGGAACCATTTTCTCATTAACCTTTTTGAAGTTACTTGGTTTGGCTCCTAAAAGTTAAAGATTCATAGTAAGTTGCTTGGTTATATATGGATCTTTCTCAGCTTTTCTGAATTTTCCAGAAATCTTATTCTGCTGATTTATATTGTGAGGGTTAGCAGCACCTCTATTCCATGAACTTTTGAAGTGCTATTGTTAGCTGAGTGAAGAAGATGGTAATAATTTGCATTTTATAGCACTGTAAAATTTACAAAGTTCTTTGTCCCATAACAACCTGAGAATTAGATGATATCAGATGGGTAAACTGGGTCTTACAAAATGTAATTGATTTGATTATGGTCAAGGGCATTTAGGTTAGGTGTCACAGTGGATAGAATGCTAGGAAATAATAAATCAGTCCAGTAACTTCGCCAAGAGAACTACAAATGAGATAATAAAATATTGGATATACCTGAAACAATTAAACAATTCTGATCACATATAGCTAGTTAATGTTCAGGGCATGGATTCAAACCTTAACCTCCTCTCTCTAGTTCCAATGTTATCTTTGCTACACATAGACTGATATTCCTTTTTTTCAGAGGGAAAAGAGAAGGAAATTAATGACCTTAAATCATATTATAAGGTGTGAGGTGAGGCTGCAGAAGAAGAAACATTCAAGATTCGGAAAGCATGTTATCTTCTAGAGAAAATGCTGATAAACTAATCAAACTTTTCAATTCACCAACAAAGACTTTACTGAATATGTAAAACCTAGTACACATACAGCAAAGCTATCTTTTTTGCTTGACAGCAGAAAAAAAACAAAAACAAAACCCTAGTCCATATGTTGAGTGAACTTCACTGACATCAATCACTTTTGATAAGGGTGGCAATTTCTTAGTCAGTTTTGTTTTTCAACTAAATTTATATTTTAAATGTCTAACAGTGAATTGATTAGCACATGTTAATACATTAAGATTAGAAAGCCAAGAAGAGGGTGTGTCAGGGTGAGACAATAAGAACTGAATGAAGTCATGCAAAGATACAATTCTAAAACTTATTTTACTTTAGTTTAAGGAAAAGAAAAGAAAGAAACACAAGGGAAGGTGTCTGCATCTAAACTAGTGTACCCAGGACAGTATGTGCAATCTCCCCAGCTAAATCCTTTAGGGATTTCAGAAGATATACTTATTAACTTATTATATTAACATTTAAAATTGAATCCTTCCAAGGTGGAAGCTAGAAGCATCTTGACCCAACAGATCGATACTGAAAATACAATTTTAAAATAAGGCCCGAGTCTTTTCATCCCTTTTTAAAAAGGGCAGCATCATAAAGTCACATATTTCTTCAAGCCCACAATCCTTCAATGAGAGCTTTGTCCTCAGGACAAATAAAGGTTGCTTCCAAATTAAAAAGGGGTACCATTGGTATTCTTAATTCGATTTTGAAGTTAGGACATAGTGTGCCATGCTAGAACATGTGATGAACTTGGAATTTTATTTTATTATTTCTTTGAATTTATTTAGTCAATTTAGAACATCATTCCTTGGTTACAAGAATCACATTATTTCCCTCCCTCCCCTCCACCCACTCTTCCCACAGCCAATGTGCAATTTCATTGGGTATTACATGTGTCCTTGATCAGAACCTATTTCCATGTTATTGGTGTTTGCATTAGGATGTTCATTTAGAGTCTTCATCCCCAGCCATATCTCCTTGACTTATGTATTCAAGCATTTGTTTTTTTTCTGTTTTTCTACTCGCACAATTTTCCCTCTGAATGTGGATAGTGCTCTTTCTCATAGATCCCTCTGGGTTGTTCAGGATCATTGCATTGCCACTAACGGAGAAGTCCATTACATTCTATTTGAAATTGGAATTTTAAAAAGTCATAAAGCCAGGGTTTAAGTGCTGACCTTGCCACTTTCCAGTTTTATTCTGATGTTGGGCAAACCTATCTGCAACACATGGGAATTGGAGCAGACACTTTCGAAGGTTCATTCCAACTTGTGGAGAAGGGAATAAACATGCATTAAAAATTGGGCACAATGGTAAGTACTTTTGAAATATTATTTCTTTTGATCATCATAATATTCCTATGAGTTAGATGTTATTTTTCTCCCCATTTTACATTTGAAAAAATTGAGGCAGGCAGAATTTAAATGACTTAAACATGGCTAGGAAATATCTGTAGTCAGATTTGAAGTCAGAAATACTTGCCTCCTTGCATAAAATCTGTGATATAGGAATAGTTCATTTAATCCTTCACAGACAATGACTTCTAGGTATACTCTCTTTTAAAAAAATGCAGCAATAGTTATTGATTCTCATTTGAAAGAGTCCACTGATATCATCTAGTCTAGCTCCTCTCTCATGAAGAACTCCCTCCTCAAGACTCCAGTTTCTGCTTAAAGAGGTCCAGTAAGGGCAGATCTGCTACTTCCCACCAAAAAACAAATTTGAGAAATATCCAACTTGAAGTTGCTTAAATTAATATCATTCTTCTCATTTTTTTTAAATGAGGGGATTAGGCTAGATAGGCTTGGAAGTCCTCAATTTTAAATCTCTAATTCTAAATATTTGAAGGGTTTAAGTGAAAGATTAGATTAGTTGTTTCTGGCCCCATAAGGCAGAAAATAGAGCAATGGAAAGTTGAAAAGAGAAAATAAAAATTGTATGCTTTAGTTAAAATTTTATTGAGAACAAAATTTTCCTTTTATTGACACTAGGATTCATAGTGGCTAGAGAGCAGGATGTGGAGTCAGTAAAATTTGAGTTCATTTCTCATCTCAGATACTTACTAGTTGTGTGACCCTGGGCAAGTCACTTAACTTCTTTGTCTCATTCTATAAAATGGAGACAATAATACCACCTATCACCCAGGTTCTGAGAATCTGATAAGACAACATTTTAAATCACTTATCACAGTGCCTGGCACATAACAGTCACTATATACATGGTATTTATCATTATTATTATTATTAATCTACCTCTCTAAAGTCCAACATAAGGACACCATTATAGAAATCCATATAGTGCTTCTGATTTCTTGAAATCTTTAGAAGACTTTCCATATTTCAATTGGCTTAATATACACAGTTCCATAGGGCAAAGTTGATACCATTTTTTCCTAAATTAAGGACTACCTGAAGTTAAGAGCCCAACACTTATTTTTCCATTAGGCTACCTATTTATTCTTGTTCATACAAGTAAAACTTCCTATTATAAGGTTCATTTTAGTACATCACTAAAAATTGTTGTGGAGGTATACAAAATCAATTAATATTGAGCCACAAGAAACCTAAGAAATCCACTCATCCAATCTTATTAATTTAGAAAGATGGAAACTGAGACCCCAAAAAGTGGAATCTTTGGGCCAATGTAACTCAGCTAATAAATAGTAGATTTTTCTGATTCCATATCTATTATTCTATCATCTTTACAATGCTTCCATTTATGACCTCCTATTGATGAGATTTCAATGTAATGGGACATGTACTCCTCTACTTTTCTACTCTTGATTTAATTTTAAAATACATTAAAATTTATGATCAGGCCCTCAAATTAGAACTTGACTTTACAAAGTAGTATATCTCTTTCTTATAAAGAGGGAAGTTTAGTGGCTCAGAGGATTGAGATCCAGGCCTAGAGATTGAGGTCTTGCATTTAAATCAGGCCTCAGAAATTTCCTAGCTGTGTGACCCTGGGCAAATCTCTTAACCCCCATTGCCTACCCCTTACCACTCTTCTACCTTGGAGCTAATATGTAGAATTAATTCTATGATGGAAGATAAGGGTTTAATTTTCTTTAAAGCACCTGAAATGATATGTCCCAAATGTGAATTTTAAAACCACTTAAAAAGAGATGGTGTAATATATTTATCAAGAATGTAATTTTGAATCATTTTGCAATTAATTTTAAATTATCACTTTAATTTCATTATTTACTTGTGCCTCAGTTTTTCCATCTCTCTACATCTCAGTTATCCTATCTATAATATGAGGGAATCAGATTAGGTGGATCTCTGAATTCCCTGCCATCTATCATGCTTTCAATTCTAAAAAGAATATCCTACTTTTTTTTTTCCTTTGAACAGTTTTTTGTTGTTGTTGTCTTTTTTGTTTGTATGTAGGAAGGTCTTATCTCAATCCAATTACATTAAATTAGCATTCATGAATATAAGCATGGAAAACTTGGGATACCTAGTATGTATCAAGTCAAATAGACATTGACATTATGAGACATTCCACAAAGTTAATTTGATTTTGATTTTGAGTCTTAGTAGACATTTGTAAAGAAAAGAGACATGAGGCTGAGATATAAAGAAAAAGGTCTGGCATTCATACTAGGGAGATTGGGAGTCCATTGGGCCTAGTCTGAGCAGGGATCTCACTGATAGCCCTAAGTGTAAGTTTAATAAACTTAGGTCTTCAAGGAAATATGCTATAAACAAAATTGTACTGTAGACAGAAAGAAAGATATAACATAGATCCTTCCTCCACGAAGTTTACAAATAAATGAGGGAAGAACAAGAGTACAAATAACTGAAATACAAGGGACAATATGGTAAGTCCAAAATATGTCCAGATGGAGTTCTATGAGAAATTTGAGGAGAGAGATATCATTTTCAAAATAGAGCATGGGGTAATAAATTCATAGATATGAGGAAGATTGCCCAGCTTAACTGGGCATTCAAAGAAGGGAAGGATTTCAACAGAAGTCTTTGGGAACACCCATTACCGGAATGAGGGAAGGTATAAGGAAAACAATGGAAATGAAAACAACCAGGTAAAAATGAGGGATAGAGAAACAGTTTTTATTTACTTTCCATGAAATAGTTTCATAAATTATAGGAAAAAGTAAAAGAACTATGGAGAGAGAGAGACAGAGACAGAGAGAGACCAAGAGAGATAGAGAGACAGAGAAAGAGACTGAGACAGAGACATAGAGAGAGTTTAGATTTGAGCAGATCTTGCATATCTTGATAAATATTATCTTGTTTATTCATTGCTCTGTGGCAAATCACCACAGTTTTCTGAGTAGGAGTAATGTTTTTAAAATAGTGCATTAGTATGATTACTAGGGAAGGATAGAATAGAAGGAAAATATTGGCCTACTTGCAGTATCTCACACAATGCTCAGTCTTCCCTTTTCCCCTCCTTTGCACTGAATGGTTTGCCTAGTTAAAATGTTTTCTCTTGTATTCTCATTATCTCCTGATTTTTTAAAAAACTAAATTAAAACTGTCACCTTCTATGGCAGATGCCTAATAAATGCTTGTGTCATTTCTTTTTTCCCTAGCTGTTTGTGCCTCCTTCTCTTCTATGGTTACCCTCCATCTAATCTCTAGCTAGATGAATATGGAGAGTAAGGAAAGGGAGAGAATAAAAAATAACTCTGAAACTTTGAATCTGATTAATTGGGAGGATAATGATAGATATAAATGACAGGAAAATTTTTGAAGGTAACCAAATGAGTTTGAGAGGCAGCAGATGTGTAGAAAGTTGGCTTTTTAAATTTTTTTCCAGATTACATATTGATACATTTTTAAATAATCATTTCCTTATATTTTGTGATACATGTTCTCTCTCTTCCTTCCACCCCTCTCCAACATCATAGGTGATCTGATATAGGTTGTTTATATATTATCATACAATATATATTCCCATGTCCCTCATATTGTGAAAGAAGACACATATCGCTTACACAAAAGAAAAATTCAAGGAAGAAATTAAGTAAAGAATGATATGGTTCAATCTGCATTCAGACTCCATCAGTTCCTCCTATAGTGGTAGATAACATTTGTTTTGTTTTGTTTTTCTCATAAATCTCTTGGAGTTATTCTATATCCTTGCTTTACTCATAATAATTGTCATTTACAGTTGATCATCACACTTTATTGTTTTTTACTGTGTACAGTCTTCTTCTGGTTCTGCTCACTTCACTTTGTATGACTTCATATAAATCTTTCCAGGTTTTTGAGAGTTGTCTGTGAAGTCAAGAAAATCTGGGTTCAAGTTCTACAATCTGATATATTGGTTGTATCACTGTTGGCAAGTTACTCATCCATATATAGCTCTCTGAAATGTTCTAACAATATAGATTGTACTACAGGTGCTGATTTACAATAATACAATAAGAATGAGTTTTTTTCATCCAAGAATTCCTAACATTGATAAAATTAAATTATTAGTCCCTATTTCCTATGCTAAGTTCATTTATATATGAGTTTAGATCCTGACATTCTCTCTCTCTCTCTCTCTCTCTCTCTCTCTCTATATATATATATATATATATATATGTATGTATGTATGTATATGTGTGTGTGTGTGTGTGTGTGTGTGTGTGTGTGTGGTGGGTATTTGGGGAAGAGGGAGGAGAAGGTGTGGGAGAGATTTGAGAAGCAATTAAAAAATAAACCTAAAGGGGGCAGCTGGGTAGCTCAGTGGATTGAGAGTCAGACCTAGAGATGGGAGGGCCCAGGTTCAAATCTGGCCTCAGACACTTCCCAGCTGTGTGACCCTGGGCAAGTCACTTGACCCCCATTGCCTAGCCCTTACCACTCTTCTGCCTTGGAGCCAATACACAGTATTGATTCCAAGATGGAAGGTAAAGGTTTAAAAACAAAACAAAACTAAAATCCTGGGGAAAAATTAGGGATCTAAATACAGCCTGGGGCACCATGTCTAATGAAGTGATATTTGCTTCAGTGAGACTTGGAAGAAGGGCTTTGGACAGAAATTTGGGAATAAACATGTTAAAGATGTAGGGGAAAATGTAATAAAGGAGAAGGAATAATCAGAGAAGTAGGGAGAAAATCATCTTGTTTCAAAATCTGCCACAGTGTACTATAAAACATAGCTGTTACTTTCTAACCATTGCCTGATTTGACCAGATATAGTTACATCTCAAGTCAATTTAATTCAATGTCTATTTATCAGGCAACTACAACGTGTAAAACATTACTCTGAGATGCTAGAGAAGCAATGACAAAAATGAAACAGCCCTTATCATCAAGGACCTCACATTTTACTAGGCAGATAGGGTACCCACTCACAAATAACTGTAGTGATGACAACTTAAAGAGAAAGAAAAGCACTTTATAAAGTCAAATAGATCCTTTGAAGGAAGATAAGGAACCTAAGTCAATCCATCAACTTGCATTTATTAAGTCCTTCTGGTCGTCGTGGGGAATACCTTTTGAGACTCCATGGAGGAATGAGATGGAATGAGGAGGAGCTAATTTAGTGGAAACCTGCCTTACTTATAAGAGGGGTTTCATGAAATGAGGCAAGAGAGGTGAATTAGATGGAGGAAGTATCTTAAATGTTAAGCAAAAGAGTTTTTGTTTCATCTGAGAGGCAATAAGAAGCCACAGGAGGCTCCTGAGATTCTTACCAGGTTTGTTTTTTGATTTTTCAGAATATTTTGTCTGTAACTTTAGTGATTAAGTTTAGTTATTTTTAAGATCAATTTTTATGTGCCATTAAAATCTCCTGTTATATTTGAGACATTGTCACATTAAATAGACAATATGGAAAGTGTTTATTAACTTAAATGGAAAAATGACTCAGACAACTGAAATTATTTTTAACTCCCAATGTAATATATGTATGGAATTGCCTAAAGACATATGTTTGCTTAACACAAACACACGTGCATACATACATGCAAATGCACACATACCCCCTGTCTTCTTATGGAAACTAAGTTAACTGTTATCAATATATCAGTGCTGCTTATAAGTGAGAAGACCTTTAATCATAATGTTGAATTATTGAAGCTCAGCCTCCCTGTAACATGACATCCTTGTACTAGGGAATATTCAACAAGAGGTTGTCTATAGTTCAGCAAAATCTTAAGCAGAAGGTTACAGCCTTGGCATATTGAAGTATTGCTAGAGGCAACATCTGGCTACCCTATAATTAAGCTATCATATTAAATAGAATCTTTGTTTTTCCATATCTAAAATTCCCAATTGATAGCTGTTAAAAAGTTAAGATTTATTGTACTTAACAAGCTTTTGCTCATTTGATATTGACTTTTTTTCAACAAATAGGTGATTTCACAAACATCATTTTGCTTAGATATTAAAAAGAAATTAGACAATAAAACACTGGGCCTTCATGACATCTATGCCTAGGGACAGAAAGCAAGCTGAATCAAGAGTATAGCATATAGAATGACCACAATATTGTAAAGGAAAATGCCACAAAGAACACCAGAATTTGTTCACACAATAGACATCTTTGATATATTTCTTTTATTATTGTAAAGAAGGAAGAGATAACAAGTGAAGAATGAGACATATTCTATCAGGTATCTTCAACATGTTGGTTTGATTTGCTTAATTGTTCTTAGCTATGGGAGAGATGTAGAGTGGGGGTGTTTGCATTGGGAAAGATAATGCTGTGACAAACAAGAGTTAAAATTTATTTTTTAAAGAAAAAATAATTTTTCTATATCCAAGCTAGGAAGTATTATTGAGAGTTTAGGATTGACTCAATAAGGCTTAATTATCCTGAAACTCTAGGTAGACAACATGGCATAATGGAAAGAAGGTTGAATTTTGGAGTTAGGAGAGAACTCAATTCAAATCATGATACTTCTTTGCTGTATGACCTGAGTGGGGGGCAAGGACTTCATTTCTATGAATCTTAGTTTTCAAAATAAAGTTAAGAATATATTCACTGTCCATTTCATAAGGATGTTGTAAATGTCAATGTACTTAAAAATAAGATTTATTGTGTTATTAGCAAAAGTTATTGCTTTCATTCCCAAATTATGCTTGTGTGTTGTTTGAGCTCAGAGATGCATTATTTAAAAATGTCTATTATTTTAGTGAGCATAATGAAAGTCTCCTTTAGTTTCAGGTTCTTCTTTAGACATTTTCTAAGAAGATGACATTATGCAACATCAATGGGGAAATTTTAGGGAAAGGGGATAACTCAGCATTGGTTCCTAAGATTTGACCTAAAAATATTAGATGGGATAAATTTGATGAACTCAACAAACCATTGTTTCAATGTTAATATGTTTTCTTATACAGCATCTTCCAAATTTATGTTGCCATGGAATACTTTGGAGCATGTAATATATTGTCTTTTTTTCTCATGCTTCTTTATGAGGAACATCATGGTAGAAAAATAAAAATAATGCTCTACTTGGAGTCAGGTGATTTGGGTTCAATTTATTAGTTCGAGGCAGATATCTACTGATAAATGAGAGGACCAGAATATAGGAAGACTAACAATCTTTTTACTGGTATCAATTTATATGAGAGAGCAAGAGGAAAAACAGTTGAAAAAATAAACAATCTTATCCTGAATGTTTTTGTTGGTTTCTCCTAATTGGAGATTTTATATATTTTATTTATATAAATATTCTTTGATATATATATTTATATATATATATTACATATATATATATATATAAATAACAATGGGTTGTAATTTAAAATGCTTAGCCCTCATTTTTGCAGAAAAGGCTGTCTAACAACTGGATTGGATCAGAAGGTAATAAAGAGAAAATCCGACTGTGGGGTTGTCCAGGAGTAGAACTGAATAGCATTATTAGAGGACATAATACTGCATTGAATCAGAGTTTAATTCATTCTGGTCTCAGAGAGCAGATATAGGTTTTGGCTGAATGGGTGCCCTATATCAGTGCTATGCCATCCATATTCCCTACTCACATGTATCCCCCCCCCCATGAGTGTCTTTTCATCCACTCGTGATATGATAAACTGTGGGAGAATGCATCCCTGGCTGAATGGTTGAAATCTTATTTGTCATTTATCTTGTTATGTTATTAAATGAAATCTCTTTCCTTTGGAGTATTAAAAAAATCACCATTGTTCATTTAATTTGAAAAATAAAATGAGCCTTTTGGTTTCCTGCTAAAAGAAATATCTTGATAGAGTTTTGGAATAAAAGCCTGTAGTAATATTCTGTATGGATTCTGACTCACAGCTTATATAATCTGTAGTAGCATTCAGTGATGTCAGTATATGGAAAGATGGAGGCAAGTGATATAACAAATCTTAAGAGCTGAAAAGGATCTTGGAGGCCATATTGTCCAAATTTCTCTTATGATAGAAAATGAAATTGAATCCCAAATAGTTTGAATGCTTTGTTCAGGGTCAACTGGGATTGAGTAAGAAAGTAGAATACGTAGCCCCAGTTCTTTAACTGAAAATCCATGAATGTTTATTCTATACCACATTTATCTCTATCTCTCAGTTCAATTTACCCTCTGTGGATCATGAGATTTAGAGTTAGAAGGGGCATAAATATCATCTCCTGAACCTCTCTTTTTACAGATGAGGATTCTGAGCACTGGAATGAAGTGAGTTGTGTAAATTCATAAAAGTAGTTAAAATGGACAGAAAATTTGTATCCAGAACTACTACCTTCAAATCCAGTGTTATTTCCACTACCACATATTTCCTAAGGGCATCTTTATACACACCTGAAGACATATTTAAGAACAACCTCTCCAGATGGCCAGAAACATGAGGTGACATTTCACAGAAAAAGGAAGAAAAGGGAAGGTGGAGAGGAAGGCATTGAGAGTTCCCATTCTCTTTTTGGATTCTGTGATTTGGCATATTGAGATCTAAATACAGAGATATGAAAATGAAACAATCATGGGAGCAGCTGTAAGCGTACTCTGGATTGAACATAAAATCATAAAAGACTGAAAATTCTAAGAGATTATTAAAAGAAAAAAGAATCCTTTTTACATAATAGCTATTAACAACATAATTCATATGATGCTTTTATAGTATGAACTATGCTAAGCAATTTATAATTATTATCTCATTTGTTTAAAGTGGTGTTTGGGTGGGACAGGGGCTAGAAGTGATGGTGGATAGAGTTTCATAACTCCAAAAGGCCTTAATGACTGAAATCCATAACCTCCTTTCTACCTCCTATGTTCATTTATTATTCATTGATTCATTCATCAAGGTTTGAGAAAAAGTACCTTTCAAGTGTTATGCACTGTGCTAGATAGGAATAGAAAGATAAAACAAAGTCTCCTTGCCCACAAGCAGCTTATATTGAGTTGAGTGGGAAGGGATAAATATGTGCATAAAAATATAAAATATAAAGTATGAATACAAAATTACGTGTCAATTTAGAAAAGAAACAGAGAAAATACTGGGAGTGAAGGAAGGGGGAATCAGGAAAGATATTTAAGAAAGCTAGCTATTCTGAGTCAAAAGCTCAGGAGCTCTTGCTTACAAAAGCAAGAACGGGGAGAGGTCTGTTTGTGGAAAGTCATAGGGTCAATAGATGGAATATCTTATAGGTAGAATTATAGTCAATTGAGTTGGAAGACAGAGTGCATAAAATTGAATAATTGATAGCATGTCTAGAAAGTTAGGATTATGTCACTATATAAAAAACAAAAAAATGAGAGTCCTATAACTTATGCCAGAAACAAGAGAGACCCACTGAAGTTCCTTTAGCAGGGAATGAGGATTGACATGGTCAAATATGAGGTATGGAATTATCAATTTAGCAGCTGCATATAAGATGGGTTACAAGGTGAGAAATCAGAGGAAAGGTGGGGGAAATTTGAAAATGGCTAACCAGCCATGAGCATGTGGTTTTTATTTTGTATCCTCTTTATTCCTTGATTTCTAATGATCCTTAATAAACCTCATGAAATATAATATTTTTATTATTGAGATTTAATTTCAAATTTTACATAACTAATAACAAGAATCTGGTACTATTAACAATTATTAATGTTGTTAGTATTACACAAGTCTACATGTTATGTAATATACCTAAAAGATCTGAGATTTTATCAGTATGGTGCCCTAAACTAAGATGAACTCAGAAACTTACAAATTTGGATAAATTATCTTCATAAGTTTCTATGACCTCTTGGTCAGTCTTATGCAAGTAAGTTTCTCCAAACATATATTAGACATAGAGTCCATAACTGAATCTCTAAACCTTTTTGCACTTAAGTCGTATAAGACATTATGCTCTCCTACTGTGGCCATTGCCATAGAATGATGAGGTACCATAAAAGAATTGCAATAGAGCCTATGCTAACCCAGAACCATGTCTGGCAGGTCTTAACTATTACAGACTTATGAATGAATTTAGTGCTGTTGTCCAAAGTTGAGTTATATCAAATCAAGTCAATAAGCAATTATCACACTGGGTTTATAAAGAAATGAGAAACAAAAAGCAAAACAAAAACAAATCAGTGCTTTATCTGGGGACATTCACTAATGGTAGAAATCATAAGCAAACAAAAAATACAGGATAAATTAGAAGGTATCATAGAGGGAATGTATCAGTATTAGGAATATTAGAGGAAACCAGGAATGTCAGAAGGTAAAACTTTATCTAAGGCTGTAAGGAAACCAGGAAGTTGGGAAGAAGCCACCAGTAATCAAAGATTTCCATGCATGGGGGATAGCTGGTGAAAATATAGAGTTGAGTATCTAGTTGAATAAATAGCAAAGAGACCAGTACCAATGGATTGTGGAGTAAGTGGAGGGTATTAAAGTGACAGAAAACTGGAAATACAGGAAGGAAAAGTCAAACAGAGGAATACATTTTTGATCCTGAAAGTTATAAGAAATTACATGAGTATATTTAACAAGAAAGTGAACTGGTCAAACTTATATTTTGAGAAGTTCAATTTGAGAGCTGAATGGACGATGAATTGGAGTGGTCTTGAAACAGAAAAAAATCAGCAGGTTATTGAAAAAGTCTAGGCATGAGGGAATGAAGTCCTTTATGTGGTAGCAGTGTCACAGAAAAGAGAAGGGCTAATATGAAATACATTATAAAGGTAGAATAGAAAGCAATTGTCAAAAGATTAGATAATAGACTACATGAGAGAGAAGAGGGAGTCAGATATGATTCCTAGGTTGCAAGCTTGGGTTACTAGGAATATGGTGATGCCTTCCATGGTAATTGAGAAATTAGAAAGAGGTAAGAGTTGAACTGTAGAAGGTTAGAAATTTAGAAGGCAGACAGATTAGATATTAGATTATAAATCAAGAGATAGCATAGGGCTGCCTAAAGAAATCTGAGAATCATTTGCATAGAGATAATAACTAAATTCATGGGAGCTTATGAGATCACTAAACAAAATACTTCAGGGGAAGAAAAGAAATTCAAAATTATAGCCTTGGGTAACACCCATAGTCATATGGGTATGATATCAATGAAGATAGATAAAAGGAAATTAAAAAGGAATGGTCATACAAGTAAAATTAAAAAGAAAATATTAGTGTCATAAAACTTAGAGTAGATTATATCAAGGAAAAGAAGTAAAGAAGGATGAGGATTTAGAAAGACCATGAGATTTGATTATTAAAGAAATTATTGGTAAAGTTGAATAGCAGTTTCAATTTAATAATGAATTTGGAAGCGCAAGTATAGAGATTTAAGAAGAAAATTAGATAAAATGAACTGGAAAAGCCTATAATAGATGACCTTCTCCAAGAAGCATAGGAAAGGAAGAGAGGAGAGGCAGAAAAATAGCTGTTAAAAATGGATCAAGACTTCCGGTCAAGATGGCAGCTTAGAGAAAGCTAAAGTTCGGATCTCCGGAAATCCTTTCCTACCGAACTCAAACTATATGCTTCTAAGGCACTGAAATTCAAAACAAACAACAGCATAGACCCTGGGAATCCTCCTCCTGGACCTGGACCTGGATCAAAAGGTATGGTCCCCCAAAAGCCAGAACACAAGATCACTCGGACCTAAGGGGTAGGCAGAAGGAATGTCCCAGGACCTATGCCCCCAACCCAGAGTGCTGATTCCAAGGCAGCAGAGGGAACCTCAGAGCCTCAGGGCCGGCTATCCTGAAGGCCTCTTCCTGAAAACAACCTGACCCAGTCAAGGGGGCACCCAGACAGCAGGGAAACAAAGAGAGATGGGGGAGCCTATAACCCCCTGACCAGATCCTTCCATCTGAGTCTTACCAAATGTCCCTGCCTCAGAGTATACTCAGTCTGAGGTTAATCCTATCACCAGCCCTCAGAGCTCCAGGAAGCCATGCCCCCTCCCCCCCCCCCCAGAGAGCAGGGTCCTCTGAAACAACAGTAACCCTCAGGGCTGGCAAAAGGGCCTCAGGAGCCGGCTATTCTGAAGGCCACATCCTGAAAACAACCTGACCCAGTCACAGGGGCACCCAGACAGCAGGGAAACAGAAAGAGACAGGAGAGCCTGCTGCCCCCTGGCTGGATCCTTCCATCTGAGTCTCAAGGTCCCTGCCTCAAAGCATACTCAGTTCAACCCAGAGAAAGTTAATCTCATCAGGAGCCCTCAGAGCTCTAGGAAGCCATGGCCCCTCCCCTCTCAGAGTGCTGGCTCTCCTGGCCAGCTAAGGCACAGAAACAAACACCCCAAGGAAAGGGCTGAGCCAGGCTCACAGCGTGGAAGTAAGGCAACAGAGAAGCATCGGGAGGGAACTGAGGAGGGCAGTAACATGGAAACACCAACAATTCCTGGCTTTCCCGGGAAGACAGAACAAGAACTGCATAGAACGGATAATTACAAAATAAACCCACATAAGTCATCAGCATTTCTATATATCTCCAACACAGCTCAGCAGCAAAAACTAGAAAGAGAAATCCCATTCAAAATCACCTTAGATAAAATAAAATTCCTAGGAATCTATCTCCAGAAACAAACACTGGAACTATATGAACACAACTACAAAACACTCTCCACACAACTAAAACTAGACTTGAGCAATTGGAAAAACATTAACTGCTCATGGATTGGATGAGCCAATATAATAAAAATGACCATCCTACCCAAACTTATTTATCTATTTAGTGCCATACCCATGGAACTCCCAAAATATTTCTTTACTGATTTAGAAAAAACCCGTAACAAAGTTCATTTGGAATAACAAAAGATCAAGGATATCCAGGGAAATAATGAAAAAAAAACACAAATGATGGGGGCCTTGCAGTCCCAGACCTTAAACTGTATTACAAAGCAGCAGTCATCAAAACAATTTGGTACTGGATAAGAGACAGAAAGGAGGATCAGTTGAATAGACTGGGAGCAAGAGACCTCAGCAAGACAGTATACGATAAACCCAAAGATCCCAGCTTTTGGGACAAAAATCCACTATTTGATAAAAACTGCTGGGAAAATTGGAAGACAGTGTGGGCAAGATTAGGAATTGATCAACACCTCACACCCTACACCAAGATAAATTCAAAATGGGTGAATGACTTAAACATAAAGAAGGAAACCATAAGTAAAATGGGTAAACATAGAATAGTATACATGTCAGACCTTTGGGAGGGGAAAGACTTTAAAACCAAGCAAGACATAGAAAGAGTCACAAAATGTAAAATAAATAATTTTGACTACATCAAATTAAAAAGCTTTTGTACAAACAAAACCAATGTAACTAAAATCAGAAGGGAAACAACAAATTGGGAAAAAATCTTCATAGAAACCTCTGACAAAGATTTAATTACTCAAATTTATAAAGAGGTAAATTTATTGTACAAAAATCCAAGCCATTCTCCAATTGATAAATGGTCAAGGGACATGGATAGGCAGTTTTCAGATAATAAATTTCAGATAATAAAATTTCAGAATAATAAAGTGGAGGAATTCCATGGAGACTGGAACGACCTCCAGGAAGTCATGCAGAGCGAGAGGAGCAGAACCAGGAGAACATTGTACACAGAGACTAATACACTGTGGTATAATCGAACGTAATGGACTTCTCCATTAGTAGCGGTGTAATGTCCCTGAACAATCTGCAGGGATCTAGGAGAAAAAACACTATTCATAAGCAGAGGACAAACTGTGGGAGTAGAAACACTGAGGAAAAGCAACTGCCCAACTACAGCGGTTGAGGGGACATGACAGGGGAGAGACTCTAAACGAACAGTCTAATGGAAATACTAACAACATGACAATGAGTTCGAATCAAGAACTCATGTGATACTCAGTGGAATCACTTGTCAGCTATGGGGGGTGGGGGGAGGAAAAGAAAATGATCTTTGTCTTTAATGAATAATGCTTTGAAATGATCAAATAAAATATTATTTAAAAATGGATCAAATGTTTTTTTTTATAAATTGGAAGGGACATGACTGTATTTGTAAGCAGTTGAGAAGCAGATAGTGGTCAGTGCAAAATTAATGATTAATGAGAGAGTAGAGATGATTGAGGAGGTAATCTGTTGAAGAAAACAATAGAATTATGTTAGTTATGCATATTTAAGAGTTTGATTAGGCTCTTCATCCAAAGGTTGCCATCAAGGAAAGCATTTCTATCATAGAAATATATATATACATAAATATATTGCTATTTGCATCAGTAGTGAAAATTCTGACATTGACAAAAGCAGATAAGATAAAATGAGCAACTACTATGTGCAAGACACTATGCTAAGTAGTGAAGATACAAGGGAAGAAAAAAAGTCAAAATGTAAAAATAGTCTCTGCTTTCAAGGAATTCACAGTCTAGTACAAGAGAAAACATATAAACAAGTATATACATATAAAATTTAGTAGGACAACATTTTATGCAAACTCAGATGAGAATTCATGTATATGCAACTGTCAACTGGACAAGAAATGAAAAGAAAATGAAGACACTCTAAGAGAAATAACAAAAACCAAAACAAAAGAAAAAAACAAACCAAAAGATTTCCACCAACCAAGAATAAATAGTTAAAGCCTGAATGAAAATTGAAACATTCCATTCTTTACTTTATTTTCTTCATGATTTTTTTTCTTTAGAGTAAGTGGTCTTCTATCTTAACATGCCAAATATGGAGATATTTGTTGTATGATAATATATGTACAACCTATATCATGTTATCTGCCTTCTTGGGAAGGGGGGAAGGGTGGGAGGGAGAGAGAGAGCATGGATTGAAAAATGTCAAAAAACAAATACTAAGAAATTGTATTGGCGTTTAATCCTAGAAAATATTATAAAAATAATAAAATTTAATTAAATTAAGACATAAGAATACATACAATTGAAATGTTAATTCATGGGTAACAAAAAGACCAGGAAATATAGTCCTTGCCATCAATATGCACATGAATATGTTGTTAAAGGTGCCTTAGGGCTTGGTCCCCAGGTCTGTGCCAGCAGATAGCTGTGGGGGCCTGGGAGAAGGTGGCTCTCCAAGGCCACTTCCAGGCTGTGGACCTAGGACTGGATAATGGAGAACCAGCTGATGCTCATTATATCTTTGACTTGCCTAAAGCTGCCCTGGGTGGGGCTCCCCTGAGTAATCTCTGTTTTCAGCAGCATCAGGAACTGGAGGTCCAAGAGCTGCCAAGACAAGTGCCTATGGAGTTTATCAGTATCTAAACATGGGGGATTCTAACTCTGGGGAAGTCTTCCCCACTACTGCTAGTACCAGAAGAAGAAGCCAAGAACAGGAAGTGACTATAGCCTACCAATGGGCCAAACCTTGGTCCTCTCTTCCCATGGGACTGTGTTTTATAAAGCATAAGAGTAATGATGGTGATAGCTCTGATAAGCCTAACAAAAACCATAAATTGGTCAGATATGTTCATGTAAGAAATCCTTATTAAATAATGAGTTTTGCTATTCTGTGAGTTAAGGATTAATTTTGGTAGGATTTTGACAAAAGTGAGGAGACCAGTTTGATAAAAACACTAAGTTTAATTTAGAAGAAGTTCAGATAGAAAATAGAAAGGAGGAAAAAAGGTTATTACTCTCATACCTTATGGCTATAACTAAAATCTTAATCCTACGTAAAATTGCTAAAAAACCCTGTTCTAACTGTCTTTTGAGGACAGGTTCTTCTGCCTGGCAGACCAGGCCTAACTTTTCTATTCTACTCATACCTAGAAATATATTTACTACCTAAGCTTCTCAATAAACATTAATCACCTATAACCTCCTTAAATCTGTTTCTCTATCCAAACTGTCAGTAGTAAAACTTCCAGTCTGTCTCTTGACTGAGAGACTGAGACAGACCTCCTGCTCTCTAGGGAATCCAGAGGCAAACATCCCCCAACTCTCAAATGCCTCCTTCTTATATATCTCTTCTCCTAGGTAATGGAATCTTCAGCTCTCACTCTCAGAAGCCTGTCAGAACTCTTTTCAGCTATGCAGCTCTTACTTAGAAATCCTTCTGCTCTTAAAGAGACTGAGAAGAATTAAGGGATTAAGAAAATCTCTTTAACATGTGAGATGCAAAAGGTCTTAGAGTGTACTAGTAGCATAAAATATAGTCCTACAATATATACAGTATAGACTAGTAATGATCACAGAAGAAAGATACTAGGAAATACTTAATCTTAAATTAGACAATCACTAAAACAACAGCTAGGTGATGCAGTGGATAGAGCACCAGTCTTGGAATTAGGAAGACCTGAGTTAAAATCTAGCCTCAGATATTTACTAGCTATGTGATCATAGCCAAGTCATGTGCCTGTTTGTCTCCATTTCATCATCTGTAAAAAAAGATGGAGAAGGAAATGGCAAACTACTCCAGTATCTTTGCCAAGAAATTCCCCAAACTGGGTGATGAAAAGTCAGATATGACTGAAATGGATGAACAATAATAAAGCACTAAAAAGGAATTAGTCTTGAGAAAGATTGAGACAGACTTCCTATAAAAGATAATTTAGATGAGTCCTGAATGAAGATAGGTGGCAGAGATGAAGAGAGAGGGTATTCTAGGAATAAGGGGCACCCAAGAAAAATATTTGGAATCTGGAGATGGCCTCATGTACAAGGAACAACAAAAGAATGAGTTTTACTCTATCACATACTATATGGAAGGAAATGGGGTATGAGAAATTTGGAAAGGTCAGAAGGGAACAGGTCATGAAGGGCTTTAAGAGATTGAGTATTTAATATTTTATCAAGGAAAAAATAGGGAGTTGCTGGAGTATTCTGAATAGGGGTTGACATGGTCAGACATGTGTTTTAGTGAGACTAATTTGATGATTAAGATGTAGATGAATTCTCTTTGGATAATTGCAATATTTTCTCAAGAAGACAAAGAGCAACAATTCAAATAGTGTGGAGTCACAGATAGGATAACATAAAACTTAGAAGCTTCTACATTAAAAGGACCAGAGAGCATAGAATATGGTATTCCAGAGGGTAAAAGAATGAAGACTTCAACCAAGAATCACTTACTTCTGCAAACCAACCAAAATCCTTAAGCAGAAAAAAAAGGGTATTCAATGAAGTAGAGGATTTTCAAGTATTCCTGATGAAAATACCAGAGCTGAATGGAAAAATCTAACTCCCAAATCCAGGACTCAAAAGAAACATAAATAGGCAAAGAGGAAAGAGAACCAAAAGACATTCAATAAGATTGAATTATGTATAACCCTGCATTAGAAGGTGATTCTTGTCATGCCAAAGAACTTAGATGACTCATTATTAGGACAGTTTGTAAGAGTGTATATAGACAGAGGAGAGAGTGTGAGTTGCATATGATGGAAGGATGGGGAAAAAATCAAATAACATTAAGGCATGAGAAAGAGGAATTCATTGTGAGGCTGGAGAAGAGAAAATAAAATGTAGTAATTATTTCACAAGAAAGAGGCATGAAAGCATTCACAGTCAAGGGGAAAATGGGGGATTTGGGGAAGAGAGCATGTGAACCTCATGAGAATTGGCTTAATGAAGAAAGTATACAAAATCAAATGGTGTACAAAACTATCATGCTACAGGAAAATAGGGGAAGGGAATAAGAAAGTGGGATGAGGTTGATAAAAAGAGGGAAAATTGGGGAAAGTGAGATCAGAAATGGAATAGAAGTAAATAGAATGGAAAGTGTAATGGGGCATAAATTTAAGGGGTTAGTATAAAAGGTTAGCCTGGATTATTTAAGAGTAGGGTCACCAGGAATTTTGTCAAACTCCACAGAGATTTATTTTGACAATTTATTTATAAAATATGGAAAGAGTGAAAGTAAGAAAATCAGAGAGAGGATAGGGTAAGATATCTAGCCTCCACAATAAGTATTTTGCTCTGACCCCTGCTTCAACTAATTAACCTTTACTTGGAGAGGCCTTGGCCTTGAGCCTGAGTACCTGGGGATGCAGGAAGCCTCTCTTAAGAGGGTAGGCCTCTTCTGAGACTAGTCCCTTCAGAAAATCCAGGAAAGGAGTCAGCCTTTTTCACACACCCCACATGGTAGTTTTAAGGAAACTAGAAACAGTCTGAGATTCTCAGTCAGAGCTTCTCCAAGGTCAAGTCAAAGATGCCAGTTGAAAAAAGCCTCTTCACAGGATGTTCTTGGCATTTTTAAAGATCATTCCTTTTTGTCACTTCCTGAGACTTTTTTCCATTGTACGTGTACCAATTCCAGCTAAAGCTTTGCTTAGGACTGCTCAGGGGCAGTCAATTGATTTTGATTTGTCACCCACTAGCTCACACATGGGTCACAGACCTCCTCCATTCAAGTGTAAGAGGTGCATATGCTTTTGGTGATTAAATCTAAAAATGGTCAGGGGAGAGTTAATTTAATCTTCATAAAAGCAATGCACAATAATCATAACATTGCAACAATTTTCTATAGGTCTCCCTAATAAAGGCCTCATTTCTCAAATACATAGAGAAATAAATAGAATATATAAAAATACAAGTCATTCTCCACTGATAAATGGTCAGAGGATATTAACAAGCAATTTTCAAACAAAATAATTGAAGCTTTCTTATAGCCATGCAAAAAATTATCTAAATAAATATTAATTAGAGAAATGCATATGAAAATAATTCTGAGGTACCACCCCACCTCTATCAGATTGATTATTATGATAGAAAAGAGAAATGACAAAACTTAAAAGGAGTATGGGAAATCTGGGACATGAATGCATTGTTGGGTTAGTTGTGAACTGATTCAATCATTCAGGAGAACAATTTGGACCTATGCCCAAAGAGTTACAAAACCAGTATATACCCCTTGACTCAGAAATACCATAAAATATTTTTAAAAGGGAAAGACATTTATATGTAAAATATGTAAAGCAGCCCTTTTTAGGGGGTAAAGATTTGGAAAGTGAGGGGGTACCCATTAATTGGGGAGTGGCTGAACAAGTTATAATATATGTTTGTAATGGAATACTATTGCGCTATAAGAAATGAAAAGCAGGAAGGATTCAGAAAAAACCTGGAAAGACTTACATGAACTGAAGCAGTGTGAAATAAGCAGAATCAGAAGAAAATTGTACCGTGACAGGAATATTTTATAATGAAAAACTGAGTAGCTGCTATTCTCAACAATATAATTATCTAAAATTATCCCAAAGGACTCATAATAAAAAATGACAACTATTTACACAGAAAAAGAACTGAATCTGAATTCAAAACAAAGAAAACTTTTTTTTTTAATTTTCTTAATTTTTTCTATTTGTTTCCTTCCATAAGAGGATTAATATAGGTTAATGATTTGCATGATTATATGTGTAAAATCTATATGACATTGCTTACTGCCTCAAGGGTGGTGGATGATTTGGGGGGAGGTAGGGTGAGAATTTGAAGTTCATGTTCTTTGAAAAATGTTGGAAACTTTTTTACATGTTACTGGAGAAAGTCATTAAATTATTTTTTAATGAAAATAATAGAAGGGACCATAAGCTCACCTAGTCCAACTCATTATTTTGTAAATAAGGAAACTGATGCTTTAAAAGGTAAAGTTACTTCCCCAGGGTCACATAGCAAGAAAACAGCAGAGCTAAAATAAGAAAATAAATTTTCTGATTCCAGAAGCATTGATCATTGCCCTATGCTCCACTGGTTCTCAATTAGCCTTGGGATAAAATACATTGACTCATTCTTAAGTAATTTTTAACTTAAAATTAGCAATAAAAGTGATTTTTAGGGTTCTGAAAAGGTTCCACAGAGGATGCATACCTAAATGTAAGATACTCAAATATCTAAGTTTTAAATATCCTCTTTCATCCAAGAAAAAATGCAACTCACTTGTCTTTGAAAATTAATGCTTCCTTTGCAAGTGAAAATTTTCTCACAAAAGGAAAGGAAAGGGAAAAAATAACATACTTTCTTCTGCATTTCTGCATATGATGTACCTGTGAATGCTTCCAATAATAGTTGTGATCCTGAAACAGGTAGAAATTCATCTGTCTAAATAATCTGTCAGGCTTCACTTTAATTTTGGAGCTTTCAGTAATCAGTGAGTACCCTCCAGAAATTTAATTATGGGCCTTGAGTGGATACAAGTAACACTTGAGTTTGTAGTGGTGCTGTAGCTTAGACAGTCTCCCTAACATAAAGACCAAGGAAGACAGAGATTTTCATTCTGTAATTTAACCAAGAATGATTGCATAAAATCAAGTGGGAAATAAAGGTTACCTTTTAAACACAGATACATAGTGCTTAAAATAATCTGTTACAATGACAAATAGACAATAATTTTAAGCATCAGGTGGATTAGAAAGACTGATAAATTTGGAGTTAAGAAGTTTGAGTTCAAATTTTGGGTTGATAATTTATGATGTGATCTCGAATCAGTTATTCTACCCCCTTGGGACTCACTTGCCTCTTCTGTAAAATGAGGTAGCTGGATTAAATTGTCAATCACATCATTTCTAAACCCAATACTCTATAATTTAAGAAAAATAAATTTCACTTTCTCAAGTTGCAAAAAAATTGATAAATCAACTGATGAACATTTATTAAGATCTTACTCTGTGCCTGGCACAGAGCCAGTTACTCAAACATGAAGTTTGATCAAGGAATTTTCATTTCTTTGAGAAAGGCAACATGTTGTATAATTTATATATATACATATACATATATGTGTGTGTGTGTGTGTATAATGTATATCTAAAATAAACTACAATGTAATTTTTATAGAGAAGTCAGAAAATCAGAGATAAAAGGACATTATAAGCAATATAGATCAAATTACTCTTTACAGACGATTAAGAGTCTTAGGGGAACTTTCATGAGGGATCCCAACCAGAAATCAAACTCAGGTCTGGTGACTATTGTAAACCTTAAAATTTCACAGACTTGTGAATGTTAAAAATTCTACTCCACATTGTGGAATCCTCCAATTCCCTACTTGAAATAATTCCCTACCAGATAGTGAGAACTCTACTTGAATGAGAAAACTCCTTGCTATGGGAGGACCTCTACTCTACCTGTACTTAAGACTGCTTTAGGAGAGAAAACTCCTTGCTAAACAATTAAAGTACTTGGACCCATGCTTAGAATAAAGCAAGGAGTTCTTTGAGCCAGGCCTGTTTTAGAATTGATACAATGGGATGCTAGGTACCTAAAAGGGTCAGGCAAGTATTCTCTTGATGAGATTAGTTGACTCAGCTGTGTTTTCTCTTGTTCAGACTTACTGAGGAGATTGGTCGACTTAGCAGGAATTTAGATGGGCAGTCCTTTGGAAAGTGTCTACAGTGATTGGTAGATGTAGGGACTTAGGGGAGGTGACATGGGAGAAAAACCTCTATATAAGAAAAAGCAGAATCTCTTGAGGAGATATCCTTTTGGAGGAATTCCTTTTGGAGGATCTCTGATGAGGACCACTTGGGAAGAATCTCTTGAGAGAGGCTCTGGAGAAAGGAAGCTCTTGGAGGACAATCTCTAAGGAGGTCTCGCTAGAGCTCCTCTAAGGGGACTCTGTCCCTCTGGAGGCTCTGGAGAGAGGTCTTTTGGAATAGTCTCTGGCTGGAAGGCTCTCTGGTGAAGTCAGCTGAGATGGAGCTGGCCTGGTGTCACTAGAATCCTTGCTTAGGCAGACCTTGTGGTGAGTGTTAAAAGACTGACTGATTGATCTCTCTCTCTTAAGATTCAGGTCTAGGCCATGTTGGCTTAAGGCCCTTCATACTTATTGCCTTTTTCTCTCTTTCTCTCTTTTCTTTAATTCCACATTTGTATTAATTAAAATCTTTATAAAACCCAGTTGACTTGGGTATTTGAATAATTGGGAATATTTCCCTGGCGACCACCTTATATTTGATTTAAAAACCAAGACACTGTAGTGAAACATATTTTCTGTGGTCAAATTTACTCACCCTCTCTTATATCTATCACAATTTATATCTTCCACCATTTTAACTCACTACAGTTTAAGACATCAACCATTTTAAATCTAACACTATATTTTCAGAACCCCTTACTCTGCTCTGCTGTCCCCTGAGGAAGACACTTGGCAACTGTTGGGTTACTGGTAGAAGATTAAGTTATTTTATTTATTACATGGGGATAATACTTCAATGCAATCAATTAATAAAAATTCAGTAAACTCCCTTTTTCACAACATGATGAACATGGAAATATGTATAGTGTGATAGCACATGTAAATCTATGTTATATTACCTGTCATATTGGGAAGTGTGAAGAGGTGGAAGGAAGAAGAGAACATGGATCACAAATGTGTCTGAAAATTATTATATATTGTAGTCAACATGAAAAAATATTAAATAGCAATGAAGGCAGCTGAAGCAGGCACTATGGGGATCTTGGAGTTTGGCCAGACATGGAAGAAACCAGTCACACAGTTCATCCTAGGCCATCACCATCTTGACTTTTGTCTTGCCACTGAACTTCACTGACCTTGGAAGAAAGAGCAAAGCTAATAACTCTGTCCAATTCTTCTTCACTTAAATCCAATTCAGAATTAAGTCAAGACATAGCAAAATGATGTCATTTGTCCTCTTCAAAATGAAGAACAATGAACTTTGTATTTACAATCTGTACAATTTCTTATCATTAACAAATTGAAGTGGTCACAATGCTTTAGAAATAAACTCAATGTCCATGTACATACATAACTCCATGATCTCTCATTTGTGTGGATACTCCTTCCTTTAGGGATAATCATAATTTTCCATGCCATCTCAACCCATTTGATCATTGAATTTGTTCTACTTTAGGCTACCTATAGAGAATCAACTTGACATTTGACAGGGATTTTTTTTTCAATTTGTGGGATACAAAAGCAGGATTTGGGTAATCCATATGTTTACCCTGGCTCTCTCTTTAGTACAAGATCTATTTCTTTTTGTTATTTTTATATATTTCCTGAATGATGTCTCCTATATCACAGTTTTCTGTCTTGGCCATTACTAGAAACATCATAGATTTGTTTATACACCCTATAGATCTTTCCAATGATCTTAACTTTACCTAAGCTTCTGTGAATATTGGGCCTAATTCCTTACTTATTTTCTCTTTCAATATCAGCAATGTTTTAAAGTAATTTTAATTTATTAAGTTTATTTAAATTAAAGCATTTTTGTGCCAAAGAGTTATTTGGGATCATTGTAAACACTATTTGATTTCCAAGTAAAATCAGCTTTTTATTGTCCTCCTAAATCATTTCCCAAACTATTGAATATTTATCGCACTTCTCCAAGATAAATATACTGATGTACTAACTTATTGGAAACCTTCCAAAAGTAAGTCAGATTCTTTATAATAGGGATTTTTTGATAAATATAATTCTTCTAGTGAGTTAGTAGTTTGATCTCTTTTTCATCATGGTACTCATTTATGAGGCCATATAGTCTTCCAAGACTTGATGCAATCAGCACAATATCATTCACAAACAAGAATATTTGAATGACCTCACTCTCTACAGAGAAGCCCTTTTCCATTTGTCACCAAAAGGACTTACTCCATAACAGCATGTCTCCCCATTTTATATCTAATTGGTACTAATAATAAGACAATACCTGAAGAGAGTCATTTTTCTATGTTCATATCTATAAAGGATCTAAGCCTGCATTTTGTTTTATTAACTTAGATGAAAATTTTAAACAAAAAACTCCTCATACAAAAGAAATTTATTTGGTTTATACTTTTCAGTCAGTTACTTGTATAACATTTGGTGAAAATCTTGCCTATTCCCTTCTCACATTTTCATCAATGATCTTAGAATCATTGCTCTAGAAGTGACTTTAGAGATCTCATCCAAAACACCCATTTACATTTTTTGTCCAGTTAACAAGAATTTATTAATTATGTATTATTTGCCAGGTATAGTGCTAAGTGCTACTGATTAAAAGAAAGACAAAAAAGAAACACATGAACAAAGAAGTCTCAGCTTTTAATGAATTTATAGACTAATGGGGAAAATGAAATGCAAGCAAAGATCTGTGCAAACAAGATTTATATTAGAGAGTGGAGATGCAAAGTAAATATGCTAAACTTAAAAGACTTTGGGAAAGGTTTCTTATAAGATGTGAGTTTTTATCTAGCACCAGAAGGAAGCCACAAGGGATAAGTTGTGATGGATAGCTTGTGAAAATGATCAGAATTAGGAGATGGGGTGTCTTGAATGTAGAAGAGCAAGAATACCAGAATCACTGGGCTTCGAAGTATATGGAAAGCAATTAGATATAAGAAGATTGGAAAGATAAAGAGAATATTCAGAAGTTATTAAGAACTCTGAATGCAAACAGAAGGTTTTTGTATTTGATCATGGATGTGACAGAAAGCCCTAGGAGTTTCCTGAAGCTGGAGAGTGAAATGGTCAGAGTTGTGCTTTAGGAAGTTCCCAAGAAATAAAAAAAAATTGAACTGGGATTGGAAGTCAAATATGCTGACTACAAATTCAGAGAATTTTTCATTCTACTATGATGTCTTTCTCTTTTGCCCCAATAACAGTCCATGGACTTCATAGAGAAACTCATAATTTACAAAAGTACTGTCTTACAACACTCTTGTGAAATGTAAATATATTCTTATCTCCACCCATTAACATCCTTCCTGTCTCCAGGTACTAACATTTCTATCAGTTCCTTAAGTGTAAATTAATAAATCATAAAATTTGAGAAAAGCACCCTCGGAAACATCTAGCCCAATTCATACAATAATATACCATTATATAGATAGGAGTAATAGATTTTAAAGTTAGAGGATTTGGGTTCAAATCCTGTCTCTGTTTACCTGTGCAATTTCTGCAAGTCATTTTGCCCCTTTAATCTGATTTTTTCTCTTTTGAATGAGGGGTCTGAGCTAAATGATCCCTAAAGTCCTTACCAGATTTAATTCTCTGTTAAGATGTCTTCCAGCTCTGTCATTCTCTGATTCTGTGAGACCACAAAGGATAAATTGCCTCCCTATGTTATTAACAATTTCCAGAGGTAGGCATTCTTGGGAACATGATCCAGTATCTCTTAAACCTCTGCCAAATAATTGCCTGGTGGCCTTTGAACATTTCATCAAATTCCCATTCCTATTGTATACATTCTTTTCCTTTCCGGAAGTCTGCCTCTCTTTCAGGCTTCTGACAAGGAGATTTTGTCCTCATCTATTGCTTCTGTGAAGCACTCTAAGCCACTTTCATACTGGCTTAAAAATTTGGCCTTGTTAAAAGAAAAAAGCTGTAATTGGATGACTTACACTAAGGTTTAAACATGTCTAATTACAATCTAACACTCAGTCTGCCATCCAAGCTGCCCCCTCAGCCAGGGAGCAAATCGATTCCCTTGGGTGGCCTCTGTAGATCTCCTTCTGACTCTCTGCCATAGCTTTTTAGGGTATTCTTCACATTCCTCTAAAGTGATGTCAGTTTATGGAAGCACTTTAGTTCTTTTAGATGTCTTTCCAAAATTCATGAATTTATACCCATGACCTTCCCCACATGACTGGACACTTGGAATTTGCAAGAAGCTTCTTGCCAATTAATACCAACTGTTCTGTGAGATTTTATATAAATAATATGGTAACTCTTGATGTGTTAGAAAAAATCTGAATTCAGTAATAATTTTCAGTCTTTGAATCTTTAAAAATAGCCCTCTTCCCCCAAATTTTTACTTAGGGTTTCATTTTGTAGGTTCCAAACACATTATAAGAATGATGATTTTGTTTGAAATTCACATATTAAAATTTCCCAAAGTCTGAAACCGCACATTCAATATAAGATATAAAATGTACATCTCTCTCCAACTCTCCCCTCAACTAGTTTATTAATTAGTCCATTCCATTTCTAAGAATTCAAAATGCCACTCATTTATGTCAGAATTGAACATTGCTTACTAAACATTTCACGCAAAGGGTTTGCATGTATCTAGAAACGCTGCCTATAACAGAGGAAATAGAATGTTCTGGTTCAGAAGCTCAGGATTTGAGAATCCATATTAGCTGTCATTCTAAAAATATAGAAAATGAAAGGATGTCACACCTCACCAATTGTAACTACAATTCCATAATTAAATAATTAAAGGAAGGTGTAGCATTCATATTAAAATCATACATTTCAGGGCTAGTATTTGTAATTCATATTCTGAACTCCAAGGCCATTTGATCCTTTTGACAGGTTATTATGAAATTTTATTTTATAAAAACCAAAATTTAATTTAAAATGGAGTTGAATGGTGACTTCTGTCTAACTGATATATGATCAAATATGTTTGTTAAGAGAATAGCAAAATAAGATTGAGAAGGAGGTGCCTTCTATCAGGACTATCAAATAATTCATATCCCAGATAACATTTGTTTATTTTAATATATCTTTGCCAATTATTCTTTTTTGTAAAAATGTTCATGTCAGGCAGTCAATTACCTTTTTGTGCAGCATTAATCTTCATCAGCTTGGTAGAGCTGATTGAGAGCTTGTTTTGAATACAAAAAGACTTCATTTACTGAGGAGAGCCAAGATGGCAGAGTATAGGCAGCAACCCAGTTGAATTCTATCAAAATTACCTTGCAGAAAATTTCAAAATAACTCATCAAATCAATTTTTTTCAGTGACAGACTCAACAAGAGGCCAGAGTGAGATTTTTTTTTGTACAACTTAGAAGACTGGCAGAAGAGAACTGTGACATCTGGGTGAGAGTTTGCAGTGGGCCTTGGAGGCAACTATAACATAGTAGTAGCCACAGCTTTGGGAGTTCTCAGTTCAGAGATGGTAATGGTGACAGACTAGTGAGAAAAAAAGATTAGAGAAGATCTTGGCAACTATATTGTCCATACACAGATCTGGGTCATAGTTCCAGGGTGGAAAAGAGTACTTATGGCTACAGGAGAATAGAGTACTTGGCCACAGTTTCAAGTCTAAAAGGGAGGCTAACAATTTTTGCTATAGTGCATCAGTGACCCTTCCTAGATAAAGACTAAAGTACAGACCAAGAAAGGAGAGACCACAGTTTTCCTGTGATAAAACCACCTTAGAAGTACCAAAATATTGTAGACTTCCAGAATTAGTACTGAAAACAGCAACATGGGAAAATCTGTAGTTTCTTTCTATGATCAGGTGAGCAGAACACAATTATAATGTAAAGTTTGAAGTGAAAAAAGTAAGCTAGAAAACAAGCAAATCATCAAAAAAAGGATGTCTATAAAAGCTACTACAGTGTCAGGAAAGACAAAGATATTAACTCAGAAGAAGAAAACAATAGGAAAATAGTTATAAATAAAGCTTAAAATAAGTGAACTCAAAACCCAAAATAATTACTACAACAGTTAAAGAAAGAGCTAAGAGTGGTAGAGGAAAATTTTGGAAAAGAAATGAGAGTGGTGAAAGAAAATTATGAAAATAAAAGAATAAATAGCTTGGTAAAAAATGGCATAAAAATACTGAAGAAAATAATGCATTAAAAACCAAGAAGGGCTTAACAGTAAGAGATACAAAAATTCCTTGAACAAAATAACTCCTTAAAAAGCATAAATGGGAGAATTGTCAGAATGTGAAGAAAGCTAAAGATCTCAGTGAAGAAAAAATAATTGCTTTAAGACTTGAATTTGGGCAAGTGGTAGCTAATGATTCTATAAGAGATCAAGAAATGATTTTAAAAAGCCAATAGGATGGAAAAAAGGAAAAAAAAGAAATATATAATATATCATGATAAAAGCAAGTAACCTAGAAAATGCATCAAAAAGAGATAATTTTAAAACTATTGGACTCTCTGAAACACCTAGAAATCATACTTTAAGAATTTAAGGGAAACCATCCAAAGAAGGGAAAAAAAAACATTGAAAAATCATCTCATCATCTTTTGAAAGAGATCCCAATATGAAAACTGCCAAATTCTAGAGCATCTAGGTTGAGAAAATATTGCAAGTGGCCAGAAAGAAAAAAATGTAAATATCATAGAAACAAAAGTTAGTATTACACAAGTTTTATCAGCTTCCACATTAAAAGAGAGGAGGCTTTGGAATATGATAGCTTGAAAGGCAAAAGGCCTGCATTTATAACCAAGAATGTTCCAACAGGCAAAAATATCTCCTTTAGGGAGAAAAATAAATATTTAATGAAACTGAGGACTGTCAAGATTCCCTGATGAAAAGATAAGAGATGAATAGAAAGTTGAACATTAAAACACAAGACTCAAAAGAAGCATAAAAAGACAAACATGAAAAAGTAATCATAAGAGATTTTATATGGTACTTATATTCCTACATGGGGATATATAGCATATGTAACTCTTAAGAACTGTCATTAATAGGGCATTTAGGAGGAATCTACATAGACAGAAGGCATGAGTGTGACTCAGTTATGTTGTGAAGATCTCTAAAATAAATTAGAGGCTAAAAAAAGAGAAATTGGAAGAAAAGATAAGTGAAAGGTAAAACATAAAATTTACTCATTTAAAAGAACTTGCCAAAGAGCTTTTATAGTGGAGCATAAATCAGGGTCACAAGCAAAGCTTTAAAATAACTTTAATCTAAATTGTTTCAAAGAGAGAAGAACACACATGCACACACACACAAATCTATCTTAGAAAAGAAATGGGAGGAGATGAGGATAAGAGATATGGATGGTGATAAAAAGGGAGAGCAGATTAAGGGAGGTACAGTCAGTAGCAAAAGAAAAAAAGACTTGAAGAATGGAAGGAAATACACAGTAATCACAGCCTGGAATATGAATGGAATGAGCTTGTCCATTAAATAGAAGCAAATAACAAAATGAATTAGATACCAGAATCCAACAATACATTGTTTACAGGACACTTAAAATAGAAAGCTACACAAAGAGTTAAAAAATGAAAATTAGGAGCAAGATCTATTATGTTTCAGGTGAAATAAAAAATAATCTTAATTTCAGACAAAGTAAAAGCAAGAAATAGACCTAATTAAAATTATCAGGGAAAAAGTATTTTGCTAAAAGAGAACTGATTTAAATTTGCAAAAAGGGGGAAAAAGAACTATTGCCTAACTGATAAATGTTCAAAAGATGTGTACAGTTTTCAGAAGAAGGGATCAAAGCTATCTATAGTCATATGAATAAATGTACTAAACCACTATTGATTCTAGACTTTTCTATTAACTGTCATACTACCTCTTGATAACTCGTTTTAATTTATGAAATGAATATTTTTGACTAGATGTTAACTTTCCTTCCATCTAAGAATTTATAATATTGAGATTCCTATCTTTGCCCTTCTCAAGTTCTATGTTCCCCAAAACCTAGAGGTCAGCTTTCACTGTTATCTCAAATTCTGGATAGCTCAGATTCAACTCATCTTCCTGTCAAAGGATATGTCAATTATGCCATTCTATCAATGAGGCTACCTTACTTCTATTCTCAGGTAGAAATCTTGAAGAATTTTTTTCTTTGTCATCTCCTTTATCTAAATAGTCAAGGAATGATGAATTTCTTCTCCTCTATTCACATGCAGATTATTTTACCTCTCCATTTCCAATGCTAAAAGCTGAGTCTAGTAATGCCATATTCAAGAAGAAATGATGACCATTAATCTATACATTAATCCATCCCTGTGGACTTCATAGTGACTTGGTTTATAAATGCATTATCTATATTTAAGGATATTTAATTTATTTATTTTATTACATATTTCCAGATTATATTTTATTATGGTTTGTCCTATACTAGAGAACATTAAGAGTTCATTTGTTTGACACCCATGTCCTATTCTACACCATAATTATATCACATGATGTTTCCCTGTAATCTAACCTTCTTTTCGCTAACATTTCCCCCAATCTCCAATGTAGTCTATATCATGTATCAAAAACCTCAACTAATCTGTCTTGAACACCATTTCATTATGACTTCTCTGTTCAAGAACCTGTCTATCATAAATTGTCACAGAATCAAAGAATGGTTGAGCCAAAAGGCACTTGAGAGATCCTATAGTCTAATTTATATCTAGGAAAGAATGCTTTCTTCAGTATTTTGTACACTTTAATTAAAATATGCATATGCAGAGGCAGTGGGATGATTCAGAGGATTGACAGCCAGGCCCAGAGATGGGAGTTGTTAGGTTCGAATCTGGCCTCAAACATTTTTAGCTGTGTGACCCTGGGCAAGTCACTTAATACCCATTGCCTAGTCCTTACCACTATTCTGTCTTAGAACCAACAAAGAGTATTAGTTCTAAGACAGAAGGTAAGGGTTTAAAAGAAAAAAATGCTTATGTATATGTACACATGTACGTATTATATATGCCTCATTTTTAGACTTTTTTGCCCAAATAGTTTATATAGTAATGTAATGTATTTTTCTTTAAATATTTAGTAGAATCTATTTGTAAATCCATCTTGAACGGGGACTTTTTTCTTAGGGAATATATTGATAGCATGCTTTTCATTTTCATTTTCTTAGACAGGATTGTTTGAATATTCTATTTTCACTTCTGTTGATTTTGGCAATATTTCCTTAAATAAGTATCGATTTCACTGAGATTATTAGCTCTATTGGCATATTATTGGGCTAAATAATTCTACTCACCTGCTCTTGCAGCTGTATTTTGAAGCTGAGTTAGTTTTTCACAACTTACTTAACAAATGGCTTATAAGCTCCATGACCAAACTTGTAAAAATATTATTCCTTGTCTCTCTGAAATGGCTCATCCCATGGAATTTATGGCAAAGTCTAATAGATACCCTGCTCCCCCTTGGGATTTTAATTGTTGTAACTGTAATATTGTATCTCCTTAAAAAACCCATTTCTCAGTCAAACCAACCGATTGTTCCTTCTACTATTCAGCAATATGCAAAACTAAATATTCAGCTTGAGTTTTTAGAGAAAAGTGTGGGGGAGCTCAACACTTTTATGAAAATCACTAATCCTCCTAACCAACCCACCCCTGCCCCTGCCCATGCCCCCTGCACAATTCTGGCTCCTCTTTCACAAATGAGCACCTCCCATATCCAACCCACCATTCCTTCTGCCCATACCATCTGCCCAACCTGCTCAGCCCCAGTTTTGCCCCTACCCATGCCCCCTACCCCACCCTCTCCACCCTAACTTCACAACCTGCCCATGCAGCCTACCCTACCCCTTCCACTTTAATTTCACACTTAAGTTCACATCCTAATCATGCCTCCAACCCTAACCCCTCTGCATCCTTTCCCCCAGCTACTAACCCTTCTCCTAAAGTATGTCTATTTAGGGTGGAGTAATTTTAAAAGTTCCCAATACATTCCTGATTCTTGTTAGACCAAGTATCTCCATTGTTACAATAAGGGAATAGCTAAATAAAATCTTCTAAAGTACAGTCTGAGTAGTTTTTAAGATTCACAAATCTCAAACTTTTTTTTATCATTAATCATTAATACCAGTAATTTGATTTTATTTCATTTTTATCAGCAATGGTTTATCTCTTTTGTTATTGTTCTTTCAAAAAAAATATCCTTGATTAGGCCAGTGGCTTTCTTTTTTTCAATTTTATTAACCTCTTCTTTGATTTTCAGGATTTCTAATTTTATGCTTAATTATTTTTAACATTTTCTTCATTTTTAGTTTTTTTAGTTGCATACTCAATTCAATTAATTGTTCTTTTTCTATTTTATTAATGTATACATTTGAAAATATTAATTTTCCCTATGTACTATTTTCAGTGCATTCCAAAATAAGGATATAATTATTCCTTATTGTCATTCTCTTTAAAGAAATTATTGATTGTTTCTTTGATTTGTTCTTTGACCAACTCATTCTTTAAGATAAGATTCTTTAGTTTCCACTTTTTTAAGTCATTTCTCCACTATCCCTATTCTTATTCAATGTAATTTTTAGCATTATGATTTGACTAGCATGTTTCTTACATTTCTGCTGTTCTGTATTTTGTCACAAGTCTTTTATGCCTTGTTATACCATCAGTTTTTGTGAAGGTGCCACATACTGTTGAGAAAAAAAAAAGAGTGTATTTCTTTCTATTCCCATTCAGTTTTCTCCAGAGGTCAATCAAGTCTTTTTCCCCCCTAAAATTATATTCACTTCCTTAAGTTATTTCTTGTTTATACATGGTTTGATTTGTCTAATTCTGAGAGGGGATGGTTAATATCTGCTACTAATACAGTTTTATTATTTCTTGTAATCCATGTAATTTCTCCTCAAGTAATTTAGATGCCTTGTCATTTCGTGCATATATATTTAATATTGGTAATACTTTAGAATCTATTTTTCCTCTTATCAATATGTAATGTCCTATCATATTTCTTTTACATAGGTCAATTTTCACATTTTCTTGAGACCATAATTGCTTCTCCTGATTTTTTTTTAGCTTAAAATAAGGCATACTAGATTTTGCTCCATCCTCTTATCTTTATGCTGTATGTATTTCAGTGCTTAAAATGTTTCTTGAAGATAGCATAATGTAAGATATTAGCTTTTAATTAACTCTTCTATCTTCTTCCTGTTTTATGGTTCAGTTCATCCCATTTACATTCAAAATTGTGATTACTAAATCTCTGTTTCTATCCATCTTACTCTCTCCCTATTTCTCTTTCTCTCTTTCAGCCTGTTCCTGTTCACAATTGTTTTTTTTTTTCACAATTGTTTTTGCTTCTGTTTACTTATACTTTTGAGTTCCCTCTCCATTTTATTGGACCTCTACTTTTTTGTTCTCCTGCCCATTCTAATTTTTCTATTGGGAAAGATAGGTTTATTTTTTTTTCCTCAGTGGTTTTTAACTTTATTTAAGCAATTTAGAACATTATTTGTTGGTTACAAGAATAATATTCTTTCCCAACATCCCCTTCCCCCACCCTTCCCCCTAGCTGACCAGCATTTCCACTGAGTATTACATAGTCCTTGATCAGAACCTATTTCCATGTTGTTGATGTTTGCATTAGGATGTTCACTTAGAGTCTATATCCCCAATCATATCCCCCTCAATCCATGTAATCAAGAGGTTGTTTTATTTCAGTGTTTCTACTCCCACAGATTTTCCTCTGAATGTGGATAGTCTTATTTCTCATAGAACCTTCCAGGTTGTTCAGGATCACTACATTGACACTAATGGAGACATCCATTATATTCTATTGTACCACAGTGTATCAGTCTCTGTATACAATGTTCTCCTGGTTCTGCTCCTTACAATGTTCTCCTGGTTCTGCTCCTTTCACTCTGCATCAATTCCTGGAGGACATTCCAGTTCACATGGAATTCTTCTAGTTTATTATTTCATTGAGCACAATAGTATTCCATCACCAATGTATACCACAATTTGTTCAGCCACTCCCCAATTGAAGGGTATCCCCTTATTTTCTAATTTTTTGCAACCACAAAAAACACAGCTATGAATATTTTTGTACATGTATTTTTCCTTATTATTTCTTTGGGGGTATAAACACAGCAGTGCTATCACTATATCAAAAGACAGATAGTCTTTTAGTTCCCTTTGGGCATAGTTCCAAATTGCCCTCCAGAATGGTTGGATCAATTCACAATTCCACCAGTAATGCATTAATGTCCCAACTTTGCCAAATCCCCTCCAGCATTCATTACTTTCCATTACTGTCATGTTAGCCAATCTCCTAGGTGTGAGGTGATACCCCAGAGTTGTTTTGATTTGCATCTCTCTGATTATAAAATATTTAGAACACTTTTTCATGCGCTTAATAATAGTTTTGATTTCTTTAACTGAAAATTATCTATTTATATCCCTTGACTATTTATCAATTGAAGAATGTCTTGATTTTTGCACAATTGATTTAGCTCTATAAATCTGAGTATTAGACTTTTGTCAGAGGTTATTTTTATGAAGATTGTTTCTCAATTTTTACTTCCCTTCTAATTTGGTTGCATTGGTTTTGTTTGTACAAAAACTTTTTAATTTGATGTAATCAAAATTATTTATTTTACATTTTGTGATCTTTTTCTAACTCTTGCTTGGTCTTAAATTTTTTTCCTTTCCCAAAGATATGAAATGTATACTATTCTCTGTTCACCTAATTTACTTGTAGTTTCCTTCTTTATATTCAGGTCATTCACCCATTCTGAGTTTATCTTGGTGTATGGTTTGAGATGTTGATCCAAACCTAATCTCTCCCATATTGACTTCCAATTTTCCTAACAGGTTCTATAAAATAGTATATTTTAGTCCCCAAAGCTGGGATCTTTGTACTTATCATAGACTGTTTTGCTGAGGTCACTTACTCCAAGTCTATTCCACTGATCCTATTTTCTGTCTCTTAGGCAATATCATATTGTTTTGATGACCCCTGCTTAATAGTATAGTTTGAGATCTGCAACTGCAAGGCCAACCAACTTCCTTTGCATTTTTTTCCCATTATTTTCCTGAATATCCTTAATCTTTTGTTATTCCAAATGAACTTTGTTAAGGTTTTTTCTAATTCAGCACAAAAATGTTTTTTAGTAGTTTGATGGGTATGGCACTAAATAAGTAAATAAGTTTTGGTAGGACTGTCATTTTTATTATGTTATCTCATCCTACCAATGAGCAATCACTGTTTTTCCAATTGTTTAGATGTAGTTTTAATTGTGTGGAAAGTGTTTTGTTGTTGTGTTCATATACTTCCTGTGCTTGTCTTGACAGACAGATTCCCAAGTATTTTATAATGTCTAGAGTGATTTTCTAATTCTTGCTCTTGAGATGTGTTGGAGATATATAGAAATGCTGATGACTAATGTGGGTTTATTTTGTATAAAGCAACTTTGCAAAAGTTGTTGATTATATCAAATAGCTTTTTAGTTGATGCTCTAGGATTCTTTAAATAGACCATCATATCATCCGCAAAGAGTGATAGCTTGATTTCGTCATTGCCAATTTTAATGCCTTCAATTTCTTTATCTTCTCTAATTGCTACTGCTAATGTTTCTAGTACAAAGTAAAAGAATAGGGGTGATAATGGGCATCCATGTTTGGCTCCTGATCTTATTGGGAATGCATCCAGTTTATCCCCATTGCAGATGATGTTTGCTGATGGTTTTTAGATGAATAGTTTATTATTTTTAAGAAAGGATCTTCTATTCCTATAGTTTCTCGTGTTTTTAATAAGAATGAGTGTTGTATTTTCCTGCATCTATTGAGATCATCATGTAATTTTTTTTGGTTTCCTTGTTGATATGGTCAATTATGTGGATGTTTTCCTAATATTGGACCAGCCTTGCATTCCTGGTATAAATCCCACCAAATGATCATAATGAATAGCCCTCATGATGACTTGCTTGAGTCTTTTTTTCTAATATTCTATTTATGACTTTTGCATTTATGTTCATTACGGAGATTGGTATATAGTTTTCTTTCTTTGTTTTTGACTTCCCTGGCTTTGAAATCAGTACCATATTTGTGTCATGAAAGGAATTGGATAGAACTCCCTCTTTGCTTGTTTCGTCAAGTAGTTTGTATAGTATTGGAATTAGTTGTTCTTTGAATGTTTGATGGAATTCACTTGTGAATCCATCAGGCCCTGGGGAATTTTTCTTAGGGAGTTCTTTGATTGTTCTGGCTTGTTCTGACTTGATCAATTTATTTTTCTGATGAGGGATTATTTAAGAATTCTATTTCTACTTCTGTTAATCTAGGCAATTCATATTTTTTTTGTAAATATTCATCCATATCACCTAGATTGACAAATTTGTTGCCAAATAATTGGGCAAAATAGTTTTTAATGATTGCTTTAATTTCCTCTCTATTGGAGGTAAGGTCTCCCTTTTCATCTATGATGACCATTACTTTGTCTATTTTTTTTCAAAATACCAGTTACTAGTCTTATTTAATTAGTTCAATAGTTCTTTCACTTTTAATTTTATTAATTTCTCCCTAAATTTTTAGGATCTCTTATTTAGTTTTTATCTGGGGATTTTTAATTCATTCATTTTCAGGTTTTTTGATTTGTATGTCTAATTCATTGACCTCTGCCCTCCCTAGTTTGCTAATATATGATTTAATGGATATAAATTTTCCCCTCAGAAATTCTTTGAATGCATCCCATAGATTTTTGAAAGGATGTCTCATCATTTATTTTCATCAATGAAATTTTTAATTGTTTCTATGATTTATTCTCTAACTACCCAATTTTTGAGAATCATATTATTTAATTTTCAATTAATTTTTGATATGGTTCTCCATATGCTCTTACTAATTATTATTTTTATTGAATTATATTCTTAAAAAGTTGAAGTTTTCATTTTTTCTTCATTTGTTTGCCATGTTTTATGACATATTACATGGTTAGTCTTTGTGAATGTGCCATGGGCTGCTGAAAAGAAGTTACATTCTTTTTTGTTGCTATTTATTTTTCTCTATGTATCTATTAACTCTAATTTTTCTAAGATTTCATTCATATCTTTTACCTCTTTTTTATTTATGTGTTTATTTGATTTATCTAAATTTGATAGTGTTACCTTCCAATCTTGCACTAGTATATTTTTACTATTTATTTGCTCCTTTAACTCCACTAGTTTCTCATTGAGCAATTTGAATGCTATACCATTTGGTGCATACATGTTGATTACTGATATGTCCACATTGTCTATACTGCCTTTTATCAGGATGTAGTTACCTTCCCTATCCCTTTTAATCAGATCTATTTTTACTTTGGCTGTGTCAGATATCGTGATTGCAACTCCTTCTTTCTTTCTATCAGTTGAGGCCCAATATGTTTTGCTCCAACCTTTAATTCTAACATTGTGAGTGTCTACCCAACTCATGTGTGTTTCTTGTAGACAACATATGGTAGGATTCTAGTTTCTAATCCACTCTTCTATTTGTTTTTGATTATGGGAGAATTCATTCCATTCACATTCAAAGTTATGATTGCCACATGTGTATTCCCCAGCATTTTGATATGCTCTTCTAGTTCTGTCCTTTTTTCTTTTGCTATTTCCTTTTAAACCAGTGGTTTGTTTTTAATCAGTCCCCCTAATTCCCACCCTTAATATGCTTCCCTTTGTGTCCCTTCCCTTTTTGTTCCCTTCTTGTTTTTTTTAGGGTCTGTTAAGTTGCCTCCCCCTTCTCTTTCCATCCCTTTTTGTAGTCTCCTCCCCTTACCTCCTTATTTTTCCCTTTTCATTTTCACTTTCCCTGTAGGGTAAAATAGAATTTAATGGATCTAGATGTTCTTCAGTCTCAGAATTGATTTCACTGAGAGTAAGGCTTAAATATTACCTATTAGCACTCTCTTTTTCTCCTTCTTATGAGAATATTTTTCCCCTCCCCTTCCCATGTGTATTTTTGTGTGATAAAGATAATCCTATTTATGTTATTTCTTCAAGTATCTCTTCATACCATCTTTTATTCCCTTCTCCCTTTTTCTTTTTTTGCATATCATCTTATACAACTTGTTACCCCAATTTCTTCCTGTGAATTATTATCCTAATTACTATAACAGTGAATATAATTTTGAGAGTTATGAGTAACATTTCCCCATACATTAATAAAAAATAACTTCATATTATTGATGCCCTTAAAGAAGAAAGTCGAATAAAAAAAAATTTTCCCCTTTCTCCTATCTTTCTTATTTACTTTTTCATGTTTCTCTTGATCTTGAAACTTGATCATGTTTCTCATGATTCTCTTGTGTTTGGATATCAAAATTTCCACTTAGTTCTGGTCTTTTCTTTCCAAATACTTTGAAATCTTCTATTTTGTTGAATACCTGCACTTTCTTTTGGAAATATATAGTAAGTTTGATGCATAGGTGATCTCTGGTTGAAGACCCAATTCTTTTGCCTTTCTCAATATCATATTCCAAGCCTTGTGGTCCTTTAGTGTGGAAGCTGCCAGATCTTGTGTAATCCTGAGTGGTGGTGCTTGATATTTGAATTTTCTCTTTTTGGTTTTTACAAAATTTTCTCCTTCACTTGGAAGCTCTTGAATTTGGTAATTATATTCCTGAGAGTTGTCTTTTGAGGATTTAGTATAGAGGGTGTTTATTAATTTTTTCAGTGTCTATTTTGCCCCATTGTTCAAGAACATCAGGGCAGTTTTTCTGGATAATTTCTTGTAGTAAGATGTCAAGGTTTCTGTTTATTTCTCGGTTTTCAGGTAGACCAATGATTCTAAAATTGCTTCTTCATGATCAGTTTTCCTGACCTGTCATCTCGTGAGATATTTTATGTTTTCTTCTATTTTGTCAGTCTTTTGACTTTGCTTTATTAATTCTTTTTGTTTTGCAAGATCATTGGTTTCCAATTGCCTAATTGTGGTCATTAAAGACTGGTTTAACATTTTGGTTTGGTCTATCTTGCTCTTCATGACTTCTAGCTATTTTTCCAATTTGGAGTTCTTATCTATTAAGATTTTATTTTCTTTTTGAACTATTTTCCAATTTTCTTGCCAGAAGGCTTCCATCTTTTTGATAAGCTCCAATTTAAATTCCTCAAGATCTTGTGGATAATTTCCATTTTTTTCTAAGCTTTTGGTGCATTTGTTTGTACCAAATAAATTTCTTTCATTTCCCCTCTGTAGTCTGGTTTTTTCCTCTTTAAAAATTATCCAGGGTCGACCCCTTCTTGTTTTTCTTAGTGTTGGGATGTTGTTGTTTCTGGGCACTGTTTGCCATCATGATGGTGGTATTTCCTTCCCTTTCCAGTCAGAAATCTGAGTGAGATGGGCAGGCTCTCTGTGTATGGAGCAAAAGATAAAGGATTTTGCCTGAAGCCATCTCTTGAATCTCTGCAGCTTCTACTATATGCTGTCCTTCTCTGTCCTATCTCCCCATGAGTGCCCACAGTCTGTGCTCTTCAGTCTACTGGGTTTCAGGTTTAGCTACTCTTAGGGGTAGGTCTTTGGTGGTCTTGGTCAGCTGCCAAGGACATAGAGGTGCCCCTCACTCACTCTAGAGGTGCCCCTTTCTCACTCACCAATTCTAGCATGCACTGGCTCTGACTCTGGCTCTGTATCTTGGATGAGGGAGGGTAGATCAGCTGGCATTGTGGTGGGACCTTTTTCACCCCCTTACTGTGTGGAAATGCCCAAATTCCATTTACCTTCAGTGCTGTGCCCTACTATAGAGTCACTTCATTCATATGAATTTGGTTATTTTGGTCTTTTGAGGTAGTCTCTATTGGTAGGTGCTGAGGAGAGGAAGAGTCCTGCATCTAAACTGCTGCCATGTTTCCTGGGAAGTCCAATAGATAGGTTTTTAAACATAACTCAAAGTAGATGTTATTCTCACTTTGTGTCAGTTGTGATGAAAGTATGCTTCATGCATTACCCACAGTACTTCCCATCTTCCCTTCCACTGTATTGATTCTTACATGCTTCATCATATCAAGTAATTTGTCTCCAACTTTCTCTCCTTTAAATTTTTTCAACATATTTTTCTTCCTTATCCCATCTTTATCCCTGATTTTTTTATATCACCCTACCATATTCAGTTCACTCCTTGCTCACAGTTGATGTGTGTGTGTGTGTGTGTGTTTGTGTGTATGTGTGTGTTCTTATGCATCTTCAGGACCTAAATACTTTAGATATCTAGGTATTTCCAATATCACAGCTTCAATTTGCTTAACTCTAATTTTAAGAAAGTCAATTCTTTGTTGAGACACAATTTCATTTTTGGGGGAATTAATTTTTAGTTGAAGTATTGTATCTCATATTTTGAGAAATATTTTCTTAAGTAAACTTGTTTTATAATTCTGATTTATTATTTTGTTTTCTCTTCTAATTTTTTCTTCCAAACCTTTTATTTATTTTATCCTTTTTTGGAGTGATTACAGGAGTTCATTTGGGGTTTGACATCCCTTTAAATTTTACAATTTGAGATTTCAATTTTTTTTATTGCTGTACTTTCCAAAGCCTGCATTTTGATCAACTTTTCTTTTGAAATATTTTTGTAGCATTTGACTTTTTATCTGCCTTTTTCTCATTTGGAATTTATTTTTTCCTGTTATTTTGTCTATATGCTGGAATTTATGTCTATATCTGGTGTTAAGGGAGTGCGGTCCAAAGCTTGTTCTGTGTCTGTGATCTAGGTCCCATATTGAGCATTCAGCAGAAGTGACCTGGTTGATCTGCTTAGTGAAAGTTTGCAGCTGTTCAGTTCAGGTGTTTTTCACCTGTTTTGAGTTGAGCTCTGCCAGTCCCACTGAGATTAGATGTTGCTGGACTGAGTTCCTCCTAATTGCTGCCCATGCTGGTTCATGCTTGTCCTCTCATATGGCTGGCCTAGTTTGGTCATTGTTCTCTCACTGCAGCCTGTTCTGTATTATGTTGGCTTCTGCTCTAAACTTGCTAAGGCTAGCCCTAATCAATTGCACTCTTTTCCCCTACCACATATGCTATATTGCATTTGAGTTCAACTAAGTCTTGTTCATAGTTCACTCCTCATACTTCAGATAGATGAGTCTTCCTTGCTGTCTTTCTACTTTGTTGTGGGTAGAAGCAAAGTTTCATTCCTTCTGTTGGTTTTGTCACTCCAGGAGTCATTTTGAAGCATTTTTGTTCTTTGGTCATTTGGAGGGTGGTTGGTGGACTCTAAGAGTTTCTTACTTCACTATCTTGGTACCTGGAAGTTGATCTTTATATCTGATATTTTGTTTGCCTAAGACTTTTCTGATGTATTTATAATTTATACCAATTTTCTTTTTCTTTTTTTATCTTTTTATTTGTCTTTTAAAATATTCTTTGTTATAAGGGATACGTTTCTGGAGAATAAATACCATGGGGGAGAAAGGTAGAGCTTTTAAAAGATATTAAATTATTTTAATACATTTTTGGCTAGCACCATGGAAGGAACTGATAGACTCTGAATGCATATTGAAGTATATCATTCTTCATTTTATTTCCTCCTTGAACTTTTCACTCATATATGTGTCTTCTTTGACAACATGACAAACATGGTAATATGTATTTTATAACCTATGTCATATTACTTGTCATCTTAGAGAAGCAGAGTGGTAGAAAACAGAGAACATGGATCTTGAAATGTCAGAAAATTACTATTAAAAGTGTTTCAGTTTGTAAAATAATTAATTTGATTTAATTTTTAAAATACATTATACTGAGGGAGAGCTCACTACTTCCTAAGATAGACCCACTCTATTTTGGAACTCATCTAATTCCTCTGAAATTTTCCTTATATTAAGCTGAAAACTGATTCTCATACTTACCTAGGTATAAAGTCATCATTAAATAATCTGACCCCCTCCAATCTGTAAAAAGTTATTTCATATTCCCTCACAGCACACTGTCACTCCTTCAATCAAGCCCGCTATTTAAGAACATCATGTTAATTTTTTTCTGTTTACATAGCCTCGTTTTTTTTTTCCACTGCAAGAGATTTTCTCCTTTAAACATATATGAATCTTTTCCACAATTCACTGCCCAGGTTGACTTCATCAATTTTAGTGAAGCATTTTCATAAAGTTTTAGAAGATTGGGTATTTTTGAGGTAATTTATTCCAATAATTTTATTCTATGAATGAAGAAATTCTGGCCCAAAGGGATTTTTGGACCTTTTTGGCCACATTCTCTTTCTATCTTCCTCTAATTTTTCCCATTTCTTACCTGAGATTTTAGGTAAACCACTCCAATTGGTTTCATTTTCTTTAAAGGCAATATTCTAAATCATCAAAGAATCATCCTCATTCTAATTTTTTATTATTAAAAATATTATTTTGTTGAAATATTGTTAGTAGCACTGAACTTTATGATCTAACCAACTGCTACTTCATTATATGAAATTGTTTGCCACTTTTGTACCAGAGGTTCTTAACTTGGGATATATGAAATTAAAAAAATGTTTTGATGGCAATATATATTTCTTTTCTATTCAATCCTATGTGTTTCTTTTTATGTATTAAAACATTTATTTTGATAAGGAGACCATGATACAGGAAAATTATGAAATCCTATTCTATATTTTCTCATAAATATGTTCAACCTGTCAACAACTTGCTATTCATCTCTCTTTTTTCGTGTGTGCTTCTATCTGTTATATAATATTGACAATGGATTGTTCAGAGATTTTGATGGGTTCTTTTCCAGTAGGATTAACTATAGAAGATTGAATATTTGTTCATGAAATAGGCTGTTTTCTAGAGAAAAAATATTTTCGTATATAAAAGAAATGAACACTCTTTTGCCTTCAAGAAAATATATTTTTCCTACATCACAAAATGTTTTGAGGGCATTGATAAATGCTCATCACACAGAAGAAAAATATTAATAATTATAACTGGGAATATTACATTGATTTGTCCAAGATCACACATCATAGTTCAAAAGCTAGTATTGGAACCTAGGTCTAGTTAATTTGGTCATAGTTTAGAGTCCAACTTTCGTTAGAACAATTTAGTTGTTTTTTTTTCCAACAACCTTTTGAAAGGCATCTCTGCAAGAGATGCCTAAAAGGTTTTTGGGATATGTAATTTCAAAGCAATAGATCGGATATTCTTCTTACCATCTTGGAAGAAGCTGGACAAATCTTTCAGGAGTGGTGTTTGGAGAAGGAAGGGAAGGGGAATTGAGAATTAAGCAGTAATGTAGAGAAGCTCAGTAAAGAAGTAAATTTAATCATGCAAGCAGGAGGAAGAAGCTATAATGAAATCTGAACTAGGGGACTAGAAACTGAGTACTGAAGGCACATTAAACCTACCAGCCATTGCCTCTACATTCATGAACTCTGATAAGAGGATTTCCAAACTATAACTCTCTGAAAGAGCCAAGACATATGCTGGCATTCTTTGACTTCTATTTCTCTCCCTACTGTAAACCTTAAAATTTCTTAGACTTATAAATGTTGGAAATTTCACCATTGGGAAATTTCATACTTGAAAAATTTCCTACTGATAGTCTATTGGAATGTGAACCCCCCCTTGTCATGGGAGGGTCCTTCTCCTCCCTACTTAAGATTACTTTAGGACAGAAACCTTTTACTGAACAATGGAAAGGGCTTTGACCTATGCTTAAGCATAGAACAGGAAGTTCTTTGAGTCATGATTGATTTTAGAATTGATACAATAGAGATACTTGGAATGACAGAACCGGGTCTTGGAACTTCCAATCTCTACCCTGCTCAGGGTAACAGGATTTAGGAAGGGCTGCAGCAAAGGATCAAGATTTAATTATTTGAGAATATGACCTTCAACAGACATGTGTAAAGCCACAGACCTCTGGGCGGTCCTGGGTTAAGCTAGAGCCACCATTGGCACAGGGAAGACATGGACAGTGATTGGTAGATGTGAGAACTGAGGAGGGAACTTGGATGGTTTCCTTAAAGATAGCGGGGTTGGAGGACTGAGGGGGTTTGGAGAGGTTTTGCTCTGAGAGGTGGTGCTCTGAGAAGGTTTGCTCTGAAGGAGGCTGGAGGTGGAGGCTCCTGAGACTGTTTCTTCATTTTGGTCACGTGAGTGATAGGGACTGATCTCTTTTCCTCAGCTATCTAAGGGCTTGGGCCTTTTGGCCCAGCCTAAACAGAGGGGTATTTAAGCCCTATTCCCTCTCTCTCTCTCTCTCTCTCTCTCTCTCTCTCTCTCTCTCTCTCTCTCTCTCTCTCTCTCTCTCATACCTTTCTTCCTCCTGTTTGTAATTAAAAACTCCATAAAGGTTGACTGCTGACTTGAGTTTTCATTTAGGAATTACATAGCTGAATTCCTTGGTGACCTTAAATTAATATATATCAGTCTTTTAAAGTGATTTACTTGTCACATTGTGGCTGACCACATGGGAGTCTAAAGAATTCTCTCAATAAACTTCTGAAATTCCTTGCCTTTTTACACTACCTTCTCACCACTTAGTCCCTTTTAACAGCAAACTTGGCTTAAAGACTAAAACTTTTTCTCTCTTCTCTTTTCTTCTTAAGTTAAATTGGAATCAGCAGTTTTTCTTTTTCTTCCCTTTAATCTTAAGGGACAGCTGGGTGGCTCAGTGGATTGAAAGCCAGGCCTAGAGACAGAAGGTCCTAGGTTCAAATCGGACCTCAGATACTTGTCACACTACTCAAACATATGCAGTACAAAAGTTGGTTCTAAAGTTTATTTTAATCTATAGATCTCCAGTCTGCCCACATTCCAAGTAGGGGATAGAGGATGAGAGAAGGGGAAGTTTAAAAGAGGAAGGAAATATGCATTTATTAGTACCTACTATTGAAGGAAATGGGAAAGCACTCCAGTATCTTGATCAAAAAAAATTCCAAATGAGGTCACAGAGTCTTGGGCCCTACTTAATCAGATTCAACAATCATATTATGTTTCAAATATTATGCTAATTACAGACATATTATCTTATTTTAGAATTCTCAACAAATTTGGGAGGCAACTGCAAATATTCTCAATTTACATGTGAAGAAACTGAGGCAAAGGTAAAAATAATACACCAGGATCATATAGCTAGTAAGAATCTCAGGATAGTTTTGAACTCATATCCTCATTTCTCTGATCCTTGCCCAAGTGTCCTATCCATTGTGCTATCTAGTTTCTTCTTAGAAGGGAAATTGAGTATCTGTCCTCTGAATTATCCATTTAGTGTTTCACAGATGAAATTTGTGACCTTTCTAAGGGACTTATGAGAAAGAATGTTGTCAATTTGCAAGAGTTATTGACAAAGATCCTTCTAACTTGTCTTAAGCTATTCTCTTTAGTTAGGTCCCAATCCAGGTATCTGTCGCCAAACTCGATTATTCTATCCATGAATCTGGAGGATATTTCTTCCTCCTTTTGCTTAATTTTTTCAAGTTCCATGTAGTTGTAGATAATCCTCAAGGTTGTTATAGTCCCATTCGGGATCCTGAGATGGCCAAGGTGCTGCATTACGCCCCCAGGTTTTGTTGACATGAGCAATTATTTTATTTTTCTCACGTTCTGTTAAAAAAGCCTGTAGCAAGTTCTCAATGTCCTTGTAAGATGGATTATACTGAAAAAATATGTCTCCCATCTTTTTTGTTTGTAGAAAGGGATCTTGTTCATATGTGGGGATATTTCGTGTAAATTCATTTATTTCTTGGGGAGTAAACGGTATCCTGTGTCTTAAAGTCACCACAAACCCATTCCATCCTATTTCAGGTACTTCTCTTAGAGGAAACAGGCCTCTAGTTGAATTTTGTACCTGTGGGTCAATTTTACTAGGACAAGTTTCTCTAGGAGGACGAGATCTCCTTTGGGCAGGAATTTGGTTTTCTGTAGGAGAAGGAACATGAGAAACTGGGATTGCAGAGGAAGGGTTTTGGGGATTAAATTCAGTCGAAATTTGCACTACACAAGAGAAGCAGTCAGTTAACTGAGCTATAGGGAAGGTGTTTTCCATCTCTATTTCAGGGAAGGAAAATTCCTCATTCAAAGGTTCTGAAACAGGTCTGTTTCTTGAAGGGTGGATGTTTGCCAATTGATCCGGTAAGAAACATTTTAAATTTTCTAATTGGGCTTGCATGTTCTCTTGCATTTTATCCTCAATTTTTTTGGTGTTTTTCTGAATTTCAGCTTCAAATGATCTTTTTATATTAGCATCTCTAAACACAATGCTGAGGAGAATAAAAATGATATTACCTATTAATAAAATTGGTGGTATCCCATATTTCTCAATGTCTCTAATTCTTCAACTGCCATATAAATGTCAAAAAATGTAGTATTCATTTATATATATATATATATATATATATATATATATATATTTGTAATTATTTTTCTAATGGTCTTCACAAAACACATGGGGAGCAGGACAAAGCCAAAACTTTCCACAGGTTTTTGTTTTTTTTTTTTCCACTCCTAATCTAGGCAGGCAGTTGTTCCCTAAGGGAGAGGATATTTAGAAACAGCTCTCCCAGCAAGGATCTTAGGGCCCTGTTGATAAGATTTAAAACAGCTGTATTCTATCTAATTTAAGGAGAGAAGCCCAAAAGCAGGAAAATGGGCTTTGTACTCTGGTGGTCTAGCTGTTTTTGTTGTGAGAGATTGAAGCAAAGGCTCTGTTTTCCAGAGTTTCCTCCTGCTAATCAACAAGGGTCAGCTAACTATATTTAGCTATCAGAGTCACACAGCTGGGAAGTATCTGAGGTCAGATTTGAACCTAGAACCTAGAACCTTCTGTCTCTAGGCCTGGCTCTCAATCCACTGAGCCATCCAACTTCCCCTTAAGATTAAAAGGAAGAAAAAAAAACCCTGCTGATTCCAATTTAACTTAAGGAGAAAAGAGAAGAGAGAAGAAGTTTTTATACTCACCTGTTCTAGCAGCTGTGTGTTTAAGCCAAGTTAGGTGTTAAAAAGGACTGACTGAGTGGGGAGAAAGTAGAGTAAAAAGGCAAGAAAATTCAGGAAGTTTATTGAAGGAACTCATTAGACTTTCGTGGTCAGTCACACTGTGATACTGAAATCACTTTTAAAGACTGTTATATATATTAATTTAAGGTCTCCAAGGAATTCGGCTATGCAATTCCTAGATGTAACACTCAAGTTCGCTGCAAACTTTTTTTTTGATGTTTTAATTACAAACAGAAGGAAGAAACTATTAGAGGGAGAGAGAGAGGAAGAAAGAGAAGGAAAGGGGAGAGAAGGAAAGAGGTTTAAATACCCACTCTGCTCAGGCTGAGCCAAAGCAGGCTTTAAGGCCCTGGATAGCCAAGGCAAGGAAAGAAATCAGTCCTTATCGCTCACGTGACCAATATGGAGAAAAAAACAGTCTGTGGGCTCCTCCAACTCCAAGCCCAGCCTCCAGCCCTCTTCCCAGGAAATCCTGAGAACTCCAGAGGCTGTTCTCTCCCTCACTTCCTGCATCACACATGTGCCAATGGTGGCTTTAGTTTGACCTAGGACTGCCCAGAGGTCTGTCTTTTTTTTGCACATGTCTGTTGAAGGCCATATTCTCAAATAATTAAATCTTGAGTTTGCTACAGCCCTTCCTAATCTTGTTATACTGAGTAGGGTGGAGATTATAGTTTTCCAAGACCTGATTCTGTTATTCCAAGTATCTCTATTTTTATTCTTCATATAGTTGTAGTCTCTCAGTGATCGAGAATGACTATTGTCTTTGTGCAGTTTCATCTATGGTGTAACCTCATGTGGCTTTGGAGCTAAAGGCTGACGCACAAAGTTTGTGGCACATGGGGCATGGGACACCAGTTGTTATGGAAGGTGCAGTTGTGGCCTGGTGTCGGTGTTCACGCACAGCAACAAGATGTCGAAGTTGCTCATCTTCAAAGGTGGTGGCGGCATGGTTAATGTGGGTTCGCCAGCTGCTTCTGTCAGAGGCAGTGAGTTCTAGTTGTTTTGGCATAATGCCAGCCCACTTCAAGTTGGACTTTAGCTGATCCTTGACACCCAGCTCTCACTTGTGGCTCCCAGTAGCTGCTACCATGTGGCAGCGGCCACACCCTGGGCAACGGCTTCAACAGGCCGGCCAAACCTTGTGAGTGTAGCCATCGGGTAGTCAACCCCTGGTGAACCAGGGCTTTGCTCACCCAGCATGTGAAGACTGCTTCGACTGAACAGATGGAAGAAACCAATAAGAAGGTTCAACGGCTGAGAGGGTGACGCAGCAAAGCACTGTGGAGTGCTTAGGGCATGTTAGAGCACAAAGGACAACATGGCCATCCAATGCAGCTGAGGAAATCTCCAGACGTAACAATTTTATGTGCCACTGGACTCAGGCTTCCAATGCCGAGAGAGTGGGACTGTCTTTGTGCATAGGCTTTTCCATTTAAATCTCTTTCACGCACAAGTATCTTTGTGTACACATCTTTGTTATTGTTCAGGAAATAGCTAAATCCCATATTCTACAGAATCTTCTGAATAGGGTGGAGTAATTTTGAAATTCACAATGTCCAGAGAAAGAACTGTGGGAGAAGAAACACAGAAGAAATACAACTGCTTGATGATATGGGTCAATACAGATATGATTCGGGATATAGACTCTAAATGGTCAGACTATTTAAAATATCAATAATAGGGAAATAGGTCTTTATCAGTGACACATGTAAAACCCAGTGGAATTGTGTGTTGGGGGTTGGGAGGAGGGGAGAGAAAGAACATGAATCATGTAACCATGGAAACATTTTCTTAATTAAACAATAAAATAAAATTTAAATAAAAACAAACAAACAAATGGAACTTATCTACTCAATTTATTTTTACAAATACTTTTGAGGAATGAAATTATTTCCCTAACCAAAACTACATAATTCAAAGAGTAAGTTCCAAATAGACATATACACCTAAATATTTCAAGAATTTCATAGGTGAGGAGATTCTTTTTATATTGAAATAAACAACAGCATGATTTAATATTTGGTCTTCATGAATTGGTAGTACTAAAATCATTATTATTCTGAGGAAAACCTGGTGATGGACCTCCCTATATTCATTTCCATTAATATGCACAAACACACACACACACACACACACACACACAAACCCAGATTCAGACAGACAGACATACATACACACCAGGCCTTTCTGGAATAGTTCTTATGAGAAAGCACCCACTCCCTCTGAGGTCATTGATTTTACATTTGGAAAAACCTGAAATATTAATAAGTTTCATTTCCCCCTTACATTCAGCTCAGATTTACTACTCTGTACATATTCATTGACCCATTGATCTTTATTGTTCCACTTGAGACCAAGCCTAACAAGTCTAATCCCTTGTCTAGGTAGCAATTCTTTAGATACTTAAAGGTAATTATCATTTCTTTCCTCCTTTATACCCCTTTTCTCCAGACTAATTTTTTTTCACTTCCAGTTCCTTCAATCAAACTTCTTATACCATGTACTCAAGGCTATGAATTTGCCTTTTTTTTCTCCTTTTGGACACTCCAGAGAAAAGAAACATGCTTTTAGTTAATTTAATTTACTATTTAGGAGGTATTTTAAATACATCCCTGTTGTTGAGGTGGTTTTTAAAAAGTGGGTTTTTTTGTTAATGCTTTTTTTGTTATTGTTTTTATTTTCTTTCATCTTTAACATCCCTATTATTAGGTGATTGCTCTTTCTTCTATTTATATATTTAGAAATATGAACTAGGGAGGAAAGTTGAATGTCAATTTAATAATGCTTGGGTTGTATAATGGCATGTAATAGGTTTCAAGAGTTTTTCACTATGCATACACCCTCCCTAAAGGACTGAAGAACAAAATGTAATTATCAGCTACCAGGGAAATCGCTGCTATAAACTCTACAGCTTTCAAAGTTAGTGCTATGCTGATATACTAATAGAGCAGCTCAATTTATGCCAGGAGAGATTTAGATGTACTGAACCAATTTGGAAGTCTATCAAATAAATAAGAGATAAAGAGGTGATCTCAAAAGAAGCAATTGGAAAAAAAAAAGCTTTACTTCTAAATTTCTTTCTTTAAAGTAAAGCTTCTCAATTATATTTTTTTAAATTATCTGACAGTCTATGTTTTTTTTTCTAAATAAATATTTTACATTTTAAAAAATACACCTTTTGGTTGTTTGAAGGGTCTTTTTTCTTTACAAAATATCATTGAAAATTCAGACTATCTTCCCCTTATAATATTGTAAGTCCTTAAGAGCAGGGACTACTTTTTTTCTCCCATATTTACTTCTTTTGCTGCTGAAAGAAAAGCAAAAAAAAAAAAAACCCAGCATGGAATGAAAAATCTTTGCACTTGGTACCAGAATTCAAATTCTAGCTCTACCCAATATTCCCTTACACAAGTCACTTACATTTTCTGAGACTTAGTGTCCTTTTATAACATGCAAGGAGGTTCTCAACCTACAAGTGCTCTCAACTTATTAAATTTTATGAGTGGTTATAGATAAATATTATACAGAATGAGAACTTTCGAATAAGAGACCTAATGAAGTATTACTAAAATTCATAATATTGAGAAACCTATTCATAAGAAAGTGTTAGTAAATGCTTAACAATTACCTCTCTGACAAAAGTATCAAGTAGATACTTTTAAAATTAGTAATATTTTGTTCATGTTTTTAAATTTAGGAAATCAGTAAAACAATAAATGATAAACAAATCATCAGTAGCATAAAAAATAAATGAGTAAATGAATAAATTAAACAATAAACCATTTGCCCATTTCCAAGGGGTAACTGCTTACACTGAAAATTTAAAAGTCTGTTCTCCAGGATGATATAAACAGACTCCAGTGCACACATGAATAAATAAATTTTCCCTTAATCAAATGACACTGTAAATATAGAGTATAATACTAGAGCTGGAATGGATTAAATATTTATTCATATACCCTCATTTTACAGAACAAAAATAAATTTTAGGTTCTTAAAATGATTTGCCATTTGTAATTGCCTTGAGCTTGACCTGAACTCAGATCTCTTCTCTATGTAACACTGGCTCTTTCTACTATAATAAATCTCTTGTCTTTGACAATTATACAAAATGGTAGTACACAAGTTTTAAGAAAAATATTGGAAGGGAAGAAGGGAATTGGTAGGTACCATGTCAAGCTCTTGACAAGTACTATTTCATAAGATCCTCATCACAATTTTTGGAAATAGGAGCTATTACCTTGTATTTTCCAGGTGCTGTTTTTCAGTGAGAAAACTGAGGCAAACAGATTATGTGACTTGCTCAGGGTCATATAGATAATTAGTATTCAGACTGAATGTAAGCTTACTTCTTTGTGTTTCCAGACTGAGAACTCTATACATTGTATCAACTAGCTGCAAAGTATATGCATATTACACAAAGATATATTAGTGTCAAGGATTTTAATGATTTGTTCATATAAGCCTGCTATGAGACTCAGCAAAATAGATAATAATACTATATAGTTGTTAACCTGAAGCATGAACAGGTAAAAATGTCATATTAAACTGTTCATTAATTTCCAGGATTTAATTCAATAACACTAACACTATCAATAAATATGAAGTGCTTACTACTTTCTGAACACTACATATAGGTTCAAATAACTAGCTAAGGTATGTAGGGGAGGAAATAGAGAAGAAAAGAAGAGACTGTATTGAACATTGTAAGGGGACTGATAAAAAAATCAGAACACTTGAGTTAGAAAATCCACTCCATCAATGAATGGTTGGATGAACCCAGAGCACTTATTCCTCATCCTTTGCTGTGCTTAATGCTATTTACAATATCAACTTTATAGCATTTTGTTGAAGGAAAGAATTTCAAAAACCTCAAAATGCTAAAGAAGAAATATAAATTATTATTTGTCATGCTTATGTTTTACCAGTTAGGTTGTTATGCATCAGAATTATATAAATGGATGAATAGATAAATAAATAAATGTGTATATATATATACTCATATTATATATATCATACCTTTGTATAATGTTTCATTAATTTGTTTTGCTTTTTCATGTGTTCATTTCAATCTTTATATCCAGGACATTCTTATCCTGCAATGAACCTTCCCCTTCTCCAACTCTCTCCACCTTTTTCAAATTCTTCAGCTCAAGCAATGAATAGTATGAGTCCACCATTTTGGGAAGTGCATGCATCATTCTAAGTCTGTATTCTTATACCTTTTCAATAACAGGAGAAAGGAATTTTCTCATTCCTTCTCTGGAGCATGATATAATTATCAGTTTTTATTTATATCTGTATAATACAATATACTGTTAGATTTAAAATAGTTTTGAGTGTTAAATAGTTGTAGATAAGAGAGTAGGAGCCATAAACTGTGATAATTAAAATGTTAGGGAGCAAGGGAAATATATATATCAATTATGACTGCTGAAATATGTTTTCTACTGTGTCTTGGTTTTATATAAATATAAAATGGTCGCCAGGGAATATATTCCCAATTTATGAATATGCCCAAGCCAACTGGGTTTTATAGAGAAATTTAATTTATAATACACTGATTAATCAATAGAAAAAGAGAGAAAGTAAGAAAGGAATAAGAATGAATAAATCAGTCAGTTGGTTTTATCACTCACCCAAGATCTCTCTAGGTAAGGCTTCTCATGCCAACCTCAGGCTCCACCTTCAAGAGAGCCTCCTTTCAAGAAATGTTTCCAGAGAATTCTCCTCCTTCAGAGCCAGCCTTCTCTCCTGATCCTCCCACAGAGCAACCTCCTCAGTCCTCCTTCAGAGGCACCTCACTAAGAGCAAAACCTCCTCCCCTCTCTCCTCAGACCCTGCTATCTTTAAGGAAACCATCTAAGTTCCCTCCCCTCAGTTCTCACATCTACCAATCACTGTCGATGTCTCCCCTGTGCCAATGGTGGCTCTAGTTTAACCCAGGACCTCCCAGAGGTCTGCCCCCCTTTGCACATGTATGTTGAAGGTCATATTCTCAAATAATTAAATCTTGATCCTTTGCTGCAGCCCTTCCTAAATCCTGTTACTCTGAGAAGGGTGGAGATTGTAAGTTCCAAGACCTGGTTCTGTCATTCCAAGTATCTCTATTGTATCAATTCTAAAATCAATCATGACTCAAAGAACTTCCTGTTCTATGCTTAAGAATAGGTCAAGGCCCTTTCCATTGTTTAGCAAAAGGTTTCTGTCCTAAAGTAGTCTTAAGTAGGGAGGAGAAGGATCCTCCCATGCCAAGGGGTTTCACATTCCAATAGAGATCTTACTATCAGTAGGAAATTTTTTCCAGTATGAAATTCCAACATTCATAAGTCTAAGCAATTTTAAGGTTTACAATACCATATCATATATCATATCATATCTATCTATCTATCTATCTATCTATCTATCTATCTATCTATCTATCTCTATCAATATATTTATGTATCTATCTATCTACAGATAGTTAGTTGACACAGCAATTAGAATGCTAGGCTTGGAGTCAAGAGAACATCTTCCTGAATGCAAATCTTACCTGAAATACTTATAAGTTGTCTGATTTAACCACGTTTGCCCTAGTTTCCTCTTCTGAAAAAAAAAATGAGCTAGAGAAGGGAATGTCATCCTTTCCAGTGTTCTTGATGAGAAAACATCAAACGGGGTCCTAAAGAGTTGAACAGGACTGAAAAATGTCTGAACACACACAGCTGACTATGATTATGTGTTTTCCATCAGCCATTTGATTTTTTTGATTATATAAAATTTGGCCTGGGAGAATAATAAGACTTGAAAGGAAAGCTAAAAGAATTAGTGATATCTAATAATAGTAAAGGATTGCTTTTAAGTGTATTATTGGAAGATAGATTCCTGGGAGTCTCCTATAAATAATCATGACAAGGAAATGATAGAGCAAGAGGTTTTTGACAGCTAAAAACTGTAGGTCCTCTTACTTGCTTCAATGTCTAATCGGTAATTAAAGATACTGCTGATTTCATTCACTACTCTTAATGGCTGCTAGTTATTCAGCTAGATCAATGGTTTAATCATGTTATCTTGCAACCAATTTGGTCTGAAATCCCATTGTGGGATCTTTCACAGTTTTAAAGGAGATTATTTCTCAGGTCGAAAAAAAATGATCTGAAGACTTTAAGATTAAGTCTAACAAACATTCACATATGAATCCAAGATTGATTTGCAGACTAGAATCTATATAGAAAAATGTCCACAATCCATTACACAGAAACTATCTAGCTCTCACAATTACTATTAAATTTTAGTCATAAATTTGAAAGATTGATCATTTACTTTTGGTTTCCATAAGGGGAAAAAAAGTTCAATAGAAGGTGTGTTCCAATTTCATATGCAATCATGCTATGGAAATAATGTTGGCTTCTGTCCAGTATTGTAAGTTAGGAGTTGACTACTTACACTAAAATTAAGGAAGACCTCTATATAAACACATTCACATCTCATATTTTGTCATTATAATCTGAAAATAACTTTTTTTTTCTTAAATAGGCTTTTTTAATGGTCTGGTGAAATGTATTGAATAAAATGATTTTCAATGTAATTTTCTGGGATAATATTCTATAATTCTATGACTTTCATACCTTATAGAATGAAACATAGCATTATATGAAAGGAGAGAGGGAACATTCCCCTTGATAAGGATAGAAGATGCCCTAGTGGCCGTTACAACACATATATGGCTTAGGCATTGTCACCTACTCTGTGGCATTTAAACATGTTTTTAGATTATTTGCTTTCAAAAATGAATAATATATAAATATGTTTTGTGTGTTCATACATGTATAACCCAGATTGAGTTGCCAGCCCCTGGAGGGAGGTGGGAAGAAGGGAGGGAAACAATATGGATAATATGACTTTGAAAAACTAATGTGGAAATTTGTTATTAAAATAAAACAAAATGAAAATGAAAACAGAATGAAATTCAGAAAATATTTGAAGGTGAGCCCTGCCTTTGTCATATCACCCCAACAAGTATTTTGTTCTTTCTATCACAGCTGCCTGGAAGCAGGGATTCGTTCTTATTCCATCATAGCAAAGGAGGAATTTTCCTCTTTATAGCAATGGGGTACCAGACAATTTGTGATTAGTCAATTCCTCAATAGATAAATGAGGGAATGAGCATCTGGCTTTGAATTTTGGGAGACTTACTCCTCAGCCTTGTGCCTCTAAACAAGAAATCTCTTGCGTTGGATGTTGCCTCTTTTTAAATATTTTAACCTGGAAAGGGAGAGGGGAGAAATATATACAATATTTCTAAATAATGCATATGTTTATGCATGTAAACATATATAGACATATATGCACATATAGGTATACATTTGTTGAGTACATAGTCCTTCATTTATATATACCAATATATATGCATAAGACAAACATTATATATATGTGCATTGATTTATATATAGATACACATACAATCCCTGACAATGATTAGATATATGCAAACATTCCTTTTCCTTTATGTATACATACACACATGCTAAAATACACATTCTTTGGTGATGACAGAATAGATGAATTATATGTGTGTATACATATACATTTCACTTATATAGACATTTGTTTTCAGTGACATAATATATGTATGTATATGATGCATACACATTTTCCTTTGTACATATATGCATATATTTTGTGTATACCAACTTATCATCTATCTATCTATCTATCTATCTATCTATCTATCTATCTATCTATCTGTCTGTCTGTCTATCAGTCTTTCTACTCTGTGTTGCCTCTCCTTCAATGGAATTATCAAAGATTCTGAACTATTCATGGTTTTTAAAATTTAGAAAAAAGTATCCTAAATCTGAATTAATAATAACTTGATTAATAGAATTACCCAATGACATTATATACTTTAAAAAAGGCTACCAATGTTGATTTCCTGAAACATAAACTATTTTAAGGAGATAACTAGCAAAACATGATATTGCTCATGAAAAACAGTAAGAAATCTTGTAAGTGCCTGTTGTGTGTCCAGGTCTCTGCCCTGGCTATCTCAGCATCTCTATGATGAGGAAGAAGACAGGAGATACATGTAGCTGGGGACAAGAGAGGATGGAGGGTCAGGCCCCTAAAGTTCACAGGGAGCATTAGTATCATCAGATTTAAAATTGCGGGTGGGTTTCAGCATTATTGAGCATTTAGTTTTTTGATTTAAGAAACCTGAGGCATAGAAAGAAATGAGTTGCTCAAGGACTCATAGCTAATTATTGACATAGAAAGGATTAGAAATTAGTTCCTCTCTTTCCATATGAACTGGGAGAACCTCAATGAACTGATACAGAGTGAAATGAGCAGAAGCAGGAGACCTTCATACAGATAAAGTAAAATATTGTGGAATAATCCAATGTAATGGAATTTGCAAGTAGTAACAATGCAATAATTCAGAACATTCCTGAAGGACTTATATTAAAGAATGCTATCCATATTGAGAGAAAGAACTATGGGAGTAGAAACACAAAAGAAAAATTCATGATATCAATTATTACATATATATATATAGGTACATGATTGGAATTTAGGCTTCAAAAGATCACTCTATAGCAAAAATGAATAATATAGAAATAGATATAGTGACAACATTTGTACAACCCAGTGGAATTGCTTGTCTGCTTGGGAGGGGGGGACAGAGAAGAGGAGAGGGAAAGAAAATGAATCATATGAATATGGAAAATATTTTCAAATAAATTAATTAATTAGAAAATAAAATAAATTAGTTCCTCTGAATCCAAATACAGTAATTTAAAGGTCCATAGGTTTCTTTTTTGTTGCTGTTTAGTCATTTCAGTTGTGTCTGACTCTTCATGAACCCATTTAGAGTTTTCTTTGCAAAGAGAATGGAATACCATTTGCCATTCTATTCTCCAATTTATTTTTAAAATGAGAAAACTGAGGCAAACAGGTCATGTGCTTTGTTCGGGTTCACACAGCTATTAAGTGTCTCAAGCCTTATTTTATTACAATACTATGTTTTGTTTTGTTTTGTTTTTACTTAAGACCACTCTCTAGTACACCACTTAAAATAGATTTAAAGGGACATTAAATCACTCAATTTACATACAGATAAGCAAATTGAGGCTTATGGGGGTTAAACTATTTAACCAAAGTCAAACAGCAAATAAGTACCTGAGATGAGATTCAAACTATTTTTAGTTTGTTTTTCTCCAATTTCAGAGCATACAATATACCAGGCTGACTCTTTACATTATACTAAATTGCCTTCCTGGTCTGAGGCATTTCAAGTCATTAATTTATTTAACAATCAATTGATGCTTATTGTGTATAAGGTACTAGTCTGATTATTAGGTTAAATTCCAAAGATTTTAAATATTTTCTTTTTGTGCAAGGATTCAGTCTGAAGTTATTTCTTCTGCCTCTGTCAGCCTATCTACTTTATTATTTAAAACAAATAAAATAAAATAAAATAAACCCGAGAAGACAATCAATGGAAGGCTTTCAACAGAATGCATCGATGGGCTAGGACTCTCTAACTGATGCTCCCTGCCACCATATACCTTTCTATTGCACAAAGCAATAGCTTCCTCTATCCCTACTCTACCTGTATCCATCAAACACTCATTTTGAATGCTCCATGGGAGCTGTGAGCCTATTAGATTGCCACAACTGGCCAAAAGATTTGTCTCAGATTTCTAAATCCCCCTGGGAAGGTGTGGCAGTGGAAACATAGTCTGGGATTAGAGAATAATAAAGATAATAATTCATTTAAAAAACATGCATTCATCAAGTCCTGGTTGTGTATCTGGAAGTGATAAGTCCTAGGGATAAAAATGTCAAAAATTGAAAAAAAAATCCCTTTCCTCAAGGGATTTCTTCAAAAGTACTGTTTCATTTCCACAATAGATAAGACTTATAGAAAATATGTAAAAGTTAGATGAATAAAAAATAAAAGAGTAATTTTGAGGTAGAAAAAACCCATTAATAATAGTTTTCATTGGGAAAGTACTTCTGTAGGAATAAACAAGGGATTAATAATTCTAGATTTTAAACTGAACGAGACTTTAGGGGTCATTGATTGCAACCTTCTTCTTTGACATATGAGAAAATGGAGGAACAAGAGACATTTTGTATCAGTTCTAAGGCATAAAAGTAGTAAGAGCTAGACAATGAGGGTTAAATGACTTGCCCAGGGTCACACAATTAGGCAGTGTCTGAGGTCAGATTTGAATACAGAACATCCATCTCTGGGTCTGACCTTCAATCCACTTAGCCATCTAGCTGTCCCTGCCCAAGAGATATTGAAGTGATTTGCCCAGGGTCATGAAATTTGTGCATAAGAAGAAATTAAAACTTCACTGCTACCTTAAAACAATACTCTCCCACTATCCCATAATTACAAACACTCAGCAGACAGGATATAATTTGATTTTCATAGTCACCAACTGAGGTAAATAGGATATTTATTACCCAGATTTGGAAAAATTAAATGAGGTGACACAGCAAAGACTCAAAGTCAGGTAATCAAAGATAAACATAGTTAGAAAGGACTGTAAATATTATTTAATCATATCATTTTATATATGGGGAACATGAACCTTTTGAAATTGCCATAAAAAAGTAAATGGCAAGTGTGAAGGATTGGATTTGGCTCTCTCCTGATTATAACAATGAAGGCACTTAGCTCTTCCTTGATTATGAAGATTAAATTGTAATCCTCTGTCTATTTTTGAGATTTAATCCCCAAAATGCAAACACAATACTTAAAGTTGAGTGGGAAGATCTGCCCGTGTTAGATCTAATCACCACCAAAGGTGTAAATATCCCATTTAGTCATGAATTGGGAGGCCTGTGATGCATGAGTGAGATAGTGGGTAAATAATTAGAATTGACTAACTGCCTTCTGGGCAGTCCTAGAGCAGAGCATCAGCTATGGTTGGTAGACATGGAATTAGGGGAAGTGACACAAGAAAAAGGGTCTTTAAAAGAAAGAGACAAGGGCCTGAAGTTGTTCTTCTGGGAGTTTGAAAGAGACAGACTTGGAGTGGAGCCTCCTGTAAGAATCAGTTCTACTGGAGTTGATGCTGATAAAGAATCTGCTCATTTAACTGACACATAGTGAGTGTAAAGGCTGACTTCCATTCCTTGGTCTTTCTGGAGGTGCCAGCCTCCTGAAAAGCCCACCTTCTTGAGAGTCTTTTCCCCTGGCTGGAGCCTTCCAGCCAGGATTCCTTCCTGGCTCAGAGGAAGCCAGAGCTTTCTCTATTTCTCCCCTTTTCTTCTTTCTCTCTTCCTTAATATTTTCCCTTTATTGTAAAATAAACTCCAATAAATTCCATTCTGACTTTAGTAATTCATTTTTTGTATTTAGTAATTAAACCCCTGACAACCAATTAAATATATTCAGTCCAACCATAAAATTAAGGCAAGACTAGTGTTTAAATACAATTCCAGAAATTCACATCTAGTGTTCTTTCTCCTACAATACATTGTCTTCCATCTTATACTTTCTATAACATGAGATTGTTTCTCTAAGCATAGTTAGATGCCAAGAATATGTACCAAAAGGACTTGTCATTTTTTTCAGTTTAGTAGTATTTCCTTCCAGACAGACAACTTTCTGGGCATATTTCTGGAACACTGCCATTATTAAGCCATATGATCAATTCTAATTACAGGATTGCAAAATAATTTATACCACTTTTTGATGTTTGAGATATCCTTGTCAAATACTATGCAGGTATTACTCTGAGAACAAATTCAATTATTCTTAGAAAAATGTGACCTGAACTACATGATTTGATTGTTTTTACCAATGGTTTTTCTGGATTTAAGAAATTTGCAAGACAGACTATAAAAGATAATAAAAAAAGAGATAGTCAGTGAAATAGCAATTAGTCAGTTCCATTCCTGATTACTGGATCCATTTGGTCAGGGAGATGAATATATTTTTCAGCGTCAGGTACTGAGTCAAGTGGAGGTAGAAGGAGAAACAAAGCCCATGATTGGAAGCCAGATATAGGAGTGGAATATCAAGAGATAATTTCCTGATAGGAAAAGACTCCAAAAAGTTTAGGCTATTTAAGATAAAATTCACCGTTTTATGTGTAAGCTAAAACATTTTAAGGAGTGTGATGAAGGTTCCAAAAAAATACAGCTATAGCTAGCTAGTTACTGCTGATCGTTTAATGTTCATTGGAAACATGTATGCCTCTGGTATCAGCAAATGCTATAAATTAGGACTGGATTTATTTTTTTGCTGATTGTTAGACTTAAGTGTTGGAGAAAAGTTTAATAATGCAGATTACATTGAAATCACTTATTTCTGTGATCAGATTCTTCATTTCAAAAATAGAAACATTAATATTTTCCCATGGATTTAGATAGTTATTGTAAAGATAAAAAGAAAATGAATTCAAAGTGATTCTTAATTTAAAACTCTTTTGAATTATGACAGTTCTCATTAGTATTAGTTTTAATAATTCAATAAAAATGTATTAAGCCTCTCCTATGTCTTAGGCACCATACTAAGCTTTGGAGATACAAAAAGGTGTAAAGGAAGAAAATTTCAGTCTTCAAGGAACTCGTAGTCTAATGGGGAAGACAACAAAGGAGCAAATATTGCACATATGCATATATATATATATAGTACTTATATACAAATAAGGCTTATATAGGATAAATAAGAAGTAATTCAAACAGAAGGGCATTAAAATTTAAAAGATTAGGAAAGGCATCCTATATATGCAATGTGAGTTGTTACTGAAAGGAAGACAGGGAAGGCAATAGATAGAGATGGGATGTTAGAACATTCTAAACAAGGGGGACAATCAATGAAAATGACTGGGTTTTGGAGATGGAAAATCTGGTTTATTGAACAGCAAGTAGGAAAATGTCACTGAATTACAAATTATATGGAAGGGAATAAAGTATAAGAAGATAAGAAAGGTTGGAGGTTAGGTTATGAAGGTTATGGATTATTAAAATTAGTAACTGACCAAATATATGTGATGCCAGCTAGAAGTGAGTCTATAGGAATAGAGGCTACTGATTAGTAAATTAATCAGCCCTATTGAACTCCTAACAATAATCTAAATGCTGTTGGGGAAACAAAGTATGAGATGTGAATTCTATACCTATACTTCTGGACTTACATAGTAGTATGATCTTGATTTAATATATCTGGGTTTTGGTTTTTCCATATTTAATAACAATGTCATCATCATTAGGCAGATGATTCTCATATTGACTTATTCATCCTTAATTTCTCTTTTGACTTTTTAATTTACATCTCTGAGTACCTATTTGACATATCAAAATGGATGTCATATATACTTAATAACCTCAACCTGTTCAAAACCAAATTTATTATTTTACATATAAATTTTCCTATAAATTATACTTTTTTTTCTCTGCCCAGGACATTTAGTCCTCTACTCACTGTTCCAAAGCAGCAGTGGGATTCAGTAGTTTTTTGGGTGTCTGACTGATATCTGATCAGGATAGCACTATTCATTTCCTAGAGGGAGGAAGGAACGAGGAAAAAGTGTTCTAACTCTGGTCTACATATTGTGATGTGTGTGATGATGACCATTCCATGGTCACCAAACTCATATTGGAGTGATCAGCCAAACACATCATACTCCAATACAGCAAGGTCATTTGTCTTCATCAGAAATGAAAGACCAGCAACAATTCTGTCTTTCTCAACCAATCTGTCACCATAGTCTGTTGATATAACATTTATAACATCTTTTAAATACATTCTCTTTTGTACTCTGACATTTGCACCATCCTGATGCAAGTTCTCATTACTTCATGCCTAGACAACTGGAAAAGTTTTTTGGTTAATCTGCCTTTCAAAAGTCTGTCCACACTCCAATTCATCTGCCAATCAAAGCTCAATTCCTAAATTTATCTTCCTAATATTTAGGTCTGACTGTCCCATACTCAGTAAACTCCAGTGGCTCCCTATCACCTCCATGATCAAATATAAACATTTTTTTAGCCATTCAATGACCTTTTTAACCTGCCTCTCACCTCTAGCTAGATCCTCTTATTTCATCATATATTCTGTGTTCTAGTGACCCTGGCCTGCTTGCTGTTCCTAATATAAGACATCTCATCTCCTGACTAGGCATTTTCTCTAGCTGTTGTGTCTCCCATGCCTGGAAATTCTCCCTTCTCATCTCTGCTTCTGGTTTCCCTGGATTCATTTAAGTTCCAACTAAAATCTCAGTTTCTACAGAAAGCATTTCCCAATCCCCTTTAATTCCAATATCCTGCTTCTGTTTATTATTTCATACTTAGTCTATTTAGTGCCTATTTGTTTAATTTTTTCTCCCTTGATGCCCTCATAAGATTGTGGAGATTTTTTATTTGTTAGTTTTCTCAAGGTTTAGCATAGTGTCTGGCATGGAGTAGGTGTTTATTTTTAAGTAACATTATTGTGATTGTTATAATTATTTGTATTCTTCCTTAAATGTTCTTATATGCTTTATATCCTTTCTTATATTTATATTTTTCCTTGAATTTAGAACTGAATATACTACTTTAGGTATATCTAACCTAGGCAAAGTATAGCAAAACTTCCCCTTTGTTTATTATACCTTCAACACTGCCTTAGTTTGTTAGTTAGTTGTTATTGGGGGGAGGGAGGTTGGCTGCTATATCACAGTATTGACTTCTATTAATCTTGCAAGTTATTAAAATCTACAGATATTTTTTCCACTGTTGCCTAAGCTTACTTACTTCATTATAGACTTAATCGGTCCTGACCGATTTCCTGACATGATACATTAAGGGATGCATTATAATTTCAAATTTAAAAATATAGTTAGAGTTTATAATCCTAAAAAAATACCAAGAGGTTAAAAAAGAGCAAGGTGAGATGTCCAAAATAAAATTCCTTCTAAACAGCCAGCAAGCTGACTCTAGATTTTGAAATATCATGTAAGATGCTATTGAGAAATGAGAACATCTTCTTGTCTAAAAGCAGCATTTTGGTCTGTTTGTTTTTAATGTTGCTTCTGTTTACTTTCATCAATTGATTATTACAAATGTAACATTAGTCACTGGTGAATGGTTTACTAAAAATACATTTTGGTTGGCAAAAAAGGTAAATATATTAAATTTGTGTCACCCTATGTTATCCATGCTATTCAGCCTCTGTGGGTGGATTTGCTTGTCAGAGATTTAAACTTCAACCCAGCAGGCCAAAACAAACTGATTTGATAAAAGCAGGTCCAGCTTTTAATTTATGGGAACAGTTCTTCAAAAATGTTTATCTAAGCTTCTTTGAGTTGCCCTTCAAGGAGAGCAATTTCCTCCTTAAAAGAATCCAGGCAATTGGCTTTGGAGACACCTCTTATCAAAATGTTTCCCACAGGTATTTTGTGCAGTGGGGAGTTTTTCAAACAGTGGCGCCTGCTGCTGCCAGGAAGGTTCCCTGTGACTCCCTTAGGCCAGAAACCCATGAATCACATTGTTCAGGGCTTACTGGGGGAAGAAGGAGGGGAGGGCTTCTCAGGGAGCTGAGGGAGACTAGATCTCAGCAGTTGGGGAGTTGACTCATTCTATCTTCCTCATAGGACTAAAAATAGGCCCTGTGGTTTTGTTTACTCAATCTCCTTCTCAGATTTTCCCAGTATTTCTGCAGCTAACTCCTGGAGAGTCAGAATATTGAAAGAAGGCAGTGTGCTCCCTTGTTTGTAGAGGGAACAGGGAGGGGAGGAGGGGTGGAGGGATAGGGACAGGGATAGGGAGAAGGACAGGGAGAGAGAGGAGGTAGGCTGCTGGGATCAGATAAAGTGTAACTGGAAACCTGCCTGGTGGATAATGGTAGAGGTTGCTCTTATCAACAGGTGGCAGCTACTGAAATGCTCCAGACAAATTAGATGGGAAAGGCAAACAGCTGACATCACCACAAATGTGGCCCTATAAAAATGCAAAAGTGTTCTGTTTAAAAAGAATACTTGTCCATGAATAATATAAAATCTACTAATAAGAACTGAGATTTAAATGCCTCTAAAGTTTGCTGGGGACTTTACATACATTATCTCATTGGAAGCTACCATCAATACTCTAAGGCCAATCTTTATGTGCATTATTATCATTCCTATTTTACAGATGAGGAAGCTGAGGCTTAGAGAGGTTTAATGACTTGCCAGTGGATTTACACTTGACTGCCAGAGAAAGGATTAGTTTACAAATGTTAGAACAACAAGATAAGCTTTTTATTTGTTTTAAGGCACTTCCTTTGATTCAGTGTATATTACTGGTCATTGAACCAGAGTTCAATTCCTATCTCTGATGTTCATTAACTTTCTTGAACTTAGACAAGTCATAACCCCCAAAGTCTCAGTTCTTTTATCTGTATAATGAGAAGGTGGGACAAAAAAGCCTGTGATTTCCTTTTTTATGACTGTGTCTAGGTTCCTATGTCCATAGTAAATGTTGGTCAGTATATAATGATAAATAAATAAATCAACAGATATTTACTGAGTTACTATGCTAAGGGTTGTGAAAAACAAAATGTCCACACACCATGTTTTTTGTTTTTTGTTTTTGTTTTTGTTTGTTTTTGTGTTTTTGTAGTTGCTAGCTGTTGTAACCCTGGAATAGTCATTTTACCACTCTCAGTCTCAGTTTCCTCATTTTTTAATAATATTTTATTTGATCATTTCCAAGCATTATTAATTAAAGACAAAGATCATTTTCCTTTCCTCCCCCCACCCCCCATAGCCGACGCGTGATTCCACTGGTGTCACATGTGTTCTTCATTCGAACCCATTTCCATGTTGTCAATACTTGCATTAGAGTTTCTTTTAGAGTCTCTCCTCTGTTTTGTCCCCTCAACCACTGTATTCAGGCAGTTGCTTTTCCTTGGTGTTTCCACTCCCATAGTTTATCCTTTGCTTATGAATAGTGTTTTTTCTCCTAGATCCCTGCAGATTGTTCAGGGACATTACACCGCCACCAATGGAGAAGTCCATTACATTCGATTATACCACAGTGTATTAGTCTCTGTGTACAATGTTCTCCTGGTTCTGCTCCTCTCACTCTGCATCACTTCCTGGAGGTTGTTCCAGTCTCCATGGAATTCCTCCACTTTATTATTCCTTTTAGCACAATAGTATTCCATCACCAACATATACCACAATTTGCTTAGCCATTCCCCAATTGATGGGCATCCCCTCGTTTTTCAGTTTTTGGCCACCACAAAGAGCGCAGCTATGAATATTTCTGTAAAAGTCTTTTTATCCATTATCTCTTTGGGGTACAGACCCAGCAATGCTATGGCTGGATCAAAGGGTAGACATTCTTTTGTCACCCTTTGGGCATAGTTCCAAATTGCCTCCAGAATGGTTGGATCAGTTCACAACTCCACCAGCAATGAATTAATGTCCCCACTTTGCCACATCCCCTCGAGCATTCATTACTTTGCATAGCTGTCATATTAGCCAATCTGCGAGGTGTGAGGTGATACCTCAGAGTTGTTTTGATTTGCATCTCTCTGATTATAAGAGATTTAGAACACTTCTTCATGTGCTTATTAATAGTTTTGATTTCTTTATCTGAGAACTGCCTATCCATGTCCTTTGCCCATTTATCAATTGGAGAATGGCTTGATTTTTTGTACAACTGATTTAGCTCTTTATAAATTTGAGTAATTAAACCTTTGTCAGAGGTTACTATGAAAAATTTTTCCCAATTTGTTGTTTCCCTTCTGATTTTAGTTACATTGGTTATGTTTGTACAAAAGCTTTTTAATTTGATGTAGTCAAAATTATTTATTTTACATTTTGTGATTCTTTTTATGTCTTGCTTGGTATTAAAGCCTTTCCCCTCCCAAAAGTCTGACATGTATACTATTCTGTGTTTACCCAATTTACTTATGGTTTCCTTCTTTATGTTTAAGTCATTCACCCATTTTGAATTTATCTTGGTGTAGGGGGTGAGGTGTTGATCTATTCCTAGTCTCTCCCATACTGTCTTCCAATTTTCCCAGCAGTTTTTATCGAATAGTGGATTTTTGTCCCAAAAGCTGGGATCTTTGGGTTTATCATATACTGTCTTGCTGAGGTCGCTTTCCCCCAGTCTATTCCACTGATCTTCCTTTCTGTTTCTTAGCCAGTACCAAATTGTTTTGATGACTGCTGCTTTGTAATATAGTTTAAGGTTAGGGACTGCAAGGCCCCCATCATATGTGTTTTTTTTTTTTCATTATTTCCCTGGATATCCTTGATCTTTTGTTATTCCAAATGAACTTTGTTACGGGTTTTTTCTAAATCAGTAAAGAAATATTTTGGGAGTTCCATGGGTATGGCACTAAATAGATAAATAAGTTTGGGTAGGATGGTCATTTTTATTATATTGGCTCTTCCTATCCATGAGCAGTTAATGTTTTTCCAATTGTTCAAGTCTAGTTTTAGTTGTGTGGAGAGTGTTCTGTAGTTGTGTTCATATAGTTCCAGTGTTTGTCTCAGGAGATAGATTCCTAGGTATTTTATTTTGTCTAAGGTGATTTTGAATGGGATTTCTCTTTCTAGTTTTTGCTGCTGAGCTGTGTTGGAGATATATAGAAAAGCTGATGACATGTGGGTTTATTTTGTATCCTGCAACTTTGCTAAAGTTGTTGATTATTTCAATTAGCTTTTTGGTTGAATCTCTAGGATTCTTTAAGTAGACCATCATGTCATCTGCAAAGAGAGATAACTTGGTCACTTCCTTGCCTATTTTGATGCCTTCAATTTCTTTTTCTTCTCTAATTGCTACTGCTAGTGTTTCTAGTATAATGTCAAATAGAAGAGGTGATAATGGGCATCCTTGTTTCACTCCTGAGCTTATTGGGAATGCATCTAATTTATCCCCATTGCAGATGATATTAGTTGATGGTTTTAGATATATACTGTTTATTATTTTTAGGAATGACCCTTCTATTCCTATGCTTACTAGTGTTTTTAATAGGAATGGGTGTTGTATTTTATCAAAGGCTTTTTCTGAGTGTATTGAGATAATCATGTGATTCTTGTTGGTTTGTTTGTTGATGTGGTCAATTATGTAGATGGTTTTCCTAATATTGAACCAGCCCTGCATCCCTGGTATAAATCCTACTTGATCATGTAGGATGACCCTTTTGATCACTTGCTGGAGTCTTTTTGCTAGTATCCTATTTAAGATTTTTGCATCTATATTCATTAGGGAGATTGGTCTATAGTTTTCTTTCTCTGTTTTTGACCTGCCTGGTTTTGGAATCAGTACCATGTTTGTGTCATAAAAGGAGTTTGGTAGAATTCCCTCTTTGCTTATTATGTCAAATGGTTTGTATAGTATTGGGATTAACTGTTCTCTGAATGTTTGATAGAATTCACTGGTGAATCCATCAGGCCCTGGAGATTTTTTTCTTAGGAAGTTCTTTGATGGCTTGTTGGATTTCATTTTCTGGTATGGGATTATTTAAGAATTCTTTTTCTTCTTCTATTAGTCTAGGCAGTTTGTATTTTTGTATATATTCATTCATATCTCCAAATTGGTGTATTTATTGTCATATAATTGTGAAACATAATTTGTAATGATTGCCTTAATTTCCTCCTCGTTGGAGGTGATGTACCACTTTTCATCCTTGATGCTGTTAATTTGGTTTTCTTCTTTCCTTTTTTTAATTAGATTGACCAGTACTTTGTCTATTTTGTTTGTTTTTTCAAAGTACCAGCTTCTTGTCTTATTTATTAAATCAATAGTTCTATCACTTTCAATTTTATTAATTTCTCCCTTAATTTTTAGGATTAATAGTTTGCTTTTCTGCTGGGGGGTTTTAATTTGATCGCTTTCGAGTTTTTTTATTTGCATTTCCAATTGATTGATCGCTGCTCTCCCTAGTTTGTTGATATATGCACTCAGGGATATGAATTTACCTCTGATTACCACTTTGGCTGCATCCCAAAAGGTTTGAAATGATGTCTCACCATTGTCATTTTCCTCAATAAAATTATTAATTATTTCTATGATTTATTCTCTAACTAAAAGATTTTGGAGTATCATATTGTTTAATTTCCAATTAGTTTTTGATTTGGTTTTCCATGTACCTTTACTGATCATTATTTTTATTGCCTTGTGATCTGAGAAGGCTGCATTTATTTTTTCTGCTTTTCTGCAATTTTGTGCTATGTTTCTGTGACCTAATATATGGTCAAGTTTTTTGAATGTGCCATGTGGTGCTGAGAAGAAGGTGTATTCCTTTTTATCCCTATTTATTATTCTCCATATGTCTGTTAATTCTAATTTTTCTAAGATTTCATTCACTTCTTTTACCTCTCTCTTATTTATTTTTTGGTTTTATTAATCTAAATTTGATAATGGTTTGTTTAAGTCTCCCACTAATATGGTTTTACTGTCTATTTCTTCCTTCAATTCTCCTAGTTTCTCCATTAGAAATTTGGGTGCTATATTATTTGGTGCATACATGTTGATAAATGATATTTCCTCATTGTCTAGAGTCCCTTTTAACAAAATATAATTACCTTCCCCATCCCTTTCAATGAAGTCTATTTTTGCTTTGGCTTTATCAGATATCATGATTACCACTCCTGCCTTCTTTCTGTCATTTGAGGCCCAGAAGGTCTTACTCCATCCTTTAATTCTGACCTTGTGGGTGTCAACCCACCTCATGTGTGTTTCTTGAAGCCAACATATAGTAGGGTTTTGGATTCTAATCCATTCTGCTATTCGTCCAAATTTTATGGTGAGTTCATCCCATTCACGTTCAAAGTTATGACTGTCATTTTTGGACTCCCTGGCATTTTGATATCCTTCCCTGGTTGTAACCTTTTCTTCTTTGGCTCTACCTTTTAGTCCAGTAATTTACTTTAAATCAGTCCCCATTTTCCCCTCCCTTGATATGTTTCCCTTTTTAATCCCTCCTTTTTTATTCCCTCCCTTCCCCCCCTCTCTTTCCCTCCCCTTTTGTTTTCCCTCTCCCCCTCCCCCTCTTGGTTTTTCCTTTCTCCCTACCCTTGTTGGGTAAGATAGAATTCAAGATCCCAATGGATCTGGATGTTTTTCCCTCTCAGAGTTGATTTCCCTGAGAGTAAGGTTTAAGTGAAAACTCTCTTCCTCTCCTTCTTATAGGAATTTTCTTCCCCTTCCCTTCCCATGTGAATCTTTGTGTGAAAATGATTATTCTACTTGGTCTTTCTTTTCCCCCTATTTACACATTACATTTTCCCCACATGTTAGTATACATAGATTGATATAAATGTAGTCCTTATAGAAGAGAGTTTGAGTAAAAGAAGAACATAACATTTTTCTCCTTTTCCCTTTCCTTCATATTTACCTTTTCAGGTATTACATGCTCTTTGATTTTCAATATCGAACTTTCCACAGAGCTCTGGTCTTTTCATTGCAAAAAGTTGGAAATCTTCTATTTTGTTGAATGCCCATACTTTCCCTTGGAAGTATATAGTCAGTTTTGCTGGGTAGCTGTTTCTTGGTTGAAGACCCAGCTCTCTTGCCTTTCTGAAGATCATCTTCCATGCCTTACGATAATTTAGAGTAGAACTTGCAAGGTCTTGTGTGACTCTGATTGGCATTCCTTTATATCTAAATTGTCGTTTTCTGGCTTCTTGTAAGATGTTTTCTTTTGTTTGAGAGTTTTGGAATTTGGCAATTACATTCCTGGGAGTTGTCTTTTTGGGGTTTAGTGTAGAAGGTGTTCTGTGAGCTCTGTCAGTGGCTGTATTTCCCCCTTGTTCTAGAATCTCTGGGGAATTTTCTTTGATTATCTCTTGTATTACGATGTTGAGTTTGCTGTTTATTTCTTGCTCTTCTGGAAGTCCAATTATTCTTAAATTATCTCTTCTCCCTCTATTTTCCAAATCTGTCACTTTGTCAGTGAGATATTTTATGTTCTCTTCTAATTTCTTGCTCTTTTGGCTTTGATTTATTAGTTCTTGCTTTAAAGCCTGGTTTTCTTTTACAGTTTGGTCAAACTGGTTTTGTTGATGTGTGAATTTCTTTTGCATTATTTCCCACTTTTCCTCCCAGAGGGCTTCCATCTTTTTGATCATTTCAGATTCAAATTCTTCATGAGTTTGTGGAGAGTTTCCATTTACTTTGGAAGGTTTTGGAGCATTTGCTTGTGTTTCCTCTTCTATCTCCTCTGTATTTTGTATTTTTGCTCCATAAGATGTGTCCTAAGTCGCCCCCTTCTTGTTTTTTTTTTTTTTTTTAGTTTTGGGACTTTTGTGCTTCTGTGGAGTTTGCCATCTCTATCTGAGTGGGGAGGACTAGCTTTTCTTATCTCTGTCTGGCATTCAGAGGTTTTAGCCCTAGGCAGATTGTCCATTCTATGCAGTTGTTGTTCTGTCTTCCCGGGAAGCCAGGAGTTGCTCGTGTGTCCCTGTTACTGCCCTCCTCTTCTCGGCACCCTCCTGATGCTTCTCCCTTCCTTACTTCCATGCTGTAAGCCTAGCTTGGCCCTTGTTCCTGTGCCTTAGCCAGCCAGCACCTGCACTCTGCGTGGGGAGGGGCCGCGGCTTCCTGGAGCTCCGAGGGCTCCTAATGAGATTAGCTTTCCCTGGGTTGAATTTAGTATGCCTTGAGGCAGGGACTTTTTTCGTGAGACTCTGATGGAAGGATCCAGCCAGGGGTTTACAAGCTCCCCCCTCTCTCTCTGTTTCTGTGCTATCTTGGTGCCCCCTCGACTGGGTCAGATTGTTTTCAGGATGTGGCCTTCAGAATAGCTGGCTCCCGAGGCCCTTTTGCCAGCCCTGAGGGTTGCTGTTGTTTCAGAAGACCCTGCTCTCTGAGGGGGAGGGGCCATGGCTTCCAGGAACTCCGAGGGCTCCTCCCCAGGGGTTAAGAGCTCCCCCATCCCTCTCTTTCCCTGCTGTCTGGGTGCCCCCTCGACTGGGTTAGGTTGTTTTCAGGATGTGGCCTTCAGAGTAGCAGGCCGTGGGGCTCTGAAGTTGCCTCTGCTGCCTCGGACTTGGACTCGGCGCTCTGGGTTGGGGGGGATGGGTCCTACGACCTTCCTTCTGCCTACCCCTTAGGTCCGAGTGGTCTCGGGTTCTGACATTTTGGGGGAAGCCGTACCTTTTGATCCAGGTCCAGGTCCAGGAGGAGGACTCCTGGGGTCTATGCTATTGATCGTTTTGAATTTCGGTGCCCTAGGAGCATTTGGTTTGAGATCGGTAAGGAAGGGTTTCAGGAGATCTGAATTTTAGCTTTCTCTAAGCCGCCATCTTGCCTGGAAGTCCACAGCTTGTTATAATATAATTATTTCACTTTTCCACAGTTCTTCAATATAAACAGTGCTTGGAATTTTGCAGATGAAGACATATGGATAGTAAATGATATTGGAGCAATGAACATAGTTTTCACAAGACTCTCCTCTATGTCCAGCTGTTTACTATTACACTTATTTCTATATCATTCTGAAATAGTAGAAATATGATTGAGTTAAACTTGGAAGATCTGTACTGAAATCCAGCTACCCTAATAATCATTTCTGTGATCTTGGGAGGGTGACCCATAGTCCTTGTGTCTTTTTCTACTCAACTGCACAATGAGGTTATAGATTTACATGAACTCAAGGGTCTCTTCCAGCTCTACACAATATGTAATTGTTAAGGGGATTGGTAATATGAAACAGTACTAGAAGGGATAACTGGGTGGTTCAGTGGATTGAAAGCCTGGCCTAGAGGCAGGAGGCCCTAGGTCCAAATCCAGCCTCAGACATTTCCCAACTGTGTGACCCTGGGAAAAGTCACTTGACCCCCTTTGCTTAGCCCTTACCACTCTTCTGCCTTGGAACCAATACATAGTATTGATTCCTAGATGGAAGGTAAGGGTTAGAAAAAAGAAACAGTACTAGGGATTATAGGAGCAATGACAAATGTGTAGTCCCCTCTCTAAGAGCAATCTGTGAAGTTTCAAGGAAAGAGAAAGGATTGTTTATTTTGTGTGGGTATATGCATACATGGGTGTATGTATTCAATGGCATGGACATATGTACACTTTCATTTGTGGTTATAAATGTGTTAGGTGTCAGGGAAAACTTCATAGAGAATGTAACATTTGAATTGGATCTTGAAGGACTGCACATTGAATAGGAAAAATGGTTGAGTAATTCCTTTCAAAGGAAGGAGATAGCTAAAGCACTGTTGATGTTCTAAATATAGTAATTTTTATTTTATTTAAGTTCTTCCTCAATCGTTTCTAAAAAAACACTCAAAACAAAAACAAACAAATTAAAAATGAATAAAAATATAATCTTATAATTCCAGTTATTTTATATCATTAAATTTTTATAGCATCATATCATTTTGGTTCTGTAAGTTTTGGTTATTATTTGTCTAATAGTGCATAAACTTCCAAAATTGTCAGAGTCACAACTCAACAACCTAGTGACCTGAACAAGCACTGTACACTCTAACCAAGCCTAAATAAAGTTCTCTTGGGATGGAGAGCACCATGGATAGAGATATCAGATATCAGACTTCAGTTTAGGAGGTCCTACTGAGGGGAAAAAAAAAAACTTTTATGTGTTATATGCCTGGAATTTTTATGTACAGGTATGGAAAAGAAGGCAGAGCTCAAGTATACAATTGTAAAGTATGTAGCTGTACTAGGAATGGAAGAAGTAATAGTATTTATGTTAGAAACTACAGAGTGTCTATAACATGATTGTTCACTGCTCTCAGGTTTTGCACAAATCTATAGAGGTGCTTGCCATCAGGCCCCAATTTTGTTTTTTTCACTGGCAGGATGGGCATAGTGTATTCATATTTACAGGGAATCATGACTCCCTGGTCAATTAATGAGTTTATTACCAGTGGAGTACCCTCAATTGCCTCTTTTGAGAGGGGATACTGGAAGGAGGTGGACTAGATTTAGTTTTAATTTGAACAGGGATAGATGATTTAAGTAATCCTACATTGGAAGAAGATGTGAACCAAAGAGACATTGCTATATCAGCAGGTATTGTAAAGGTGGGAGGCTCTTTTACCTCCTGGATCTCTGAGAGAAATAGAGGGAGTAATTTAAAGTTTTCTCAGGTACTTCCAATGATAAAGAGCCTTCTGAAGCACAAATTATTGTGGCCTATAATTTGCATAGTAAATCCCTCCCCAGCAAGTTTGTGGGACATCCAGGCATTAAAAAAAAGAATGTTCACTAGTTAGGGGTCTGACACATATCATGTGAGGAGAATGTTTTGGGACCTTTTGAGGTGTTCCTAAGATACCTACTGCATTTATAGAGCCAGTAGTGTCACATTTTGAGTCTAGTTTGGTTACCAAGACCAATCTACAGGTTCCAATGATCACAAGACAATCTTAGTATGAATTCCCCACCTTTAAGGTGACATAAGATTCCTTACTATTTGTGTGGGGGGATATAGAGGGATAATTGGCTTTAAATATCAGGATCTGGAAAATCAAAAGTTTCATTCCTTGATTCTAAGTCCTCCACCCCTCCCCATCATCCCCCCACACATCACACCATCAAAAAGATGTTTGGGCAGTTTTCTGGGATTCTCCACACTGATGGGGATTTTCACCCTGGGTATAACATGAACAAGCTCCATTTTTTATATATTGTTTGGTATTTTGTTGTGTATGTTCTTTTGTCTCAGTTCAAGCACTGTCATTTTCCCAATTTCTATTTCTATAATTTTGATTTTTAAAATTTTGATTCCTATAGTCATTATGGTTATTTCCATCAGTTCTAAAGTTGTGATTTCTATGATCATTATTATAGTCATTACTATAATTATTATTTCTAAAGTTGTTATTATTTCTTTTTTCCTGTAGCCAGTTCTTACAGACCATCATTACATGGCCTCTTTTTTCCACAGTAAAGACATGTTATTGATTTATCTGTGGATTCCTTCAAAGGGATTATGGTCTCTCCCTGATTTTTCAGTTTTCTTTTTAACATTTCAATTTTTCTGTAAGTCTTCCACTGATTTATTGTTTTCCTCACTTATTTTTATATGGTTCTTATAAACATAGACTGCTATTCTCTTCAATTCTTCAAGATCCATGGAGTCCCACTTTAGACATCTAGTTTTAAAGTATTCTTTTACCACTGAACAACAATTCTTAAAAAATTGTCTACATATTTGTCTTATGTCTCTTTCTCTGGATAGATCAAAGTCAATATATATATTCCCCACATCAATAAGTTTATCCATGAACTGAGATGGATTCTCATCTATTTTTTGTTTGGTGCTTTCAAGTTTAGACCATAAGTCTAGTTTATCAGAGCACACTCTCGTGGATGTCAATAATGCTTCTCTGGCTGTTTTAGTTTTGTATAATCTGGATCAACGTTGAGGTTCCAATGTGGATTTTCACTTGGCCAATAATTTGCTCTCCTACATCACTTCTGATTAGCCAAAGAGATGACTTTATTTTTCTCTCTGTCAGAAATTTTTCTAATAAATTTTTGACATCTATCCAAGTGGGGTCAAAAGTTTTGAATAGGTTCTCCAATCTTTTTATAATTAATATTGGCTCTTCCTCAAATAAGGGAATGTCTTCCTTGAATTTATTTAAATCCTCAGGACTAAAAAGTGTATGGTGTCTTATAGATATCAAATTCCCATTTTTATTGAAAGTTGTAATTTCCCTTAAAGGGAATGAACTTCTATCTGAATTTTCTTGTGTTTCTGTCTCTAGTCTTCTTTCTACATTTTCAACAGGGTAGGCAAGAGAAGGGGAAGGAATGAGCAAGCTAAGGGGAAGAGGTTGTGGGCCCATAGTGCCAGAAGGATAAGAGGTTGGAGCACAAATGGATTGTTGCAGGATGGGAAGGAGGGGCAAAGGAAGAAGGGGCAGGGGCTGGGAGGAAGGATGCAGAGTGGGTGGGGCAGGAGGCATGGGGAGGGGGAGTGTTTAAGGTAGAGGAGGTGGGGTAGTCAGCATGGATTGGAAGGAGAAGTCAGTGGGGTAGTAGGGGAAGGAGTAAGTTGGATATGGGAAGAAATGGTTTGTGAACTAGGAGCCATATTGTCTAGAGGAGGGTGGAGCAGAGATTCTGATAATGAGGAAGTATGGAGAGATAAGTCATTCCTAACCTGGGGTGCTATTGAGTCCCTTTTAATGCTTTTGTAAAGGCTATGAGGTCCCCCAAACATTCCTCTATAAACTCAAGCCAAGTATTTAGTTCCATGTTTTGTTGAGTAGTAGAAGAAACAATTGGTCGGTTTGACCGGGAAAAGGATTTTTCAAGGGGAGGCTGACCTGAATCTCTTATCTGATTTGCTAGCTTATGCATGGTATTTTCTAGGTTTCTCTTAGAGAAAAATAGATACAATATTATAGTTCTAATAATTAAAATCCCAACCAGGGGATGTGAGGAGTATAGCCATTCCCATACATTCTCTGGGATTATGAAATAGACAAAGAACAATGTTTTTCCAATTTTGGTCATTTTATTGTAAAACCAGTTGTTAATTAAACTTTGTGCTGGCTATAACCACATTTTTTATTGTTTCAGTGTGGTCCTATCCACTGCCTCAAAGCAATTAATTCTTTCATGTGAAAAGGCAGAAGGAGGCAGGGCTTATTAGTGAGGATCTGGTAATTGGGTTGTTTGTTCCCTAAGGCAAGGGAGATTTAGAAACAGCTCCCCCAGATAGGACCTTAGGGTATTGTTGCTAATATTAAAACAGCTGTGTTCTATCTAATTTTAAGAAAAAAAGGGAAAATTTAACTTACCTCTACAGCTGATCAAAATAAGCTATTAAGGCTGACTCAGGGATAGTCAAAGTAAAGGAAAAGTTAAGAATATTGAGAGTATTTCATCACAACCAATGTGGTCAGCCAAGCTAATGTATTGTGTTTGGGCCCTGAATATTAAATTTTGTGGCCACCAGAGATTTAATTTCTAAATCCCCAAATCAATTACTAAAGTAGATGGAATTTATGGTAGTTTATTTTTACAATAGAGGGAAGATATTAAAGAATGAGATAGAAGAGAGAAAACCTCAGCTTTCTCTGAGCCAGGTAGAAATTTGAAGGCCCAAATCAGGTAAAGAAGTCTCAAGATGATGGGCCTTTCTCAGAGGTTCACACCTCCAGAAAGGCAGGGAAACTATGTCAGCCTTTCACTCACCAAGTTGACCATCTAAAAGAAAAGCAATCTGAAGTCTCTTGCACAAGCTCTCCACTGTCAAATTCCACAGCTAAGTCCAAGTGTTTGTCTTCCAGTCCCTCCTCCAAGTGACTCTTCTTTACTCCAAGCTCTAGAGACTGATCCTCCAATCCAACTCTGAGTCAGAGTTCTTTGATCTCTCTTCTGACCTCTGTGGTCCTCTATTTAAAGATTTTTTTTCTCTTGTGTCACCTCCCCTAAATTTCACATCTATCAATTACAGCAGAGACTCTCTCTAGGGCTGCCCACTCTTTATTTCAAACATTTTTTGGTTATATTATACTTTTTTGGGTTATATCACACCTTTTGTAGTTAGTTCCCACCTTTAGTAGTTAGTTTGCACCTTTTAGTAATTAGTTCACATTTAGTTACTTTTTTGTAGATTAATATGGGTAGATCTACTTCAAATACTGAGTTAACACTTTTGGGGATTAAGATCTAGAAATAGTTTGGGGATTACAATTCGATCTTCGCAATAAAGAAGAGGTAAGTACCTTCATTGTTACAATCATGGGATTACAATTTAATCTTTACATACAGACCCATGGAAAGCATTTATTAAGTTTTTTGGGTCATTGTATCTTTAACCACAATGGTGAAGCCTATGGATCCCTTATCAGAATAACATTTTTCTATGAATAAATAAGATTGTGAGGATGATGTTGATGGTGTCAGTGATTATGACTTACACAACATTTTATAGGAATTAGTTCATTTAATATTCACCAAAATATCTGATGGCAATGGAATACTATTCTGCTGAAAGGAATGATGAACTGGAGGAATTCCATATGAACTGAAAAGACCTCCAGGAATTGATGCAGAATAAAAGGAGCAGAGCTAGAGAACATTGTACACAGAGATTGATATGTTATGTCACAATCAAATGTAATGGACTTCTTTATTAGTAACAATATGATGATCCAAAACAATCCTAAGGGACTTATGAGATAGAATGGTATCTACATCCAGATAAAGAACTGTGAAAGTAGAAATGAAGAAGAAAAACATATGATCAACCATGTGATTGAATGGGTATATGATTAGGGATTATGACTTTAAATTATCATTCTATTGCAAATATTAATCATATGGAAATAGGTTTTGAACAATGATACATGTATAACCTAGTGGAATTGCTAATCAGCTCAGGGAGGGGGGAGGGAAAAGGAGAGTGAAAGAACATGAATCATGCAAAAAACATGGAAAAATATTCTAAATAAATAAATTAATTGATAAAAAATAAAAAAAATCATAATATTCACAACCCTCAAAGATAGCTGATATTATTATCCCTATGTTACAGAAAAGGGAATTGAGCAAACAAGTTAAGAGACTCAGCTAGCTTCATATAACTAGTAATGTCTGAAGTTGGATTTGAAATAACTAATTATCTTTAAATAAAATGCATTTTTCCCATCCATGTTATTAGATTGATCAAAATCTGATACTATTTTGAAATCATAGGCCCTAAATTGGGAAACATTGTTTAGGATAACTCAGTTACAGGACTGACTGATAGAAGGGAATGAGGGTGATATAGGCTTACATGTATTATCGTACAATGTATAGAAGACATATCACTCAAATTATACAAAAAATTTGTGAAGGAAATAAAATGAATAATGGTATGCTTCACTCAACGTACAGCTTCTTTAATGGCAGTAAATAGCCTTTTCATCACGAATCCCCTAGAATTGTCTAGGATCCTTATGTTAATGATAATGATTATCATTCAGAGTTAGTCATCCTATTTTATTGCTGTTACTGGACACAAAGTTTTCCTGGTTGTATTCATTTCACTTTGCATCACTTTGTATAAGTCTTTCCAGGATTTTTATTAATTTAATTTAATTTAATTCAATCTGATGTTTCCCTTTTAAAAATATTCTTTACTTTATTCCAATTAAAAAAAAAAAAACTATGTTTCCCATGGTTACATGATTCATGTTGTCTCCTATTCCTCTTACCTCCCTTCTCCTGGAGTTGAAAAGCAATTCTACTGGGTTATCCACAACATCACTCAAAACCCATTTTCATATTATTCATTTTTGTAATAGAGTAGTCTTTTAAAACCAAAACCCCAAATCATATACCCAAATAAACAAGTGAAGAATCATATGTTTCTTCTGCATTTCTACTCCAATAGTTCTTTATCTAGATTTGGATAGCATTCTTTTTCATAAGTCCTTCAAAATTGTCCCATATCATTGCATTGCTGTTAGTCATAAAGTCTGTTATATTTGATTGTCTCACAATGTTTCAGTTACTGCATAATCATTCTCCTGTTTCTACTAATTTCTCTCTGAATCAGTTCATGCAGGTTTTCCAATTCTTAAAGAAATCATCTGGCTTGTGATTTCTTTTAGCACATTAGTATTCCATCACCATTACAATCTACAAATTTTCCAGCCATTCTGAAATCAAGGAAAATACCCTCATTTTCCAATTTTTTTGGCCACCACAAAAAGAACAACTCTAAATATTTTAGTACAAATAGGTCCATCCCCATTTTCTTTCTCTTTGGATTTCAAATCTAGTAGTAGTATTTCTGGATCAAAAGGCATGCATTTTTTAAAGCCCTTTGGGCATAATTCCAAATTACCTTCCAGAATGGTTGGATCAATTCACAACTCCACCAGCAATATTTTTGGGCCCAATTTTGCCACATCCCCTTCAACATTTATTATTTTTCCTTTTCTGTTATATTGGCCAATATATAAGATATAAGGTGGTACCTCAGAGTTCTTTTGATTTTCATTTCTCTAACTCAGGAAGGATTTAGAACATTTTTTTCATAACATTATTGACAGTTTTGATTTCTTCATTGGAAAACTGATTATTTATTTACCTTGACCATTTGTCAATTGGGGAATGACTTGGTTTCTTATAAATTTAACTTAGTTCTTTATATATTTGAGAAATTAGACCTTTATCAGATAAATTTGTTATATTGTTTTCTCAGTTTGTTGCTTTTCTTCTAATCTTGATTGCATTTGTTTTGTCTTTTTAATTTAATATAATTAAAGTATTAATTTAACATCTTGTAATGTTTTCTATTTCTTATTTGGTCTTAAATTCTTCACTTCTCCATAAATCTGAAAGGAAGACTCTTCAATGTTCACCTAATTTACTTATAATGACTCTTTATATTTGTCTTATACCCATTTTGTACTTGTCTTGGTATACAGTGTGAGATGTTGATCTAAACCTTTTTTTTTGCCATACTATTTCCCAGTTTTCCCAGGATTTTTGTCAAATACTGAGTTCTTATCCAAAAATGTGGGTTCTTTGGGTTTATCAAACTCTACATTGCTTATGTCCCTTACCCCTAATCTATTCCATTCATCTGCCATACTATCTCTTAGCTAGTACCAGATTGTTTTGATGATCAATACTTTATAGTAAAGTCCCTCAAGTCTCTGTTCTCCAGTCTATCACTCATTCAGTTACCAAAGAGATTTTTATAAATATTCTTGCCATGGCATTGCTCCCCTCTTTATCCCTCCCTCACTCAATAAACTATTTTGATTCTATGTTTTGCTAAAATAAAAAAAAATAGTTTGGTTTTTAAATATCCTTCACAACTTGACCTCCTTTCTAAACTTCATACACCTTATTCCTCTCCACATACTCTACACTCTTATTCAATTTGTTCCTCATCCATAGAGAAAAAGTATGGATTGGCTTTAAAAGAAAAAGAGGAGAATTTAGACACAAACCTTGGGAAATTCTGAAAGTAGAAAAGGATCTTGGGAGTTTCTATTGGCATTAAGTGTAACTCCTGATTTAGCTTTCTACTGAGCTGGTAAGGAGGATCTTCGTTCTGACATCCCCTGGGAAAACTTAATCTTGTGAAAAGAATAGGATATATTGGGTTGGAGAACTGCTCTGTAGAAGACATGCCTTTCCCTGAAGTACAGACACCACCTGCCTGAGATCCACTTGGTTAAGGTAAACCAGAGGGTTTGGTCACATAGGACTCTGGGTTTATTTAGGAAAGCACTCCAGGCTTTAGGTAAGGACTCAGTAAGTCTGTGAGTCTTTCCTCTTTAACCCTTTTACAGATAATCCATACTAATAAGTTTATGTAGGATAGTCAGATAGCTTTTGGGTTCTAAATAATATCAGGTCAGCAGGGCCTATAGAAGAAAAAGAAGGGCTCTCCTTTGCAGGAGGGATAGAATCAATGCGGAGTCTAGATTTTAGTAGTGCTACCAATTTCCTTTACTCCAACTATCAAATACAGTTGTTTTTTTTTTCTTCTATAGCCCAAGGGGTTTTGTGCTTTATTGGCCCTGGGGAAGTCCCTAGTGTTTCTCATCTCCCATCCATCTAGGCCTTCCCAACAATTCACCTCCTTTTTTTGTCCCTATTTCCTATCACCCCACTCCCACCCATGACTTTATGGTAGTTCCTATACTACTGCCTCCAGGCTTCCTTCAAGGTTCATTTCAATGATTATCTTTAGCAGGAGTTCTTCCTTCCATCCAACCTTGTTCTCAAATATTATCTTCCATTTATGGTACACTGCATCTACCTTGTGTGTATGATTATTTGTATTTTGTCTCTTTCATTTGAATGTTAAGATTCTTGAGGACAGGGATGGTGATTTTACTTATAACATTGACTAATATAGTAAGACCACAATAAATGCTTGTTGACTGACTATAGAGATTATATGGAAAAAAAACATATAATTAGACTTGAACAAGATAAAGTCAAGTTCTGAAGAGCTCAATTGATCTAATATTATACATATGTGATTTTGGAGAAATTAAATTTACCTTTCATTGTTAGTTTTTTCAACTGTTCAAGAAGTTATACTATGAGGAAAATGATCTTTGTTATCTTTTGTACTATATAAATATTTATATAGTATAAATACAAGATCAGAGCTTTATGAGCTTAAAAATGGAACCAAACATTAAAAGGAGGGGCGGCAGGGAATGCCATATAGACATGGCCACTAAAAATGTCTATGCTGTTAGATATGACTATAAATATTCTGCAAATTTATCAGGAATTAGTAGTGGTAGTCTCTCGGTGACTGAGAATGACAATTGTCTTTGTGCATTATCATCTATTGATGTACCCTCATGTGGCAAAAGTGACTACAACTGCCAGTGGTCACCTCCACCTGTTGCGTCGCCACTCCCCCATCACTGCAGGTCTTGAAGAGGGTGGATGGGGTTAAGATAGATGAGTGTGCACAAAGATACTTGTGAGTGAAGGAGATTTAAGTGGAAAAGTCGATGCACAAAGACAGTCCCACTCTCTCGGCGTTGGAAGCCTGGGCCCAGTGGTACGAAAAGTCATTACACCTGGAGACTTCCTCAGCTGCATTGGATGGCCATGTTGTCTTTTGTGCTCCAACATGCCCCAAGCACTCCACAGTGCTTTGCTGCATCGCCATCTCAGCTGTTGAACCTTCTTATTGGTTTCTTCCATCTGTTCAGCCGAAGTAGTCTTCACATGCTGGGTGAGCAAAGCCCTGGTTCACCAGGGGTCGGCAATGACCCAATGGTTACTCTCACAAGGTTTAGCTGGCCTGTAGAAGCTGTTGCCCAGGGTATGTCCGCTGCCACATGCTAGTAGCTACTGGGAGCCACAAGTGAGAGCTGGGTGTCAGGTGGCGGGTCAGAGGCTGGAGAGCTGCCCTAGGAGGGCACAACAAGCCTTCCATACCAGAGATACCAGAGATACTACCCTCCCTGAACACCCCATACACCCCTATCAGGAATTATAATGAAGAAAAAAAAGAGAATTCATTGTGCATGACATTGAAAAAAACACAAACTTAATGACTGCAGATACTGTTGCACCCAAATCCTATCCTAATGCCTTTTAATGTCAATCCTTCCTGGTGCTGAAAAAATATTTATCCCTGGAAAAGATGAATTAGAATTACCTTTCAGCAATTACAACATTGAGAAAATCATTTACTAAACCAAGTGCTTTACTTTGGGCTACTTTTTGAGGATTTTACTTTCAAACATAACCACTTACATGACAAAGTACATTATATCCAAAGTAGTATGGCTTTCTACTCATATCTTTGTCTATCTCTAAACTTTTGGAAAGGCAACTTGGGAAATATTTTGAGAAGAAAACAGTTCTTAAGTCAGAAGCTTACTAAAGGCACAATGGAATTTTTGTCACATCTATTAGGTGAACATTGAATAGGAAAATTCACTGCCCTATATAAATTTTATTGGAACCTAGATTTAGAAATGAAAAGGGACCTAAGTGTACTAATTTTTCTTTTTTTTTTTTTACAAATGAGCATATAGAGACCCAGAGAATTTAAATGACTTATCCAAGATCAGGAAATAATAAGTTTAATAGTCAGGTCTTGAACCGCCTTCTTCCTCATTAGATTGAATTCTCCTTGAGTCCAAGAGCTGTTTATTTATTTACTTATCTATATACTCATTCATGTATTTACTAATTTATTTATACAGTATTTCATTTATTCATTCATTTATTCATCATTTCATTCATTCTTTTATTTTTATGTAATGATTCATCTATCTATTTGTCTATCATTCATTTCCTTCATTTCTTCACTTATTCATTTAGCTATTACTATATTCTTTCATCTATTTACTTAATCTATTTTTAATTTGTTTTTATTGTATTTCATTGTTTCCTCCAAGCTTATCACAGTGTTTCTTGCTTGATAGATACTTCACAAAAGCTTGATGCCTTGATTTGAATTATACTCAGGTTCTCTGATCACAAAGCCAATGTTTTTCTCATTGAATCATATTTAATAGTATCACCTGACTTTGCTTCAATAAATTAATCTTCTTAAAAATAATTTGAATTCAAAAGACTAATTAGTCTGAATTTTACTGGCTTAAATATATTGCCACTAAAGTACTATGGAGAGTTTTCAGATTTTATTGTTTTGTTGCTTAGGTCTATGTGTGTGTGTGTGTGTGTGTGTGTGTGTGTGTGTGTTTAATGTATATCAGGCATAATCTAGTACTACTTTTAAGAGCAATACTCAGTACTGGTCATGTTTAGTCTCAGTGATATTCCTTAGAGTAGAAAGGTCTTTCCTAATCCAAGTAATATAACACTGTTTTAAAGCTTCTCTAAAGATTGGTTAGAAAATCAGTTGGAAATGCAATTAAGAGGGTTTATTAATCAATAACAATTTCCAAGAAGCAAGATTAATATTACTAAATGCTTGAAAGAATTAATTCATAAGACAAAATCATTCACAGTTAGGCATATAGCTACCAGCATAGTTTCCTTGTCTTCCTGTTCCAATGAAAGACAGGCATTAAATGTTAATGTCACATCCTATATATTAGGGAATTAGTAGTACCATTCCTCTTAGCAATTCCTTTTACATACCATCTCTTCACATAGATAATATCTATTTACTTATCTATCTATCTATCTATCTATCTATCTATCTATCTATCTATCTACATGTATTATATATTACATAATAACTATTTAAACATATATGCTATTATATGCATATATACAGATATGTTTACATTAATATTCCAGGAATCAGGAATATAAATGTGAGCATTCAGACAGGAACAGGATTAAAGTTTATTCCTTAAACAAATAATCTCTTATTTTTCGCAATATTGATATATGGAAATATGTTTGATATGACAATATATATAATTGATATCATATTGATTAGATTTTCAGCAGGTAGAGGAAGGATGGGAGGGAGAGGAGACAATTTGGAACTTTTAAAAATCAATGCTATTTTTAAACTATAATTGTGAATACTTAATGCAATACTCAAAATATATTAAAAATAAAAAAATACTCTAAGGGAATTGGGAAGCAAACCAATATATCTGAAGGACTGAAATGTTGGGTACAGTTAACTTACTTGTTTCCAAAGAACAATGGAATAATGAAGGCATAAAACCAATTTCCCCCTTAATCCCCCCCTAAAGTAGATCATGCTCACAAATACTAATTAACAACTCATTCATTTTTATCTAAGTTGTATGGTGAATGGCTGATAAAATCTTGTCCTTGATCTTCACTCTTACCTAGTGTTAAACCCCCAAATTAAGATGTCTTGCTATATAAGGTATCTCTTTGATACCAATGACACCACATTTGAGATTATAAGCACATATACAGTACTTCAATTATATCTTTGACTGGAACATTGTAAAAGAAGTGCTAGGGGAACAGAATGATCCAGATATGAGAAATTTGTAGAAGAAATAAAATAAAGATGCTGACTGGTTTCATTGGAGAATTCTGTGCTTTTCTAAATCCATAAAGGACTACTTGACCACAGGAAAGGTGGAAAGTAAATGGTATTTTAGGTAAAGAGATACAATGGAGAACATGGTTAAATATAAAAGGGGAGCCCATTGAACAAGACTTGTACGGCATTTCTGAAACAAAAAGAAGTACTGGCAGAATTTTGATGAGTCTGCAGCATTCTGAGAATTTTCAGTAAACCTTCATTAAAAAGGAGGCACTGAATACAAGATCATCATTTTTATTCTTAGGGGAGTGATTATATCCCCCCATAAATTTCTCTAAACAATTAATAGATATTGATTGTGTGCTTATAATATTCAAAACCTTATGCTATGTTATAAGGACAGAAAAATGAATATGAAGCAAACACTGCCCTCAAGGTGCTTACAGCCCAGTGTTTATTTTTAGAATTATGGAGGAAGATAGAACGATTATTAAAACGATTACTATAATGAAGTATAAGTCAAAAATTTTAAGAAATTTGATGAGGGAGAATATGTATAAAATCCTTTAAATATTAATAGTGTTTTCTAAAAAGGGAGATTGTAGATTCAACTGTGGAAGAAGCAGCAATGATTTTGTTTTTTCCTAGGAAGCTAATTTTAATTTAGGTCAAGTTATTTCAGAAAAGAAATATGAAAAGATTCAGCCTTCCTCATTTTTTTTTCATAAAAAAATAATTGTGAAAACAGGTAGATACAAATGGGATTTTGAAAAGGAACCCAGAGCTGGCAGATATAGTATTCCTAATTTCATATTGACATTTGATTAAATTAGACTAACATGATTAAAGGGTAAGTGAATCCCATGAAGGATATTCAATATGCTACCATTTCTGGTTTGGTGTATTAATTGCTACAGACTAACTCAGTATGGCAGAAAGATTTCCCCATCTGACACAATGGTTTCACATTCTGCTTTGAGAAGGAAAATTACTGAGTTTGGGACCTAAGGTAATAACCTTGAAGCTCATTAATTGACATTTACTACTTTATGAGAAGGAAAAAATCTAGGGAGATATGCATAGCATAGGTGAAGTCCTTTGATGTACTGTAATAAATCTAGAAAATTGATAATTTTATATGGAGAAAAAAATCTGACACTGAGTAAATCTGATTTAATAAAAGTAGAATCATTTGAGACCTGTTGCAAGTAATGACAAATAGTTGATGATAAAGAAACATCAGAAATAATACAGATGGAGGGAACATGATATTTCATTGAGATTCAAAATTATTTAGTCTGGGTCAATTTGATTCAAAAGAACCTAGGATCAAAGCTTTAAGGGATCTTAGAGATCACCTCATTCAATTCCCTACTACAAATGAGAATAGTAACAGAAATACTAACAAATTTGACCAATATTACATAGTCTCTTTCTTCAATGTACTTAACTTCTAATGGTAGGATAGTTTGTACACAGGTAAACAAAAAACAAAATCATAAAAAATCATAAAGGATACAGTGGTAATGGGAGAATTTTGGTTTGGGGTAGAGGGAACAGTTTCAGAAAAGGACTCATTTAGGAAGGTGTACCTGAGTTGGAGTTTGAAAAAATACGGAAATCTTGCAAGATGGAGATAAGGAAGAATTGCCTTTCTCTTTATTTATTTATTTATTTATTTATTTATTTATTTATTTATTTATTCATTCATTCATTTATTTATTTATTTATTTGTTTATTATTTATTTATTTGTTTGTTTGTTTATTCATTCATTCATTCATTTATTTATTTATCTATCTATCTATTTATTTGTTTGTTTGTTCATTTATTTGTTTGTTTGTTTGTTTATTTATTTATTCATTCATTCATTCATTTATTTATTCATTCATTCATTCATTCATTCATTTATTTATTTATTTATTTATTCCTTCATTTATTTATTTATTTGTTTATTTATTTATTTATTTATTTGTTTATTTGTCTTTTGGTTATCTAGTCTCTTTTAACTCTAAATCTTTTTTTAAACATTATTTTATTTGGTCATTTTCATATATTATATATTGGAAACAGATCATTTTCTTTTCCTCCTCCCAAACCCCCCAAAACCCTTCCCTAGCCTATGCGCGATTCATCTGGGTATCACCTGTCCTTGCTCTGAACCCATTTCCTTGTTGTTGGTATTTGCATTAGGGTGCTCATTTAGCATCTCTCCTCAATCATGTTCCCTCAACCTCTGTAGTCAAACAGTTGCTTTTCCTCGGTGTTTTTACTCCCTTAGTTTGTCCTCTGCTTGAGGATAGTTTTTTGTTTTTTTGTTTTTTTGTTTTTTTTTCCCTTGCATATTGCTGCAGATTGTTCAGGGACATTGTAAAGCCATTACTGGAGAAGTCCATTACCTTCTCTTGTACCACAATGTGTCAGTATCTGTGTACAATGTTCTCCTGGTTCTGTTCCTCTCACTCTGCATCACTTCCTGGAGGTTGTTCCAGTCTCCATGGAATTCCTCCACTTTATTATTCCTTTTTGCACAATACTATTCCATCACCAACATATACCACAATTTGTTCAGCCATTCTTCATTTGAAGGGCAACCCATCATTTTCCAATTTTTGGCCACCACAAAGAGCGCAGCTATGAATATTCTTGTACAGGTCTTTTTCCTTATTATCTCTTTGGGTTACAAACCCAGCAGTGCTATGGCTGGATCAAAGGGCAGACAGTCTTTTATCGCCCTTTGGGCATAGTTCCAAATTGCCCTCCAGAATGGTTGGATAGTTTCACAACTCCACCAGCAAAGCATTATTATCCCTACTCTGCCACATCCCCTCCAGCATTCATTTCTTTCCTTTGCTGTCATGTTGAACAATTTTCTAGGTGTGAGGTGATACCTCAGAGTTGTTTTGATTTGCATCTCTCTGATTATAAGAGATTTAGAATACTTTTTCATGTGCTTATTAATAGTTTGGATTTCTTTAACTGAAAATTGCCTATTCATGTCCCTTGCCAATTTTTCAATTGGAGAATGGCTTGATTTTTTGTACAACTGGTTTAGCTCTTTATAGATTTGAGTAATTAGACCTTTGTCAGAGGTTTTTGTTATGAAGATCGTTTCCCAATTTGTTGTTTTTTTCCTAATTTTAGTTACATTGGTTTTGTTTGTACAAAAACTTTTTAATTTGATGTAGTCAAAATTATTTATTTTGCATTTTTTGACTCTTTCTAAGTCTTGCTTGGTTTTAAAATCTTTCCCTTCCCAAAGGTCTGACATGTATACTAATTTTTCTAGATTAATACAATATTCAATTGTGGTATATGTTGGTGATGGAATACTATTATTCTCAAAGGAATAATAAAGTGTAGAAATTCTACATGACCTGGAATGACCTTCAGGAATTGATGAAGAGTGAGAGGAGCAGAACCAGGAGAATATTTTACACAGATACTGATACACTGTAGTACAATCAAATGTAATGGATTTCTCCATTAGTGGCAATGCCATGATCCTGAACAACCCGGAGGTATTTATGAGAAATAACACTATCCACATTCAGAGCTAAAAACTGTGGCAGTACAAACACTGAAGAGAAAAAATGCTTGGTTATATGGGTTGAGGGGGATATTATTTGGAATATAGTCTCTAAACAAACATTCTCGTGGAAGCATCAACAACATGGAAATAGTTTCTGACCAAAGACACATGTAATACCCAGCTTTGGGAATGGAGCAGGGAAGGAAGGGAGGGAAAGAATATGATTCTTCTAACCAAGGAATAATGTTCTAAATTGACTAAATAAAATAAAATAAAAGATTCAAAAAAGAAGAAATAGGCTATTACACTTGACCATTAACAGAACATTGGTAACATTTGAAAAATTAGTTTTAGTTGAAGGATAAGATCAGAAGCCACACCTCAGAGAGTTAAGAAAAGAATCAGAGGAAAGGAAGTTGAGATATAAAATTTAGTGGATCTTCTGAAGGAATTTATCCACAAAAAAATGAAGGCGATATATATGATGATAGTGAGAGGTGGATGACTTGATTATATGATGATTTTCTCAAGAATGTAGAAGATATACGTCTACTTTTAGACATCAAATTGAATAGGAGAAATAAATTTAGTGAGAGATTAGTGAAGATAGAGAAATCAATCTTCCGGAGAAAACATGAGGATCTCTAATACATGTTTGCTTTGGTATGAAGGGTCTTCCTATGAGACAGGTGTGAAAGAGAATATAATGAGGGATGCATCTGAGTGATGTGAGATGAGGAAAAGAAGATATGGAAATATCATCAAGTACCCTCCAATTTAAGTGAAATACAAAGTGGTCAAAGGAGCAGGAAGACAGTGAAGTATCATAGTTGGTTGACCGGGTCCAGTTAGATATATTGAGCTTTCTTCAATCAGAACAGCACGTTCCTAGGGCAAGAGTAAGAGGTAATAATGGGAAAAGGTATTGGCAGTGGCAGGAATAGTGACAGCAGACTGGCAGAGGATAAAGAGGTTAGGATTAAATAATACAAGCTTCTTTTTCTATTTTAGCTCTATCTTTCTATCTGTCTAGATTAATAGTGGCACAGTCGATAGAGCACTTAGCTTAGCATCAGGAATTCAATTTCATGAGTTCAAATCCAGCCTTAGACACTTACTAGCTGTATGACCTTAGGAAAATCACTTAATGATCTTTGCCTCTGTTTCTTATCTGTCAAATGAGCTAGAGGAGGAAATGGCAAACCACTCCAGTATCTTTGACAAGAAACATTCAAAATAGAGTAACCAAGAGTTGGAAACAGCTGGAAGGATTCAGCAACAATTACTATCTATCTATCTATCTATCTATCTATCTATCTATCTATCTATCTAGTCTTGTATATCTTTATTTTATAAACACACACACACATATATATATATACATATATTTGTTCATAAATAATATTCCATTTTGAGGTAGCTCTAATTGTTTAAAGAGCAATTCAAATCCATGTCCTAGACAAGCTTTTTAAAAAAATCCAAAATGATAGAGCTCAAATGAATAAAATTTACTGTATATGCAAATTTAATATTTGTTGAAATTATCATAGCACCAAAGGTTTATATTTGAGGAAACTTGGAAATCATCTCAAACAAACCTTTTCTAAATATGAGGAAACTGACACTTGGCAATGTTAAGTTTGACCTGTGTCTATGGAGCTAATAACAATGATCTGAGATTGAAACAAAGGTCTTCTGATTCCAACCACTTTACATTATTACCATTTGCTGCTTTCCAAAGATTGATTATCAGAACCTAGAATACTGTGGCTATGGTGATTCAGGACTCTAGCCTACACAGGTATAGTATACTTCATATTCTTCCAAAGGAATGAGATCTCTTGTTCAAGCCAGACAAGTGCTATCTATTATAGGCAGAATAAAACATAGAACTCATTCTTTCAGGCTCTTCCGAATGCAATCCAATGCTAGTATGCTGGTACATGATAACAGTGATAAAAATGGGCTCTATCTTAATATGGCTAGATTAAATCTGAAACTTCCAGCTGGCTCCCATGCTGAGGCCTGCAGAAGCCTTAAAGAATCTATTTATTGTGGCTTGTACAATCTACAGCAGCAGAGAACTCCAACAGAGGATTTATTGAATCTGGCACAAGTGCTCATTTTTGTTGGATGTTTGCATATAATTTTATTAATTCAACTTTTACCAGATTCCAATATTTTTGGTTAGCCTGGGACTTTAAAATTAGTGGGCCATCTGCTCTCAATGCTGTAGGCTATTTGCTGCCAAAGACTCAGAAGATGTGAAAAGTGTGCGATCTGCATATTGTCTCAGCTAAATAAATAAAATAATTAGAGAGAAGCATTTACCATTGTCCAAATGTGTTTTCAAAGCCATCATTTTCAATCTATGTTAACATGCCTTCTGAGTATTGAAATAAATCAACAGAAGTACATTTTGATACATAATTACTTTAAATATGATAGAGATAGCAGTGTCTTCATTATTTACTTATATTTTTCAATTCTAAGAATCCTAGAATGGATTTTAGATATCAGATATTTAGATATCAGGTTATCAAGACAAACCTCTTCATTTTATAGTTCAGATACTGAGTTACAGAGAAATCCTAAGGCCAAAAATTGAATTAAGATAGCCAGATAATAGGATAAACAAAAATCTTCTGATATCCCAGGCCATTGTTCTTTCTGTTATACCATGCTGCCTTTCAAAAAATACTAAAACTTGATTTTACATGGAACAATATGCTTTGAAACATAGTACTTTTTCTTAATGTTAATATAAGTAATCATTATTTGTCAGTTTAACTTAAATTTTACTTAATCATTTTATTGGTAGAAATATCTTCATGTTTTTGAGTATCCATATTCATTTCTTGAGTTTCCAATCAGACATCAGAACCATTTTCACAATGTCCCTATCAATAGCAAAGGATTCATGATACTTTCCAAATGAAAAAGGAGATATTAAAATATATTTAGAAAATGGGCCTGGAGGAGAAATCACTGCCAAACTCTTCACATATTGCCCTCTACAATTCTCCATGCTATATTGTTCTGTATCAGTACTGGATATTATTAGTGCCTATAGAGAGTTATGTAAAATCTAGAAGCCATGCAACACTATGGAGATCATGGCAGATAAACACCCCCTTATTTGGAAAAGGCAGAGTGACTTCAGTCATATTTTGGTAACCCTCTATTCAATTTGTGAAAAAAATGGCATTAGTTGTGGCTTTTTATTTCTTATTCTATTTATAGGAGTCATAAATTATACATGTCCTATATAACATAGTGGTCTAAGCCTTGAATCTGTTACCTGTTTACTTTCAAACAAATCATTTCTCCTCTTTGGTCTCATTTTCCATGTCTGTAAAATACAGTTATAATCTCTGTGCTCTATATCAACTAGAAATATGATAAGTGAGATCCCAAGTCTGCCACTTGAAACCTAGAGGAATCTAGTGGCCACATTTGAAGATGCTATATTGGAAAGAATATACACTTTGAAAGAAGGGCTGGAAGGAAAGAACATTGGACAGAGACGGTTTAAGGGCATCAAATGCTAAATGTTTTCAGTAAAGAAAAAATAGGAATATGAAATTACAAAAAATAGATCTATAAGTAATGTGTTTCAAACTATTTTAATCATAGGTTAGGAGTCATATGGTGTTTGATAACTTCCCTCATTCTAACACGAAACTGCTTTTAGAATATAGATCATTAGCATGGAGAGATTGTAGAGATGATCTAGGTAAGTGTTTCTTACAACGGGGTGTGCTCAGGGGTATGCTGATACAAGTTTAACAATGAGCTATCCAGGAAGCAAGACATTTTAAATTTTAATATGCATCATTAACATTTTCTTCATCACTTACCCATCTTCAGACAATCAACAATACAATAACTCAAGCAAAAATTTGGTAATTTACAAGGTATATAAATATGCTGAAAAAATCCAGAGCTGGTATGAGCTGGGCTGTAGTACATTCCAGGTTAAGGATGCCCAAATAATGCATGGATATGTTAAAGGGAAATTATGAATTTTTAAAACAATTTATAAGTATTTAAATATAGTTGGTTTACTTTGTATTTTATATGCCTGAATATATTTTTTCTTAGAAGTGTTTCATAGATTTCATCTGATTAGCAAAGAGGTTCTTAACCTGAAAAAAAGGTTTAAAATCCCTTATCAGAGCCAAAATTATAATTTTGCAGAGGATAAAAATAAATTGAAACAATAATCAGAAAAGGAAAATGGTTTGACTGAGGTCATGCAGGTAGTTAAAAAATAAAGTTTCTGTTCAAATCTAGACATTCTGACTCTAGTTATAAGAATAAAATCATTAACCAGTTTCACTCAAAGATGGATTTAATCATTGGGCAAATTCACAGAATTAAAATTTTCTTTTAGTAAGAAATACATTTCTAATGTTGCTATTTAGAATTCTCCTTAATGTTGTCCTACTGATATTAAGGAACAGAAGAATCAATAGCTTTTTAGAAAAAAGCTAAAATTAGTGTTCTGCCTTCTAAACAGCATCAGCCAGTGGGAGTTGATTCTGATGAGGTAATGCTTCTAGTTTGACGCCTATTGAACAGATGGATGGGTTGCCGCTTCATATCTTGCTGGAAATTTGTGATGTGCATTTCTGGGAAATAGGTTTCCTCTATATTGCAAGGTTCAGGGTCCCTCTTATTAAATACTACTTTAGTATTTGTCTCATTTGAATTCCATCTTTAATTATTATTCTTCCTGAACTAATGCACCATCACACTTTGAAGTCCTGTAATACAGCTAGTGGTTTAAATAAGGAAGAATTGTATGACACAAGTCATTTTCTTTCCTCTGGCAGGTTGAAGCAGAGTGCAAATGAGACAGAGGCCCGAGTTTCAATCCCCATGTGGGGCAGTTAGCTTCATGCTGTTCTGTAGGCACAGGCTGCACCCCTAATCCTAGCCAGCTGTCTCAAAATTACTGCTGTTGGTTATGAGGAGAACTAAACAAAAGAGTGTGGATGGATCAGTATAAATCCATCAACATGACTGGAAGAACTACTCGAAATGTATAGTGGGCTAACAAGCCAGGGCATTATCATTACATTATTATGATGAATGTCAGGTTACAAGGTAGATCCAAATAATGACAGTACTGTATGCTAAGAAAAAATAATAAATATTATTTAATGAGGAGAAGGTTTTCTCTCTCACTACTACCTCCAAATCCCTGCTGTTCTGGGATGGTTTTCCTTCTAATCAATTTTCACCTATATTTCTCAATCCATTTGATTGAATCATGTCAAAGTCAGACCTCCTTTTGGAAGGAAAATTCTATGGTAAATTTCCAGATTATAAGATTACCTAGTATGTAGAGAGGCACTCTTTTTTTATTTATTCATTGATTTATTTATTCATTCATTTAGTTAATTATTTAGAGCAGTAATATACAAGTATTTTCATTTGGAATTTTAGAGTTAGAAGAAAATTTAAAGATCATTTAGTTTGACCTCTTCTCCATATCGGAAGCAGCTAGATAACATAGCATCCCGAGTTATAGATTTGGAGACAGAAAGATATGAGATGGAATGGTGAGTCAGACACTTATAACTGTTTGACAAGTCACACACCCTGTCTATGTAATTTCTTCATCTCTAAAACAGGCATAATAATATCTCCTAAGTCTATTGCTATAAAGTTTGAATGAATTAACATATAGAAAGCACTTTTCAAAGATCAAAATGCCAAGGAAAGAATAATAATATTACTATTATTCTGTGTATATAGAAATGAAGACACAGATACTTGAAATGACTTTCTCAAGATCTCATAGGGAATAATAGTTAGGAAAAACAATATTTAATTCCAGTTATTCTAAGACTAGGACTCTACTCTAATTTTCTATCTGCTCATCTTCAAAATATTAAAAATAATTTAATTACTATTTTTTAAAACACAAAATTTGTTGAGATGAAACTTCATTTGTAAAATGAAGAATGTGGATTGAATTTTCTATAAATAGCCTTGCCTGTCCCCCCTCCACCCTTTACTACAGGCATCAGTAGCAACAGCAGCTTCTCTGAGAGATGCAGACAGAGGTCATCACAACCTTTGCAAAAATATGCCTTGAGCAGAATCATTAGCTATTTCTTTACACAAATCTTGCTGGAAGCTTAATCGGTATGGGGGGAAAAGCTGTTTCAATACTTCTTTTTCCATAAATGATCTGAAAGTCCGGTGATATTGACACTCCTCCCTTCAATTAAAAATATCCTTCTGTATATCCCTCCAATTTGCAATTAATGATTAATCCTATGAAAAGAAGCTTTGTTAGCAAAACTCTCTGATGAATAATAAATAATATTTTAGAACTCATTTGAAAGGCTGATATCAAGAGACAGAAATGTTCAATATATTTTCTATCAAGATTTTGTTATTTTGTGTTAGACCTCAAGAGCCATGATTGGACCTGTGGCATATCTGGATCTATCTCTTAATGAGCTATGATTTAATCAGTTTTAGCTACACAATCAGTTAACAATTAGAAACCGGCCAGATCTTTGAAAAATCTTTATCTGACAAATCAACAATTCACTCTAAAATAATAAATATACTAAATTCTTTTAAAATGATTAATTTTTAGTTTGAAATTTATATATATCTATATATCAGCAAATCATTTTTGAGGTCTAGAATGAATATTTCTGCATCAGCAGATTTCTACTAAGCTGGCTTTTAGTCTCATCCTGATAACATCTCTATTTAAAGTGCAATCTACAGCTTGCTGAAGTCATTTCTCTGTTAAATCTGCTGCAACTGTGTATACTTTAAATGCAGTTGAAAGAGAAATGTGAAAATTTAATGCCATTATATATGTGTCCTAGCCTCTGTGGGTGAACTGATTAGGAAAGAGGGCTATAGTACCATCAGTGAAATACTTTCTATACTAGTTGTCTATGATGTCACCCCAAAGATGCAAGTTGATTTATTACATGTTTTATTATAACCCGTAGAGGCAGAATGAAATAAGTATTCCTTTATCATAAGCAGGTTGGGTGATGGTGAAACTAATATTATTTTTGGAGCACAAGTTTGCATAAGACATAGGATATGTCTTTTGTGTTGGTATACCTTACCATGCTATTTCCACACCTTTGGTTTAGAGATTGATAACATTATCAAAAAAGCAATTCATATTATCCATCAGCTATAAAATCATATAACAAACACTTATTAAATGTCTACTATATGTTATGGATTATACTAGGTGCTAGGTACACAAAGAGAAAAATAAAAAAGACCCTGCCCTCCAGAAGCTTAAATTCTACCCAACTAACTTTCTAAAGAATGATGCTACTCAAACATTGTGCCCAAGCATGATATCCTTACTCCGCAGATATATATTTGACACTTGATGATAAAATCCTTAGTTAGAGGTATCTATGAGAGAAAGGGAAAAGAAAATGATGGGGAAGGATTAGGCCAGTACAAAAATAACCCTCTTCCTTTACTGAAATAGTGGTAATTGTGTTGTGTTGGAAAAGGAAATAGTTTGAAAGGAATTAAGTATGTAGAGAATTGGGCTTCTCTCCAAATAAATTTGGATTCCTTATTATGAAATATTGGAAATAATAGGTACCCCATATTTTTATATTGATGACAAGGAAGAATAACAAAAAAATGAGCACCTACAGATAAATTTACTTTTACTAGTCAAATATAGTATAGTAAAAAATAACATTATCATATTTCTCTCTTAAACTTAGGACATTTTACCACAAATGCAAACAATTTTAGAAACAATAAAGTCTATATCATAGGAATAAGTGAGGAGTACATATTGGTAGGGAGCATTGAGTTTACCATGTATCTTTTGAGGGGTACATAAAGGCTCCTTTTTTTTTCAGAGCAATGTCTTCTTTTCATACTGGGACTATTCTCTAGTGGCCTTGAGTGGTGAGATTTCTGTAATAGGACCTATGCTGGATTATTGGTCACTGTTGGGCTCTAATGGTCTTATAGCCTTTCCTTGATATTGGTCAACCCTAAATTTATTAGTGAAATTTATGAAATGCAATTCATAGGCTACAAAACAAAAAATTTTCTTAAAAGTCTACAATTTACATTTGAGAAGGAAATTATTTTCTTGCCAAAAAAAGGGATATTATAGCCAAAGAAAATATTTCTTTAAAATATGAACATGCTTACAAAAATTTCATGAGGAGGACAATGGAACATGATAAGTAGGATCACTACATGGAAAAAAATAGCAGAACCTAAATTAGAGCTCTAATTCTGACATTCCGTGGATGTTTAAAAATGAAATTGAATGGAAGAAACTAAACTCAGAAAAATGGAAAACAGCCATCGATATTTATGTAAGAAATTTTTTGTTCCATCAATGGTGGTGGAAGATTTAATCTCAAGTTCCGAGTACTTGATATGCAAAATGTGAAAGTAGAAATGACACTAACAAAAATAACAAGAGCTGAAAACACATAAGAGAAACATAGTGTAGCTTATATATTTTTCTTTTTTTATTTAAAATATTTTCCATGGTTACATGATTAATGGTTTTTCCCTTCTCCAAGAGCTGACAAGTAATTCCACTGTGTTATACATGTATCATTGTTCTAAACCTGTTTCCGTGTTATTCATATTTGAAATACAGTGATCATTTTACATCAAAACTCTAATTATATCACCACTGAAGTATATGATCAATCATATGTTTTTCTTCTGCATTTCTGCTCCCACAGTTCTTTCTCTGGATGTGGATAATGTTCTTTTTCATAAGTTCCTCTGGATTTTCCTGGATCATACATTGCTGCTAGTAGGAAAGTCTATTACTTTCAATTGTGCCACAAGGTATCAGTTTCTGTGTGCAACATTTCCTGGTTCTTCTCCTTTTGCTCTGCATCAATTCCTGGAAGTCTTTCCAGTTCACATAGAAATTGTTTATTTCATCATTCCTTTCAGCACAATAGCATTCCATAAACATTAGATACCAAAATTTGTTCAGCTATTCCCCAATTGATGGATATCCCCTCAATTTTCAAATTTTTTGCTAACACAAAGAGCATGGCTGTAAATATTTATACACATATTTTCCCCATTATCTCCTTGGGGTACAAATCCAGCAGTGGTATGGCTGTGTGAAAGGGGAATCATTCTTTTATAGCCCTTTGTGCATCATTCCAAATTGTCCTTGTAGCATTCCAAGCATATTCACATCTATGAAATATAAATGATTGTATGATTACTGTGTCTTCAGACACAAGGTAATATTCTGATATTTGTGAATGAAATCTTGACCTGGCCATGCGGCCCATTGCCTAAGGCAAACTCATTAACACTTGGTGTGGAGCCGCATACAGTAGGAAAAGTGCGGGTTGAAATCTACACACCCAAAAGGTACCACCTTCACATTGCCACCCAATCTTAATTGTCTATGCTTTGTAACGTGATTGCTATGTGCTTGAGAGCACCCCCCTAATCACACAGGAATAAAAATAGAGGGCGGCCCCATGATTTTTCTCTTGGATCTTCTCTCTGCTCTAGGAACCTCTCTCTCTCTCTCTCTCTCTCTCTCTCTCTCTCTCTCTAGTAAACCTTCTCCTCTCCTGAGTCTCCAGCCCCTCTCCACTTTGTATTCTCTACCTTAATCTCCTCCTCTACCTCCTGTTCCTTAGTTCTTATATTTTCCTTCCAAGGAGAATATCATAGGGGTTTGCCTGCCCTATTTAAACACTGATTTGTCTGTGTCTGTCATTCTTCACCCTGGTTCTCAGATTCCCTGCCTTTCCTCAGGTCCCCACCACAAAGGAGAACCCCTTCTCTTGTGGGCCCTGTGGGTCGGGGACTCCACAGACCTCCAGAATGGTTGCACCAGATCACAACTCCACCATCATTGTATCAGTGTCTCAATTTTTCCACATCCCCTCCAACATTTATCACTTGCCTTTTCTGCCATATTGGCCAGTCTTCTAGGTGTGAGGTGGTACCTCAGAGTTGTTTTTCTTTGCATTTCTTTAATAAAGAAGAATTTAGAACACTTTTTCATGTGATTACTAATAGTTTTGATTTCTTCATCTTAGAATTGCCTATTTATATCTCTTGAAAAATTAGTCAATTGGGAAATTACTTGATTTTTTTTTGTGAATTTGACTTACTTCCTTAAATATTTGGGAAATTAAATGATTTCTCAGAGTTTTGTTTTAAAAATGTTTTCCCTGTTTCTTGCTTTTCTTCTAATTTTGGTTGCATTAGTTTTGTTTGTAAAAAAGCTTTTTAATTTTATATAATTAACTTCATTCATTTTACATTTTGTAATATTCTCTATGTCTTCCTTGGTCTTGAATTCCTTCCTTTCCCACAGATCTGACAGGTATACTATTCTATGTTCACCTAATATATTTATGATTTCACTCTTTATATTTAAATCATTTGCTCATTTTGAATTTATCTTGACAAATGGTGTGAGATGTTGATCTAAACTTAACTTTTTCCATACTGTTTTCCAAATTTTCCCAGAAGTTTTTGTCAAATAGTGGGTTCTTGTCCCAATAGCTGAAATTTGTGGATTTATCATATATTATCTTGCCAAGGACATTTACCCCAAGGCTATTCCATTAATCCAACATTTTTTGTCTTAGTACTGTAAAAGTTAAATTTAAGGTTTTTAACTAAACACAGAAATTCTAAAGTAATATTGTGGTCACTGATTTAAAAATATCAGAGATATCAAAAAAATGATGTTTAGTAGCTTTATTTACCCAGAGGTAGAAAGAGTGAAAGTGGAAAAATGTAAGAAGAAGGTAGAGGATTGTCTAGCCTGCTACCCTAAGTCCTGCTCTGATGTCCAGCTCAGCCCCAGCAGGGCCTCCCCAAGTCTGATCTACATTTACATTTCCTTATAATCATCAGCCAGAGGTCTTGGTGGTATCTTCAGCCAGAGTTCCACCAAAACAGCTTCCTCCAAAGCCAAGGCGGGGATCTCAGGCCACTCACTCAAATTCCAGGAATTTCCAGAATCAATCTCTCAAGAAGTGAGGAAATAATTGCCTCTAGACCATGCTGGTGTTTTTTTTTTTTAATGCTCCTATTCTCAACATCACTTCCTGTCACTTCTTGTCACTCCCCCTTATTTGCAAAACACAATTGCAGTCTTTCAATTTGCCTAGCACTGTCCAAGGGCTGGGGGAAGTTGCCTTTGGAGGTATGAACTTACTCTAGTAATTGACTCTTGAACTCTTATACTTAATGGAAAGTAGGGGTACTTTAAGTTCTTGAATTAAATAGCTAAGACAAGGGGAGAGTTAATCCCATCTTCACAGTACCATATTATTTTTTGTGCCATATTATATTTATTTGTACTGTTTTACAGTACATTTTATGTTGTGGTACTGTTGGCTTCCATCCTTCCCATTTTTTTTATTAGTTCCCTTGATATGCTTTATCTTTTGTTCTTCCAAATGAACTTTGTTATACTTTTTTTAATTCAATAAAAAAGTTTCTTGGTAGTTTTATAGGTATGGCACTGAGGAAGTAAATTAATTTAGATAGGATTGTCATTTTTATTATGTTAGTTCACCCTACCAAGGAGCAATTAATATTTTTTCCAATTATTTACATGCAGTTTTAATTGTGTGGAAAGTGTTTTGTGGTGGTGTTCATATAATTCCTGTATTTGTCTTGGCAAGTAGATTCTTAAATATTTTATATTGTGTAGGGTGATTTTAAATGGAATTTCTCTTTCTAACTCTTATTGCTGAGATACATTCATTTTTCTTTTCCACTTTTCCTCTACCTCTCTTAATTGGTTTTTGAAGTCTTTTTTGAGCTCTTCCAGAGCTGTGGCCAATTTGTATTTTTCTTTTGGACTTTGTGTGTTTGCTTTTCTTTCACTGTCCCCTTCTGTGTCTGTATCTTTTTCTTTGTCTCTATAAACATACTATATAATTAGATGCTTTTTTGTTGTTTGCTTATTTTTCCCTCTCTAATTATAAATAAGCCTTTCTATGGGGGATGATGTTATGCTCTGATAACTGAGAACACTGAGACCCTGCCTTCCCCTGCTCATTCAATTGCCCATGGAGATGTTGATAGCTTAAAGACTTTCATCAGCCTTAGGTATAAGTTTTTGATCTCACTCTTAACTTGATCAGGTCAGGGGTTGATCAAATTCTAGCCCCAGGTTTTGGCTCAAGTTTTTGGTCTCATGATGTACTTGATCTAATTAGGCAAACCTTGGATTGTACAGTTTTGGATCTCTGTCCTAAGCTTTAGGCAAAAAGATCAGTACTTACTACCCCAAACTATACTATGTCTTTATCCCAAGACTAAAATTCCTGGCTTCTCTCTGGATCCACACAGATCAGGACATTTCAGCCCAGACTTCCCTGGACTGTGTCTATAGACTTCTCCACAGTTTTGAAATTTCAAGGGGTATGGGGTATCTCTTACCTCTATTTGCCCAGGCAGGATCTCAGGGTCTGGATATTCATTAGGGCTTAGATTATAAACCTGGGACAGCAGATGTGGGATGGGTTTGCGTGGTTTGCTCAAGGCATACTCTTTCTTTCTTGCTGCAGCCTCTTGATGGCTCTGCTCTCCTCTTACCTCAGTACTCCAGATGTTCTCTGCCTACTATTTTTTGAAAGTTTTTTGACTCTGTCTCCTTGTTGGTTATTTTACTCCTGTTTTCTTTTTATGACAATATTTTAATTTTTGTGGGAGTGGATTCTCGTGGTGGCAAGAGATGCTTTGATTACACCATCTTGGCTCTGCCTCCATAACTTAAGAGATAAAACTATCATTTGACCTAAAAGGAACCTCAGAGCTTACGGGATCCATCCCACTAACTCCACTTACCTGACATTGCTATTTCTCAGAAAAGAATTTATATTTCCCAAATCCATGTATTTCAGTAGTTCTCAAATATAATCAATATATGAATAAAGATTCACCTTGTCATCATTAGCATACTTTACATTAAAAAAGTTTTAAAATATTTTTAATTTAGATTAAACTAATTGAAAGTATTTTCTGGCATGAGAAATCAAGAGATAGGTTATAGGAGTAGAGAGGAGGGGGTGATAGGCAGAGAGGAGATAGAATGGGAGGGGAGAATGAAGGGGAGTTAGATTGCTCAAGTATATACCAGTAAGTCAGACAAACAGTGAAATAGATGAATATTTACAAAAATACAAACTACCCATATAAATAAAAGAAAAAAGAGGATATTTAATGCCACTGCAGAAGAAGAAATTGAACAGCCAATGAATTCCCCAAGAGAAATGTCTCTTTATACAGTATTGAAAGAACAACTAACTTGAATTATACATAAATTATTTGGAAAAAAAGAGAAAGAAGAAATCCTTTCATACTCTTTTTGTGACAAAGTTATATTTCTGATACTCAAATGAAGATGAGCTGAAACAAAGAAAGACAACTATTGACAAATCTCCCTAATGAATATTTTTAAAAATACTATCAAAAATTACAGAATTATACCACAAGGATCATACACTACGATTAGGTATCTTTTGAACCAGGAATGCAGGGATGGTTCCATATTGGAAAAATAGTAACATCATTATACATATCAATGATAAAACTAATGGAAACATATGATTATTTCACTCTATTTAGAAAAAAGATTTGATGAAATACAATATCTAAAATATTAGAAAAAATAGGTTTAAATGGATCTATCCATAAAGTGATAAATTGTACCTATCTAAAAGTATCAGCAAGGGTGCAGCTGGGTAGCTCAGTGGATTGAGAGCCATGTCTAAATTTGGGAGGTCCTAGATTCAAATCTGGTCTCAGACACATCCTAGCTGTGTGACCCTGGGCAAGTCACTTAAACCCCCATTGCCTAGCCCTTACCACTCTTCTGCCTTGGAACCAATACACAGTATTGATTCCAAGATGCAAGGTAAAGGTTTAAAAAAATAAAAAAATATATATAAGTAGCAGCAAGCATTATCTATAATGGAGATAAACTAAAACCCTTCCCAATAAGATCAGAGTTAAAGTAAGGATGCCCTTTTTCAACAATACTGCTCTTAAGTTGCAAGAATAAGAACTTGTTGCATCAATAAGAACAGAAAATGAAATTGAAGGAATTATAATAGTAAATGAAGAAACAAATTCATCAGTCTTTGCAGATGATATGATAGTATGCCAAGAGAATCAACCAAAAATGGATAGAAATAATTAACAATAGGAAAATACTAATAGTGTCCAACATTAGGATAGAAACAAAGTCAGCACAATAATAGAATGAAAAAATGGAATAAAATATGAAATACATCATTGAAATAAAACAACTGAGTGGGGTGAAATCAAGAAGGTAGTTTAATAACAGCAAGAGCTGAAATTGCTCTGACAATACTTCTAAGCCAATCTTAAAAGCATTTCAAAACAACAGGAGTCAAAAAACAACAGCAAGACAAAGTGAGGGGACTCTCTTAGTGAACACAATTTGAAAGTAGGTAGAGAGAGTTCATTTTCATTATATAAGGTGAAACAGGAAGCAAAACTACACACAGAGGAATGGTGGCTAACCAATCTCCCTAATGTGCTAGGTTCAGAGCCTCAGTATAGACCAAATTTTGGATGCTAGGATTCTGCCTACAATAGCAATCCACAACACAGATCCACCCTTGATGTCTCAGGCACTGGTACCAGTCAAAAAAAAGCTGGGAAAATAATCAAATAGCAAAAGAAACAACTAGATCTAGAAAATTTCTAAGATGACAAAGAGCAAGACAGAGTCAATAGGGACAATGAATTCTAAACAACCTTATGAAAAACTTTAAAAAAAGGAATTGTTTTCAGGCACTGGAAGAACCCCAAAAGGAATTATAAATCAAATGACAAGTGGAAGATAATTTGGAAAAATAAATGAAAGTAAAGTAAAAATAAAATAATAGCTTAAAAGGCAAAATTGATAAACAGGAAAAAGGATGCACAAAAATTCAATGAAGAGAAGAGTTCCATGAAAAGTAATATGGATCAAATGGAGGAGGATTAAAAAGTCATGGAAGAAATTCAGTCCTTAAAATTTAGAATTGGTCAAATCGATGATACTGACTTCCTGAGATATCAAGAAAAAATAAAACAATATCAAAAGAATAAAAATATTAGAAAAAATATGAAATACATCATTGAAAATAAAACTGACCTGGAAAATAGATGTAGGAGAGAATACTTAATAACTATTGGACTACCTGAGTGTCATGATCAAAAAAATAGCCTAGAAATCATACTAGAAGAAATTTTTCAGAAAACTGCCCTGATATTTTTGAACAAAAGAGTAAGATAGAAATTGAAAGAATTCACAGATCATCTCCTCCAATAAATCCCCAAATAACAACTATCAGGAATGTTATAGTCAAGTTCAACAGCCCCCATTCCAAGGAGAAAATATTGAAAGCAACTAGACAGAAACAATTCAGATATTATGGTGCCCCAGTCAAGATTACACAGGATCTGGCATCTTAAACATTAAAGGACCAGAATGCTTGGTATATGATATTCTGGAAGTCAAGGGAGTTGAGTTTACAACCAAAAAACCACCTATCCATCAAAACTGACTATATTCTTTCAGGGGAAAAATGATCATTTAATAGAATTGAAGATTTCCAAATGTTCCTGAAGAAAAGACCAGACTTAAACAGAAAATATGGTGTTCCAAAAAAAATTAAAGAACTATGAAAGAAATTTTAAAAAGAGAAAAAAATCAAGGGTCTAAATAAGGCTAAATTGTTTATTGTCCTATATAGAAAGATGATATTTATGATTTCCTAACATTTTTTATCATTCTAATAGTACTGAGGGACCTCCACCTTCCTCTATAAGAGCTATATAAATTTAACACAAAAATAAATGAATGAAGTAAGGGAAGTTAATAAAATTTTAGAAAAAGTTAGATTTAATAGATATCTGGAGAAAATTTAATAAGGATAAAAAGGAATCTACATTCTTTTCAGCACCATATGGTATATAGACAAAAAATTTACCATGCATTAGGGCAAAAAAACACCTTCAAAACCAAATGCAGAAAAGTAGAAATATAACTTTTAAAAACTTTTTTGGATCATAATACAATAAAAATTAATTTTAATAATAAATAATAATAAAATTAAAATAATTAAGGGCTCATGGAAAGAAAAAAATTAATTAGAAAATAAGTAATCTAATTCATCAAAAAGCTGAGTCAAAGTCCAAATAAAAAAAAAACAATCATTGGTTTCATTGAAGAAAATAACAGTGAGTAGAGAATATATCTAAATTTATGGGATATAATCAAAGCAGTACTCAGGGGAAAATATATTTCCCCAAATGCTTATATCAATAAAATAGAGAAAAAGTAAATCAATAAATTGGGCAGGCTACCAAAAAAAAAAAACTAGAAAAAATTAAAACCCTCAAATAAAGATCAAACTGGAAATCCTAAAAATCAAAAGAGAAATTAATAAAATTGAAATTTAAAGAACTAGAAATGATAAATAAGACTAGGAGTAGGATAATGAAAAAAAGTAAAATAAAACATTGACTGATTTGATTAAAATGAATTAAAAAGAATCAAATTACTGGTTATAAAAATGAAAAAGATGATTTCACTTCTAATAGAGAGGAAAATAAAGTGATCATTAGGAGCTTCTTTGCCCAATTATATGACAGTAAATCTGATAATCTAGGTATAGTGGATGAATGTTTACAAAAAATATAACTTGCCAATATCAATAATAGATGAAATAGAATACTTAAATAATATCATTTGTTACTTGTTTGAAGGAACTTGTATTCCATAGAACCAGTGTTAAGAAATGAAGTGATTGAAGGAGGTCTAACCATCTTTCTAAGGAAGGAGAAGCAGAGAGAGACAGTAAGACCTTATTTTTCAGAAAATATTAGAAAATTCACAAGGGGTAGAAACTGAGGGGATATTTTTAAAGTTGGACTGGATTATTTAAGAATAGGGTCAGCAGGAATTTAATTAATTTCAAAGAGTTATTTTAACAATTTACTTACAAAATATAGAGTGAAAGTAAGAAAATCAGAGAGAGAATAGGGTAAGATATCTAGGCTACACACTAAGAATTTTGCTCCAGCCCTGGCTCAAACAAGTCAGGGGGTAGTTGGTCCTTATCCAGAGAGGCCTCGACTTTGAACTGAGGACCTGGGGATTCAGGGAGCCTCTCTTAAGAGGTAGGTCTCTCCTGAGGCTAGTCCCTTCAGAAAATCCAGGAAAGGAGTCAGTCTTTTTCACCTACCACATGTCAGTCCAAAAGGAGAGATTTAAGAACAGTCACACCAAGTCCAAGTTCTCAGGTCCAGTAAGCTTATTCCTTACCAGCCTCCAACTTGAACTCAGAACTCCAAAGAACAATAAGAGAACTCCTCTTCACAGGAAGTTGTAACTCCTTTTAAAGACACTTCTTTAACATCACTTCCTGTGCCTTCCTACACTTTTATTTCTACCAATTAGAGCTAAAGTTTTGCTTAGGACTTCCAAGAGGGCAATCAGTAGATTCTGTTTATCTATCACACATTATTACACATGTGGGTCACAGACCTCCCCCAGTGAAGTGTGATGATTTAATCTAAAGTGGGGCAATTAAATCTAAAAGTGGGGAGGGGAGTTAATTTAACCTTCAAAATCAGGGGAGAGTTAATTTCATTTTCACTATCAGGGAGAGTTAATTTAATCTTCACAATCAGGGGAGAGTTGATTTCATTTTCTCAGAATTTAATAAGCAGATAAAAGTTTTAGTCACAATATCTTAGTTGAAGAGAAAAATGTAACCAAAAATTCACTTAATACAACAAAATTAGCTTGTTTAATAAGGCAGAAATCTAATACCATTGAAACTATGTTTTCTAGATTCTTCAAAAATTCCTATTTTTTATATTATTCCCAAAAAAATTTTTTAAAAATCTACTCAGATCTAAGGAGGAATCTAGTTTAGATGAGAATAACAATTGAATACCATGATTTTCCCTTACCCACCTCCCATGAGTGAGTTAACATGAATAAGTTACTGTACATCAAAAAGCAATACCACTTAAAAGATAAGAGGAAAATTAAGCTCCAAACAAATTTGCTTTATGCATTAAACCTTTGTGGTTAATATATCAGTTATAGAGAATAAGCAGAATACATGAAAAAACAGATTCTCATTTATGATCTTTGAATTTACATGAAAATTGTAAAAAAAACTATCTAGAAATTTATTAAAATTAAGTTTGAGTTTCAGAACTATTAAGTGTAAAGATTTATATAAGATATGCCCTTTGTAGAACAAACTTGGCTTTGCTAGAAATTAAATAGAGTAAAAGGTGAAAACAACCAAATACAATTTATAAAACACATATGTAATTAATGAGGTAAAAATGACTATGGAACATTTGGTTGTTCAGTTCATTTACATGTGACTCTTTAGCATTTTGAAAATCTCATTGTTAGCTATATTTCTTTCCATAGATTTGACTTTCATCAATATTTTTGTTTCTATTATTTGGCACTAATGTGCTCATACCTGACAGAAAAATAGGTTTCTTGAGTTTTATGTTCTAGTTTGTAAGTTAGTCTTTGACCAGGTGTTTATGAGGTGTTATTAAAAAAAAAAAAAGGTTAAGTATGGTGGCCTACCAGTACCAACACTTAAAATGCACTATAAATCAGAAATCGTTAAAACAATCTGAAATAGAAGGTTGAAATGGAATAATAGGTTAGGTCTAAATAACCTCAATAATCTAGTGTTTGATGTACCCAAAGATCACAGATTTGGGGATAAAAACTCACTATTTGATAAAGAGTGCTAGGAAAATTGGAAAACAGTATGAAGCAGAGGAGTAAGGTAAAGGTAAACAGGAATCACAAGAAGTGAGCAGGAGATAAAGGGGGAAGGGACTATTTTGTTGATTGACTAGAAAAAGGCTATCAGTCTCCTCCCTTGATATGCTTCCCTTTCTAGCCCCTCCCTTTTTGTTCCCTTCCCCTCCACTCTCTCCTTCCCTCCCTTTTTATACTCCCTCCCCCAACCATTCCTTAATTTCCCCCTCTCACTTACACTGTTGGATAAGATAAAGTTCAAGATCTCAATGGATCTAGATGTTCTAAGATCTCAGAGCTGATTTCACTGAGAGTAAGGTTTGAGTAATACCAATTAGCACTTTCTTCCTCTCCTCTCTATAGGGAATTTCTTCCCGGGTCCCATGTGTATCTTTGTGTGAGAAAGATTATTCTATTTAGTTTTTCTCTATTCCTTGAAGTATATCTTAGTACCATCAATGATTCACCCCCTCCCTTTTTCTTTCTTTCACCTCCCTCTTTCTCCATATCATCTTAATGCCCCAATAATTCCCTATGCATAATTCTTCTAACTACTCTAATGATGCATACAATTTTTGAGAGTTACACATTACATTTTTTCCCACATATTAATATATAATTTGATATAAATGTAGTCCTTATAGAAGAGAGTTTGAATAAAAGAAAAATATAACATTTTTCTCCTTTTCCCTTTCCTTCATATTTACCTTTTCAAGTTTTCCTTGCTCTTTGTGTTTTGATATCGAACTTTCCACAGAGCTCTGGTCTTTTCTTTACAAAAACATGAAAATCTTCTATTTTGTTGAATGCCCATACTTTCTCCTGGAAGTATATAGTCAGTTTTGATAGATAGCTAATTCTTGGTTTAAGACCCAGCTCTCTTGCCTTTCTGAAAATCATTTTCCATGCCTTAAAGTAGTTCAGAGTGGAAATTGCAAGGTCTTGTGTGACCCTGATTGGCATTCCTTTATATCTAAATTGTCTTTTTCTGGCTTCTTGTAAGATTTTTTTTTCTTTTGCTTGAAAGCTTTGGAATTTGGCAATTACATTCCTGGGAGTTTTCTTTTGTAGATTTATGATATAGGGTGTTCTGTGAACTCTTTCAATGCCTGTATTGCCCCCTTCTTCTAGAAGCTCTGGGCAGTTTTCTTTGATGATATCTTGTATTATGATGCTGAGATTACTATTTATTTCTGGCTTTTCTGGTAGGCCAATTATTCTCAGATTATCTCTCCTTCCTCGATTTTTCAGGTCTGTCACCTTGTCATTGAGATATTTTATGTTATCTTCTAATTTCTTAATCTTTTGGCTTTGCTTTATTAATTCTTGCTCTTTTGCAAGATCATTGTCTTCCAGTTGCCTGATTCTGACCTTTAAAGCCTGGTTTTCCTTTTCAGTTTGGTCTATCCTGGTATTTGAAGCTTCACGTTGTTTCTGTAGTTTTTCGTGCTTCATATTGCTGAGTTCCTTTTGCATTATTTTCCAATTTTCCTGCCAGAAGGCTTCCATCTTTTTGATAACTTCCAATTTAAATTTTTCAAGACCTTGTGGACAATTTCCATTTCTTTTGGAAGGTTTGGGAGCATTTGTTTCTGCTTCCTCTTCTGCTATTTCCTTTGTTTTATTTTGTGTTTTCCCTCCATAAAATGTATCCAAAGTCACTCCCTCATTCTTGCTTTTCTTGGTGTTGGGGTGTTGGGATTCTTGGGTATAGTTTGCCATCTCTGTGTTTTTTTTTTTCTTCCTCCCCTTTCCAGTCAGAAATCTGAATGAGTAGTATTTGCTCTCAGTATAAGGGTCTAATGGTCAAGGCTTTAGTCTCAGGCTAATTCTAGGTTATCTGTGGCTGCGCTGTCTTCCTGGGGAGGCCCAGGGACTGCCCTCCCCTGCCCTCTGGTGTTTTGGGAGTTAGTGCTCTCAGGTGAAAGTCTTTGGTGGTCTTAGCTAACTCCCAAGACCTGTAGGTGCCCCTTGCTCATGTCAGGGGATCCCTTCACTCAATCAGTGATTATAGAGCACTAGTTATGGGCATCCAAGATCTGTGCTCCTCTTGCCCACCTGCCAGAGTTTAGGGTGTTAGTACTCTCAGGAGAAAGATCTTGCTGATCTTATTCAGGTTCCCACACCTGGGGCTGCCCGTGGTTCAGTCCTAGGGTGCCCCTCCCTGACTTGTTGATTCTGGCCAGTGCTGACTTTAACTCTGACTCCAGCTGTTTGGTGGGGGAGGGGAGGGTCGGTCAGCTTTTCATTCTCTTATATTGTGGAGATGCCAGAATCCCACCTACCTTCAGAGCTTCGCCTTGTTGTGGGATCTTTCCTTTCTTATGAGGATGGTTGTTTTTTATTTGGGGAGGGAATTTTGAGGTCATCTGTGTCATTGGGTCTGAGGAGAGGAAGCAAGCTGGGTCTACTCTGCAGCCATGCTTACCTGAAACTCAACAAGATCCTTTTAACTAGAATTGTGTATGATTCAATGAATTTCAAATGCCTCTTCAGTAAAATAAGGTAAAAGATTGTCCAGTCTGGCTCACAAACTTGCTGTCATTATTAGACACACTCATATTCAAATAATAGGTTTTCAAAAATAGTTTCATTAATAAATGATTTTTCTCCTTCTTGGTCTTGTTCTCTACCTCCTCTTCTTTCTCCTCCCTTTATCTTCCTCCCTTCTCCTCCATCTCCTCTTCCTTCTCCTTCCTTTCCTCACCATTAAAGTTACTACTACTACTACTACTACTACTACTACTACTACTACTATTACTACTACAACTACTACTACCACCAACACCACTACTACTACTACTTCATATTGTATATAAGGTTGATGATCACTCTGTTTTATTGTGTAATGTTTAAAAAACTCTCCACATTATAACCAAATTATCATATGTAAAATTTAAATTAGTATGCAATAACTCCAAGTACAATCTTTTATAAGATTTACTAGAAATCTCTCATGACTATATATTCAAATTGTAAGGACTTAACACAAGAAGAAAAATAGGAAGCTGGGAAAGGGAATTCTGGGGAGAAAAATCTAGTTATACAATCATCCCTGTGATTCCATTGGGAAATCATCATGTAGAAATCTCCCAGATTTACATGACTAGTTTCCCCACTGAAGAAGTACATATAACCAATTTATATTTCTAAAGAACTTTAACTAGAGATAGATACAATATTGCACTTTCTAAGGGGAAATTACAATAATTAGAGGATAAGAGGGAAATAAAAGAGAATGAGAACAAAACCAATGGTTGCTAGGCTCATTGACAAAAAGCCAATTAGAGGGCCATCCCCTTTGGCATAAGAGTGTACATTAAAAATAAATGTGTTCAAGGCCCCACAGTTCAATTCATTACTGTAAGAATTAAATTAATGTCCAATGCTTCAAGTATTATATTTATAAAGTTTATTATCTGACTAAATAAAACCAGGTGATTAATTTTTTTCTACCTGCTCAAAAAGGTTTCTCCACCAAAACTGTGACAGGAAGGAAAGAGGGAGAGAGATGGATCTCCACCCAATTTATATCCTGTCTATGTCAGCACATAAGAACAGAAAGTGAGTGTGGTCCTGGAATCATAGATTTGCTGGAGATAGTAGTAATATCTGGGAATCCTATTTTTGCTGGGGATCATAGTTTTTAGGGTAACAGATTCTATTTATACACAACACCCAAAGTTCATTCTGGATATTTTGGTGCAGTGTGTGATCTCTGAAGGCTTCTTTATAGTGCATTCTCCAAACAGTTCATTTTTTTTTTATTTGGGGAGGTAGTAAGTTTCTTATTTTAAAATAACTGTGAAAAAAGAAAAAAATTATAAATCTTGAATTTTATGACAATAATACACTCATCCCTGAGGAGACTGTTGACCAATACCCACATCATCCCAGGATACATGGCTGAGATATGAGGTATATGAAACAATTGTGAAAAGAAAATTTAAAAAAATTCAGAAAAAAAACAAATATGAGAGGAAAAAAGTAACCTCTGGATACAACAAAAATATCAAAGTCTCATGTGTAAAATTTCTAAGTAAGGAAGAATAAGCCCATAATAGGTCTTTGAATCAGGGCCCAATTAAAGTAATTTATGTCCCACAAGCCTGTAGTAGCAATTATGCACTTACCCAATCAACATCCAGAACTACAGAAAATTGCAATACTATGAAGAGAGAAAAGGGACTATATTTTAAATTAAAAGGGAAGTATGATTTTACCTTTGCTTTTAAGGGATAGGGGAGTCAAAATGGCAGCCAAACTGAGGTGCTTGTTAGAAGTCTGGTGCAAGAGAAACCTGCATCTGACATTGTTAAATAGCTGCTTTGTTGAACTCCAAATAAGTTCAATTCCCCTGTCTTGGCACAGGATCTCATCAATCCCCCTGGGATTGATTGGTATCCTTGACCTTTTGCTTGTAGACACTGTGCAATTCAACTTTGTGCTCCTTGGCACTATACCATGGTTCATTTGTAATCACTTCTCCTGAAATCAGACAAAATCATTAATCAAAGTCCCATAATATTTTATAATCAATGGCAGATTTCCATAATCTAAAGCTTTTGAGTATGCATTGACATTAGTGCTAATGGACATTTTAAACTTATCCTAATGAAAATTAAAAATAAAATCATTACTACTGGTAATGTGCTTCAAATACAAAAAATGAGAGAAAAAATCTCAAATACACTATTGCACATACAAGAAAAAACAATAATAACATTTTTAAAAAATCAATCCAATGAGCTAATAGCTGCCACCTGCTAGGGTTTTAGGGTCCAGAGGGTGACATGAGAGACCCCTATGTGGCCTGAACCCTCAGTTCCCACCCTCTCAGCCAGAAGAGGAAAAAACCCCAAGTTTAGTTTAAAATTGGCTTGGTAGCTAAAAGGGGGTTGGGGTGGGCAGTGTGTAAAAGGCTAAAGATCTCCAACTCCTTGAACTTCTGTGCTATGCTAGGGACCTTCTTAGCTGTTAGTAATATGAGGGAAATTTATACTTTACCTTCAGTGCTGGAAAAATACCTCACTCAAAAGAAGTGGAAGGTGGGCAGCAGCTCCAGGCTCAGCAAGTACCCCTAGACTAAGTCCCACAAACCAAAGCTTGTGAGTGGGTGGAGATGCCACATTAAGTCTCCTGTGGCAGGAAGATTTTGAAAAGAGTTTCCCTTAGGGAGAGGGCAAAAAGGGATACAGCAGGTGAAATGTGTTTTTCTCAAAATAATGTACTCCCTATCATTACTCAAAGGCTATCTTAAAAAAAATAAAGGATTCTATCCTTTTGTGACTCACCAAAAATGTAAAATTTAAATTAATGTCCAATAACTATAAGTATTATTTTTCATAAGATTCATTAGAAATCATTTGAAGTAGAAGAAATAAAAGAACAAAAGTGAAAAAAGCCTGAGTAAAAACACATGGGTAAAATCTCCTGCCTGTCTTTCACCCAACCTCCACAAACCACCTTCGTGGGAGAAGAGAGAAAGAGAGAGGAGCTACACTCATGACTTTATCTTCAAAGCATAAGGACATAATGTGAGAAGGAAAATGGGAAGCTGGAAAAAAGAGTTCTGGGAAGAAAATTCTAATTACATATACATCACTAAAATGTTCATCAACCAGTCCAGATCATGACTATTAGTTAAACTTTCTGATGATTTAGCTTTCCTGAATTTTCCATTTTTCCATAATGAAAGCAAAGATAACTTAGTTGCAAATAGAAAACTCTCAACTACTTTCAAATGGCCCTTCCAAGGGCCAGGGACATCTTGCCTCTCAATGCAAGGTGTACAGATTAATCTAAATATTCTTGGCTGGGAACCTCAAATCATTCTGCACCAGCAGATGGAGATTGTGGCCATTTTTGAAAAGGAACAAATGTATGAATTTAATTAGGAGATTTGACAAGTTCCTTTCCTTTAGTTGTATAATTTGGAAGAAATTTGTAACAAGTAGTATTTTATATTTTGTAGAGGTATTGCTGAAAACCTTCTGATGTTTTAATTGCTCCCACATTGATTTTTCAAATTCTATTTGAACTGAAAAGAAAGATTCCCACTAAATTTTCTGGCAACTCTAGCATTATTAGAGGGCATCTAGCATTAGAGGGTAAAAGAAGCATCAATTGGCATGATTGTTCTTAATTTGCAGTCTTAGCTTGTATTAAGGGGTAGTAAGAAACCAACTAGCTATCACAACCAGGGACTATGTGGAATGGGAAGAATGGAATTTTGGCAGAAGTTTACTTTACTTTACCTTCATGGTGATTTAAAGAAAGAGATTGCAATATAATTTTAGCCATTGCTTTGTACAAATGAAATGAGTATAAATCTAGGAGCTAAGACACCAACATTGCAGACCTAGTTCTGCACAGCTTCTTCATTTATAAAGTTCTAAGGAGTTGGAATGATACTCTAATAATAAGATTTTATAATATATTTTGAACTTGGTGATTCATTTTATTTCTTTGGCTTCAATTATCTCATCTGTTAAAAAGAAAAATACTAAAACTAGGCTCCAGGAATTGGTCCAATCCATGTGTGATCAAAATTCAATTGATTATATAGAGTTTGGCTTAAAATAACAACTATAATAGCTTTAAGGTTTGAAAAGTAATTTTAATATACTATCTTATTTCATCCACACAACAACCAAATGAAGCATTTGTTATTTTTAGTCCCATTTTATAGATGAGACACAAAGGGGTTAAGTGACTTATCAAGTGACATACAAATCCTGAGGCAAGATTCACTATCACATCTTCTTCATTGTGAGTCGGGCACTCTATCCATTATCTAATCTAGTTATCAAGACACTTATTAAATATCTTCTGTGTGTCAGGCTCTAGATGCTCTGAATACAAAGACCAAACTGAAACAGTTCTTATCTTTCAGGAACTTACATTCTATTGAGTGAAATGATAGGCACATATATAACTATATCTCCTATATATGTTCATAATGTGATATATGTATATGTAATATATAGTATGTGTATGGATTTCTCTCTCTATGTGTGTGGATATTTTCCAAAGCCAAACAGCTAATGTCTGAGTTGACTCATTCGATAAGTATATGAAATACACACACATACATATGTGTTTGCATCTATATATTCTCCATAGGCATATGGTTTACATATTTCATATCCTAACATATGTACATACATATGTAGATTCATTGGAATATAATTATATCAGGCACATATACATAAAATATAGTATTATAAATTTGCATAATTGTGTATATGTGGTATCCCTCAATACCATCTATTTACCTACTATCTATTACTTTATCTCTCATCTGTTTATATTGTTTTTATCTATTACCTATTATCTATTTACTTTATCTATCATCTGTTTATATTGTTTTCTTGATAGAATAAAATTAAAACTTCTCAAAGGCAAAGAATACTTAACGTTTCTCTTTTTATCCCCCTCCAGAAAAGAAAACATTTCTGTTTTTATTATACTGGAATTATGATTTTATCAGTATAGTAACTCCTAGTGGCAAAAGTACTCAGCCAGTGTGCATGCTGACACCTTCTCTATAATTTATTGCCTTAGAAACTTGCCTTGGGAAACTGAGAGTTTGTTACTTGCCCAGAGCCAGATACACAGCAAGAAGATGGGTCTTCTTAACTACAATGCCGTAATTTAATTTTTCATGGTCCTAAAATATGTGACACATAAATACGTTTTATATATATATATATATATATATATATATATATATATATATATATATATATATATATAGTTTCTAGGAAGGCTGAAAAGAACAAATGAATTAAGTTATGTTTTAAAATAAACTATATACAAATACATGGGATAAGTGTTATTGCCTAGATCCCCAAACTCCACATTTGGGACCCATAGCTACACTATTAAAACAGAGCACTTAATAATATGCCCCACTAATGCTAGTGGAAGAAAATTAAAAAAAAATATGTGAAGATAGAAATAAGGAGGTTATATTCACTATTTCCAGATTACCAAAATAATGAAATGTAAGAGCTATAAGGGATTTTCAAAGTCACTTGGTATTCTGATACATTTTACAGATAAAGGAATTGGAATTCAGTTAAATAAAGTAACTTTCCAAAGGTCATATAAAAAAGATGAACTGAGGATTTAACCTAGAGGAACAACCACTGAATTTGAAGATTGGAATTTTTATGTTTAAAACTTAGATTTTCTGATAACCATCTTTGTGATTTTATGAAAGTCACTTTATTTGAGTCTCATTTCTTCTTGTCCATTTTTGGTTCAAATTTCTGATTTGATATTATACTCCAAATATACAAATATCATATTGAAAGAGGGAAGGCAGAACTAATAATAATGAGTTGAAGTTATAGTAAGGAAAGCAGATTTTATTTCACACGTAATGACTTTCTAACAGTTAATGGTTTCCATAAGTAGAATATGTTATATCATGAATTAATAATGTCCCTTTTAGTAAAGGTTTTCATGTCATGACTAGGTGGCCACCTGTAAGGAATGATGTAGAAAGTATTAAATATTCTGAAATGAATTTGATTGAAGTTTTATCTAAGATCCCTTTTTAAGATTCATTCCAGACAATCTGACTACAATCACATATTCATTCAGGATATTACCTGCCATGTGTTTTTCCTAAAATAAGGCTGTATAAAAAAATCAACATCCAAAAAAGCCATTGAAAGAATATATTGGAATCAGAAAGCAGAATTGAGATGACAGATTAGAAGAACATTAAAGCCAAACTTTCCCACAATCCAAAAAACATTAAAATAATGCATCAAGTTGAATTTTGGAATGGCAGAGAAAAACTAAAGGTTAGGATGAAACATTCTTCTTGTATAAAACAACTTAGGAATTCAGAAGTTAGAAGGAGATATCTGTAACACAGAGGTGCAAGATGACCCAGATCAGATGTTGATTCAAGACCAGAGGTGAGACTAGGCAGTGGTGACCAAAACAACAGTGGTTTTGGGTGCTGTAAAGCCAGAGATAGTAAGGAGAACTGATAAATGGTCAGAAAGAGACATAAGAGTTCCAGAATGCTAGTAGTAGGTGAAGAAATGAATTATGGAAATTAAAAATCCATGAAATTGGGTTCTGGTTACAAATATAAACTTATTTACCCAGCTAGCAATGACTAAGAAATTAATTGATCTTTCTTGTCTCTTGGTGATTCAAGACAAAGAAATTTAACATCTTGAGTCATTAAATACAATTTTAGAAACTCATTTTAAGTCCTCAAAAAAGATTTCTCTAACTATTGAGTACCTAATAAGAAGATAGGCTTAATTATATTTCAGTCCTTCTCAAGATATCAGATTCCAATATCTGGATGAAGAAGTCAAGTGAATCTGAGTGAGAATGGCTTTCTTATTTTACCCCAATGGTGAACTCAATATTTTTTCCTAGACATATTTGACTGCAATTAATTTCTGTTTACTAGTCAAGAGGGGGACTCACAATCTCAATTATCCCAATTTTAAAAGATGTTCTGGAATTGTCAGAATAAATAAATTAGAAAAGAGGCTTGGAAATTACAAAACTCTATCAGATAGAGTATGCTTTTGAAATAAAAAAATGATACATTAGAAATAAATAAATCTTATCAGTATGATGTTTGGTAACTCTATTGCCTAAACTACCTTCTACATCATAATTTGAGAGCAGAGAGAAGCATTTTTAGTTAAGAAAGCAGAGTAGTATTTTTTTGTGGTTCCAAAGGAACAGAGGCCCTGAATCCTACTTAAAATGCCACCTTTAGCAAAGTTGCAGGACATAAAATAAACCAAGAAGTATTCAGCATTTCTATATACTATTTATAAACTCCCACAGGAAGAGACAGAAAGGGAAATTTTATTTAAAATAACTGCAGACAATATAAAATAAATAGAAGTCTACCTGGCAAGACAAACCCAGCAATTACATGAATTAAATCACAAGACATTCTTCACATCAATAAAGGGAGATATGAACGGTTAGAGAAATATTAATTGCTCATGGATACACTGAGCCCAAAGACTTGGTTTTAAAAAAAAATTAGGCAGAGACCACAGTATAACAAGAGTAAGTCAACATGGTTAAATTATTTAAATAGAAAGGTGATTTCATAAGTAAATTAAGAAATTATGGGAAATATACCTTCCTGATCTATGGATAAAGGAAGAGTTTATGACAAAACAAGAGACAGAGAGACCAACACAAAATAAAATAGATAATTTTGATTATATGAAATTAAAAGGGTATTACACACATATACATACACACAAAACCCAATGTAGACAACATTAGAAGGAAAACAGGAAAATGGGAGAAAAAGTAACAACAAATTTCTCTTATAAAGGCCTCATTTTCATATAAAAGTAAAAATCATTCTCCAATTCATAAATGGTCAAAAGATAGATATGTTTTTAAAGGAAAATGTCAAAAACCATCAAAGCTGGCAATATTCACATGAAAAATACTCTAAATTACTACTGATTAGAAAAAGCAAATTAGAATAACTCTGAAATACATCTTCACAACTATCAGATTAGTAAAAATGACAGAAAAGTAAAGTGACAACAAATGCTGGTGAGGATTTGGCAAATTAGGAATATTAAAAATCATTGTAGTGGTGTTGTGACCTAGTCCAACTATTCAAGTACAATTGGGAGCAACACCCTAAGGTCTATAAACTGTGCACACCCTTTGTCACTTGTAAACCACTACTAGATCTGTATCTCAACAATGCCAAAGAAAAAGAAAAAGGGCCTATTTGTACAAAAAAAATTTCTAGCAGCTCTTTTTGTAATACCAAAGAACTGAAAATTCAGGGGATTCCCATTAGCCAGAGAGTGTCTAAATGCATTTCAGTATATGATTGTGAGGGAATACCACTGTTATAAGAAATGGTGAACAGAATGCTTTCAGAGCAACCTGGGAAGACTTAGTTGAACTGATGCAAAGTGATGGAAACAGATACATGAAAACATTGTACACAGAAATACTGTGAAAATATTCACAGTGAAAGAGAGCACTTACAATCAAAACATAATCCAAGACAATTTCAAAAGATCTAAGAAGAAAAATATTATCTATTTCCAGAAAGAAACTGATGAACTCTGAGTGGAGACTGAAGCACACTTTTTACTTTTTTCTTGTTTTTTTGTGGTTTTTATTTTGTAATGTGGTTAATAGAGAAATAAATTTTGCATGAATTCACATGTATAAATGCCATATTGCTTGCTTTCTCAAAGGGTACAAGAAGGGTGAAGGAAATGGAGAAAAAATTTAACTCAACATTTTAAAATTGGAAAATTTCATTTTAACATATAATTGAGAAATATTTAATGCAAAACAAGTTAATGAAAAAAGAATACTGAACTGGAAATTGGGAAAAATGAATTCATGGCTAACTTTAATACTATACAAACATGTGACAAGATAAATAATTCAGTTTTCCTATTGTTATAGCTGGGGAGTGAGTATATTAGGTGACTAATGAATTCCATTAGATTTCTACAGTTTTATAATTCTCTATGATGAACACACTCTCTCATTTTTAATGGTTTGTCTTTTTAAAGATAAGTGATAACTTATTTTACTGGAAGTGATGAGGGATGCTGGGATCTTTATTAAACATAATATCTAGTTATCCAGACATAGTTATATCCACACACATATACATTTTGCATTATTTGTGTATATATGCATATATTCTCACATATATTCACATATTCATGCATGCATGGATTTATGTATTTACATAAATATATTATATATTTATTTATATTTGTGTATATGTTATTGATATTACTAGATGTGTACACATATCCAGGTTTATACTTTTACAGCATCAGTATCTCTATGTCTCCCTCATTCTTAATGCCCTTGGATTACTGTATATTTTCTCAGCAGTAATAGTTGCCCATAACTATTTATTTTACAAACAGTAGAAAGTACAAAATTTTGTAAGATGAGTGAATGGGAAGTATCCTGTTTTGCATGATTTTTTTATCCCTTTAAGTTTAACTGAAATATGATCACTAAAATTCTAAAAACAAAGTATCTTAATGGTAGCTGGGTTTGAGTGAATTCCCTCAGTATTCTATATGCACCACATTCCTCAGCCAAAGGATTTTGTCCATGATGTGGTCTTTTCTCTCTGGTGTCACTGCTCTATTAGTAAAATGTCAAGGCTCCATAATTACTGCATTATCTTCTTTAGTAATCCAGAGGCAATCACAAAACCACAGAGCTGGAAGGAATCTGGAAAGGTCATGGAGGCCATCCCTTGTCTTAGGATGAAGACCACCTCAGACAGATCTCTGTCTGTTCCCTTCTACCTCAGAGCATTGTTATGAAAACTAATTAGTTCTTTAAATAGCTCAGGAAAATGATTGAGGCTCTGTTAAAGAGACATGCCAGGGTTTGGGTAATTCTGTTTTTCTTTTTATTGCCGCTGTGGGTGATGATGTACAGTTTCAGGTTGAAAGTGACCTAATGGTCTATTAGGGATCAAGAAAAAAATGCCAGCAGTACTAGCTCATTTTTATTTCTTAAATTTAACTTTGGACAAAACCCCTGCTGTGTTTCACTTCAATTTACAGTTCAGTTTAATTCAGTTCAATTCAAATGAATATAAATTTATTAAGATTATGTCGTGTGCAAAAATCTGTTAGGTAATTAGAGATATACAAAGTTTAGAGGATTAGAGCTTTTCCTTCACAGATTTCATAGTCTTAAATAGATGTGAGGATATTATAAAAATGAATAAGTATCATAAAATAATACATAATATTTTCCTAAATAATGCTATATATAGTATCAAGTCAGTCAAAAAATATCTATTAAATACCTATGTGCCAAGAAATGTGGCAAGCACTATAGATACATCGAAGGGCAACAAACAAGCAAACAAACAAACAAATAAATAAATAGTCTCTACTTTTATGGAGCTCATATTTTGATAAGGGAAAACACAATGTGAGTACCTATTTACAAACAAGATAAACTGGAGATAATCAAGAGTGAGAAAGAAATGAATCTAAAGTGTACTATAGAGACTCCTTGTTGAAAAATCTTTGGGATTTTAGCTGACCCATGAAGGAAGCAGGGAAATCCAGGCCATAGAGATGAGAAAGGAAAATGCTTTATGGAGGCAGTCATATATTTTAATTTTAATTTCCTTTCTGTATTACACATTGAAACAACTTTTAATAAAAATTTTCCATCATTTGTTGATTAACGCCTTCCTCTTCCCCAAGATGCCTGGAAATATGATATAGGTTATACATGTATTATCATGCAATATTATTTCATATTCATCATGTTTTGAAAGAATATCCATATCACACAAGAAAAATTTCTTTATAAAATAAAATGAAGAATGGTGTTTTTCAATCTGCATTCAAATTCCATCAGTTACTTCTATGATGGTGGAGAGGCAGTTATGTTTTAAGTTGATTGAGAATATAGGTAGGAATTCAATAAGTGGGACCAGGAAATAAGGGGAGGACTAGTGATTATAGCTTTCCAGAGCAATGAATAAATTTGGAAAATAACTGCAATTATAACAACTACTATGACACCTACCACCATCACCGTCACTACCACCACTAGTCTCACTAATACTAAAAACCTTCAAAGTACCTTAAGGTTTGCAAAGTAATTTTTTAAACATTATTTTATCTGGTCATTTCCAAACATTATTCATTGGAAACAAAGATCATTTTCTTTTCTCCCTGCCCCATCCCACCACCTCTCCCATAGTCGATGCATGATTCCACTGGGTATCACATGTGTTCTTGATTCGAACCCATTTCCATCTTGCTGGTATTTGCACTAGAGTGTTTATTGAGTCTCTCCTCAGTCATATTCCCTCCACCCCTGTAGTCAAGCAGTTGCTTTTATTCAGTGTTTTTACTCCCACAGCTTATCCTCTGCTTGTGGATAATGTGTTTTAGATCCCTGCAGATTGTTCAGGGACATTGCATTGCCACTAATGGAGAAGTCCATTACCTTCGATTGTACCACAATGTATCAGTCTCTGTGTATAATGTTTTCCTGGTTCTGCTCCTTTCGCTCTGCATCACTTCTTGGAGGTTGTTTCAGTCTCCATGGAATTCCTCTACTTTATTATTCCTTTTAGCACAATAGTATTCCATCACCAACATATACCACAATTTGTTCAGCCATTCTCCAATTGAAGGGCATCCCCTCATTTTCCAATTTTTGGCCACCACAAAGAGTACAGCTATGAATATTCTTGTACAAGTCTTTTATTTATTGTCTCTTTGGGGTACAAACCCAGCAGTGCTTTAGCTGGATCAAAGGGCAGACAGTCTTTTATCACCCTTTGAGCAAAGTTGTTGAATGTCCATACTTTCCCCTGGAAGTATATAGTCAGTTTTGCTGGGTAGTTGATTCTTGGTTTGAGACACAGCTCTATTGCCTTTCTAAATATCGTGTTCCATGCTTTGTGGTCTCTTAGTGTGTTAGCCGCTAAGTCATGTGTGAGTCTTATGGGAGCCCCCCTATATCTGAAGCACCTCTTCTTGGCTTCTTGTAGGATTTTCTCCTTTTCTTGGAAGCTCTTGAATTTGGTGATTACATTCTTGGGGGTTGTCTCTTGGGGATTTAGTATAGAGGGTGTTCTATGAACCCTTTCTATTTCTATTTTGCTCCCTTGCTCCAGAACATGTGTGCAATTTTCTTCTTTAATCTCCTGTAGTATAGCATTGAGGTTTTTGTTTATCTCTGGTTTTTGGGGCAGACCAATAATTCTCACGTTGTCTCTTCTTCCTCTGTTTTCCTGGTCTGTGACCTTTTCAGTGAGATATTTTATGTTTTCTTCTAATTCATTAATTTTTTGGCTTTGCTTTATTAATTCTTGCTGTTTTGCAAGCTCACTGTCTTCCAGTTGCTTAATTCTGGTCGTTAGGGACTGGTTTTGCTTTTCAGCTTTGTCTGCCGTTCTATTAGATGCTTCTAGCTCTTTCTCCACTTGTGAAGTCTTGTCTATCAGACTTCTGATCTCTTTTCCCCATTTTTCTTTCCAAAAGGTTTCCATCTTTTGGGTAAGCTCCTGTTTGAGATCTTCCAGAGCTTGTGGATAGTTTCCATTTTGGGAGGCATGTTCTGATTTTGTTTGGGTTTCATCCTCTTTCTCTTCTTTTCCTTGGGTACTCCCACCATAAAAGTTTTCAATAGTCACTTCCCCCCCCCCCCTTTCTTCTAGGAGGCTTGATTTTGGTCTGTGTGAGCCATTCCTTTGGTGGTTTTATTCCCCTTTCCTTTTTGGTCTGGCATCTGCATGATATGGGCATGTTTTCTGTGACTTTAGGTTGCCTCAGACTAGTTCTTCCCAGCCTCCGAGGTTTCTTAGAGAGCAGGCCCCTGTGCTCAACCCAACTGCCCAGGTGTTCAACACGGCCCGCCCCGGTGTTCAGCTCCACCCAGGTGCTCAGCACAACCCCCCCGGAGTTCAGCTCCATAGCTCCCTGTGCTCAGTGCAGGATTCTCCCGTGAAACCACCCTGAGAGGTTGTTTCCTATCAGTCTTTAGATCCCAAGGACCCTGGTGTGTCCCCCCAGACAGAGACTTTCCTCATTCACTCGCTGTCCCAGTGAGCACTCTGGTACCTTACTCTGGTTTGGTGGGGGGTGGTGGGAGGGGAAGGGCGGCTCAATTCATGTTTTTGTTCAAGCTTTTCCTCCTTCTTATAGTGTGGAAATTTTCAAACCCCACGTACCTTCGTTTCTGTGGGGTACTGGAGAGTCCCTCCATTCTTCCAAAGGTGATTTTTATGCTCTTTTGAGGTAGTCTATTACTTTCGGTGCTGGGGAGAGGAAGCGATTCGTGTCCAAATTGCAGCCATGTTTACACAGCAGTCCATAAAGTAATTTACAAATGTTGTCTTATTGATGATTAGAAAAAAAATTTTTTTAATTCAGTTATAACCAGTATTTATTAGGCTGTTCCTATTTGGTAAGCACTTCCAATATAATTATAAATGTAACCTCTGTACCAAGGCTCTTTGCTATGAGACACTCATCTTAATGATGGATCTTAATGTCCTGCTCTGCCTAAAGTGTAGATTAATGTTTGCAAGAGGTGAGAGAGCTCCATACATCACCTAAGGGATTCTTTAAAGGTAATATCCTTTGGAACTCCACAATCTTGAAGCTACTACAGCTTCAAATTTCCTTTTAGGTCTTCATGGAATTGGAGCTGCTGTCTTAGAGAGTAGGGGAGGTGCCAGGCCTCAAGAAAGAGATATGGATATTATCGATATTAAGAAAAATGAGTTATAGAACAAGATTGAATGAGAATGATAAGGGAGAGAGTAGAGAAGGCACAAGACAATATGCTAATGACAACACATCTGTAAGGAGCTTAGAAGAAAAACAGAAAAGGAGTAGTTCAAGGAAGGAAGATAACTATGAAAATATAATAATATTTTTCTTGGAATTCAAGATAAATTATAGGACAGTGTGATGGTGAACCTTTTAGAGAAAGAATGCCTGGCTCTTCACTCACCGCACCCACCAGACAGAGTCCTCTGCTTGTTCCCCACTGAGCCTGAGTGTCTTGCCCCTCCCCTCCACCAAGTGCCAGACTTGCCTTGTCCCCCCTTCCTTACCCCACACAAGGGAGGGAGAAAGTGCTCCCTTTGGGTTGCTGGGCAGAGTGGTCAGTGAAGTGAGGAATGTCCTCAGAGATTATAAAAAGGGAGGAGGGGAGTGGCCCTCCACTCTAGCTCTGCTGGCTGTGAGCAACCCACTTTACCCCCTGTGTGTTTCTATTCACTGTTGGGAAGAGAGGCAGGTGATGTGAAAAAATATCATCAGGTACAGTGGATGGGGGAAGGGAGGAGATATGCCCAAGTCCCTTTGCCTTTCTAATAACAGAATGGGGAAGGAGGGGCAGATGCATACCTACAGAGAGTGTTCTGTGTGCCACAGGTTCGCCATCACTGCTATAGAAGATGAGTCAGCTAAAAAGTAAAAAAAAACATTGAATAGAGATCAAGGAATGCAAGGACTAAAATGCAAATGAATTTGTAAAGTAAGATATTATTAATGATTTATGAAGAACAATTTTCTCCACAAACCATATTTATTGTATAGACTATGGCATGCAAATGGATGCTCAGTATATAATGCTCATCTGTCTGTGTTTGTTAGGAAAGACATTCCATTTCAAGATTTATCCTTTTTTCATTTCTTTCTGATCTCCATTATTGATTTGTGAAGTGACTTAACCAAGGTCACATAAATATTGTTAAGGATCTAAAATTCAGATTTCAAATTCAGATTAAGACAGTAGAAGTGTTCTTCTGAGCTGCCTAATTTTACTTATTTGTAAAAAAAAAGACATAACAAGAGCATTTAACTTCCCATATTTATTGCATCAAATGAGAGAATATTTTAAAAGTTTTTTTTTGTAAACCTCAAATCCCTAGATAAATTCTAACTGTTCTTTTCAGATAAATTTATTACTGTAAGTTGTCTCTAGTTTTTAGAGGCAATTATAATCAGGGGTAAATTACAGCCATGAAAAACCTTAAGACTCTGACATCTATCAAAAATAATTATTCAGACATTGAAATAGAAAAACAAAATTAAAAAAAAAAGCCAGAATATCCCTTTATTGGTAATTGTGTCTGTGTCTTTAAACAGTATTGGCAACATTTCACATTTAGAAGTTTTGTCTTTAGTAGGTGTTTTGTCAAAATAAAAGTTGTATTGCTGTATCAATTAATACCACAGACTGATGGTGATAAAATAACATAGAAATCAAGTTGAAATAGAGAAAACAAATATTAATTCCAAGATTTACATGCTCAAGTTTTCTGTGCATTCAATAGTTCAGTCATACTAGAGTAATTAATTATGTCCCTTGATTATCTCTGATTTGTCCTCCAAGCCTTTGCTTCCACTATTTCCTCTAGTTGAAATGTACTGTCTTCCCACTCTGTGCCTAGAATTCTTATGTAGTCTTAAAGACTCAAACAGAACCTCATTAACCAGTTGTTATCTTCCATAATCCCCATTTTTTACTTTCATTCATCCTCAAACTTCACACTTTATTTTGTTTGAATTTCTCAAAATACTGTATTTATAGCCAGGGAGGAAATGAAGATTCTACTTTGTTTCTTATCTACTGTTACAGACATAATGAGTGTTGGAAAGAAAGATTCTGACCCAAGTTATTCCTGAAACTAAGCTCAGAGTTCTTGAGATCATAGTCTAGAATTGAAAGGGACCATTGAAGGCACCAAGACTAATCCTCTCAATATAAAAATGAGTAAAACACCCAAACCAATCCTATTTTCTCCATATCAGAGTTGCCCTCTTCAAATTGGGATAACTCAAAATTTCCTCCATACTAATACCTACCAAAGAGCATATATGGGCACTTGTTTGGAAGAACAAACTTTATGAATTTGAAAGGAACAGGATAAAAGGGGGATATGTATGCCATAGGAGAAAATGAAAACAAAACAAATAATATTTTGATCAGTATTCCAGGACTAGAAAATACACTTCAGAAGAAACAAAAAGCCATTCATATTAAAATTCATGCTGCTATTTATGAATAAATGAAGACAGCAATATTTTTGTAAGCTATATTCTAATGGTGGAGACTTCAATGTTATTCACCTTTAACAACATGTTCAGTTTATATTTCCCATAGAACTTACTTAAGTCAGGCAAATTCCAACTATTGTGGAAACACTGGTTTTTATTAAATATAAATATGGTTTAGGAGGGCAAATTTGCAGATGACTTCATTGACATTATTTTTGTTTATTCTAAAGAATCAGACAATTAGTGGGCTTTAATATGCTTATAAACACCAAAATTATTATTTTTAAGGTATATTAATTATAGTTGGCTTATACCCTGTTGTTTTTGCTTCCCCTCTTCAATTATTGAAAAAAAATATTTCATTCTAGGAACTTTAGAATCATAGATTGTCAGAATGTGATTGTAACTTGGAGATCACCTCATTTCACATAGGAGAAAATATAAGGTATAGAGAGAACTTATTCAAGGGCACATAATGAGCAAATCTGAGACCAAATCTCAGTTATCCCTATGAGCTGATCAATGTTTTTCTTACTACACCAAATTCAACCATAATATCATTTTAAATAGAAATCATCTTTAGTTGGATAGATAAAAATCCCACCTTTTTCATTGATATACACAAAGTATTAAATATTTAGCCCAGATTGGGAGCTTGAGGAGGAATCCTTAATGAAGGATTTATGTAAATATTACAGAGAAAAATCATTCAGAATAAAAAGAGGTGAATGAATGGATTATAACCAGTAGTCATGGAGAGAGTCCCAAAACCAGTGTAATCACAGAGTTATTTTCAACCAATAATCAATGGATTGATAATTTCTAAATTCAGGAAATAATTCTAATAAAATTTACAAGTTATTGTAATAAGTTAAACCATTATTACCATTATACCACAAGAAGATAAAACAAGAGGGAAAAGGCCTATATGTATTAAGAAAACACTGATAATAGTTCTTATTATGGTGGCAAAGCAATGGAAACTCAAGGTATGTCCATCATCCAATTGTGTAATAGCTGAACAGGTTACATATGAATGTATTGAAATATTATACTATAGGAAATGATGAAAATATAATTTCAACAAACCTGGGAAAATGTATGAACTGATGCAGAGTGAAGTGAGAAGAATCAGGTGTACAATTCATACAATAACAGCATCATAAAGACAAGCTAATTTGCTTTAAGAACTCTGTACAACCAGAATTCCAGAGGACCACTGATTAAACATGATAGCCTCCAGACAGGAAAGGCCTGGACCCAAGATGCAGATGCTCCTAAACTGCTAAAGGTGTATATTTGCTTTTCTTGACTATACATATTTATTACAGAAAAAAGTATTTTTTTTCTTAAAGAAAAAGGTTTCCTTTTTCAATTTTAACAGAGGAAAGTGGGAAGTAAGAGAGAAAGAAAATAAACTCTGTAAACCTCAAAATTCCTTAGACTTATAAATGTTGGAAATTTCACCATTGGGATATTTCATACTTGGAAAATTTCTTACTGATAGTCTATTGGAATGGGAACCCCATTGGCATGGGAGGTTCCTTCTCTTCCCTTCTTAAGATTACTTTAGGACAGAAACCTTTTGCTGAACAATGGAAAGGACTTTGACCTATGCTTAAGCATAGAACAGGAATTTCTTTGAGTCATGATTGATTTTAGAATTGATACAATGGAGATACTTGGAATCAATCTCCACCCTATTCAGTCCTAACAGGATTGAGTAAGGGCTGCAGCCTAGATCAAAATTTAATTATTCCAATCTCTACCCTACTCAGGTTAACAGGATTTAGAAAGGGCTGTAGCAAAGGAGCAAAGATTTAATCATTTGAAAATATGACCTTCAACAGACATGTGCAAAGCCTCTGGGCGGTCCTGGGTTAAGCTAGATCCTCCATTGGCACAGGGAAATTGATGGAGAGTGATTGGTAGATGTGAGAACTGAGGGGAGGCAACTTGGATGGTTTCCTTAAAGATCAGGGGGGTCTAGAGACTCGGGGGGGTGGTTGTTGAGGAGTTGGTCGGAGTGGTGGCAGTGTACTCTGAGAAGCTTGCTCTGAAGGAAGCTGAAGGTGGGGGCCTCTGAGACTGTTTCTCCATTTTGGTCACGTGAGTAATAGGGACTGATCTCTTTTCTTTGCCTCAGCTATCTAAGGGCTTGGGCCTTTTGGCCCAGCCTAAATAGAAGGGGTATTTAAGCCCTATTCCCTTCTCTCCCTTTTTCTCTCTCTCTATCTCTAATTCCTTTCTTCCTCCTATTGAAATTAAACTCCATAAAAGGTTGACAGCTGACTTGAGTTTTCATTTAGGAATTACATAGCTGAATTCCTTGGCGACCTTAAATTAATATATATCAGTCTTTTAAAGTGATTCCCTTGTAACACTCTCAGCAATTGAAAATAAAATTAAAATGTAAAAAGTTACAGATTTAACCATAGCTGAAGGAAGTCTGGCTATAGCTGAATTTTGCTGGACAGAAAATCTGGGACATTCTTCTTTGAGTTCCATGTCCTTTACCCCCACTGGCAGTGGCCTTACACTGACTACATTCCCATTAATGCTAATAACTGTGTCCTCTAAAGTAGGACCAGGATTTATAGAGCTCTGGCCTATCCAGTAAATCTGAATGAAGGGTAGAGAGGTAAAATTGAGAGGAAACAATGAAGGAAGAAAATATAGGCTGAAAAAATCTCAGCAACAAATTCAAGAAATCTGATGACCATTCAATTAACATGTGTTCTGCTATCCAAGGGAGCAAGGTGAGGGAGTGATTGACATTGGCCCTCACTTCCTTTTGAAACTTAATTTCATTTTTTCTTTGAAACTTAATTTCAATTTACTTCCTCCCTTTGTTTTCCTAGTCCAGAGGTTGTCATTCTGAGAAATGTAGACTGCCCATGAGAGGGGTAAATGATTATTATAGGTAGTAGTAATCTCTTGGTAACCGAGATTGACGATTGTCTTTGTGCATTTTCACCTATGTTGTATAGATGAGTATATGAGAGTGCACAAAGACACTTGTAGATGAAGGAGATTTAAGTGGAAAAGTCATTGCACAGAGAGTCCCACTCTCTAGGCATTGGAGGCCTGGGTCCAATGGCATGAGAAATCATTATGCATGGAGACTTCCTCAGCTGCATTGGATGACCATGTTGTCCTTTGTGCTCCAACACATCCTAAGCACTCCACAGTGCTTTGCTGCATCGCCATCTCAGCCTTTGAACCTTCTTATTGGTTTCTTCTGTCTGTTCGGCCGAAGCAGTCTTCACATGCTGGGTGAGCAAAGTCCTGGTTCACCAGGAGTCTACGACCCAATGGCTACCCTCACAAGGTTTAGCTGGCCTGAGGAAGCCGTTGCCCAGGGTGTGGCCGCTGCCACATCCTAACAACTACTAGGAGTCACAAGTGAGAGCTGGGTGTCAGGTGAGGGTCAGAGGCTGGAGCGCTACCCTAAGAGGGCACAACAAGCCCTCCATACCAGAGATATTACCCCTCCCTGAGCATCCCATACACCCCATGATTATTGTAAAATGTTTACAAATGAATGCATTGAGGAGTCATTCTGTAGACCAAATAAGCTTCTTGTGCTTGAATACAACTATTTTCCAAATTAGTGGAGATGCCATTGTTACTAATAAAAATGAAGTTGAAAGTATTGCCAAATTCTTACTAGTTTTTGTCATCATGCACTTTTAAATCAACAATAGTACGACTATTATTATGCAGTAGTCCATTAATGTGTTTTTTTTTTTTATAATAGCAAATGATCCTCATAATAGCAAAGGTTGAGAATCATTTAGCCAGACTGGACTAGGCAAAAAGGTGCTAGTATAAACATATCCTAAATTTTTCTGCCTCTGAACATGTGTTTTTCCTAATCCCTCTGCCTATAATATTCCCTCTTAATTGCAAGTTGATATTATATTTCAGTCAGTTTATAGCCAGTTCCTTCATGAAGTATTCTATGATCACATAACTGGAAATGTCTTTTTCCTCCATTTGATCTTATTACTTTTTATTCAGCTTATGTGCTGACCATATTCTAATTTTCATCCTATTTCTCTCCCTCCTCCATCTGTCTCTGTCTATTCTTCTGTTTGTGTATCTGTCTCCATCTCTATATCTCTCATTGTCTTTTCACTTCTTACTAGATTTTCACCTCACTGAGAGCAGATTTTATCTTATTTATCACATAAAATAACTTCATGTAAAATAGCTGCTTAAGAATTGTTTCTTGTCTGAATGAATTCATGTTCATTCATGATTGCTTGACTACCCTCTTATAATACTTATTTTTATGGTACTTTAAGCTTTGTCAAGTGCTTTGATTTTGTTAACTCATTTGATCTTTATAAATAGCCCTGGGAGGTAGGTGCTATTACTATGCTCTTTTTACAAATAAAGCAAAACATAGAAAGATTAAGGAGACCTAGGACCATATAGGTGAGCATCTGAAGTGAGATTTGACCTCAGGTCTTTCTAACTCCAAGTCTTGTGTTCAAATCATTGTGTCACCTAGCTACTTATGACTTTTGTCCCTCTCACCTACCATTTTCACGCTTCCCCTGATGTTATTTCAATAAGAAAAATTATTAACATTTCAAATTTACATATAAATTTAAATTTTACAAAATATTATTCCCCAAACAATTATAAATTTATAACTCAAGTATTTGTTGACCCAATCTTATAGTATTCATCCAGTCCAATTCTCTTACTTCCTTGTCTTCCTTTCTTTTTCTTTTGCAAAGATGGAAATATATTTAGTGCCTAAAAGACAGGTAACAGAACTAGTCAAACACTTTCCTATTAAGCTATTGTAGTGGTCATGTCATTCACCTTGAGTGAACATCTTAGCCCACACTGTATTATATCACCAAACTGTCATATCTCAAACCATTTTTGACACAACCATTCTTCTGATGCTCTAATGTTGTGAATTATGGTATACCACAATCTCTGACCACCCAAAATGTATGTGACCAAAAATAAAAGTGGAGAGAAATGTGGTTGGTATAAGTAGGGTGAAGTATATTATTCATCAATTAATATATGTCTATAAGAAAAACTGTAATATATATACACATAGTTTAGGAAAGCAGAATCAGAAAAGAATAGAGTTGTTGCAAGAAGATGTAACAGGTAGACATCTCTAGTTACTGATCATATTTCACATTGGGTTAATACTCTATGGAAGATTTAGGGGAGAACATGCAATAAAATTATGCAGAATGAGAAGTATGAATGAGTTATAATCTGTTCTTTGCAAATGAGTAACCACATAGATGAGACAAGTGATTTGTTGTTGAAATATTGAAATAAAAGAGTTCTTTCTGAAGAATCATCACTTACATAGGAGCCATTGATTTATATCTTCACCCAAATATCTCCTTGTCTCCTATCCCTGTTAAGATCATAAGTAGCTCTACATATAAAATCCTTGAGGGCAGAAACTGTTTTGTTTTTTCTTTGTATAATCAACACTCACTTAGGACATAGTAAGTGCTTAATATAACCTATTGGTTGATAGCTTATCTGACTATGGTTGGTCCAGCATAAAGAAGTGAGAAATGTCAGTTTTCAAATCTTCTGAGTCAAGCATCTCAGAAAATGTTTGTTTAAATAGTATGAATTTGGTGCTTTGTGCATAGAGTTAATGGTAGTATTTGTGGTCTGGAATATGCTTGGGACTAACAAAAGAGTAATTATCTCTATGCATGCCAAAGTTTCTTAACACATCCTCAAAGCCAAATGTAAACAGTGAAGCTTTTAAAGACTTAGGGTCTTATAAAGCCAAACTTTCTGATAAGAATACTGCCAGGAAAACATCTAAAGGTGACTGTTGATTTGGATTTGACCAAGGAGGTTATCGAGCACCCTGCCCTTGCCTCAATTAGGATAAAGTCTAAGTCAAAATAAGAGGTGGGATTGTTCCTTGGATCACTTTAGAAATTCTAGGATCCACACAGCACATGATTTTGTTGTTGCTGATGATATTGATACTGTTTGCTTTATATATATATATATATATATATATATATATATATATATATATATATATAACCTTAATTTCATTAGTGTAGGGAACTTTTAATTCCAGAAAACACTCTCACCAAAGTAAAGAGATAACTACTCTGCAACTCTTAGTCTTAGACACCTTCTTTTGATAACAAAAAGGTAAAGAACTTAGCTTAATGTTATATAATTTTGGTAAACAGTTGGCACATAATAAATGCTTATTGCATTTCAATATTCTGGGATCCAAACTCAAATCTTCTGACTCCAATTCCAGTCTTTCAATGACAGTAAACTCTAACCTCCATTTTATGGAAGGACTATAGCATTTTCTGTAAGTCAAATTCTACCTTGGTTAGTGACATGCCAATTTTGCCTTTGCCTATTGCAAGGTAAGGGTCTGAGTCCCTAAAACATATAAATCCTCAAAGTGAGGTGCCTTACTTGAATAAACACAAAACTGGAAACCTCAATTCTTTATTTTCTTTCTTATCTGGTCCTAATTGTCTACATTTTATGATCTTTTCAAAACATAATAAGAGTAGTAAGTCATATTTCTTTAATGTTTTATATAAGTAATGCACTTAGCTAACCACTGTTTGTCTTGGTTTCCTTATCTGTAAAATGAGCATAAAATAGCACATAATTCACAGGGTAACAGAGTAACTGACCACTAATAAGTACTATAAAATTAGTTATCATTACCATTTTTATTAATTATATTACTTATATCATTTTAATTATATTATAATTTTATATATTATGTTTTATACAATTATACTAATTAATTATAACCCTAGATTTTCAAAGCCAATGTATAAAGCAGCTAATGTTCTTATTTGTACTCTGAATTTATAAAATAATATGATTTTTTTTTATCTCTGAAGAACACTAAGGGCTGAAGAGATACTACATAGTCATAAAAAGAGTTGGGAGAAATATTAATTAAAAGATCATATTAATGTTTTACATTGCTAGTAAGATCTCTTTTATTCAAAAATTAGAAATGCTAGTCAGGTATTTTAGAAGACTCAAATTCAAATTTTTAAATATACATGAATTATATATTTTATCAGGCTTTAAAATAATAGAATTAATGCTATATATTTCATTTGATATGTAAATGTAGGATAGATATTCTATTAGAATTTGGCCTAATTTAATTCTGATACTTGAAAAGTTTTATCAATGAACATTATTATCAGTATTGTTTATCTATAGGAGATCCAAAAATTCTTAGTGTAGTTGTAGGCTCTTAATGATGTATATCTAGATGAATAAATGTATTTATGCATAGAGATGTGTATACATATGTAGATGTATAATATATGTAGATTATATAGATGTATAAACACATATTTCTATTTTCCCTTATTTACTAAAGTTGATAAATATTGAAGTATATATTAGTTTGATTTGGAGGTTCTTACTAAGCTTTCCCTAGAATTCTTCGACATTTTCAAATTCTCCAAATAATGTGGGTACATAAGCCATAATTATCTTAATACTGGTTATTTCATAAATATTTATCATAAACACTATAACATGAGATGACCAACAACCAAATAAATGATGTCTTGTTTCCTTTAAATGAATGACAAAAAAACACTTCTTTTCTTTTTTTTCTCCAGGGAGAACAGATGATCCAGAATGCGACATTTGGTGTCAGGAAGATCTAAGCTTGATTTCTACCTTAAACACTTAGTTGTTTTGTGGCCCTGGACAAATTATTTAACATTTTCCAGCATATTCACAGATAATTAAACTATGATGCTAATAATACCCCACCTTCTCCTCAAACTAATCCCACACTAATCCATACTCTTGCCCCTGAGACCCTGAATTGGTGAGTTTCCCCTTTATATCATTTATTCCTAAGTTTACCATATTTTTGATTGCCTTCCAGACATGCAGCTAATGTCCTTTGTACACAAGCCTCCATGCTTCACCTCTTACTACATACACACAAAGGTAAGTGTGTGTGTTTGTGTGTGTGTTTGTGTAGTTTTTCTATTTTTCAATTTAACATGATGTTTTTTCTTGATATTTGTATCATAGGCCCTTAGGAGAGTGCCTAGAACATACTATGGCTTTTTCATTTCACTATTTCCCCATCTGTAAAATGGGTGATAAGAGCATCAATCTAATAAGGCTCTTGCAAAGATAAAATTTGATCATTTGTGTGTAAATATTTAAGTACATACATTGTATGAATTTTAGCTAATATTCTTAGAAAAATTTGTTTGTAATTAGCACTGTAAAGATAGGATTGACTCTTCCCTTGACTATTTTTAGCTAAACAAATCAAGAAAGTAAAGTACCCCTACTTGACACTAAATAATACAGTTTGCAAGTCACTTATTAGAGTAAGCTCACAACTCCAAAGGCTATTGACACCCTTGGGCAATGCTAGGCAAATTGAAAAACTGCAATTGGTTCCTGTAAGGTGAGTGACAGAAAGTGACCACAAGAAAACTGCTTGAAAAAGGCCAGCTTGAGGATTCAGTGGTGCTCTCTGCATTGGTGAATATGACTGGAGGAGGATTCTCCTGGGCTGGATCCCTGGCTTAAGAAACTTCCACATCTCCACTTGGAGATCAGGACTTGAGAGCCCTTGCAGGGTGGTGAGCTGGACTTCTTCAGAGAGAAATTATAGGGTAGCTACCTAGGCAATGCTTTCTACTTCCTTCCTAGATTTCTCTCTTTTACTATCTCTATTAAACTAAATTGTTAAGAATGGCTAACAGACTCATGACTTGAGTTAATTTTTTAAATCAGCAACCACAATATTACTTTAGAACTTTCATATTTAGCACAAAATCTAAATTTTGAATTCTCACAGCACATACATAAATGAAGTTCCATGAACTTGATTAAAAGTTTGTTCTTATGTGTAAGTTTAAATATACTTTCCTAATGTTTTTTTCATACTATTGTTGTCCTTAAAACATTTTGTTTCATTGTGCAAATTGAAATTTTTCCCTACAAATTACTTAATGATCATGATTTCTTAATTAAATTGATTCAAATGAATGAATTTTCATTATTTAAAAGAAATTATTATTGGAATATATTACTTTAAACATACTCCAAAGATGAAAATCTAGATTATATTTTGCAAAAATATTTCATCAGAGCGGGTTTCTAAAAGAAATGCATGTTAAAAACTTTAATTTAAAAATATTTTCTGCTATCTTTCAAGCAACATCTATTGCATTTAGAATAATAAATCTTTACTTTCCCAGTAAAAAAAAATATTTTAAAGATTTTTAAAGTGGCCAAAAATTATAGAATATTGGTGAGTGAACTGGTTTTCTGACTCAGTCCAATTTTTTATTAATAAGAAAACACTTTCTCTGCATCTCAGGGTTTTCAACTACCATTAACCTACAAATGGCCTGATTTTCAAATGTATAATATTCTCAGATGATTGCCTGGCAATGTCACAAATATCTTGATTATGAACCTTACATTCATTACAAGCTTGTGCTGACATGTTGTATGTCTGCTTGCAATTTTCAAAAAGATAGTGCTGCTATCAACTGATAATCAAGTGCATTGATAATTTGCTGATCATTTGCAGTGGGGAAAAATAAGATAAATTAGATACAAATGAAATAATGAAGCAATGCACGAATTTAATTTGATTCTGCACACTACACATGCCTCTAAAAGTACCTCATTGAACCTATTCTTCTTATAGCAACAAACTATATGCCTTATAATGACACTGGGCAGAATTTTATCAAAGGTTTAATTTTCTATTCAGATGCATGATTGAAAGGTTTGTTATTATGTGCTTGAAGATCAGTGAAAGGTAACTTATTTTTTTAAATTCTTTTATTTATTGCCATTATCTGATCTAGAGTTTTATGAAGCCAAATCAATGAAATCATGGAATAAATATTATTTAAAGTATTTATTTTGAGGAAAGCTGTAACTGCTTATCTGTTTTCTCCAACCATTCTTACTTCCACTGCCATCCTTACTGAGAATACTTATTTTGTTTTCAAATTCCCACTATTAATCCCTACTCACTTTACCCAGGATGATTGTTTGCTAAATGATCTTTTTGCTGCCATCTTTGCTCCACCTTGAACATTCATCATCATCATCATCATCATCATCATCATCAATCATCATCTCAACCATGACATTTATAAAGTATTTTGAGGTTTGCATAGCACTTCAAAAATATTGTCTGAATTTATCTTCATGATAACTTTAGGAAGTAGATGATATTATCATCCCCATTTCACAGATGAGAAAACTGAGGCATATAGAGATTAAAGGATTTGCTTGTGGTCCCCACCTAGAACCTTTTTTATCTATGGGTTATGCCAGTAGATATCCTTTTGTTCTTTCCTATCCATTCAGTCTCAAATTTAAAGGCACAGATCATGTTCCAGTGTTCTCAGACTAGTATCATTGATTTAGAACTCAAAGAGTTTTATATGAATTTCAGCCTCATAATTACTACTAACTAAATGTATGACCTTGGGGAAGAACATTATGTTATTAGGAAGTAAATGATTAACTGGGGGAGCTAGAGAGCAAATAGATAGAGTACCAGGACTGGAGTCAGGAACATTTGGGTTTGAATCTGGCCTCAGATACTTCCTAGCTCTATGACCCTGAGCATGTCACTTAACTCCAATTTTATAGCTCCTACTGCTCTTCTGCCTTGGAATCAATATTTACTATTGATTCTAAGCAGAAGTTAAGAGTTTAATTGATTTTGCATTAAGTATATGGTATGGACAATGCAGATTAAATCAACTTATTAACTGAGAAAATCTTCCTAGACTCTTCCTGTGCCTACAACTTCAATTGGCTATTGGACATCTTGAACTAGATTGATATTTTGCTGACATTTTAAATGTAGTATGTTCAAAACTGCACCCATTTTCTCTTTTCTTCCCAAACTGAACCCATTGTTACTTGCTATTACACAAGCCTTTTCTTCATTTCCCTCTTGCTACAGAGGACATGTCCAATTTCCTAGACTCTGTGGCTCACAACCTAGGCTTCTTCCTCAACTTCTCACTCTCTTTTTCACCCATAATATGAAGCCAGTTGTGAAATCCAGTTATTTTTGCCTAAAAAATACTTCTAGAGTTTATGCCTTCGTCTATCCTCTAACACTTATTTTTTTTATTTAAAGTTCTACACAATCTTGAACCTATCTATATTGTGTGTCCTTACACTTTGCTCCCTATCATGTACTTTATGACTCAACCATGATAGCCTAAAATTACTTGCACAAGGTATTCCATCACCCATCTCCATGCCTTTGCTCTGTTTGTCATCAATGCCTAAAATATTCTTCCTCATTACCTTCACCTTTTTGATTTCCTAATTTCTTTAAAGGTTCATCTCTAATCCCATTTCCACAGGACTACTTTTCATAACATGATAACATCCCTCCAATCTTTCCTGAAGCTGACAGCTTGTTGGACATTTTGAACTGAATTCTAATGGATATTTTAATCTCAATATGTCAAAATTTAACTTTTATCTCCTCCCAACCCATTCTTCTTGACTGACCTATTGTTGTGGAAGGCATCACCATCCTTCAAGTCAACTGGGTTCACAACCAAGGTAGTATCTTCCTTCTGTCACCCCTCATATACATTCACTTTCCAGGTCCTATGAATTCTGCCTTTGCAATATATTTTGTATATATCATTTTCTTTCTTCTAAAACTGCCCCTACCTTGATTCAAGCCCTCATTATCTAAAGTTTAGAATATTACAATAGCCCCATGAGAGGTCTCCATGTTTGAAGCTTCTCCCCACTTCAGTCATTCCTACACATATTTGTAAAATTGATCTTCCTAAAGTGTATCACATTATGTCATGATTCTATTCTATAAACTATAGATATTGCCTCAAAAACCAAATATAAAATCCTCTATTTGGATTCTAAAACCCTCTAAAACATAGTCCCTTCTGACCATTCCAATCTTCTTACAGTTAACACCACAGCCCTTCACTCTCATTATGTATTTTATATTCTTGAGTACTGGCCTCTTTGTTCATGCTTGAACTAGACAGTCTATCTCTCAAACTGAAGCCTTCCATGGATTCCACTCTTTTCTTCTGCATCACTACTTCCTACTTTTGTAAACTGTTAAATTTTACCTCAAGTCTACATTGCAAGAAGTCTTTTCCAATCTTTCTCCATGTTAGTATGTTTCCTCCATGAATTTTTAGTCTTTTGTACAGAACTTTTCATATTTTCCTTTGTTAAAATCTTTGAAACTATGTCCTTTGAAAGGATATAATTATATGTCCTTATTTTTATCTTTAGTACTTAGCAAAGTAACTAGCACATAGTAGGTGCTTATAAATGCTTCTTGACTTGACATATTTCCAGTTGCTTCAACTCAATCTTAAAATGCATATTCTTCAGTTTGATCATCATTATCCTCTCATCTTTCTGATTTGGGAATTTAACACAGATCTAGTCTAATTCATCTCAATATGAGAGCTCCTCAATTACTTGTTAAACCTTCTCATTTGTTTCAACACATAAGTCATGACCTCCAATTCATTACCTGTGTTTTCATCCATGTTCACTCTCTAGCTTTGTCAAATCTAAGAATGTTGGAGTTGGACATAATCTGAGTGACCATCTTTTCTAAACCCTTACCAGAAAGCTATTTTTCTGCAATATTCCCTATAAATATGTCAAAAATCATCTTAATGACCTCTGAGGAGGGAGTTGTGGCTCGAGAGTTGTGTTTTGAGAAGATTTATATGACTTATATAATCTTTTTTTTTAAAAAGCCATAACATAATACAACAGTGAGAGTTTACTGAAATCTATGACTCTTGTTTGACCTAGCAATGTTCAGCTCTAGCTTTGTTCCTATAGCTCTGAAAGACTATGTTATATTATTGAGATAAATGACCTAGACAAATAATGTCCACATGACTAGGCTATATGAGATTTTCCATTTATCACTACACCTGGTATAGAACATGTATCCTAGTCTCCTTATTAAAAAGAGCTTTAGTCAAATTGGTCTTCTTATTGAAAGCATCTGGCAATAAACACATAATGATTAGGCAGCACTGATTACTGATTTATTTTAGGATGTAGTTGAAGTCATTGACATTGATCTTTATAACTCTAAATTCGAGGCCTATCAGTTTATGATATAATATTTCCCTCTTATTCAACACAATCTCCTTTGAGTTTAGCTGCCATATGCACACTCTGGAAATTCTCAAGTTAGAATTCCCAAACATGAAAGAGGCATGTGCTTATAGCAGCATATAATACCATGGCTTCATCTCTATGTTACTAATGTGGAAGGAGACATGTCTCATACTGACAAGTACACATGTTCATATATGCCACCACTTAAAGACAAACAAATGATAATGGAAGAAAATATGATCTAGGTAAAAAATGCAATGAGTTGTTTCCATATTTAATGGGTTCTAGAGCTTGCTTTCCCACTAACTAGTTCTGTGGCCATGGGAAAGTCAATGAACCTATATAAAACTCAATTACCTTGATCCAGCCATTCTGGAGGGCAATTTGGAACTATGCCCAAAAGGTGATAAAAGTCCTTGATCCAGCCATAGCACTCTTGGGTTTGTAACCCAAAGAGATAATAAGGAAAAAGACTTGTACAAGAATATCCATAGCTGCACTCTTTGTTGTGGCCAAAAATTGGAAAATGAGGGGATACCCTTCAAATGGAGAATGGAACAAATTGTGGTATATGTTGGTGATGGAATACTATTGTGCTAAAAGGAATAATAAAGTGGAGGAATTCCATGGAGGATGGAACAACCTCCAGGAAGTGATGCAGAGCAAATGGAGCAGAACCAGGAAAACATTGTACACAGAGACTGATACACTGTGGTACAATCGAACATAATGGAATTCTCCATTAGTGTCAATGCAATGTCCCTGAACAATCTGCAGGGTTCTAGGAGAAAAAACACTATCCACAAGCAGAGGACAAACTGTGGGAGTAAAAACACTGAGTAAAAGCAACTGCTTGAGTACAGGGATTGAGGGGAAATGTCTGAGAAGAGACTCTAAATGAACACTCTAATGCAAATACCAACAACATGGAAATGGGTTCGAATCAAGAACACATGTGAAACCCAGTGGAATCGTGTGTTGGCTATGGGGGGGGGGAGAAAAGAAAATGATCTTTTTCTCCAATGAATAATGTTTTGAAATGACCAAATAAAATATTGTTAAAAAACTCAATTACCTTCTTGATAAAATCAAGGAATATGAATATGGCTTCTTAGAATCACCATTTATACTAATATTCCTCATACCCATTTCCCCAAATGTAAATGCTACCTTCTCTCCTCATATTTTTCTTTTCATGTCTGTTTTGCACATTTTAAAATATTGCATCTAAATATGCTGTTATTGTTTCTATGGAAAGGACTGTTTTCACTTTTGTCTTTGTAATTTCAGTACCCAGAATAAGTTTGGCAAGTCATGAGCAAAAGAATCCTTGTTGATTATTTGATAAAGTTAATATTCCAATATTCTTTCCAGATCTTTTTTTTATGAGCCTCTGATTACTAGATCCCTTTAGTGACTGGACCTCTAAATTCATGATTTTATGATGCTTTCCTGCTCTAGTAATCTTTTTTCAATGTTTTAAGTCCTTCTATTTCTGCAATCATGTAAAATTCATTTATTAGGTTACATATAATTCATATTAATCTTAATAATATTCTGACTCATTCAATATTATCTTACTCTAAAATCACAGTGCTAAGATTTACTCATCATTTTCTGCCATACTTAATATCTATGTGCTTTAGGGAACTCCCTAGGATATAATTAAGTTAAAACTGAGTTATGATATGTGTTAATGTAGGAAATTCCCACACCTGAAGTTCCTCAACTGACAAAATCATTGATTCTAAGAATATTTTGCCTAATCTGTAAAATAAGTCTGAGTACTGGCCTAAATCCCCAGAATATATATATATATATATATATATATATACATACACACACACACACACACACATATATATATATAATTATACTAAGTGGGAAATATGAGGTTGTGTTTTTTAGCAGTGAGGGTATGGGGTAAATTGTCTAGGAAGCACGCTCAATTTTCAGAATGCTGATAACTGCATGTTTTTCTGTCGGTCCTTTTTAAATCAGCTTAGAGCTCATCTAAGTGAAAGGAGATTATATCAAGGTAGCTGAACGTATATAAGAACATTGTGTTGTATTCACAGTGGAAGTTATTATGTTATCATGACTTTGACAAAGAAAACTTCTTGCACATATAATCCATTTTGAAGACATAGGTCTCCACCATTATTTTGACAGCAAAACCCTTAGGCATTTAGAGAACAGAGCTGTGCTTTGTCTGTTCCCCTGAATTCTCAGGCTGTCTAAACCACCATGTCATTTTGAGTATATTTTCTTCCCATTCTCCATCAAGAATATCCCCCTCCCATATTTTTCTCTGCTTCCACATCTGCCTGGGAGCTAGGTGGAACCACTATAAGCCAAGAAGCTAGTGACACTCCTGTCACATCCACCCCATGACATGGCTCACAGTAAATCATCCCTAGCTTAGGCTGACCTCCCCCTCAGTCAGGTCAACCTTGATTGCATGGCATTCTTGCTCTATGGACAGATGGCTCTCAAGTTAAAAGCAATTAACATGGACAATGCCGCTTCATATCATCTAGCTCATACCAAACAATACACACTGAACAAGGGCTTCTTTTCACCATTTGCTCAAAGGTGGGAAACTCTGAGTAGCAGGGCTAGAAAACTGTGTGTGTGTGTGTGTGTGTGTATGTGTGTGTTTGTGTTAAGGTTAGGCTTTTGAAAACACATAAATGGTAAGATATATGCAGTTATTCATAACTATAACTACTTGCTATTGACCTGGCAAGGGCGATGTTTCCGTTTCTATGTGTGTGTGTTTTTTTGTTTTTTTTTTTGTTTGTTTGTTTGTTTTTTTACTATTAGCTGAATCTGCTTTGTTTGGCCAGTGTGAACATATAATGGGAGTTCAGTTTCACTCATTTCTAAGAATAATGATTAGACTCATTTTTTGAGATAAAGTACAGGAAAAGAATGTCACATATTATTAGGTGACCAGAACTTAAGCCAGAATAAATGAGGACTAATTAATATTTGTTTATTTTTTAATGAAATTATATTCTTGTTTTAATATTGCCATCAATGTAGCAGACTATAAGTCATTTTCTAAACTCTGTTAAATCCTACCCCCATCACCCAGAACTTTTTTCTGTAGGCAATTTTCACTTCAGAAATGTGTCCAGTTGTGGATTTGTGGATGATTGTGGAGTAAGGAAAATTATGGCATAATAGATTTAGAGCTGGAAGGGACATGACAAACCATCAAATCCAAGTCCATTATTTTATAAACAGGAAGCTAAAGCCTAGAAAGGTTAAAAGACTTGCCCAAGGTCAAACAGAGAATAAATAGTAAAGTTATGATTTGAACCCTGCTTTCCTAAAGTTAATTTGTATTCTAGATTTGTATGTATTAAGGACATTCTACCCTCAACTTAGTTATGAGGAAGAATTGATTTAAGTTTCTGACTCTGAACTCTGTGACTCACATTTCCTCCCCTGACTTTCTTTCAGGAGAAATTTAAGGAAGTCATTAACACTTTATGAGTCATTTTCTCCTCTTAGACAAGCTGGAAGAGAAGGGTTAAACAGAAATCCGCTTTTTACAAAGAAGAATGAAAATAATTCATTACCTTATATTTCAATTCATTTCAAATCAATACATCTTTAAGAATTTATTATGTATTTATGAGATCCTGTGCTAAATACTGTGGACAGAAAGACAAAATAAATATATGATTTCCACCTTCCCAAAGCTTAACTCTTCTAGAGGCTATGTAATGTAATGTTATAGTATATAATATCTTATACTGATACATCAATATAATGTAAATTTTGAAGGAGATTAGTATCATTGAGGTGATTAATTCTAAATCTAGCATCCTATAGATTAAGGCAGGGAAGAATTTTGCATTAAATAACCTGGTTTCCGGAGGTTTAGTTTTGGGAAGTATACTCCAGACATTTGTTTAATCTCATAAGGCATATAAAAGGTTGATTTTTTCTGTTTGGTTTGATTTTAGTTAGATTAAAAATCCCCCAAATGACAAAAAATAGTTCCTCTTTGCCAAAATGGTCCAGTGAGTTAGATTATAAATAATGGCAATTTTACTGTAATTATGAACATACAAAACATCAGCATTTGATGAGAATCTTGCTGATATAGCTACAACTTTCACAGTGGGGCTCCTTTCTTTTGCTGCTAGGAGATTGGCTGCACTGAGATATAAAATTTATCAGGGAGGGTCAGGGTCAGTTCAAAAACTATCTTTCAATAAGTATTTTCCTTTTCCACTTTTGCATTTTGGTATCTCCAGCACATTGGGTAAAATAAATAACTCCATAGCTCTTTGAGGTATCAGAGGATTTTTATTTCTTCAGGTCTTAGAAAAAAATCCATTTGCAACATAGAAATTCCCTCATTTGCTTCCAAAGGATGAAGGGATCAATTACACCCTGCAAGGTGAACATGGGCAGCTAGTGTGTGTAGCTGTGTAGAAACTGGGAAGCTAATCTTGCCTCATCAAGTTATGATCCCCAAACACTCTTTACTTTGTTGAAATAAAAACCTGAGAGTATATTTGCATCTTCCACACAGGATTTCCTTTGTCTTGAGTTGCAAAACAGAACTGGGATCAATGGTGGGTGTTTACATTGCCAAGTGCAGCTCAGAGTGCATTAAGAGTGGTTTGCTCTCCCCAAATTATTCCAAGATGAAATCCCAATTGGAAATTTTTAATTGCTCTGGACCTATGGGCCACCTATAGAAATATTTTTAATGATCAATCGGCCACGAAGCTGAGAACTTTCACTTTATGTCCCTCAGCAATGAATGGATCCCCAATCTCCATATGATTAAGAAACAAGTCTTTCCAGTTAGGGAACTGTCTTAATTCCTGGAAAGATAGAAAGAAAGAAAATAAAAGGCAGAGCAAATTCACCATGAGGAAATTTAATACCAATTATTTTCTTAATGTAATGTGGGATTTCACCAATTACTCCCCCTTAAATAAACAAATACAAAAATGACAACTGGTTAGGCTGATATAAAGAGGCATTTTTGAAAGGGGACCAATCAATGTCAGAGACTCCTAATCTTAGTTCCCTTGTTCCCTCTTACTAACTGCTGCTGCCATCATCTCAGTGCAGACCTTTATTACCACTTACTTAGATTATTGCATTAGCCTCTTTACATTTTTTTTGCTGCCATTCTCACCCTTCTCTAATCTATCTATTTTAGCTACTGTCAGACTCATGTTTTCATTTGTGTAAATATTATCTTTTCCCTGCGAGGTTCAAAAATCTTTAGCGATTCTTTAATATCTCCTGAGTAAAGTTCAAATTACTCTACTAGGTTATGAAATCCTGTGTAATTTCCTCAAATGATTTTCCCAGCCTTATACCATATTGTTTATCTTCATATGCACTATGCTATAGCCAAAAGGATCTACTATTACTCTTTGTCACACCTGCCATGCAGATTTATACACTTCTCTTTACCCATCATACATCTTCCTATCTCTATACTCAATCATAAGGAACATTCTTCCTCATCCTTTTCAACTCTGAATTTCTTCCCATCCTTACAGTCCACCTCAAACATCACCTTTTCTACAAAGCATTCCCTGAGCCAACTCCCTCCATCAGAATAGAATGTACCAACTATGTAATAATTCAAAGTTAATAGTAGATATTTAGATCTTTTTTTTTTCTTGAAGGTTTTAAGGTTCTTGGTATTAGGATAATTTTCTTTCTTTTTAAAAATTATTGATTTATTTAATTTAGAATATTTTTCCATGTTTACATGACTTATGTTCTTTCACTCCCTTCTTTTCTCCCCTCCCATTGCCAATTAGCAGTTCCTCTGAGTTTTACATGTATCATTGAACAAAACCTATTTTCATATTATTAATATTTGCAATAGAGTGATCATTTAGAGCCCACATCCCCAATCATATCCCCATCAATCCATGTGATCAAGCAAATGTTTTTCTTCTGTATTTCTACTCCCACAGTTCTTCCTCTGGATGTGGATAGCATTCTTTCTCATAAGTCCCTCAAAATTGTCCAAATTCAATGCATTGCTGCTAGTAGAGAAGCCCATTACTTTCAATTGTGCCACAGTGTTTCAGTCTCTGTGTACAACGTTCCAATGTTCTTCCTGTTCTGCTCCTTTAACTCTGCATCAGTTCCTAGTGGTCTTTCCAGTTCACATGGAATTCCTCCAGTTCATTATTCCTTTGAGCATAATGGTATACCATCACCAACATATACCACAATTTGTTCAGCCATTCCCCAATCGCTGGGCACTCCCTGATTGTCCAACTTTTTTGTCACCACAAAAAGCAAGGCAATAAATATTTTTGTACAGATCTTTTTTCATATTATCTCTTTGGGGCACAAACTCAGCAGTATAGCTGAATCAAAGGACATGTAATCTTTTAAAACCCATTGGGCTTAATTACAAATTGCTTTCCAGAATGGTTCAATCAGTTCACAACTCTACCAGCAATGCATTAGTGTCCCAATTTTACCACATCTCCTCCCACATTTATTACTTTCCTTTACTTATATTAGCCAATCTTCTAGGTGTGAGGTAGTATATCAGTTGTTTTGATTTGCATTTCTCTAATTACAAGCAATTTAGAACACTTTTTTCATGTGCTTATGGATTGTTTTGATTTCTTTATCTGAAAATTGTCTATTCATGTCCCTTGCCCATTCATTAATTGGAAAATGTCTTGATTGATATTTTGTATAATTAATTTAGATCCTTATAGATTTGATAAATTAGACCTTGTTGCTTCCCTTCTAATTTTGGTTGCATTGGTTTTGTTTGTACAAAAACTTTTTAATTTAATGTAATAAAAATTGTTCATTTTACATTTTGTAATATTCTCTCTGTCTTGCTTGGTCTTAAATTGTTCCCTTTCCCATAGATCTGGAAAGTATATCATTCTACGTACACCAAATTTACTTATAATATCCTTCTTTATATTTGTCATTTACCCATTCTGAATTTAGCTTGGTATAGAGTATGAGATGTTGACCTAAACCTAATCTCTCCCATAGTGTTTTCCAATTTTCCCAGCAGTTTTTTGTCAAACAGTGGGTTCTTGTCCCAAAGGCTGGGATTTTGGGTTCATCATATACTACCTTGCTGAGGATATTTTCCCCAAATCTATTCCATTGATCCTCCCTTCTGACTCTTAACCAGTATCTTATTGTTTTAATTATCACTGCCTTATAGTACAGTTTAAGAACTGGCACTACTAGACACCCAATTGTTCACATTTTTCTAATTCAATAAAAAAAGTTTCTTGGTAGTTTTATATGAATGGCACAGAATAAGTAAATTATTTTGGGTAGGATTGTCATTTTTATTATATCAGCTCATCCTACTCATGAGCGATTGTTTTTTTTTTTTCTAATTATTTAGGTTTAGTTTTAATTATGTGGAAAGTATTTTCTGGTTGTGTTCATGTACTTCCTATGTTCATCTTACAAATAGATTCCTAAATATTTTATATTGTCTGGGGTGATTTTAAATGGAACATCTCTTTCTAATGATGCTGAATTGCACTGGAAATAAATAGAAACGCTGATGATTTATGTGGGTTTATTTTGTATCCTGCAACTTTGCTAAAATTGTTGATTGTTTCCACTAGTTTCTTAGTTGAGTCATTAGGATTCTTTCAGTAGACCATCATGTCATCTGTAAAGAGTAAGATTTAGTCACCTCATTGCCTATTTTAATATCTTGAATTTCTTTATCTTTTCTGATTGCTACTGCTAGTGTTTCTAGTACAATTTTAAATAATAGAGGTGATAATGGTAATCCTTGTTTCATACCTGTTCTCATTGGGAAGGCTTCTAATATCCTCATTGCAGATGATACTTGCTGATGATTTTAAATATATACTGTTTATTATTTGTAGGAAAGGCCCATCTATTCCTTTACTTTCTAGTGTATTCAATAGGAATGAGTGTTGTATTTTGTCAAAGGCTTTTTTTCTGATTCCAATGAAATAATCATGTGATTTCTGGTGGTTTCATTGTTCATATGGTCAATTATGTGGATAATTTTCCTAATATTAAACCATCCTTGCATTCCTGGCATAAATCCCACCTGATCATAGTGAATAATCAATCAAATAGTATGTACAATATTGGGATTAGTTTTTCTTTAAATGTTTGATAGAATTCACTTGTGAATCTATCTGGCCTTGGAGATTTTTTTTTAGGATGTTCCTTGCTGGCTTGCTCAATTTCTTTTTCTGAGTTGGGATAGTTTAAATATTCAGTTTCCTCTTTTGTTAGTCTAGGCAATTTGTATTTTTGTAAATATTCACCAATTTCATCTAGATAGTCATAATTATTGCCATATAATTGGTAAAAATAGTTATTTATAATTACCTTAATTTCCTCTTCATTATAGGAGAGGTTACCCTTTCATTTTTGATATCGTTAATTTGATTGTTTCTTTTTTTCTTAGATTAATCAATATTTATATTACTTGTTTTTTCAAAGTACTAGCTCCTAGTTTTATTTATTAATTCAATATTTCTTTTATTTTCAATTTTATTAATTCCTCCTTTAATTTGTAAGATTTCCAATTATTTTTGATCTGGAGACATTTAATTTGTTCTCTTTCTAGATTTTTAAATTTCATGGCCAATTCAATGACCTCTTTCCTCCCTTATTTGTTGATGTATGTACTTAGGGATATAAATTTTGCCCTGATTATTGCTTTTGCTGCATCCCATTGATTTTGATATGATGTTTCCTCATTGTTATGCTCTTCAGTGAAATCATTGTTTCTTTGATTTGTTCTTTAACCAAAGAATTTGGGGGAATTATATTATTTAATTTCCATTTGATTTTTGATTTGCCTCTCTAAATACACTTACTAATTAGGATTTTATTGTATTATGATCTGAAAATGTTTCATTCATTGTTTCTATTTTTTTGCATTTATTTGCAATATTATTATGCCCAAGTACCTGGTCAGTATTTATGATGTACCCTGTGCTGCTGAAAAAAAAGTTGCATTCCTTTTTGTCCCTATTTATTTTTCTCCATATATCTATTAACTCTTTTTTTCTAAGATTTCATTTAAATCTCTTACCACTTTCTAATTAGTTTTGGTTTGATTTATCTAGATCTGATAGAAGAAGGTTCAGGTCTCCCACTAGTATTGTTTTACTGTTTCCTCCTTAGCTTCTAATAGTTTCTCCTTTAAAAATCTGAGTGCTACACTATTTGGTGAATAAATGTTGAGTACTGCTATTTCTTCATTGTCTATACTGTCTTTTATGAGGATGTAATTAACTTCCCTACTTATTTTAAACAGATCTATTCTTACTTTGAATTTGTCAGACTTCATAATTGTGACTCCTGCCTTCTTTTTCTCAGTTACAGCCCAATAAAATTTGTTCCTATCTCTTATCTTTACGCTATGTGTTTACCTGCCTTATGTGTGTTTCTTGTAGATAACATATGGTAGAATCTTGGTTTCTAATCCACTCTGCTATTTACTTTTATTTCATTTGTGAGCATATCCTCTTCACATTCAGAATTATGATTACCACCTCTGTAATTCCCATCATTTTGATTTCCTCTTTTAATCCTGCCCTTTCTTCTTTCACTATTTTTTTTTGGCACCAGCATTTTGCTTTTAATCAATCTACCTATTCCCCAACCTTATTTACTTTCCTTCCCACCCCCTCTCTTCTTATTCCCCTCTTATTTTTCTTTAAGGTCTAGTAAATACTCTCCCCACTCACCATTACCTCCCCTTTAATACTTCCCAACACACTCCGCCTGTTCGTTTTTCCATCTCAACTTCCCTGTATCATAACATAAAATTCTATACCCCAACAAATCTGGTTGCTCTTCCCTCTCAGAATTTATTCCACTTAGAGTAAGGTATAAGTATTGCCTATTACCAATCTCGTTCTCTCCTTCTTACAGTAGTATTTGTTCCCACATCTCCCATGAGCCTCTTTATGTGGAATATTTTTTTTTAATTTTTCTTCTTCCTTTAAGTTTCTCTTGGTTACATCTTTTATTTCCTCTACCCCTTACTTTTACATATCATCTTAAACAATTTTGTACCCCAACTTCTACCTATGAATAATTCTTCTCTCTAGTATGATAATGAAATCAATTTTTGAGAGTTCCAAATATCATTTTTCCATATACGAATATAAACAATTAGACCTTGCTGAAGCCATTAAAATTTTCTCCCTGTTTCTTGTTTCCCTTTTTATATTTCTCCTGAATTTTGTATTTGGGCATCATAGTTTACATTTAGTTCTAGTCTTTTCTTTAGAAATGCTTGGGAATCTTCTATTTTGTTAAATGCCCATACTTTCTCATGAAAGTATATATTCAGTTTTTATGAGTAGGTGATTCATAGTTGTAGACCCAATACTCCTGCCTTCCTGAATACCATATTCTAAGCCTTGAGGTCCTTTAGTGGAGGCTGCCAGATCCTGTGTAATCCTGACTGGCGTTTCTTGATATCTGAATTTTCTCTTTCTGGTTGCTTGCAATATTTTCTCCTTGACTTGAAAGCTCTTGAATTTGGTAGTTACATTGTTTGGGAGTTGTCTTTTAAAGATTTAATGAGGAGGGTGATCTATGGATTCTTTCAAAGTATATTTTTCATTCTTGTTCAAGAATATCAGGGCAATTTTCTTTTCTTTTTTTTTAAATATTATTTTATTTGGTCGTTTTCATACATTATTCACTGGAAACAAAGATCGTTTTCTTTTCCTCCCCTCCCCTTCCCCTCCCCCCTTTCCCTCTCCCATAGCCGACGCATGATTCCACTGGTTATCACATGTGTTCTTGACTCAAACCCATTTCCCTGTTGTTGGAGTTTGCATTATAGTGTTCATTTAGAGTCTCTCCTCAGTCTTATCTCCTCCAACCCTGTAGTCAAGCAGTTGCTTTTCAGCGGTGTTTTTACTCCCACAGTTTATCCTCTGCTTGTGGGTACTTTTTTTTTTTAGATCCCTGCAGATTGTTCAGGGAAATTGCATTGATACTAATGGAGAAGTCCATCACCTTCGATTGTACCACAATGTATCAGTCTCTGTGTATAATGTTTTCCTGGTTCTGCTCATTTCGCTCTGCATCACTTCCTGGAGGTTGTTCCAGTCTCCATGGAATTCCTCCACTTTATTATTCCTATTAGCACAATAGTATTCCATCACCAACATATACCACAATTTGTTCAGCCATTCCCCGATTGAAGGGCATCCCCTCATTTTCCAATTTTTGGCCACCACAAAGAGCGCAGCTATGAATATTTTTGTACAAGTCTTTTTCCTTATTATCTCTTTGGGTTACAAACCCAAGAGTGCTATGGCTGGATCAAAGGGCAGACAGTCTTTTATCCCCCTTTGGACATAGTTCCAAATTGCCCTCCAGAAAGGTTGGATCAATTCACAACTCCACCAGCAATGAATTAATGTCCCCACTTTGCCACATCCCCTCCAGCATTCATTACTTTGCATAGCTGTCATGTTAGCCAATCTGCTAGGTGTGAGATGATACCTCAGAGTTGTTTTGATTTGCATCTCTCTGATTATAAGAGATGTAGAGCACTTTTTCATGTGCTTATTAATAGTTTTGATTTCTTTGGCTGAGAATTGCCTGTTCATGTCCCTTGCCCATTTGTCAATTGGAGAATGGCTTGATTTTTTGTACAATTGATTTAGTTCTTTATAAATTTTAGTAATTAAACATTTGTCAGAGGTTTTTATTAAGATTGTTTCCCAATTTGTTGCTACCCTTCTGATTTTGGTTACATTGGTTTTGTTTGTACAAAAACTTTTTAATTTGATGTAATCCAGATTATTTATTTTGCATTTTGTAACTCTTTCTAATTCTTGCTTGGTTTTGAAGTATTTCCATTCCCAAAGGTCTGACATGTATACTATTCTGTGTTCGCCTAATTTTCTTATAGTTTCCTTCTTTATGTTCAAGTCATTCATCCATTTTGAATTTGTCTTGGTGTAGGGTGTGAGGTGTTGATCTAAGCCTAATCTTTCCCATACTGTCCTCCAATTTTCCCAACAGTTTTTATGAAATAGTGGATTTTTGTCCCAAAAGCTGGGTGGGTTTGTCATAACTGTCTTGCTGAGGTTGCTTGCCCCCAGTCTAATCCACTGATCCTCCTTTCTGTCTCTTAGCCAGTACCAAATTGTTTTGATGACTGCTGCTTTGTAATATAGTCTGAGATCTGGGAGTGCAAGACCCCCTTCCTTTGTATTTTTTTTTCATTAATTCCCTGGATATCCTTGATCTTTTGTTCTTCCAAATGAACTTTGTTATGTTTTTTTCTAAATCAGTAAAAAAAAATTTGGAAGTTCCATGGGTATGGCACTAAATAGATAGATGAGTTTGGGTAGGATGGTCATTTTTATTATATTGGCTTGTCCTACCCATGAGCAGTTAATGTTCTTCCAATTGTTCAAGTCTAGTTTTAGTTGTGTGGAAAGTGTTTTGTAGTTGTGTTCATATAGATCCTGTGTTTGTCTCGGGAGATAGATTCCTAAGTATTTTATTTTGTCTTGGGTAATTTTGAATGGGATTTCTCTTTCTAGTTCTTGCTGCTGAGCTGTGTTGGAATTATATAGAAATGCTGATGACTTATGTGGGTTTATTTTGTATCCTGCAACTTTGCTAAAGTTGTTGATTATTTCAATTAGCTTTTTGGTTGAGTCTCTAGGATTCTTTAAGTAGACCATCATGTCATCTGCAAAGAGTGATAATTTGGTTTCCTTCTTGCCTATTTTGATGCCTTCAATTTCTTTTTCTTCTCTAATTGCTACTGCTAGTGTTTCTAATACAATGTCATATAATAGAGGTGATAATGGGCATCCTTGTTTCACTCCTGATCTTAATGGGAATGGATTTAGTTTATCCCCATTGCAGATGATATTAGCTGATGGTTTTAGATATATACTGTTTATTATTTTTAGGAATGACCCTTCTATTCCTATGCTTTCTAGTGTTTTTAGTAGGAATGGGTGTTGTATTTTATCAAATGCTTTTTCTGCATCTATTGAGATAATCATGTGATTCTTGTTGGTTTGCTTGTTGATGTGGTCAATTATGTGGATAGTTTTCCTAATTTGTAACCAGCCCTGCATCCCTGGTATAAATCCTACTTGATCATGTTGGATGACCCTTCTAATCACTTGCTGGAGTCTTTTTGCTAGTATCCTATTTAAGATTTTTGCATCTATATTCATTAGGGAGATTGGTCTATAATTTTCTTTCTTTGTTTTTGGCCTGCCTGGTTTTGGAATCAGTACCATGCTTGTGTCATAAAAGGAGTTTGGTAGGACTCCCTCTTTGCTTATTATGTCAAATAGTTTGTATAGTATTGAGATTAACTGTTCTCTGAATGTTTGATAGAATTCGCTGGTGAATCCATCAGGCCCTGGGGATTTTTTCTTAGGAAGTTCTGTGATGGCCTGTTGGATTTCTTTTTCTGATATGGGATTATTTAAGAAAACTATTTCTTCTTCTGTTAGTCTAGGCAATTTATATTTTTGTAAATATTCATCCATATCACCTAGGTTGGTATATTTATTGCCATATAGTTGGGCAAAGTAGTTTTTAATGATTGCCTTAATTTCCTCTTCATTGGAGGTGAGATCCCCCTTTTCATCCTTGATGCTATTAATTTGCCTTTCTTCTTTCCTTTTTTAATTAAATTAACCAGTACTTTGTCTATTTTGTCTGTTTTTTCAAAGTACCAGCTTCTAGTCTTGTTTATTAGCTCAATAGTTCTGTCACTTTCTATTTTATAAATTTCTCCCTTAATTTTTAGGATCTCTAGTATGGTTTTCTTCTGGGGGTTTTTAATTTGTTCATTCTCAAGTTTTTTGATTTGCATTTCCAATTCCTTGGTCTCTGTCCTCCCTAATTTGTTAATATATGCACTCAGGGATATGAATTTTCCTCTAAGTACTGCCTTGGCTGCATCCCATAAGGTTTGAAAGGATGTTTCGCCGTTGTCATTTTCTTCAACGAAATTGTTAATTGTTTCTATGATTTCTTCTCTAACTATCCGATTTTGGAGTATCATGTTATTTAATTTCCAATTAATTTTTGATTTGGGTCTCCATGTACCCTTGCCGATCAATATTTTAATTGCCTTGTGATCTGAAAAGGCTGCAGTTAATATTTCTGCTTTTCTGCATTTGAGTGCCATGTTTCTATGACCTAGTGTATGATCTATTTTTGTGAATGTGCCATGTGGTGCTGAAAAGAAGGTGTATTCTTTTTTGTCCCTATTTATTTTTCTCCATATGTCTATTAATTCTAATTTTTCTGAGATTTCATTCACCTCTTTTACCTCTTTCTTATTTATTTTTTTATTTGATTTATCTAAATTTGATAGTGGTTGTTTCAAGTCTCCCACTAATATGGTTTTACTGTCTATTTCCTCCTTCAATTCTCCTAGTTTCTCTACTAAAAATTTGGATGCTATATCATTTGGTGCATACATGTTGATTAGTGATATTTCCTCATTGTCTATACTTCCTTTTAGCAGAATATATTTACCTTCCCTATCCCTTTTGATCAGGTCTATTTGTTCTTTGGCTTTGTCAGATATCATGATTGCAACTCCTGCGTTCTTTCTATCGGTTGAGGCCCAAAAGGTCTTACTCCAACCTTTAATTCTAACCTTGTGAGTGTCAACCCGTCTCATATGTGTTTCTTGAAGACAACATATGGTAGGGTTTTGGGTTCTAATCCAATCTGCTATTTGTCTGCATTTTATGGGTGAGTTCATCCCATTCACGTTCAAAGTTATGATTGTTATTTGTGGATTCGCTGGCATTTTGATATATTCCCCTAGTTCTGACCTTTCTTCTTTAGCTTTCTTCTTTTGAACCAGTGAGAAAGTGTCAGTCCCCCTAGTCCCCTCCCTTGAGATGCTTCCCTTTCTATCCCCTCCCTTTTTATGCTCCCTTCCCCCTCCCCCTCCTTCATTTTCCTTTCTTTCTTGCCCTAATGGATAAGATAGAATTCAGGATCCCACTGGATCTAGATGTTCTTCCCTCTCAGATTTGATTTCACTGAGAGTAAGGTTTACGTAATTCCACTTCACGCTCTCTTCCTCTCCTTCTCATATGAGAGTTCTTCCCTTCCCCTTCCCATGTGTATCTTTATATGGGAAAGATTATTCTATTGATTCCCCCCCTATTTCTTGAAGTTAATCTTAGTATTATCGCGGTTCCCCCCTCCCTTTTCCTTTCTTTGCCCAAACTTTCCCCAAATCTTCTTAATGCCCCAATCTTTCCCTAAGCATGTTTCTTCTAACTACTCTTATGATGATACAATTTATGAGAGTTACACAAAACATTTTCCCCACATATTAATATATATAATTTGATGTAAATGTAGTCCTTATAGAAGAGAGTTTGACTTAAAGAGAAAGATAAGGTTTATCTCCTTTTCCCTTTCTTTCATATTTACCTTTTCATGTTTCTCTTGCTTTCTGTGCTTGGATATCGAACTTTCCACAGAGCTCTGGTCTTTTCTTAGCAAATGCTTGGAAATCTTCTATTTTGTTGAATGCCCATACTTTCCCCTGGAAGTATATAGTCAGTTTTGCTGGGTAGTTGATTCTTGGTTGGAGACCCAGCTCTCTTGCCTTTCTAAATATCGTGTTCCATGCTTTGCGGTCTCTTAGTGTGTTAGCCGCTAAGTCGTGTGTGATCCTTATGGGAGCCCCCTTATATCTGAAGCTCTTCTTCTTGGCTTCTTGTAGGATTTTCTCCTTTACTTGGAAGCTCTTGAATTTGGCAATTACATTCCTAGGCGTTGTCTTTTGGGGATTTAGTATAGAAGGTGTTCTATGAATCCTTTCTATTTCTATTTTGCCCCCTTGCTCCAGAACGTGGGGGCAATTTTCTTTTATAATCTCCTGTAGAATAATATCCAATTTGTTGTTTACCTCTGGTTTTTCTGGGAGACTGATAATACGGAGATTTTCTCATCTTCCTCTGTTCTCCAGGTCTGTGATCTTCTCAGTGAGATATTTTATGTTTTCTTCCAATTCATTAATTATTTGGGTTTGCTTTATTGATTCTTGCTGTTTTATCATCTCACTTTCTTCGAGGTGCTTAATTCTGGTCATTAGGGACTGGTTTTGCTTTTCAGCCTTGTCTGCCCTTCTATTGGATGCTTCGAGTTCTTTTTCCAATTGAGCATTCTTATCTGTCAGACAGCTGATCTCTTTCTCCCATTTTTCTTTCCAGGTTTCCATCTTTTGGATTAGTTCCAGTTTGAGATCTTCCAGAGCATGTTGATAGTTTCCATTTTGGGAGGCGTGTTCTGAATTTTTTTGGATTTCCTCCTCATTCTCCTCTTTTCCTTGGGTACTTCCACCATAAAAGTTTTCAATAGTCACTTTTTTCCCTTTCTTCCTGGAGGCTTGATTTTGGGCCATGTGAGCCATCCCTTTGGTGGTTTTATTCCCCTTTCCTTTTTGGTCTGGGGTCTGGGTTATATGAGCGATTTTTCTGTGAATTTAGGTTGCTTCAGACTAGTTCTTCCCAGCCTCCGAGCCCAGGTATTCAGCTCCGCCCAGATAATCAGCGCGTGATCCGCGTTGTTCAGCGCAGCCCGCCCCAAGTACAGTTCCGCTGGATTCTCCAGTGAAAGCGCCCTGAGATGTTTTTTCCTGGCAGTCCCCAGATCCCAAGGACCCTGGAGTGCCCCCCCAGACAGAGACGCTCCCCACTCACTCGCTGTCCCGGTGACCGCTCAGGTAGCTCACTCTGGTTTAGTGGGGGAGGTGGGGTGGGGGAAGGGTGGCTCAGTTCACTTTTCTGTGCAAGCTTTTCCTTCTTATTTTCGTGTGGAAATGTTCAAGTCCCACGTACCTTTGCCTCTGTGGGGTACTGGGGAGTCCTTCTGTTCCTCCAAAGGTGATTTTACGCTCCTTTGATGTAGTCTATTTCGTTCGGTGCCGGGGAGAGGAAGCATGTGGCGTCTAGATTTCAGCCATGATTACCCGGAAGTCCCTCAGTGCAATTTTCTTAAGACAAATTCTTGTAATATTATTTCAAGGCTTTTATTTTTTTCCAGGTTTTCAGGTAGACCAATGATTCTCAAATTGTCTCTCAAAGATTTGTTTTCCAGGTCAATTATCTTTTCAATGAGATATTTCATGTTTCCTTCTATTTCTTTTTCATTCTTTTGACTTTGCTTTATTAGTTCTTATTGTCTCATGAGATCATTAACTTCTACTTGTCCAATTCTAGTCTTTAAAGATTGGTGTTCAGCTATGATCTTTAGATTTTCCTTTTTGGTTTGATCTATTCTGCTTTTTGTGGCTTCCAGCTGATCAGTTATGTTCTCCAATATACTTATTACTTCATTTGATTTTTGTACCTCTTTATCCAAGTGGGAAATTTTGTATTTTAAACTATTTTATTTTTCAATTACTTTAATTTTATTTCTCCCAGTTTTCTTCCCATTTTTCTTCTATCTTTCTTACTTGGTTCTTGAACTCTTTTTTGAGTTCCTTAAGAACTTGTGACAAATTCCCATTTTTTGGAAAGTTTGGATATATTTGCTTGTTTGTTACTCTCTGCTGGAGCTTCTTCTTCATAGAAATTATCTAGGCTTAAAAGCTTTTTCTGCTACAGATTATTTCTTTTTTTCTTGTGGACTGTGGTTCCTGTGTGTTGGTGGTCATTGTTGTTTTAATTTCTGTCTCTGTATCATCTTCCCTTTTTAGCCAGAAGTCTGAGTGAGGAGGATAGGTGGTTCATTATGAGGCAAGCTTTAATTTTTTCCCTGATGCTATTTCTTCAGTCTCTGTTGAATCTGTTTTGGCCAGCCTACTTTTGACCTATCTCCACACCCAGACTCCAAGCTCTTTAGCCTTAGGTCCCAAGTCTTACTGCCAAGGCCTTGCACTGTCCTCAGGTATAAGTCTGTGGTGCCCGTAGCCTGTCCCTGAGAATTTAGAGATTTCCTGGCCCTCACTCTGACTCTGGTTTCATAGATGGAGTGGGAGAGGGGTGATCAGCTTTATCTTTGGTAGGTATAATTTTACCCCCTTATAGTGTGTAAATGACCAAACACTACCTACTTTTAAGGCTGTGCCCCATGGCACAGCCCATTTACTCTTCTGATTTTTATTTTTGTCCTTTTAAGATGCTTTGTAGTGATCTGTTTTCAGGAGAGTGTGACAGATCCTGATATTCTGAGGCCATCTTAGCTCCATCACTAGGATAATGTCTTATCTAAAATTGTCCATCTCTCAGCATTCATCAGAAAGTTTTACATGTATGATAATTATTTTTCATAATATCAAAATGAGGAGACTGAATTGACCTAGTCTCTTCAACACACTTGAAATTAGAGGATGTAACAGAGGAAAAAAGAAATAAAGAGGTATTAAATATCCTTTTGTATTATAGTATTCATAGCTTTTGGTGGTAAAAAGTTGAGAGGCTCACATCCTGAGAGACATATGCAGAGTCTGAAGAGGGTAGAAAGTTGGGTGTATCTGTCTGTCTATCTATCTATCTATCTATCTATCTATCTATCTATCTATCTATCTATCTATCTGCCTGTCTGCCTGTCTGCCTGTCTCTCTCTCTGCACACACACGCACACACACACATTCACACACACACACACACACGGAATTGACTTGATAAAATAAAATGTTTTTCAAAACTTTTCTAGGAGAGTATAAAAAAGTACAAAATCTCTTGATAATGTTTTCCTCTTCTATGAGATGGCAGAAGTTAATCATTAAAATTAGTAATGTTATAAGATACTAATCCATTGTCTAACTGAAGGATCAACTATAACCCTAGTGGTCTTAAAAATAGCCAGATCTAATCTTGTTCCTCTTCCAGATTTCAAGTGGTGGGGAATCACAATTACAGTAAATAATAGCATATTGTTTCAGGATGTCATCATAAATCATAGGAGATATCTCATCCAACAAAGATGTTATACCCAGATAAAAGCAGACTAATGTCATTGTTATAAAGAAGAGCTAAGCTACTAGGAGGACAAGGCAGAGTCATGTTTTTGCCTAGAGCACTGAGAAGGTAAGCACCAAATAGGTTTATACTGTCAGCATATTTTAGAATTGGGATTTGGTCTTCCTAGTTTCAAGGTAGGCTCAAGGTCTATTTCATCATTAATCTTTTCAGGTATCATATATCGGGGGAAAAGCAATATGGGTTTCTTGTCTCTTGAGTCTAGTACTCTTTTTGTAACATTGTGGATGAAGTTCAACCCTTAAAGTCAGGAAGGTGTGAATTCAAGTTCAGCTTTTCGCACTAGATTTTAGTAACTCTGTGGAAAAACTACATGAGCCTCAGTTTTCTAATCACTAAAATAGCCATAATTATACAATTATTTTCAAGGCGGTGAAGTTAGAGTGATATTTTATAGGCAGGCAGACAGATGAGATAATAGATGTACAATACATATGTTCTCATAGTTCAGTAATTTTTTCAGTTATCTCTGACTCTGTAATGGCATTTGTGGTTTTCATGGTGAAGATACTGGAGTGATTTACCATGGATTTCTCCAGCTCATTTTATAAATGAGGAACTGAGATAACCATGGTTAAATGGACTTGCCCATGTTTAAAAAGCTAATAAATGTTTGAGGTCAGATATGATCTCAACAGATCAGTCTCACTGATTCAAAGCCCAAAATTTTATCCACTGTGGTACCTATTTGCCTAGATATACATTTAGATATACACATAGCTATGCATATATTGAATGCAACAATATTTATAAATATATGGACAGAGGTTTGTAAAATTTAAAATTCTCTGTAAAGGATAGGGCAGACCCTGCCCATTTACCCCATTCAGGAGAGGAAGGAAGAACTACCATTGGGTTGTTGGGTGGAGGGGTGAGTGAAATGAAAAAATGCCATCAGTCACAGTGGGGATGGAATAGGGAGAAGCTCTGTCTGAGTCCTTCTGCTTTTTAGTAACAAACTCCGTGGGGATGACATTGAGAGGAGGGTGCCATGAGTGCCCAAAGAGAGTGATCTATGTGCCATCTCTGGTCTAGAGAATAATCTATGAACTCCCTATGTTCCACTTCAAACAAAAAGCATGAATAGAACTCTCATTCCTTCTGTCATTTCTTAGGAATTCCCATTGAATGCTCCAGGAGACACCTACCACAATCATGAAGATGTGGGAAATGAGCATATTGGGAGAGGAATTTATTTTCCAGATATCATCAAAGCTCCTGCTTCTGTGGATGCCTGGTTGAAAAATTATTACTGCTCTGACAGAATGATTCTTATTGCAGAAAAGTGACTATTGGGAGCTTAAAAAACAGAGGAAGGAGGCAGAATGAAAAAATACTGGGGATAAAGATTGGTGTGGTTATAATAGAATTGAAGTAAAAAAATGTCTATTACAAGGAGATTGAAGCAAACCATCTTCCTAACCTCTGGTGGTTGAACACACATTTTTTGGGTCAAGATATAACCTTTCCTACCTTTCTCTCTTTGGGGAACATTGAATTATATAACCAAAAAAGAGATACATCTCTGAAAGATAGAAAGTCATAACTATAATCCTACCAGGATCATGGCTAAAGCCTATTGATGCATAGACCTAGAGAGTGAATGTTCATTATATACACAATGTGCTTCTTTTTTATACATAAATGAAGAAGGGATGGAAAACAGTCTCAGCCTATTTGCAGCATGTGGTGGTAATCATGAAGAAGTGCCAGGGGATCCATCTAACCCACTTATTCTTAATCCCTTGGATAAAATTTTTTCTGTCATATCTTACTGTATTTGTTTAGAAGCAAGAGTTAATGGAGATAATTCATACTTTGGACAGGGCTTAGGCTTAGGTTTCTAGTATGACTGCCCAAGCAATTCTTTATTTAACACTGTTTACTTTAACTGTTTCTAACCCTGTGGAACACATTAAAGATGAACTAGAGGTTGTACATGGATCTAGATTGGCTGTACCTCTTCCAAATCACAAATTTTGCTTGATTGAAGGAAACCCTTTTTACAGACACAGTCTGATGAATAATAACACGTTATAGCACAAACGAAAGAATATTCAAGTTTGTTTGTTGATGCAGAATTTTTTCATCTTAACTACTAAAACAAGATATAAAAGGCTAGCAAGAGCCAATACAATACTGAGGGATAGTGACTTAAAACACAGGATGAATAATTTTCAGGGTAAAAGGACCTTATAAATTATTTTTCCCAAAGCAATTTTTAAAAAAATATATGAAGACATTGATATACCTGACAGATGTACTACTCTATTTTCACTTGATTTATTTATGAAATTATTCTTTATATTTAAGTCATTTACCCATTTGGAATTTATCTTGGTATAGGGTATAAGATGTTGATCTGAATCTAATTTTTTTGCATACTGTTTTCCAAATTTCCAAGCAATTTTTGTCAAATAATGAGTTCTTTTCCCCAAATCTGGGACTATTGGGATGATCAAACACTAGCTTTCTAAGGTCATTTATCACTAGTCTATTCCATTTGTCCTCCCTACTGTCTCATAGCCAGTATCATATTGTTTTCATGACCCCTGCTCTATAGGACAATTTAAGATCTTGTACTGCTAGGCCCCCATCTTCATATTTTTTATTATTTCCCTTGATATTCTTGATATATTATTATTCAAGAAGAATTTTGTTTTATATATATTTTTCTAATTGTATAATAGAAGAGGTTTTATGTAGTTTAACAGGTATGGCACTAAGTAGATTAATTGGGTAGGGTTGTCATTTTTTATTATTTTTAGCTCAACCTACCCAGGAGGTATTGTTTTTAAATTATTTAGATTTAGTTTTAATTGTGTGAAAACTGTTTTGTAGTTGGGTTCATATAAATCCTGTTTGTCTTGGCAGATAGGTTCCTAAATATTTATATTATCTAAAGTGATTTTAAAAGAGATGCCCTTCCCTCTCAGAACTGATTTTACTGAGTGTAAGGTTTAAGTATTACCTATTAGAACTCTCTTCCTCTCCTTCTTATGAGAGTATTCTTCCCCTCCCCTTCCCATGTGTATCATTGTGAGATAAAGATTACCTAATTTATTTCATTTCTTCAAGTATCTTTTGGTGCCATCTTCAATTCTCCCTCCCTTTTTCTTTTTTTGCATATCATCTTATAGCACTTATTACCCCAATCTCTTCCTGTGAATGATTCCTCTAATTACTATAATAGTGAATATAATTTTTGAGAGTTACAAATAACATTTCCCCATATACTAATATAAATAATTTGATCTTATTGAAGCCCTTAAAGAAGAAAGTTTGAATAAAAAAACATTTTCCCTCTCTTTCTTATTTACCTTTTCATGTGTCTCTTGATCTATGAGTTTGGATATCAAAGTTTTCATTTAGTTTTGATATTTCCTTAACAAATACTTGGAAGTCTTCTCTTTTGTTTAATGACCATACTTTCCCCTAGAAGTACATACTCAGTTTTGATGGATAGGTGATCCTTGTTTGAAGACCTAATTCTCTTGCCTTTCTTAATATCATATTCCAAGCCTTGAGGTCCTTAGTGTGGAAGCTGCCATATCTTGCGTAATCCTGATTGGTGCTCCTTGATATCAGAATTGTCTTTTTTTGATTTCTTGCAAAATTTTCTCCTTAACCTGGATGCTCTTGAATTTGGCAACTACATTCCTTGTAGTTGTCTTTTGAGTATTTAGTGTAGAGGGTGTTCTATGAACTCTTTCAATGTCTATATTGCCCCATTGTTCAAGAATATCAGGGCAGTTTTTTTGGATAATTTCTTGTAGTAAGATGTCAAGGTTTCTGTTTATTTCTGGGTTTTCAGGTAGACCAATAATTCTCAAATTGTTTCTTTGAAATCTGTTTTCCTGATCTGTCATCATTTCAGTGAGGTATTTAATTGATTTTCTGCTATAATCTTTTGATTTTCCTTTTTGGTTTGTTCTATCCTGCCATTTGTGACTTCCATCTGTTTCTCCACTTGGGAGTTCTTATCTTTTAAACTGTTATTTTCTTTTTGAACTATTTCCCATTTTTCTTGCCAGAAGGCTTCCATCTTTTTGATAAGCTCCAATTTAAATTCTTCCAGAGCTTGTGGACAATTTCCATTTTTAGACGGTTTTGGTGCATTTATTTGGATTTCCTCTTTTATTTCCTCTGTAGCCTGTTTTTTTCCTTCTTAAAGTTATCCAGGGTCAACCTCTTCTTATTTTTTTGGCATTTGGATGTTGTTCTTCCTGGGCAGTATTTGTCATTACTGTGGTGTTTTTCCTTCCCTTTCTGGTTAGAAATTTGAGTGAAATGGGCAGGCTTTCTGTGTATGGAGGTAAGGAGCAAGGATTTTGGCTGAGGCCAGCTCTTGAGTCTCCTCAGCTTCCACTGTTTGCTGCCCCTCATGGTGCCCATGATCTGTACTCCTCAACCTGCTGGGACCTCAGGTCTAGCTGCTCTTGAGGGTAGGCCCTTGGTGGTCTCAATCAGCTGTCAAGGACTCAGAGGTGCCCATCACTCACTCCAGATATTCCCCTCATTCACTCACTGAATCTATCACTTGCTGGCTCTGACTCTGACTCCATAGGTGGGTTGGGGAAGGGTGGATCAGCTCATGTTTTGATGTAAGCTTTTCACCTACTTATGGTGTGGAAATGCCCAAATCCCACATACCTTCAATGCTTTTCCCTACTGTAGAGTCCCTTCATTCATATGAATTTCTTTTTTTTTTTTTGGCTTTTTCAGGTAGTCTGTATTGGTAGGTGGTGAAGAGTGGAGGAGTCCTGCATCTAAACTGCTGCCATGTTTACCCAGAAGTCTATTGGATTTTTATTTTCTTGAAAGCTTCTCCACTATGTCTCCTGATTGGTTCTTTCACTCTGTAAGAGGTAGAAATATGAGAATTTTTTTTGTAAAATTTTGGACTAGATTATTGCAGTATATATGTTGCCAGGAATTTAATTAATTCCAAAGAGATTTATTTTAACAATTTATTTATAAAATATAGAATGAGTAAAGTAAGAAATCAGAGAGAGGATAAGGTAAGATATCTAGCCTATGCACTAAATATTTTGCTCTGGCCCCTGGCTCAACCCAGGCAGAGCTAATTAGTCCTTAGTTGAAGAGGCCTTGGCTTTTGAGCCATGGACATAGGGATGCAGGGAGCCTCTCTCAAGAGGGTAGGTCTCTCCTGAATCTCATCCATCCAGAAAATTCAGGAAAGGAGTCAGTTCCTTCACTCACTGTGTGTCATTCCAAAGGGAGAGATTTTAGAACAGTCTCACCAAGTCCAAGGTTTCAGGTCCAGTAATCAGATTCTTCATCAGCTTCCAACTCAAACTCATAACTCTGAAGAATGAGAGAACTTTTCAGAGGATGTTGTAACTCCTTTTAAAGATGCTTCTTTGCATCACTTCGTGTGCCTTCATCTACTTTCTATGTGCACAAATTATAGTCTACAGTTTTACTTAGGACTGCTCAGGGGGAAGTCAGTCAATTCTGATTTGTCACCCACTATTGCACACATGGCTCACAGACCTCCCACACTTACAGATTAAGTGGGATGTCTATACTTTTGGTGATTAAATCTAAAAATGGGCAGGGGAGTAAATTTAAGCTTCACAATCAGGGGAGAGTTAATTTTGCTTTCACAATTAGGGGAGAGTTAATTTAATCTTCACAACTCCTATATTCATTTTGTGATAATATTTAAATCTTGGTCAGAGAGGATTCTCATGGTGTCACAGAGTTATTCTGGATTCCTCTGCCATCTTGGCTTCACCTCAGAATTTTTTAGAGTACTCCTTTGTAATATTTTTTGAACCACTAGACCATCTTACTTAACATTTTTGTTTTTTTATTGGTTCCCTTAATATTTTGGACTTTTGTTCTTCCAGATGAATTTTGACATAATTTTTCTTAGTACAATAAAATTATTCTCTGGTAATTTGATTGTGAGTTTTAACTTAGATATAATTGTCACTTTATTATATTGGTTCAACCTAAACATAAGCAATTAATATTTCTCCAGTTGTTTAGATCTGTATTTTTGTGAAAAAATGTTTTGTAATTGTATTCATATAATACCTCTATTAGTCATAGAAGTTAGACTCCTAAATAGTTTTTATTGTCTTCAGTTATTTTAAGATGGACTCCCTTTTTTAATGGAATTTCTTTTTCCTTCTCTTGATTCTCAGTTTTATTGGCCATATATAATAGTGCTGATGATTTATATGAGTTTATTTTATGTCATTCAATTTTTCTGAAATTGTTGATTTCTTCAATAAGTTTTTCAGTTGATTCTCCATAGTCCTCTAATTTTATCATTATACCATCCAAAAAGTTTGATAGTTTTGTTCCCTCATTGCCTATTTTTAAAGCTCCAAATTCTTTTTTTTCCTTGTCTCATTTCTCTAGCTAGTAATTATAATACAATATTGAATAATAGAGGTGATAAAGGATATTCTTGTTTTATTTCTGATCTATTTGGTAAGTCAACGTGTTTATATTCACTAGAAATAATGCTTGTTTGGGGTTATTGATACATAGTATTTAACATTTTTTTAAAAGTTCAGTTGAGTCATGTTTTCTAGTTTAATAGCTTAGGTGTTGAATTTGATGTAAAGTTTTCTCTGTATCTATTTATAAAGTCATATGATTTTGATGTTTGTTGTTATTGTTATTGTTAGGTCCAATTATACTGCAAGTTTTTCTAATCTTTAACCAGCCCTGCATTTCTTATATAAATTCTACCTGACCAAAGTGTATGATATTTGTGATATTTTGTTATAATCTCCTTCCTACTAATATAATTTTCATTAATAAAAATTAAGGGTATTTTGGTATAATTTTTTCTGTCTTTGCTGCCTCTTTTTTGTCTTAAAAATCATATTTGTTCAATAAAAAGAATTTGGTAGGACTTCATCTATTTTTCAGAGTTTATGAATATTGTGAGAAATTGTTCTTAACATATTTGGCAGAATTCAATTGTAAATTCATTGGGTCTTGGGGATTTTTTCATAGGGAAAACATTGATGACTTATGTATTTTGTTTTCTAAGATATGGTTATTTAAATACTCTATTTTTACATTCTATTCTAGTTAAGTTTATTAATCTTTTACATATTCATATAATCTATATTTCTATAATCTACTATATTCTATGGAAGCATTCCTTTAAAGCTTCTGTTAAAGTTGATAGTTTATTTTTTGTAAATAAGTATCTGTTTTATTTAGATAATCAATTTAATGGCATATTATAGGGAATAATAACTCCCAACAATAACTTTAGTTTCATTGTCATTGATATTGAATTCTCTCATTTAATTTTTTGATACAAATGATTCAGTTTCTTTATTTAATCAAGTTAACCAATGGTTTATCTAGTTTATTGGTTTTTTCTTCCTCCAAGAAAACAAAGTCCTGGTTTTATTAATTCAAAGGTTTCCTTGATTTCACTTTTTGTTAATCTCTCATTTCATTTTCATGATTTTCTTTTTCATTGGAGATTTAACATTTTCTCATTTTCTAGGTTTTTTTAATTGTTTGCCTACATTAATTGTGCTGCTCTTTCTCTCATATAGTGTTAAATATATATATATATTTATATATATATATGTATATACATATATATCTTTTGCCAAGTACTACTCTAGTTGCATCCCAAAAATTTTAGAACGTTGTCTTATTATAGCCATTTTCTTTAATGAAATTATTGTTTCTTTCATTTCTTTCTTAATCCACTTGTTCTTTCAGATTAGATTATTTATTCCATTTAACTATTATTCCACTTAACTTTTAATGTATTTTTCAATAGCCCATTATTAAGTATATTTCCTTTATTTCATTATAGTATGAAAAGAACACATTTAATATTTCTAGTCCTCTGAAATTGATTGTAAGTTTGTATAAACTGAAACCAGGATGGTGAACTCATTACACATGAGTCAGCACTGACATGTATAGCCATTTTTGATAACATGTGGCTGCATGTGGCCCCATATAGAGAAATATGGGGCCGTGTGCTGAGAAGGACATTTTTTCCTTGGTTCCTGCAAGGCCAGGTGCATTAGCCAAGTATAAAACATTTGTAAAAGGTCTTTAGGTAAAAACAACAGAACTATGGCACAGAGTGTCTCATTCTGGGACTTCCAGTTAAGCCATTAGGGGATCTTTGACCTCACTTCCGACCAGTGGATCAGACAGTAGCAGAATGTTGGAGGGGACACATCTCTGGCAGTCCTATGATCGCCATTACCAGCAACTACATAACCACAGCAACCATCATCCAATCTACTGTTCTGGGGGTGTTGTGGATGTCTAATTGACCATCATTTCTGAAATAAGTGAGGGGGAGGCTGGGAGAGACGAGGGCCTGGGCTATGTGTGCTGTTTCCTACCATTAGAAATAGTGGTAGCCATCTTAATTTGCATAAGGAAGGCCAACTTGCAGCATAGTGCAGACTCCATTTCAACATTATTACTATTGTGCATCCTTATTTACTCTTATTTCTGCTTATTAACTCTACCCTTTCCTAAAAGACAGTTACATGTGCCATATTGTTGTCAGTTAGGCTACTTAAACCCTAATTGCCTGAAGATGAACAGACTATCTATAATTCTATATTCTGTCACTGCCCCCTTGATGGAGAACCTAAAAAAAAACAAAAACAACAAAATAAAAACCTAAGGTTAAATAAAGGAAGTGGTAATAGCAATAGAAGACCCTTTCAAGAGACATGGACTGAAATTTATGGCATTATAGAAAAAATAACAGATCATTTTGCATTTTATATACTGAAATGGTAGTGAGCAGAACATGGAAAATAAATAGACATTTTGAAACTAATCATTCCCAGCTCTTGAATAAAAGTGAAGATGAAAGGAAGGAATATATTTCCAGGCAGCTACACCTTTATAAGAGCCAATCTAATTCTCTCCTTAAATTTGTAAAAGGTTCTACAGATTTAACATCTGTAAGTTTGAGCATTGCTTATTCCATATTTCAGCATGGAAAAACACTCAGAATAGGAGAATTTATTAAAGAAACTCTCCTAAGTACACCAGTTCTATTTCACAATAAGCAGAACAAAAATGCAATAATCAAGAGAATATCTGAGTTACCACTCAGTAGAAATATTATAAAAGACCAAATAGAGACTGAACACAAATGTACAACATAAAGAGAGACATAAGTAACTGTAAATATTTTTCAATCTCTCTTGATGAAACTACTGATGTCACATCACATGCTCAGTTGGTAATTAGTGGTCAATATTCTAATGGTCTCACAATGAGAAAAGAGTTGATGAAGTTAGTATCAGTGCCAACAAGTACCTCAGGAAGCAAAACACACAAGGCTGTTATACAAACATTCTGTGAACCAAGCATTAATATCTCTAAAGTTGTGTTAGTGATGACAGATGGGGCACCAAACATGGGGGAAAGGGAGAATGTTGGATTGTTGGATTTTTCAAATCATTTACAGAAGCTATTGGACATTGGAGTGTGCCTTTTCATTGTATTTTCCATCAGGAGCCTTCATGTGTCATGGCAGGATTCACCGATTTAAACAACTTAATGTCATCTGTTACAAAAATAGTTTGTTTTTTTTTTTCAATTCAATAGTTGCTCACCCCCTTCACAAACAAGAAGTTTCTGCACTTTAACTGGAGTTTGATTCCATCTACAGTGGAGTGCTTATGTACAATAATGTAAGATAGCTGAACCAAGGAAAAGTTATTGAGCACTTTGTGGAATACTTTGAAGAAATTAAGATATTTCTTGAGAATAAGGCTATGGGTGACTTTCCTCAGCTCAATAATGATAAGTGGGACAACACCTTGATGTTTTTTACAGATCTCTCTGTTCATATTCATAAACTGAACTTAAAGTTACAAGGTTTTTGGCAAAAGTATTGATGTTATCTTTGTATACATAATCTTCAAGTGAGATGTAGAAACTAAAACATATAAGTATTTTACTCAAGTAGCAAAGTATTTTGAGAAGACCAGTGCAGCTGTACAAAATTAAATGGAACCCTTGCTAGATTTAATCTATTTAGAAGCCTAGAACAGACCATGAAAATAATTAAGTATCCTGATGTAGTAGTCTACAGTAGTTTGGAATTAAATGGTTTCCAATGGATGCAAATTGATAATTTGGTGATGCAACTTGCAAAATTTCAAGACAGCATCTGGAAAGGTGCAGAGGACTACTACAAGGAACAGGAAATTTAGAGTGCCTGGAACCAATTACCAGACACTTTTAGCACCCTGAAAAATATAGCAATGGCTTTACTCACAATTTTTCCCTCTACATACTTTTGTGAGACCTTATTCTCAGCATTACATAATATCAAAACCAACAAAATAAATGAAGATAGTAGTACTTACTTGGGCTTGAAAGATAGAAAATACTAACCTTCAATTGAAAATTTAGCCAATGAAATTCAGCAACAAAAATGTCACTAATATGCTGGATAGGTAAAGAATTCCCCTTCCCCTCATTTATCTTAGTTTATGGAACCCCACACAAGCTAAATAATATCAAGATCAACAAAAGAAACCAACTGACAGATAAACAAAGAAGTCACTAAGCAGGTAAGTTAAATAATTAGTTTTTGGTTTATTAAATACAGTTATATATTTAAATTATACATTTTTGTTATTTAAACTATAAATATCATGAATTTATGTTTTTTCTAAAAGTGACACACCATCCAAGTTATGCTTGTTTTTTTGGTGAATTTTGACACACTGAGCTCAAAAGGTTGCCCATCACTTACCTAAAACACTGTCATTTTTTGGTATATGCCACATATATTTGAAAAAATGTATACTCTTTTCTGTTCCCATTCATTTTTTCTCTAGAAGTCTATCATATCTAACTTTTCCAAAATTTTATTAAATTCCTCAATGTTTTTCTTATTTGTTTTATAGTTAAAGCTATTTATATCAGAGATAGAATTTTAGACATGCCCCCAAGTATAGTTTTATTGTCCATTTCTTCCTATAACATATTTAACTTTTCCTTGAAGAATATGAATGCTACCTCATTTGATATATGTATATTCAATATTAATACTACTTCATTGTCAATTGTATCTTTTGGCAAAATGAAGTTTTCCTGCTAAACTCATATTTTTTGCTTTTTCTGTGCCTAAGACCATGAATGCTGAAGAATAATAAATTCTGCTCCAGATCCTTATTTTTATTGTGTATATCTCTCTGTTTCAAGCATGTTCCTTGCAAATTGCATATGGTTGGGAACATTAAAGGATGGTCTTCTTGCCAAAACCTTTGCACTTTGTCAAATACTCACATCTTGCAAAACACATTCACAATAAATAAATGATTAAATAAATTAATATCTATATATGGATATATATATATATATATAGGCTCAAACCAAAGGAAAGCAGAAGGAACATGTCTTACTGGGGTGAGAAGGGAGAGTGACCTGCCTAGCAAATTTGACATTGTGGGGACAGATTAAGCAGTATCCCAAAAGACTTTCAGGTAGCTTGAAGAAATAAAATGGCAGAGCAGGTCACAGCCTAGGCCATGAGGTAACAGGAGAACCAGCAGCAGGGGGAGTAGAATCCAGTTGGCCAAAACTACTGAAAGACTCCTTATAGGAAATAAGCTGGACTAACCCACACTGTTGGACCCAAATAGATATAGATATAATCCAAGTACCCCAGAAGTTTACACTGCAAGTTTGAAATAGTATTCCTTATAACTTAGGAGATGGGCAAACCTCAAGAAAAGTCAAGGAAATGAGGGGAAATTAAATAGAAAAATGAAAAAAAGACAATGATAAAATTAATTTTAGAAGTTAATTCTGTGACAGATAAAATAATACAAACTCAGAAGAGGACAACAATGGCAAAAAGGAAATATGTCAAGGTCTAAAAGAAAGGGAGAAATGGTTAGATGATCCAAAAGAACTGTAAAAGAAGTTGAAAAAGATAATGACAGAAAAATCCAACAACTTATTTAAATAAATTGTTGAATAAAATAACTGAATAAAAAACAAAACCTAAAAATTGAGGAAAAGCATTGCGTAAAGAATGGGATTGGCCAAAAGGGGACTTCTGGTCAAGATGGCGGTTTAGAAGCAATAAAAGTACAGACCTCTGAAACCCTTCCTTACCGATCACAAATTGAATGCTCCCAGGTGACTGCAATTCAAACTTAAAAACAGGACAGAGGCAGGGAACCCTCCTTCTTGACTCAGACCAAAAGGTACAACCCACCCCAAAAGCTGAAATCCTAGAACACTCGGGTCTAAGGGGAAGGAAGAAAAAAGGTCCCAGGACCTGTACCCCCCCAACACAGAGAGCTGAGACACCAGCAGCAGTGGGAACCACTGGGCTGGTAAAGGTGCTGTTCTGAAGGTTGCACCTTGAAAGCAACCTAGGCCAGGCTTGGGGCATCCAACAGAGATGGCAGGGAAGCAGCCAGAAAGAGGCTGGGTCCTTCCTTTGCCTCGGGGCACATCCAGACCAACCCAGCTGAACATAATCCTATCAGGAGTCCTCAGAGCTCAGGGAGGCCAGGAACCCTTCCCCCTAGAGTGCAAGGCCTCTCGCAAGGACAGTAACCTCAGGGAGGGCAAAGGCACTGGGGTACCTTGCAGACAGTGCTGTGCCAGGCTCAGAGCATGGATGTAAGGCAGCAGAGAAGTGGATGGAAAGAACTGAGAACAGTAACACCCGAAACACTGGCAGGCAGGGGAAGGCAGACCCTGGGCTTCCCCGGGAAGACAGCGCAGTTGTGGAGAACAGACACTTTACCTGAGTCTAAAACTTTGAGCATTATACACATACACTGAGAGCCAGCCCTCCTCACTCAGATTTCTGGCTGGAAAGGGGAGGAGAAACCACAGAGATGGCAAACAGTGCAGAGGAGCAACAGCCCCCAAACACCAAGAAAAGCAAGAAGTAGGGGGTGACTTTGGACACATTTTATGGAGCAAAAATGCAAAATACAGAGCAAATAGAAGAGGGAACACAAACAAATGCTCCAAAACATTCCAAAAGAAATGGAAATAAAACAAAGGAAATAGAAGAGGAAGCAGAAACAAATGCTCCCAAACCATCCAAAAGAAATGGAAATTGTCCACAAGCTTTTGAAGAATTTAAATTGGATAGTATAAAAAAGATGGAAGCCTTCTGGCAGGAAAAATGGGAAATAAGACAAAATGAACTCAGCAATCTGATGGACCAAAATATGCAAATGCAGAAATAGCTCAAAGTCTCAAAAAACAGGTCAGACCAAACTGAAAAGGAAAACCAGTCATTAAAGGGCAGAATCAGGCAACTGGAGGACACTGATCTTGCAAAAGAGCAAGAATTAATAAAGCAAAGTCAAAAGACTAAAGAATTAGAAGATAACATAAAATATCTCACTGACAAGGTGAAACTGGAAAACAGAGGAAGGAGAGACAATCTGAGAATCACTGATATACCAGAAAAGCCAGAAATTAGCCGTAATTTTGATATTATAATACATGATATCATCAAAGAAAATGGCCCAGAGATTCTAGAACAAGGGGACAAAATATGCATTGAAAGAATTCACAGAACACCCTCTACACTAAATCCCCAAAATACTATGCCCAGGAATGTAATTGCCAAATTCAAAAGCTTTCAAGCAAAAGAAAAAATCTTACAAGAAGCCAGAAAAAGACAATTTATATATAAAGGAACACCAATCAGGGTCACACAGGTCCTAGCAATTTCCACTCTGAACGACCATAAGGGATGGAGCATGCTATTCAGTAAAGCAAGAGAGCTGGGTCTTCACCCAGGAATCAGCTATCCATCAAAACTGACTATATACTTCCAGGAGAAAATATGGGCATACAACAGAATACAAGATTTCCAAGTGTTTGCAAAGAAAAGAACAAAGCTCTGTGAAAAGTTTGATATCCAAACATAAAGAGCAAGAGAAACATGAAAAGGTAAATATGAAGGAAAGGGAAAAGGAGAAGAATGTTATCTTTTTCTTTTATTCAAACTATCTTCTATAAGGACTACTTTTATATTAAATTATATATATACATATATTAATATGTGGGGAAAACGTAATGTGTATCTCTTAAAAATTGTATGCATTATTAGAGTAGTAAGAAGAATAACGCATAGGGAAAATTTGGGGCATCAAAACTATATGGAGAAAGGGGGGAATAGAAAGAAAAAGGGAGGTGGGGAATCATTGATGGTACTAAGATATACTCTAAGAAATAGAAAAAAACTAAATAGAATAATCTTTCTCACACAAAGATACACATAGGAAGTGGAAGGGAAGGATTCTCCTATGAGAAGGAGAGGAAGAGGGTTTTCACTTAATCATTACTCTCAGGGAAATCAACTCTGAGAGGGAAGAGCATCTAGATCCATTGGGATCTTGAATTTTATCTTATCCAACAGGGTAAGGGAGAAGGGAAAACCAAGGGGAGGCTGAGAGAAAACAAAAAGGGAGGGAAGAAGAGGGACTGGGGAAGGGAACAAAAAGTAAGTGGCTAGAAAGGGAAACATATCAAGGGAGGGGACTAGGGGGACTGATTTAAAGTAAATCACTGGCTTAAAAGGTTATAGCTAAAGAAAAAAGGTCAGAATTTAGGGGAGGATATCAAAATGCCAGGGAATCCACAAGTGATAATCATAACTTTAAACGTGAATGGGATGCACTCACCCATAAAATGTAGACAAATAGCAGAATGGATTAAAATCCAAAACCCTACCAATATTTTGTCTTCAAGAAACACACATGAGGCGGGTAGATACTCACAAGTCCAGAATTAAAGGATGGAGTAAGACCATTTGGGCTTCAACTGATAGAAAGTAGGTAGGAGTTGCAATCATGATATCTGACAAAGCCAAAGCAAAAATAGGCCTGATTAAAAAGGATAGGGAAGGTAAATATATCGTGTTAAAAGGGATTATAGAAAATGAGGAAATATTACTAATCAACATGTATGAAACAAATGTCATAGTACCCATATTTCTAATGGAGAAATTAGGAGAACTGACAGAGGAAATAGATAGTAAAACCATATTAGTGGGAGATCTGAACCAACCACTATCAAATTTAGTTGAATCAAATCAAAAAATAAATAAGAAAGAGGTAAAAGAAGTGAATGAAATCTTAGAGAAATTAGAGTTAATAGACATATAGAGAAAAATAAATAGGGATAAAAAGGAATAAACCTTCTTCTCAGCACCACATGGCACATTCACAAAGATTGACCATACATTAGGTCACAGAAACATAGCATACAAATGCAGAAAAGCAGAAATAATAAATGCAGCCTTTTTCAATCCTAAGGCAAAAAAAATGATGATCAGTAAGGGTACATGGAGATCCAAATCAAAAATAAATTGGAAATTAAATAATATGATACTCCAAATTTGGTTAGTTAGAGAGCAAATCATAGAAACAATTAATAGCTTCAACAAGGAAAATGACGATGGTGAGACATCCTTTCAGACCCCATGGGATATAGCCAAAGCAGTACTCAGAGGAAAATTCATATCCGTGAGTGCATGTATTAATAAATTCGGGAAGGCAGAGATCAATAAATTGGAAATGCAAATGAAAAAAATATTGAAAGTGAACAAATTATAAAAAAAACCCAGAATAAAACCAAACTAGAGATTCTAAAAAACTAAGGGAGAAATTAATAAAATCAAAAGTGATAAAACTATTGAACTAATAAATAAGACTAGAAGCTGGTACTTTGAGGTAACAAAATAGACAAAGTTCTGGTCATTAATAGTATAAAAAAAAGAAAGAAGAAAAGCAAATCAACAGCATCAAAGATGAAAAAGGGGAACTTACCTCCAATGAAGAGGAAATTAAGGTAATCATTAAAAACTACTTTGCCCAATTATATGGCAATAAATATACCAATCTAGGTGATATGGATGAATATTTACAGTAATATAAATTACCTAGACTAACAGAGGAAGAAATAGAATTCTTAAATAATCCCATATCAGAAATAGAAATCCAACAGGCCATCAAAGAACTCTCTAAGAAATAATCCCCAGGGCCTTATGGGTTCACAATTCAATTCTATCAAACATTCAAAGAACAGCTAATCCCAATACCATACAAACTATTTGACATAATAAGTAAAGAGGGAGTTCTGCCAAAGTAATTTCATGACACAAACATGGTACTGATTCCAAAGCCAGGCAGGTCAAAATTGTGGAAAGAAAACTATAGACCAATCTCCCTAATGAATATAGATGGAAAAATCTTAAATAGGATACTAGCAAAAAAACTCCACCAAGTTATCAGGAGGGTCATTCACTATGATCAAGTAGGATTCATACCAGGAATCCAGGGCTGGTTCAATATTAGGAAAAACATCCCCATAATTGGCCACATCAAGAAGCAAACCAACAAAAATCACATGATTATTTCAATAGACACCAAAAAAACCTTTGACAAAATACAACACCCATTCCTATTAAAAACACTAGAAAATATAGGAATAGAAGGTTCTTTCCAAAAAATAATAAACAGTATATATCTATAACCATCAGCAAACATCATCTGCAATGGGGATAAACTAGATGCATTCCCAATAAGATTAAGAGTGAAACAAGGATGCCCATTATCACCTCTACTATTTGACATTGTATCAGAAACACTAGCAGTAGCAATTAGAGAAGAAAAATAAATTGAAGGCATTAAAATAGGCAATGACGAGGCAAAGCTATCACTCTTTGCAGATGTTATGATGGTCTACTTAAAGAATCCTAGAGAATCAATAAAAAAGCTAATCGAAATAATCAACAACTTTAGCAAACTTGTAGGATATAAAATAAACCCACATAAGTCATCAGCATTCCTATATATTTCCAACACAGCTCAGCAACAAGAATTAGAAAGAGAAATCTCATTCAAAATGACCTTAGACAAAGTAAAATACTTAGGAATCTTTCTCCTGAGAAAAACACAGGAACTATATTACCACACGTACAAAACACTCTCCACACAATTAATACTAGACTTGAGCAATTCGAAAAAATATTAACTGCTCATGGGTAGGATGAGCCAATATAATAAAAATGACCATCCTACCCAAACTGATCTATCTATTTAGTGCCATTCCCATTGAACTTCCAATTTTTTTTTACTGAATTAGGAAAAAAAAAAACATAACAAAGTTCATTTGGAAAGACAAAGGATCAAGGATATCCTGGGAAAAAAATACAAAGGAATGTGGCCTTGCTGTCCCAGATCTCAAACTATACTATAAACCAGTGGTCATCAAAACAATTTGGTACTGGCTAAGAGACAGAAAGGAGGATCAGTGGAATACACTTGGGGTAAATGACCTCAGCAAGAGAGTCCATGACAAACCCAAAGACCCCAGGTTTTGGGTCAAAAATCCACTTTTTGACAAAAACTGCTGGAAAAACTGGAAGACAGTGTCAGAGAGACTAGGTCTGGATCAACACCTCACATGCTACACCAAGACAAACTCAGAATGGTTGAATCACCTGAATATAAAGACAGAAACTATAAATAAATTAGGTGAACTCAGAATAGTATATATGTTAGACCTTTGGGAAGGGAAAGACTTTAAAACCAAGCAAGACATAGCAAGAGTCAGAAAATGTACAATAAATAATTTTGATTACATGAAATTAAAAAGTTTTTGTACAAATAAAACCAATGTAATCAAAATGAGAAGGGAAGCTACAAATTAGGAAACAATCTTCATAATAAAAACCTCTGACAAGGGTCTAATTACTCAAATTTATAAAGAGCTAAAGCAATTGTGCAAAAAATCAAGCCATTCTCCAATTGATAAATGGGCAAGGGACATGAACAGGCAGTTCTCAGCCAAAGAAATCAAAACTATTAATACCCACATAAAAAAGTGTTCGAAATCTCTGATAATCAGAGAGATGCCAGTCAAAACAACTCTGAGGTATCACCTCACACCTAGCAGATTGGCTAACATGACAGCAAAGGAAAGTAATGATTGTTGGAGGGGATGTGGCAAAGTGGGGATATTAATTCATTGCTGGTGGAGTTGTGAATAGATACAATCATTCTGGAGGGCAATTTGGAACTATGCCCAAAGGGCGATAAAAGACTGTCTGCCCTTTGATCCAGTCATAGCACTGCTGGGTTTGTACCCCAAAGAGATAACAAGGAAAAAGACTTGTACAAGAAATTCATAGCTGCACTCTTTGTGGTGGCCAAAAATTGGAAAATGAGGGGATGCCCTTTAATTGGGGAATGGCTGAACAAATTGTGGTACATGTTGGTGATGGAATACTATTGTGCTAAATGGAATAATAAAGTAGAGGGATTCCATGGAGACTGGAACAATCTCTAGGAAGTGATGCAGAGTGAAAGGAGCAGTACCCGGAAAACATTGTACAAAGACCTGATTCACTGTGGTTCAATTGAATGTAATGGACTCCTCCATTAGTGTCAATAAAATGTCCCTGAACAATCTGCAGGGATCTAGAAGAAAAAACACTATCCACAAGCAGAGGACAAACTGTGGGAGTAAAAACAGAGGAAAAGCAACTACATGACTACAAGTGTTGAGGGGATATGATTGAGGAGAGGCTTTAAGTGAACACCCTAATGCAAATACCAGTAACATGGAAATGGGTTTGATTCAAAGACACTTGTTATACCCAGTGGAAACATGCGTCAGCTATGGCTGGGGTCTTGGGAGAGGGGTGGAAAAGAAAATTATCCTTTTCTTTCAATGAATAATGTTTACAAATGTTCAAATAAAATAATGTTTAAAAGGAGAAAAAAAAAGAATGGGATTGAACATATGGGAAAAACAAAAACAAAAACAAGCAAAAACAAAACAAACAACACAAATGGTCAAAAAAGAAAATACCTCAACAAGAATTAGAATGGATCAAATAAAAGCTAATTATTCCATAAGACATCAAGAAAAAAATAAGACAAAACCAAAATTATAAAACTATAGAAGAAAACATGAAATACTTCACTGTATAAACAACTGAAGTGGAAAATAATTTCCAGAGGAATAATCCAAGAATCTTTGATATATGTAAAAGCTACAAAAAAAAGAGCCTGAATGTCATAAGAAATCATCAGGGGAAACTAACCTGATAATGAGCAAGAATGGAAAATATTAATTTTAATAGAAAATTATTTTTAATTTTTCTCATAATTTTAGTTGTTATACTTATATGTATTTATTTATATATTTTTAAATTTTATATATTTATTGTGCAATTGTAAACATTAAAATTAATAGGAAAATAGTTTTCATTACTTACCTCTTATCAACTTGTATTTTGCTCATTTCTGTTGTTGAAAATTTTTTTTGTTAATATCAAGCCTTTTTCTGTTTCTTGTTAATTTGGGGGTACTTTTTTTGCCTTTGAATTTTGTTTATATGCTAAATATTTGCTTCTTAATTGGATGGAGGGTATACTGTCTGATGCATTTTTTTATGCCTAAGATCAACTCATCTGTCCTGGGTTAAAGTAGAGCCCTATGCTTAGGCAGCCTGGTTGATCTGTTATATAGAATTTTATAGCCATTTAGTTAAACTGGGTCTAGTTCTGCCCAATCCCACAGAAGCTGCACCATGTTCCACTGAGTTCCTCCCACTATTACCTGTGCTAGGTGATGTCCAATCTTAATTCCATTTGACCTCTTTGGGGCTTCTTTCTTCTCATTGCTGTTTGTTCTATATCCTTGTTTAGACTGAAGCCAACTACCTATGATTCCCCCCACCCCTACTATTTGCTCTATATCACATCTGAGGTCCATTGATGCTGGTTCAGCACTCTATTCATATGCCATTGAGATAAACCCTCCTTGCATTCTCTCCATGTTGTTCTGAATGATGCCACTGTTTTGCCTCTTTCTTCTGTTTATTCCACCACTCCAGTATTCATTTTGAGGAATTTATATTCTTCGGTGGTCATTTGGAGGGTGGTTGTCAGGATTGAAGTGTTTCTTATTTCATCCTCATGGCCTTATCCCTTCAGTATTTCTCAATTCAGTCACAAGAATCTGAGTGCCATAGTTACTGCAGACTCAGCCCTGCTACTTCCTTTAGGTAACTGTGATCTTTTGGGTGTATTTTATAACAGGAATGTAGAGATGGCTCAATATTAAGAAAAACTGTTGGTGTAATTGACCATATCAATAAAAAAACAAGAGAAACCAAATGATTATCTCAGTAGATGTGGAAAAAGCCTCTGATAAAATATAACACTCATTCCTTATTTAAAAAAAATAGAAATGCCAAAGAATTCTAAAATAACATCTCAAATAAAATTCTGAAGCAGCAAAATGACTTAAGATCAGATGAAATAATTTTCTTGTTTAAGATAGATTAAGAGGTCAAGAGTAAAGGTCCTTCAGTGGGTTGGTAGTGGGCTTCAAGAGTGAAGCTCTCTATTTAATCACTTTGACTCCATTGCCAAAAAGAATATAACATTTCTAGTCATTTAAATTCCTAAATTTGCACACATTCTTGACTCCTAACTCTTACTAAATCTTTCATCAATTCACATTGCCACGACACTGGTGAAGATGTTTTTAACCTCTTTTTTGAGATAGGTCAATAGCAAATTTATTTTCTTTTCTTAAGAGTTAATCCACTGTAATATACCTTTACATTAACCCTAAAATGATTTTGCTAAAGTGCTGGTTTGACCATTTCACTTTCCTTTTTAGCCTACTCAGTCCAATTTCTCTGATCTCTAGTATTAAATACAAACTTTTCTGATTGGCTTTAAAGCCCATTAAAACAATTTTAACCCAGCTTTCTACTATTACTATTTGTTATCTGGGTTATATATATATATATTATCATGTAAAACATATTTCCATATTGTTCATTTTTTGTAAGAGAATAATCATATAAACCCAAACTCCAAAATAAAAACCCATATAAATTAAAGTGAAAAAGTGTATGCTATGGTCTGCATTCCAAATCCAGCAGTTCTTTCTCTGGAGTGGATAGCATTCTTTGCCATAATTACCTCAAATTTGTCCTTGATGGGCAATTGGGTAACTCAGTGGATTGAAATCCAGGCCCAGACATAGGAAGTCCTAGGTTCAAATGAGACCACAGACACACCCTAGACCCCATTTCCTAGGCTTTGCAACTCTTCTGCCTTGGAAAGAATACATAGTATTGGTTCTAAAGCAGAAGATAGGGTTTACTTTTTTTTTTCCTTGATCATTATATTATTGAGAGAAGCTAAGTCAATCACAGCTGATCATACACTGATTTTTTTGTAACTGCATACAATGCTTTTGTTTTGCTTATTACACTCTATATCAGCTCATATAGGTTTTTCAAGCTTTTTCTGAAGTCATCCTAATTATCACTTTTAATACCACAATAGTATTCCATCACTATCATACACTACAATTTGTTTATAATTTTCCAAATGATGGACATTCCTTCAATTTCCAATTCATAGTGGAACAAAGAATATCCATTGATTTATTGCCCTTTGGGAATAATTCCCAATTGTTCTCCAGAATGTTTATATCAGTTCACAATGCCACCATTAATGCAGTGTTGTCCCTATAATACCATTTCCCTAACAAAATATATCACTTTCCTTTCTTGTTATATTTGCTAATCTGATAGAAGTGAGGTGGTAAATCAGTTATTTTAATTTTGACTTTCTAATAAATAATGATTATAAACATTTTTCCATGTTATTGATAGTTTTAATGTCTTCATCTGAAAACTGCTTATTTATATCCTTTGACCATTTGTCAACTGGGGAAATACTTGTATTCATATAAATTCGATATAATTTTTATTGCAGTATGATCTAAAAAATGAAACTTCATTTATTATTTCTTCTTTTCCACACTTGGTTGTAAAGCTTTTTTTTTTTCTGTATTACATGGTCAATTGTTTTCTATATATCAGGTGCTGCTGAAAAGAAGGTATATTATTTTTATCTCCTTTCATTTTTCATGAGATCTATTTAATCTAGCCTTTTCTAAAATTTAATTTATTTCCTACATTTTTTCTTGTTTGTTATTTGGTTAGAGTTACCTAATTCTGAAATGGGGAGATTAAGGTCACTAACTAGTATACTTTTACTATTTTGTCCTTAAGTTCATTTCCTTTCTCCTTTAAGAATTTGGACGTTATACCATTTGGAAGATATATTTACTGATATTAATTCATTGTCTGATAGTACTGATATTAATTCATTGTCTATAATACTTTTTATCAATATGTAATTTCCTTCCTTATCGTTTTTAGATATATCTATTTTTACTTTACCTTTGTCTATGGCCATGATTGTTACTCTTGCTTTTTACTTCAATGGAAACAATAGATTCAACTTAGTTGCCTTACCTTCATTCTGTGAGTCTCCCTGTATCAAATGGATTTCTTGTGAACAACATATTGTAGGTTCTGGTTTTTAATCCACTCTGATCTTCATTTCCATTTTATGGGTGACAATTCTATTTACATTCATGATTATGATTACTACTTGTGTATTCCCCTCCATCTTATTTTCCTCTTTTGATACTGCACTTTCTCCTTCCACTCTTTCCCTCCACCCAAGTGTTTTGTTTTTGATCACCATCTCCAATTCTCCCTCCCTTATATTAATCCCCTCCTCAGTCCTCCACTTCTCATTCCCCATCCTTCAGATTCTTTCATGTAGAAGTTGCTAAATCCTTATTGTGTTTCCATGATATTTTGACAGTTTCTTTTTGGCTGTTTGAAATATTTTCTCCTTGGCTTCAGAGCTCTTAAATTTGACTACAATATTCCTGAGAGTTGTTGTTGGGGAATTTATTGCAGGAGGGGACTGATTGATTCTTTTAATTTCCATTTTACCTTCTTATTCAAGAGCATCAGGGTATTTTTCTCTGAAAATTTCTTATAATATGATATCTAGGCTTTTTATTGTCTTGAATTTCAGATAGTTAATAATTCTTAGATTGTCTCTACTGGATCTGTTTTTCAGGTCAGCTTTTCAATGATATATTTCATATTTTCTTCTGTATTGTTACTCTCAGTTTTGTATCTTGATGGCTCATTAAATCATTAGCTTCTATTTGCTGATTCTAATTTTAAAGAATGCTTTTCTTGCATGAACTTTTGAAGCTCCTTTTCCATTTGATCAATTTTGCTTTTTCTGGTATTCTTTTATTCAATGGATTTTTGTGACTTGTTTTTCCCATTTGGTCAGTTCTACTTTTCAACTTGTCACATTCTTTTTTTTTTGCATTACTTTCATTTCTTTTCCCCATTTTCACCTCACTTTCTTATTTGATTTTAAGTCCTTTTTGAGTTCTTTCAGAGCCTGAGAGGAATTCCTATTTTTCTTTGAAGTATTGGCATGTGGCTGCTTTGATCTCATTGTCTCCTACTGTGTCTGTGCCTTATTCTTTTTTGTCCCCATTGTAAGGATGATATTAGAAAATAAGTATTGTTTTATTAGTTTAGGGATAAAAATTAGAGTACTGGCTTGAGAAAGAACTTGAGTTTGAAGCAGAGTGGAGAGAGCTTGTTAATTTCAATTTTTGACAGTCATAACCATTTTTCTTTGTCAATTACTCTCTCTGGCAGTTGGCAGAGACACACTCTCAGAGACTCTCTCTCAGGACTAGAGGAGATAACATCTTTGCCTCTCTCTCTGTCTGAGGAAAAGATCTGAAGGAGCTCAGTGTTTTCCTTTCCCAACTTGGGAAACATATTGACTATCTATTGTGATTTTTATAGACTGATTTTACTCTGAGAATATGAAAGAAAAACTTGTCTTTGGTTTGGACTCTGAGTCTGTTAAGGCTTGTTTTCCCAACTTTTTAAAAGAATTTTTACTTATATCTTAAAGGGAGGGTGAGCACTCTTAAATTTCACTTTTTTCATTACTGCTACCTTCATCTCTACTTTTGATTTTATTCAAGTTTCAGTTCTTCCAAGGTAATATGATATCTGGTGATCTGGGAACTCTAGAAGCCACCTTTTACTGATGATTCAATCTCCTCTAGGAACTACTTATGACTTATAGGACTTAGACTACTGTGAGTTATTATCCAGCTTTCAATTGCCACATTGCCATCTTGACTCTGTACCTCCATTTTTATGTTTATTAAATAGCATTCCTCTTCATTATAATATAGTCAAAATAAGTCCTTATTTCTGTTCCTTATAGAAGGCCCACCATTCCTCTTAACCATACATTAACATTGAATGCAACAAATGCAAGACATTGAATTCCTCACCTCAACTGCTTAAACTCAAATTTTTTATGTCATAGCTCTGCTTTCATTATCTTTTACATGAATCTTTTCCTGATATACTGAGCAGTTAATTCCTTTTCCCCAAATCACCTTACATATATTTTGTATATATCTTTATATAAATTTTTCCTTTGCTCCAGCTAGATAATAAAATCTTTAATTAAGGAAATGTTTTGGTATACCATTTGCCTACTATATTGCTTATTGTGTATTGTTATTAATATATTATTAGTATATAATTGCATATTACTTTTATTGATAAGAAATGGTTATTGGTTGATTGATAATTAGAATATGGTGTGACTGATATCTTCTATTTTTAAAGTGTAAATTCTTTGAGGACAAGGTCTACCTGTTAAGTATGTTGTAATTGTAATTCCCTTTCAGTTATGGGCTGTACTATATTGAAGTGGACCTTCCTTCCATCTTCCAAATTCCAAGTTTTTTATAACTTTACCTTTGCAATATATTCATAGTTCAATGTATCAGTATCGTAGAAAAATCACAAAATTTAAAGTTTTCAGAACTAATTTTGAATGTTGCCACTGATACTTGTTGACTACACATCCTCAAACAATTCATTTCCTCCCTCTGGGTTTCAGTATGCTCATCTATAAAATGAGGCCTTTTTAAAGATAATCTCAATCTCAATGGATAAGGGGAAAGTTTGTACACTGGGCAATAGTTCATCTTAGTAAATATTTAATAAATACTTTTTTGGGGAGTAAGTGATGGAGGAGAGGTATGAGGTATAGTATGTGGGAAGTGTTGAATGGTTGTCTTAAATTTTAAGCAGAGAAAAAATACCAGAGGCTTGATGGTGTTTTTCAAATACTATTAGACTGAATTATAGGAACATGGTTACATTTGGGAAATATATATATATATATATATATATATCTTTTCTTTCCATTTTTTTTTTTGGTTAGAGAGTGTCTGGCTGTCTTCCCAGACAAAAGAGATCACTTCATGGAGTCAGTCTGGCTGAAGCTCCAGCCTTGGGACTTGGGACTTCTGGTGAGTAATTTCACAGAGATGGTTGATTAATTCTTTTTGTTTGAAACACCTATGGTCTCATAAAAGTTGACTGGTTCACTTGTCATGAGTAAGATTGCATCTCAGATGTGGGCATGATTTCCAAAGATTAATGCCTTCCGAGTTCAGCAGTGAGTTAAGCTAAAGTAGTCCAACCTAATTGAAACAGACTGTGAAGCAGCTTTTATAAGCTCAAAGCAGTGACATTGCTACATGTTCTCTGGTTGTTTAGTGGGGATTCCTTATATTCACCACTTTGCACTGAGTTCAATTTCTCCTCAGGGAAGCTGTTTTACAGAAGAGGCAAAATGCTACGGGAGAAAAACAGAATCTCATGAGTTGTTTCGGTTGTTGTTGTTTGTTTCCTTCTTTCATTTTCTTTTAGAGGAAGAAGGGACCTTAGTAAACCATCTATGACTCATTGGACAACTCATCAATCTGTCTTTAGTAAGACTGTCAATGAAGGGAAATATGCAAGCTACTGAGTGAGCCAATTTCATTTAAAAATAGAGTTAATTTTTAAAATACTACTAGTAGGAAATTTCTATTTATATAAAAGCTGCTTTACCTATTATTCTTGTTGACAATAACCAATAATAATAGCTAGAATTTATGTAGGGATAAAAGTTTGCAAAGAACTTAATTTATATCAAAATTTGAGCCTTGCACCCACTCCATGAGGGAGGTCAAACTATTTCCATTATACATATGAGGAAATTGGAGCAAAAAAAGTCACCTTTCCATTTAACTGTTAAGAATTTAATGGACATCCTAGCAAACTCACCTTTTCTTGATTATATTCCATCCTGAGTCTATAGTGTCACCTCACTGTCTCTAGTTCTTTACCATTAGCCCTTTTGGAATGAACCTAATTGTTTTTGTATGTGAGGACCTTTTGAATATTTAAAGACAATATCATGACTTCTCTGAGTCCCTGGCAGACTAACCATTCCCATTTCCATAAAATGATCTGCATTTGTCATGGATCTGAGACCATTTACCACATTGCTTGGTTCTGAATGTTTGTCCACTTATCAATATCCTTCCTAACATGTGGAAAACACAAATCAACTGAATATTCCAGGTGATATTTGACCATGGCAAAGAATAATGTGGCTTTCACCTCTTCATTCCTGAAATAAATGTAGTCCTATATTGCAATTTATAAACCCATTACTTGTATTTTATAAGTCTCTTTTAAATGTTGCCTATGTTCAGTTCAATATTATTGCCTTTCATAATCTTTTTTATCTGGATTCTCTTGTCCAGTGTGTTGGCTATATTTCTACCTTTGACATCTGCACATTTGATCCTGGAGAATTGTAATGGAGATCCCTTCTTGTGTTGACACTGTACTATAAACAATTAATCATCCAAAATGGTATGATTTTTTTAGGTTCCACTGTCATCTAGCACAAATTTCTCTATCTTTCCCACAGAAATAGTATGAGATATCTTGTTAAAAGCTTTATACAATCTTGGTAAATTCCGGATAAATTATTTCTCCAGTAGCTGCCTTGTCTACTTGTTAATAACTTCTACCCCTTTCCAGCTTAGCCCGGAAAGATTTGTTTTGCTGAAGTCATGCTGGCATCACCTTTTCACTTTATAGATGTTTAATCTTATTAAACAAAGAGAGGGCAGCTGGGTGGTTCAATGTATTGAGAGCCAGGCTTAGAGTTGGGAGGTTCAATTCTGGCCTCAGATACTTCCTAGCTGGGTGACAGTGGGCAAGTCACTTAACCCCTATTGTCTAGTCCTTACTGCTCTTCTGCCTCAGAGCCAACACACAATATTGACTCCAAGATGGAAGATAAGGGTTTTAAAAACAAAACAAAGCAAAAAAAAAAAAAACTTAACTTCTGTCTTGGAATCAATATTGTGTATTGTTTCCAAGGGAGAAGAGATATAAGGATTAGGTAATGGTGATTGAGTGACTTCACCAGGGTCACTCAGCTAGGATGTATCTGAGACCCTGATTTCAACCAAAGACCTCCTATCTCTAGGCCTGGTTCTTAATCCACAGTGCTACCTACTCATCACCTACTATTCATTCTTAAGAGTATCTTTGCAAATTGTATTAGGATCCAAAATCAAATTGTCTAACAAAAACTTTGCAAATTCCATTAAATGTCCCATTATTTGGAATGGGAATGTACCACAGTTAGAAATCAAGAGTTTTATGTTCAAATTTTATCTCTATTCCTTATTGGCTTAGAAAAGTCAATTAGTGTTTTTGGGGATCAGTTTTCTCATCTGAAAGTGATAATGCTTTTTACTTACCTCATGAGGTTGCTAAGAGGATAAAGTAAGGTGATCTATGTGAAAAAGTGCTTTATTTAACACAAAGTACAGTGCAACGCTTAGAGTAAACTCTCAAAGGATATTTGCCATTTTTACTTGCAATTCTTCTTTGATCTCTCAGTCAATATAAGCAAACTAATGTATGGGATGAATTAATGTAATTATCTCAATACCCCAATTAGTGTCAATAATGAATCACCTGAAATGGTCACATTATTAGAATTCTCACTGCATAAATCTGTTGGGTTAGAAACAATAAGCATATTTTACATAGTTATCACTTCAAATAATGGGAATTTTAATACATGCAACCTCTTCAGCTCCTTCATTATCTTTCATTAATAAGGACCTATATGTAGATCCCTGTTTTGTTGGCAAAAAATGAATAACTAGACAATAAAGATCATTCAAATGCTAGTGTGGACTTATTGAAAGGGTCATGAAAATGGCTTCTAAAGAAGTGAATTTTAGTATCATCTCTGATTAATGGATGACCCTTGATTTACCATGTAATTTATCTAAGCCTTTTTCCTTCTATGCAAAATGGAGATCACACACACACACACACACACACACACACACACACACACACACTTTTAGCTCATAGACTTTCAATATGGACCAAATGGGAAAAAATATGTGAAAGTATTTTGTAAATGAGAACACATTATACAATGCAAGTTGGTGTTATTTTTAATCCCATGTTACAGATAGTTTTGGGGGAATTGAGGTCATTTTCCACCAGTGATGGAGGAGATAATAGTTTCTTCAATTCTGAATCTTTTTCTTTTAAGTAGCAACAAATAGCATGTTAACTGCTCTGAGACACCAACTTTTGAATTTTCATTTGGTGGTGGAATGTTGTCATGACCAAATAGAAAAGATATAGATATCTGTGTCATTGAGAGATACCAACGTTAACAGTCTACTCGCTTACTAATTACACAACACACAGATCTTAGTCATAGTAAATGTTCTTCAAAGAACCATACATTAGAGTGCCCCTTCACTACTAATTTAAATTTCACCTCTAATGCCACCTTTTTTGCCCTTTCAACCTATACCGTTTATAGTTCAACTTGAGGAAGAGAATAACTCACATTTCAATATAATTAAATTGCAGGATTTTTTAGGAATATTAGTTAACATGTTTCACTATTACAATAATTTTGTAAGAATGGTGCTGGTTTTTTTATGTTTCATAGATACATGTTTGATTAATTGAAAGAAACAGAATAGGATACAAAGGTAAAAAGACAGAGATGTAGAGGATCAAAGTAGCTAAAGAGTAACCCAAACTCTGGATTATCTCCCTTTATATCATACTATTGAGGTTCACATCTTGTGAGGTATGCAGGTTGATTATTTTGTAAAGTCTACAGTTGATATATCTCTTTGCCACAAGGTATTATGGTGTCTGGCTGTCTTTCTTCTAGTTTCTTCAATCATTTACTGGTACAATATCACATCTTTCCCAATTCCAATCCATCCTCCACTCATCTTTCAAACTGGTCTTTCTGAGAATGTAGATCTGACAATATCCCTCATTCAAGAAATTACAGTGGCTTCTTATTACCTCCAGGGTGATTAAAAATTTCTGTTTAACTGTAAAGCCCTTCATAATCTGTCCTTTTTCTACCCTTCTAGTTTTATTAAACCAAATTCTCTTTTCTACATTCTGAAATCCAATGAAGCTGGCCTCATTACTGTTCTTTGCAGACTCTATCTCTTAAAAATATGCATTTTCACAGGCTCTTCTCCATGCCTTGGAATGGTTTCCTTCTGTATCAATACCTGGCTTCATTCAAGACTCATGTAAATATCTATATTATTTTTAAAAAGGCATTCCTAATTCTTCTTAATCTTAGAGCTTTAACTCCAAGACTAAACTTAATTCATCCAAAATATATCTTATTTGTAAATAATTTATTTCATTTTGCCATCCTCATCCTGACTTCCTTAAAACCAGAAACTGCTTCATTCATGCATTCATTGATTCATTCATTGATTGAGTTATTTATTCAGTCATTCATTCATTTGCTTCCCTGTATATGTATATATATATATATATATATATGTGTGTGTATCTAGTTAGATATTATTGATTTATTGATTTTTTCTGTTCATCCAATTATCTATCTATTAATTTACTTATTTTAAAATTTATTTTACAATTATTTATATCCCTAGTCTTTAGCACAGTACTTAGAACAGAGTAGGGGTCTGATAATGCTAGGTGACTGACTTAACTGATATTATCTCTGACATCAAATGAATATGCTATTTGTGGCTATACCAGTCTCTGATAGCATGGTCCATGGTAGAGGGAGAGAGAAGACATTTTCTACACATGGTCTTCCCCCAAATAAATTCTTTTCCCTGTGTTTGCTCAAGCTCTTAAAATGGAATGCTTAGAACTAGAACTCACTTGACTGCTTCACTGCTTGACTGCTTCACCACTTGAATGAGTGCTATTTTTATATATAGTCTGAAGGGTATATTTGATTCTGCAAGTCACGAAACTCTTCCCATGTGAGACAATCCGTCTTGATCCAATGGTCAAAGTATTACCATTTTTTTCTAATAGATTTAGGACTTACTCAAACCTATCTATCATAATTTGACTAATTTAATTGAAGTATATAGGCTTTCTGGAATTACATTACTATTAGAGAGTAGATATCTACCCTAACACAATCATTTCTCTTTCCCCTAAAGATTATCTTCACTTTCTATATCTACATTATTTTTTTTTCAATTTTTCTCAACTTTCCTTTATCCCTGTTCTTTCAGAGTTCATTGTTCAGTACCTCTGAGAGCACTTAATGGTACCCAGGATAATACGGTTGTTGAGTGTTAAAAAAGAACACTACCTTAGCCATGATGGAGTTCTAGACATCTATATAGTCATATAATGTCTGAACTGGCCCACAAGGTACAATGATATATGCTTGATAGGCTTCCTCCAGGTCCACCAGGAACATTTACCCCCTAGTATCCTTTTTCTCTCTCCCACTCCAGTTCTGCCTCTTACTAGAGTACCTCATTACACTGACAAGTGTGCAGTGTTAGCACATACATGAAACTGAGGGAGAATGGGACTAGCCTGATTTTCCTTAAGCTGAAAGCCCCCCCACCCTGAGATCATATGCAGAAAAGGTGAGATTTATGAATGATAAAGGTAATTAAGAGATAGCCTTGCAGAGTAGATAAAGAGCTGCCCTTTGAATCAGGACAAATTGAGTTCCATTCTTGTTTTTGACACACTGTGTGCCTGACCATATTTTTAACACAGTAGTGCTCTAGGCAACTCTCTAAGATTATAATTTGCCAATAAATTTCTTATCTGTATTGGTAGAAGTCATCCAGTATTTCCTATGTCAATTAAATCCAAGGTTGAATAAAAACAAAAATAGAAAATTGTATTTCTCTAGAGTTTCAATGTTTATGAACTATTTTTTTCATAATACCTCTATACCATACACAGTGTAAATATTTATTTTTTCATTTTAGAGCTGAAGAAATTGAACTTCAGAGAGATTAAATGATTCCAAACTGAAATTTATGACTCCAAATTTAATGTAATTTCTACAATAATGCTCTGTGTCAATTAATGTTTAAAGACCAAGGATTTTAAATATTTAGTTGTATTTGTCTGGCATCCTTTGAATTTAAAGAGACCATAGTTTTTAGTCCCTTGGTCACTCCAAAACTGTCCTTCTAGCTCTATATAATTAAAAACTGATACAACAATCTAATATCTATGTCATTGTTTTTCACTGAATTTTAATTTTTCTAGGTTTCATATAGATACAATTTTAGTAATAATTTTCTGACATTTCATGACCCACATTTAATCTCACCCTTCTACCTCTCATCTTCTCCCAAATGGAAAGTAATATAGTATATTGTATATGTACTATCATGTAATATATATATATATATTTCTATATTAATCATCTTTTGAAGAAGTCAGATCATTTATACTAGAGAAAATTTCATTAGTGATATAAATTGAAGAATGGCATGTTTCAATCTGCATTCTAACTACAGAAGTTCCTTCTATAGCAATGGATATATTTAATCATCATGAGTTCCTGGAGTTTTCTTGGATCCTTACATTGCTCATAATAGTTGTCATTCACAACTAATTACTAAAAACTATTGTTGTGTTCAATGTTCTCCTGCCTCTTATATGTCATTGTTAAAAATTTTAAAAGCCCACAAAAAACAAATGGTAATGGTTACCCTTGGCCTTCCTCTTAGTGGGCAAATATCGGTAACCACCCTTCAGTTGATTTTGGAACATTTGGTATGGGAGGGTATATATATATATATTTTTTTGTGTCAGAATAAGTAAAAGCTTCCAAAACTAATTCTTTGGAGCTCTTGCCTCATATCTTCTCTCTTATCTTAAATCATAGATTTAAAGTTTGAAAAGGGACCATAGAAGTAATTTCCCCATCTATCCAATGTCTGAGCCCCCTGAAAGTATTCTCTAAAAATCACACAGTGAATTTTCTGCATTATGCTATATATAGTATCAGAGAGATTGGGACTACATTCACACATGAAAAAAATGTTGAAAGAGGAGAGAAAAACAATTTGTAACATATGCTTTTAAAAAGTTGCCTAGATTAAAACCAAGCAAGAGCTAGAAAAAGTCATAAAATGTAAAATCAATAATTTTGATTACATCAAATTAAAAAGTTTTTGTACAAACAAAACCAATGCAACCAAAATTAGAAGGGAAGCAACCAATTGGGAAACAATCTTCATAACAAAAACCCCTGACAAAGCTCTAAGTACTCAAATTTATAAAGAGCTAAACCAATTATACAAAAAATCAAGCCATTCTCCAATTGATAAATAGGCAAAGGACACAAATGGGAAATTTTCAAATATAGAAATCAAAATTATTAATAAGCACATGAAAAAGCTTTCTAAATCTCTTATAATCAGAGAAATGCAAATCAAAACAATTCTGAGGTATTTCCTCACATGTAGCAGATTGGCTAACATGACAGCAATGGAAAATAATGAATGCTGGAGGGGATGTGTTAAAGTTGGGGCATTAATGCATTACTGGTGGAGTTGTGAATTAATACAACCATTCTGGAGGGAAATATGGAACTATGCCCAAAGGGCGCTAACAGACTATCTGCTCTTTGATCTAGCCATAGCACTGCTGGATTTATACCCCAAAGAAATAATAAGGAAAAACATTTGTACAAGAATATTCATAGCTGTGTTCTTTGTGGTGGCAAAAAAAATTGGAAAATGAGGAAATGCCCTTCAATTGGGGAATGGCTGAACAAATTTTGGTATTTATTGCTGATAGAATACTATTGTTCCAAAAGGAGTAATAAAGTGGAGGAATTCCATGGGAATTGGAATGACCTCCAGGAAGTGATGCAGAGTGAGAGGAGCAGAACCAAGAGAACATTGTACACGGAGACCAATACACTGTGGTACAATAAAATGTAATGGACTCCTTCATTAAAGGAAATGCAGTGACCAAAACAACTTGGAGTGATCTATGAGAAAAAGCACTATCCACATTCAGAGAAAAAAACTGTGAGAGTAGAAACACAGAAGAAAAAACAACTCCTTCAATACATGGGTCAAGGGGATATGGTTGGGGATGTAGACTCTAAATGAACATCGTAATGCAAACACCAACAACATGGAAATAGGTGTTGATCAAGCACACATGTAATACCCAATGAAATTTTGTGTTAGCTGTGGGAAGGGTGGGAGGAAGGGAGGGAGGGAAATGATATAATTCTTATAACCAAGGAATAATGTTCTAAATTGGCTAAATAAATTATCTTAAATTTTTTAAAGAATTGCCTAGGACAGAAAGAGATTAAGTAACTTGCCCAGCTTCTACCAGTTTTCCTCTGTCTCCATCTCTCTGTTTCTCACTCTGTCTCTATCTCTGTCTCTCTGCCTCTCTGTCTTTATCTCTCTCTCTCTCTATCTCTCTGTCTCTCTGTCTCTCTCTCTCTCTCTCTCTCTTTCTATAAAAATATATATATGTATATATATATATACACACACATATACATATGTACACACATATAACTATGTAAAATATCACAGGAAGTATTTGAACCCAGATGACTCTGCATCCTGTTCTCCATATACTAGGTAATACAATCTTTCTAATTGGCGGTACAGGAAGACCATATAAGTAAAGTAAGATATGATATTTTATGGATTCACTGCTTTACGCAACAAAGGCAAAGCCAGAATTAAAAATCTGGAGGATTATTTATTCTCCAAGTCCATAAATGTTATGTATAGACCACCTAGTGAGCAAACTCACTATTTTAACATAGATAAGCATCTACTCTAAAGAGCTGTATTTCTTACTTCCTACTGCAATAAAAGTATTTTGCTTGATGTCTAAAATTCCATTGTATTTAATAATCTAAAAGACTTGCATTGGGCACCCCAAAATTGTGACTCAGTCACATATCTGATAAGTAGCAGAGATGGGAATTCAGTCTACACCTTTCTGACTCTGAGGAGTGATATATATATATATATATATATATATATATATATATATATATATATTTAATGTGGAACTGTAAATCAAGAAAGTTGTGTTCTCTGAACATGTACTAAACTTCATTCTCTTGGGTTTTGTACTCTTAGCTCCTTAGACCTACAGTAAAAAATAGTATTAGTAGATTTCAGGGCAGAAACTTCCTAAAGAAAATATAGTTTGGAAAGGAGTGTTGTGACCATTTGAAAATATCCATGGCTATTTTCCTTTTTTTAAAACCACTTAGGAAATTTACAAACATTTAACTGAAAACAACTTTAAAATAATGCCTTAAATAAAATTCTGGAATGGAAAAAAAAAACAACAAGTAGTCAGAGTGAATCTTTATTTTTATCCAAAAGCAACTTTGGAGATGTGGAGAAGAGGCTAATAATACCAGAGTGGGCTCAGATCTGGATCCTGACAAGAACATCAGAGATGGGTCTTGGAAGTGGTGGGGACAGGACCTTCAACATCTCTTAGCCCAGAGATTATAAAGGGGCATGCTAACTGACCAATTGGCATTAAAACTGGGTATATCCTTTGCTTTAGCAATACCACCCCTAAGTCTGTATCCCAAAGAGATCAAATATAGGGGAAAGGGCCTACTAGTACAAAAATATTAATAGTACCTCTCTCTTTTTTTGAATGTCAACAATTTAGAAACTGAAGGGATTCCTGTGAATTGGAGAATGGATTAATAAGTTGTGGTATATAATTGTAGTGGGATTCTATTGTGCCATAATTTATAACAAAAGGGATAATCATAAATATATGGAAAGATTTAAGTAATGCAAAATGAAGTGAACAGTAATAGGGAAAACATTACACATTAATAGAAGTAATGTTCAATGATCAACTGTGAATGGTCAACTTAATTACTATGAGTAATGAAGGAATCCAGAAAGTCCCAAAAGATTCATAATGAAAAAAAATCATCTATTGCTATTAAAGGAACTAATAGAATGTTACTGAAAATTGAAGAATACAGTCTTTTTGACTTTGTCTCCTTCATAAAATTTTTCTTGTATAAGCAAAATGTGTGTTCTCTTATAACATATAAATATTTATTGCATGATAGCACATTTATAACCTTTATCATATTACCTAACATATTGGGGAAGGAGTAGGAGAAAGAAGGAGGGAGTGAATATGGATCACAAAATGTCAGGAACTGATCATTATAAATTGAATCTACATAATCATTAGAAACAAAAACAAAAAGAAACAAACAAAAAACAGATCAGAGTGCAGATCCTGAGAATGATGATCATATTTATCCCAGAATAATATCACCTTAGAAGTATAGCTCTCCTAATCAAATGGGACATGAGAATAACCCAATTTACTCCAGGAAGATACTTGAAAGTTGAAGAAAGTTTTATTATATTGAAGGAAAATTTTATAATGTGATAGGGAGAGATTCATAGTAGATTCTAATATAAAATGCTATTATAGAATCTCCTACACCCTTCCCCCACCAACCACACTGAGAGCCACCATAAGAATCCTGCTGACTCTGATCTCAGGGCAAAAGTCTGAAAATGGTAAAGCATTCCTTGATAACAGGGTGGGAAACACAGCTCCTTTTAGCCACCATACCATACCTTCACCTTCAGCTTCTACTGCCACAGGGGGAAATTTTGACATCAGTGCTCATTAATACTCCATTAGCCTAATCTAGTCAATGATCAAGGCAAAGAAGAAGGCCCCTCAGGACAGAATAGTCCAAACCAACAGATTCAGCAAATAATCAGAGGAGCAAGATTAGAACCAATAATAGGGTGAAAAGAAGGAAAAAAAAAACATGAGTAAACAACAGAAAAAGCAATAAGATATTACAATCCATAACTTCTATCCAGGTAATGAACAAAGAGCAAATGGAACAAAGGAGGACCAAACAACACCAAGCAGAAACTCTACTGAATTGGACTCAAACTTTGGAAGAACTCAAAAAACAATTAAAAATAAACAATTATGAAAGGCTGAAGACAGTTGGGAAAAGAACTCAAAGAGCAAAATAAGTCATCTGGAAACGGAGACACATGAACTAAACAAGAAAAAAGTGACTGGATATCCAGAATTGACCAGCTTGAAAACAAGGCAAAGAAAATGAAAGATGACCCACAAAGTACCAGAAGGAAAAGAATGACCAAAAAGTTAGGGATTAAATCCAGCCTTTAAAAATAAAAATTCAACAACAAGAAGAAAATGACTTCAAAAACTTCAAGAGTCTATAAAACAAAATCAAAAGAATTTAAAAATTGAGGAAATATGAAACCCCTCATTGATAAAACTATAGACTTGGAAAACAGAGCCAGAAGAGACAATGTAAGAATTGTTTGACCACCAATAAATCATGACAAATGAAAAAGCCTGGACATGATTCTACAGGAAATTCAACCCTTCCCTGACATTCTTGAACAAGAGGGAAAATTAGAGATTGAAAGAATCCATAGATCACCTCCTGCATTAAATCCCCAATTGACAGTCCTTAGGAATGTTATAGCCAAATTCAAGAACTAAGAGACCAAAGGAAAGATACTACAAATTGCTAAGAAGAAACCATTCAGATATCATGGAGTCACATCAAAGAGTATATTCTTGTTGAGGCTTCATGACATGGATGTGATTCCTATAGTTTTAGTTTTAGTTTGCTCTATCTTAGACTATTCAGGCTGATAGGTTTGAGCTAATTCAGTCATTTTGACAGTAACAGACTGGCATTAGCAGACCTTATGGTACTCCCAAATAAATGTTGTGATGCCAACCTGATAGCACTCCTTGATTGAGTAAAATATGATTAGTTATTATTTTCTGGGCCTGAAGCTAATAGTCTAAGGAATTAGCAAGAGGCTTATTTGGGGTTCCAAAAAGAAGTATTGGAAACTTACAGAATTTCAGAATTCATTCTGAATATATTAACAGAAGCCTAAAATGTGCCACAATGTCTCCTCATCCTGAGGTGAGCAGACTCAAACTTTAAAAGAATTTTTTTATTATATTATACATTTAAAAAATATTTTATTTGATCATTTCCAAGCATTATTCATTAAAGACAAAGATCATTTTCTTTTCCTCCCCCTCCACCCCCCATAACCGGTGCGTGATTCCACTGGTATCCCATGTGTTCTTGATTCGAACCTATTGCCATGTTGTTAGTATTTGCATTAGAGTGTTCATTTAGAGTCTCTCCTCTGTCATGTCCCCTCAACCACTGTAGTAAGGCAGTTGCTTTTCCTCAGTGTTTCTACTCCCACAGTTTGTCCTCTGCTTATGGATAGTGTTTTTTCTCCTAGATCCCTGCAGATTGTTCAGGGACATTGCATTGACACTAATGGAGAAGTCCATTACATTCAATTATACCACAGTGTATTAGTCTCTGTGTACAATGTTCTCCTGGTTCTGCTCCCCTTGCTTTGCATCACTTCCTTGAGGTCTTTCCAGTCTCCATGGAATTCCTCCACTTTAATATTCCTTTATGCACAATAGTATTCCATCACTAACATATACCACAATTTGTTCAGCCATTCCCCAATTGATGGGCATCCCCTCGTTTTCCAATTTTTGGCCAGAAAGAGCACAGCTATGAATATTCTTGTACAAGTCTTTTCTCCCATTATCTCTTTCGGGTACAAACCCAGCAGTGCTATGGCTGGATCAAAGGGTAGACATTCTGTTATTGCCCTTTGGGCATAGTTCCAAATTGCCCTCCAGAATGGTTGGATCAGTTCACAACTCCACCAGCAATGAATTAATGTCTCTACTTTGCCACATCCCCTTCAGCATTCACTGCTTTCCTCTGCTGTCATGTTAGCCAATCTCCTAGGTGTGAGGTGATACCTCAGAGTTGTTTTGATTTGCATCTCTCTGATTATAAGAGATTTAGAACACTTCTTCATGTGCTTATTAATAGTTTAGATTTCTTTATCTGACAACTGCCTATCCATGTCCCTTGCCCATTTATCAATTGGAGAATGGCTTGATTTTTTGTAAAATTGATTTAGCTCTTTATAAATTTGAGTAATTAAACCTTTGTCAGAGGTTTCTATGAAGATTTTTTTCCCAATTTGTTGTTTCCCTTCTGATTTTAGTTACATTGGTTTTGTTTGTACAAAAGCTTTTTAATTTGATGTAGTCGAAATTATTTATTTTACATTTTGTGACTCTTGCTATGTCTTGCTTGGTTTTAAAGTCTTTCCCCTCCCAAAGGTCTGACATGTATACTATTCTATGTTTACCCAATTTACTTATGGTTTCCTTCTTTATGTTTAAGTCACTCACCCATTTTGAATTTATCTTGGTGTAGGGTGTGAGGTGTCGATCAATTCCTAATCTCTCCCACACTGTCTTCCAATTTTCCCAGCAGTTTTTATTGAATAGTGGATTTTTGTCCCAAAAGCTGGGATCTTTGGGTTTATCGTATACTGTCTTGCTGAGGTCTCTTGCCCCCAGTCTATTCTACTGATCCTCCTTTCTGTCTCTTAGCCGGTACCAAATTGTTTTGATGACTGCTGCTTTGTAATATAGTTTGAGGCCTGGGACTGTAAGGCCCCCATCATTTGTGTTTTTTTCTCATTATTTCCCTGGATATCCTTGATCCTTTGTTATTCCAAATGAACTTTGTTATTTTTTTTTCTAAATCAGTAAAGAAATTTTTTGGGAGTTCAATGGGTATGGCACTAACCTTAACAGAAATTTAAAAGAAAAGAAAAAAGAAATAGACTGGGAATATTACTAAACTACAACATAGCTTGATTATAGAGGAGATATAATGTTGGCAAGGAAGATTAATACATAAACTAAAAAAAAAGATAATAATGTGAAAATAGCTAAAAGTAAAGCCTCAAAAATGCTAATTGGACTCTAGTTTAGCAAGAACTACTGAAAGAGAAAAAGAAAGAGATCAATGATAGAGGAAAAATTGGTAAAAGTCATAAAAGTGATGCATATAAATTATGAAAACAGAATTAACAGCTTGGTAAAAGAAGCACAGGAATAATGTTGAAAATAACCCACATAAACAGAGTTAGTATGATGATAAATATACACAATTATCCACTGAAGAAAAGAACTTTTTAAAAAGCAGAATGGGCCAAATGGGGGGAAAACAGTATAAAATTCACTGAAGAAAATAAGTCTGTAAAAATCAGAACATAGCAAATAGGAAATAATGATTCAAGGAGACTTCAAGAAGCATTCAAAGTTAAAAGAAAGGAAAAAAAATGAGGTTAAATAACTCCTTATTAAAAATGAGCCAGAAAAAAGATCAGGAAAGATAGTTAAAAATTACTAGACTACTTGAAAGTCACAATTAAATGAAAAAAAGAGCCTAGGTATAAAATCTCAAGAAATTATCATGAAAACTATCCTAATGTTTTAGATTGTTAGGGCAAAATAGAAATCACAAGAATACATTGAACACCTGAAACATTTTCCAAAATGAAAACTCTCAGGAACAGTCAAATTCTGTAGATCCTATATCAAGGAGGTATATATTAAGTATATAGAAAAATAAAACAGTAAGAATCATATAAGATTTAGGAGTTTCTACATTAAAGGGAAGAAGTGATTGGAATATTATGTCAGAAGGCAAAAGGAACTAAAATTACAACCAAAAGAAACTACCTTGCAATACTAAATATAATCATTAAAGGGAAAAATGGATATTAATGAAATAATAGAATGTCAAGCATTTCTGATGAAAAGGAAAGAGCTGAATGAAAAATTTTATATTCAAAGAGAAAACTCAAAAGAAGCATAAAAAGGTAAATAATAAAGGGTATGTATAAGAGATTCAGTAAAGTTAAGCTGCTTACATTTCTTTTTGTCAAGATGATATATATATATATGTAAATATATATATAATTCCTAAGAATGTTATCATTTTTAGTGTAGGTAGTAGGAATCTACAGAGAGAAGAGATATATGTGTAGGTTGATTATCTTGGGTTTGTAATAATTAAAATAGTGGAAGACATAAACTAATGGCATATAAAAGAGTGGATGAGTAAATTGTGACCCCAGAAAATATACTCAAGAGAGTGTATTGTTTTTAAATCAATTATAAGGTGGTTGCCAGGGAAAAATTGCCAATTATTAAATATACACAAATCAGCTGGGTTTTATAGAGATTTTAATTAATACAAATGAGGAATTAAAGAAAGGGAGAGAGAGAGAAAAAGGAAATACTGGGAAAAGGGCTATACCAGCCTAGGCCAGCATGAGCCAGCCTAAGCTGAAAACCCTAAGAGAGGGATCAGTCAGTCTTTTATCCACTCACCACAAGATTTGTCCCAAGCTAGATTCTAGTGTTCAGAGAGACACCAGGCCAGCTCCATCTCAGCTGACTCCACCAGCTGAATGTCTCCCTCTCTCTTCTGAGGCCTCCTTTTAAAGGGAATTTTCTCCTATGTCACCTCCCCTAAGTTCTCACATCTACCAATCACAGTAGATGTTTTTCAAAGGACAGACCATTCTTAATTCACACCTAAGAAGGTTTAAATTTTTGAGTAAGTTCACACCAGGAAACCTCTGAATAAGTTCCCACCTCTTTGCTCCTTGTAAATTCACAAGTTGCCTGACCTTTATACGTACTTAGCACCCTTTTATATTAGATCTAAAAATAGGCACATTTTAAGAACTTTTACCTTACTATAAGTATGGGTTTAAGTATTTTTCATTGTTCAACAAGGAGTTTCTTCCCCTAAAGCATACTTAAGTAGGGGTGGAGTAGAGGTCTTCACATTCCTTTTCTAAGTTCCTTCATTATTTAAAGTGGGAAATGGTCTTAACCAAACCTTATGAAGTAGGGTCTGAGAATTTTTAAGGTTCACAGGTTGATCTCCAAAAAATAAAAAAAAAAGAGTTGAGAAAGAGATATGCATACAGAGGAGGAGAAAGAGGGAAGTAGAATGGGGAAATTTTCCCACTTAAAAATGTGTTAAAGGATGAGCTTTTATAGCAGAGGGGGAAGTTGAGGGGGGCATATTTAAACTTAACTCTCATTAGAATTGATTCAAGGAGGAAAGGATATACTCAATTTTCTATAAATGCTTATTACATATTGGAGAAATAGGAGGAGAAGGGAATTAATGATATAGGAGAAGGGAATAACAAAATGAAAGGTGGATTCAAGGAGTCAATAATTAGAAGCAAAATAGACTTTTGAGGAGGGACAATATAAAAAGATGAAGGGAAAAATAAATTGAAGAAAACTAGATGAAGGGAAATATAGAATTAGTAATCTTAACTGTGAATGTGAATGGGATGACCCAAATCACAACATAGAAGCAGATAAATGAATGGATTAAATAAGAGAGTCTAAAAATATATTGGGTACAACACACTTTAAATGGAAAAGATACACATATGGAGTTAAAATAAAGTATTATAAATCTAACAGGCTTCAGTTAAAGAAAAAAAATGGTATGAGTAGGAATCACAATCTCAGACAAAGCAAAAGCTAAAATAGACCTATTTAAAAGAAATAATGAGTGAAACTATATTTTAATAAAAGGTACCAGACAGAAAATTAAAAATAAGTTAAATTAAATTTCTCTGATGAAAGCATTTTCTTAAATATATGGGGAATTGAAGCAATTTATAAAAATATAAACCATTCCCAAATTGATAAGTGGTCAAAATACATAAGCATAACTATCTATAGTTATATAAAAAAAGTGATTTAAATTTTTTTGATTAGAAAAATGCAAATTAAAACAACTCTTATATACCACTGCATACCTATCAGAAGTGAAAAATGCTAAAGAAGATGCAGGAAACTAGTTAAGTAAATGAATGTTGGTGGAGTAGTGAACTAGTCCAATCATACTGGAGGAAAAAAAAATGTACAACTATGCCTAAAAGGCTATGAAATTGTACATATCCTTAGTTTCAGCTCTATTACCATTAGATTGCATCCTAAAGAGTTAAAGAACATGGAAAAGTACCTATTTGTATAAATATATTTAGTGGAACTCATTTCAGTTGTCACAAAAATTGGAAATTGAGGGAATACATATCACTTGGTGAATAACTGAATAAATTATAGCCTAAAATTATGATGGAGTACTATTGTGCTATAAGAAATGATGAAGGGAAGGTGGTTACTAAGGAAAAAAATATTGTAAGATGTATGTGAACTGATAAGTGAAGTGAGAAAAATTAGGAATTATTTGTGTACAGGAAAAGTAATATTTTGATGATGTTCAATTGTGAAAGACTTGACTATTGTGATCAGTACAATGGTTCATATCAATTCCAAATGACTCATAATGAAAAAAAAATACTATCTATTTCAAGATAGAAAACTAATGAACTCTAAGCGTAAATCAAAGTACAATTTTCTTTCTTACTTTACTTTTGCCTTACTTTGTGACATGGCTAACATGGAAATATTTTTTCATGATTTAACATATATAATTTGTATCATATTAGCATTCTCACTAGGGTGGGATTAGGAATGAGAATAAGAGATTGAATTTTAAAATCTAAATGTATAAATAAATGTTAAAAAGAAATAATAATAAATATATCTTTTAAAAGATCACTAAGTAAACATGAATTTTCATATTTAAACTCATTGTCCAGTGACCAATAACTAAAAAAAGTCATAAAAGAATAGAATTCTCCCCATTTTTACAAGCTTGTTTTGAATGAAACCAAAAGAAAAAAAATTTGCAGTTAAATGAAAGGATGGCTTACTCTTTGATGAGGCAAAGAGAAATCTTTTTGGAATTAAGTTTAACACCAATCCAAAGGCTATAAGAATCATCTTTAAATAAGACATCTGATCATCTTTTATTCCAGTGCATATGATAGCTATTTGCAAAAAAGACCACCAGGAAGATAATCGTAGCTTAGACATCAACATCTGTTGTGGAGGATGAGGAGTCAAAGAAATTCTACAAAGAACAGCTGTTAGTACAGAGTCAAACTACTAAGGATAATCACTAAGTATTTAAAAGGAAAAAATTAAAATAAATATCAATAGGAATAAAAGAAAGTAGGAATGTTGTATTATGAAATATTATAATAGTTAATATGATAACAATAATTCATTCTTATATTCTGTTTAATTTTCTCACTACTTTTTATATATACTATCTCATCTGATCATCATTATCCTCAATTTTACTCCACTTTTTCAAAGACTCCCAGGAAATAGTATTTCCTTTTAGAATTTTACTTCATTATGAAGGTAAAACATGAACATTTCAATATAGATAAGAGAAAACAATGGTTAATATATATAACCATGAATTACATCACAACTTTTTCTTAAATATGTATTACATTTAAGAAGGTATTAATGAAGTTTTGCAATTTTTATTCTATTCTGAATTTCCTTTTATGAAATTTGCTCTTTTTTACATCTCTATTACTATCATCTATTTTTGCCTTTCTGTTCTCCATCATATAATGCAAAAAAGAGGGAGAGAATTTATACATATATGTGTACTTATACAAAGATAATGCCATCTCTTCCAGGAAATAAATATGATTAAGAAAACAAAATGAATGTGTTGGCATGTCTGAAAATATAAATCTCTTTCAGTACCTCTAATTTACCACAAGAGGTGGGAGACATGGCTCATTATCATTTTTCTGAAATCAGAATTATTCTTTGTATTAATCAAAGTACTGAGATAATTAAAAGGACCTTTTCTTTATATTATTTGGGGTCACCATGTATATTTTGCTCATTGTTTAATATGTACATGAAATTTTATATTCATATTTCATGAGCATACTGTACATGCATTATTTTGATAATATTTTTTTTCACTTTAAAGGGTCTGTTTGAGCAAAATACCTCCTATATCAATGAAAAATCATTCAAGATTCCTTGGAAAACAGGAAAGATAAAAATGTTTGATCATCCTCTTTGATGACTTTTCAAGTTAGAAAGAATACAATAGGGGAAAATATAACTACTAAAATTATATATCATTGTCATGTGAACAAATATCCAATACAAAAGATAAAGAAGATATTCCCTTAATATTATGAGGTCTTCCAATTACTTTTGTTTTTGTGAGTACTTTTGTTCAAGATCTAGAATATTAAAGAACCAACTAAATATATCAATTATTAGTCTCAAGATTTTAAGCTAATAATCCACATTCAAATAATCAAGTATATGAAACTATATTATGCAATGATATTCAAATATTTTGGGTTATATATCCCATCACTAAGAACATTTTTGAGTATGTGCTCTCAATATGTGTATATTTACTTACAGAGAAATGATATTCAAAAGACTGAGAAAAAAATCAAATAATATTTTATTATATTTTAGTAGAATGTACCTGGAGATTATTGAATAGTTAAGTGAAATGATCAGACTTATGCTTTAAGAAATCACTGTTGCAGCTATTTGGGAATAGGAATGACTTGAGGCAGTGTGACCAGTCAGGAAACTCTTTCATGTCCAAAGTGATGAAGAATAAAACTAATATGGTGGCTATCTTTCTAGAGAGAAGTGACAAATGTAAATGGTAGTGTAGAGGTAGAAATAAAAACATTTTGTAACTTTTGATATATGTGAAGTGAAGAGCTGAGGTTTATGCCAAGGTTTCAAGGCTTGGTAATTTGGATGGTTGTGCTCCCAGCAGTAATAAGGAAATTTGGAAGAGGAAAAGGTCTAGCTGGAAAAGATAAGGTAATGATATTTGGGATTCAGATTATAATGTCTCACTCAGAATAAAACATATGGAAGTTGGGACTTAATAGTTATTGCTCCCATCATGGAATCTGCTCACTGAGGGTGCTGATCCCAGCCACAAGGTGATCTGGATGAGAATATAGGAGAGGAATTTTCTAAATGGTACTTACAAAATTTTGTTGGGGATGGATTGTGATGTCTAAGGTGGTAATAGTTGTCTCTGATGAGGGGTGATTGAGAGTCTACACAATGAAGGAAGAGAAAGAATGTTGAAGGATAAAGGTAGGTACAGTTTTCAGGTAGATTGGTTTCCAAATTGACCATCACACTGACTCTCTGATGCCATCTATCTTCCTACCCCACATCACACATCTTTAGGTTCAGTTTATGAAGAAAAGCCATGTCCAGATCCAATTTAGGAAAATTCTATTACAATCCATGAAGTGCAAATCGAAAGATAATTCACAAAACTTGTTCATCAGTATATCTAACTTGTATAGATACCTAATGGGCAATAAACTAGGCACAGAACTGCAATGAAGAGTGTATTTCCTATGGGAAACATTTTTTTAATGTTCCCAGTCTTCCCCTTAAAACAAAGTTTCATCTTTTTTATATCAATATGCTTTAGATGACTGTACTGCTTGCAAGTTGTAAAATACTTTATCCCTGGAAGAATTAAGGCTCAAATACATTCAAAGGACAATGTTTAGAGGCACAAATGTAGGAAACAACATATTGACATCAAAAGATTGTACAAGAAGTCAGTGTTAAAGATAGTATTAAGAGTGAGATTAAGCCTGAAGAAATAAACATTCCAAGTATTCCACTGTTATCTTGGTAACATCAAGAGATCTAGGAATACTCTAGTATATTGGATGGAATATGTTGGGAGCATCTGAACAAATGTTATACAGAAAATGAGAATGTGAGTGGGTTTCAATCATAGAATTAGAGGGAGGATTGACAACAATGAATTCACACATTCTTTGAAATTTCAAATAATAGTAATGTTGTCTATTATAGTATTTGTGTATATGTCATATCTTCCTATTAGGCTATTCTATCATAAGGCAGGTACCAGGTCTTAGCAAGACTTTGCACATATCTGAGCATTTAACATGGTATTCTGCTCATTGTAGGCATTTAATCAATTTCTATCAAACAGGGAAAGAAAGAAGGGCGGAAATAATTAGATAAGTATATAAATGCTATAATAGCTTATTATTATCCGTGTCTTTTTTTTAACATTTTGACTTAGTTTCTCTGCATCAGTTTATCTTCAAAATGAAGAAGTAGAATTGATATCCTCTAGTTATTTAGTTCTAACTCTTATTCATACATTCTTTCAAAATAATCCATGCTGAATTTTAAGCAGAAATTCTACAAATTGCATATATTTGATATGCAAATCTAAACTTTTAAAACTACATATGAATTCAGTACTTAGGTTCTCAAAATAAATTACACTGATTCTTTTCTCCCCTTACTATTATCAGAAGCTTTATCTACTTAGTCTTGATATTAACTTTTCACAGAACCCATCTGATACAAACTTTGGTGCCAAGTTCAAAGGAAATGTATGCTTCATTCTTGGTTCACAATTACACTTCTAAGAATTGTAAGAACCCCATGAAATATGATTCCCACATATACTGAAAAAATATTTTAAAACATAATTTCTGTACAGTTTCAAATACAATTAAATGAGTGTTTGATTTGCATATTCAACCTTCAGAGTGAAACCCTGGAAAAATGAGCTGTAATTATTTTGGGAAATGTTCCAGAGACACCAGAAGCACATTTGCAATAAATTATTATGACTTCCTTTTCCTTGTTGCTTCTTTATATATTGTAATTACACTATTGATTACCCCTGAAAGATTAGTCCATGACTAAGTGAACATAACCTGTTTTGACTGGTTAAATCAGCAAACAAGAACACATTATTGATTCTTAACATTTTGTACCAATTAGCAACTAGAAAATACTCTTCCCACAACATCGGCATCCACACACAAATCATTGGAAACATCTCTGCATGTTTGGGATTTATGGGTGTTGAATCCTAGTGTTGAACTTCATCTATCTTAATAACCAGAATGTTTAAGGGGGTGTATTGACCACCTTGGTTACATCACATTTCTTTTGAATGCTGATGCATATAGTCTGTAAAAATCATTATCCATAGAAAGTGAGAAAGGTTTTCAAGGTAAGACAGAAATCATACATCAAAATCAGGAAAACATAACTTTAAAGAATATTTTAAAACTTTAGAATTACACTGCTTTGTTTCCTTATTCCATTCAATTCAGTAACCTTCTATTAAATATCTAATATGTGCCAGGCATTATACTAATTTTCTCCACATAAAGGTCCATTTACATGAATGTCTAAATTTAAAAAGTAACAATAAAATTTAGAGAATACTGGAAAAACAATGAGCTAGCTGCTCTCTGGGCAAAGAACACAACATAATATACCTGGCTTTTATATTTTCAGATGGATAAAGTGATCACTCATCAATATCTTTGATTTCTTTGCCAATCTGAGGACTAAACTTTAACCCTTCTGCTGTTTGAATACTTCTTTCATTTATTCACATTTATTAAGTCTTCTCAGGATCAACAAGACAATGGAACAAGTACCTAGAACACTGAATCTTTACTAGGAAGGTCTGTGTTTAACTTGTGATTATGTGGGACCAAGGAAACCACTGGAATGTTCTTGTCCTAGGTCATCTAAACACAAAGTAGTTATGCGATTTTTTTGATGTTCTCAAGATCTTTAAAATCATTAGATCTTAATATCTATTAATGCAATCTGAATATATTTGCTTAACTTTAGAACTAGAGTTTTTGTAACATTCCCTGAGGAAAAAGTCGGGTTAGACCAAGTTGTGCTGTTTTTTGTTATTGTTTTCCTATCCCATCAAATTCATCCTTTCTGACATAAAAGAGAGCAGGTAAGCAGGGCTGTTCAATGGAGACTAAGTCTTAGAGAAAATATAGCATGCATTGGTTTGTGTCAATTCACTTAATAAGCTTACTTTTGAATTATTTATGATGTACGCTCAGAAAGCATATTATGGTTTTTTTTTTTACCTATTTTCTCTATGGTATGAAAAATTATTTTTTTTATTTCCTGTCAACTTATTCTGTAGTAATGAAAAACCATTTAATTGCTACTGAACCAGAACCAAGTATGCATCCAATAGGCATAAATAGATGAAATTAATCATTTCCCCCCTTGCTTGCAAATGAGGAGGAACAACTCTAATTTTCTGGGGAGGAAAAGAGGTAGTCACAACTGAAGCTGTCTTAGCTTCCCAACATATAATACTCATGTTTCTTCTGTCCTGATTCTATAAAATACTTTTCTAATCTCAGATAAATAAACATCAGAAAGAGAATAGATTAAATTATAATCTGAATGCTTTAAAAGGTAGAAGAAGTCAGAGGTCCAGTAATGGGCCTCCAAAGCAAAACCTATTGTTAAGAGGCTTCTCCCCACTACTGGCTCCTCAGTGAGCTTTTCTCTGTATTCTCATCACTGTTTTTTTTTCCCCACACAGAAGCTTATAGAGATAATTGTTCTTTATTTGCCACAGGAAGAGAGGTCACTTTCATTTGTTCCTGCTTTTTTTATGCACACTCAGTTCTGGCTCAAGCAAATTAAAATTCTTTTCATCACCATGCAACAACCTGAAAAAAAGTGGTCAGAGAATACCTGTAATATAGGACTTGCTACACCATCAGTTATTTCAGGAAGTAGTCTCATCAAAACTCCCTCTGGGTACTTGGTAGAGCATACTGAGTGTGCTCCACTAACTTGGACCCTATTGGTCAGATCCCTCTATTACACTGACATAAAAGATGTCAATTTCTTGGTAGTCTTTAGATAATCATGCAGCTGAGAGAATTGCATATTGTTTCAGATTTTTATTGGTAAATTTATTGGATTTATTGAAAATCCTGATAATATTTAGTTGAACATTATTTTTAGTAACTTAAAATAGTTTTAAAACAACAGAATTTTAATTATAAAAGTCATAGGTTTATTCAAATGATAGTTTCAATTAATTTGAAAAATAAGTTTAAATCAGGAGTTGTGTTTTTTAATGAAATAAATGTAAGGAAACCACTTAAGGACTTCCCAATATGGAATCATTAAAGAGCTATAAGACTTTTTCTTCTTTTCTCTTTCTACATTGTACTGACTTCATAATGGTAGGAATTCAGAGTCAAAAACTCAGAAATATATCACAAATGCAGGGAGTTATTTGTTTCATCTCATTTAGTTAGCATGATGAATCAGGAAATAGGGACTGGAAGTAATCCAATATACACTGCCAGACCCCAGGGTGTCTAATATCTTCAAGGTCTGTCAATAACCATAGGGTTTGTAATAATCCTTTTCAAAACTGCAGAAATCAGGTCAGTGTGTTAGAGGAATAATTAGTCACTTCTGTATGGGAATCAGGAATTTAAAAGGAAATTTCAAGGAGGGTTAATAAGCCTATATAAAATAAAAAGAAAAATCCAGAAATAGTTCTCAGTGAGTGCTCCCCTCTACCCATGGGTACTTTTCTTATTAGTTCTTTGGGGGGGGGATAGTACATTAAGTAGAATTATTTAAAATTTCATGTGGAGTATTAGGAAAAAGTTGTTGGCTTTAGATAACTAGATGCAATATTAGGGTGTTCTAGCAAATAACATTAAGTTGGGATTGCACTTCCCTGGAAGAATCAGCTTTTGAATTTATAATGAGGAGGAGGAAACTTCTTTTGCCCCCCGTGGCCTATTGCCTAGAGGTTTGAGAGAGAGATGGGTCTCAACTTGTGCCTCTCTGGGGAGCAAATCAACCCCTGGTGCATTTCCATCACTTGTCAGAAGCAGCTAGATATTTTTTTTGCAGGGCCAGGCAGGAAATTAGGCTATTAAATTACAGCTTTTCTCTCAGAGCCCCTGTCATTCTGCTCTCCTTTCCTACAGATGTTCTATCAAAGCAAGTCATTGTAACCATTTATCTTGCCAAACTTAAAATACCTTCTCTAGAACTAATTTTTCCCCTCAGTACTTGAGGTCTTTGTACTTTCTGTCTTGCTTCCCTGATCTTGTATGGATCTAAGATTAATTTGCACTAGCTAGGGGTTCAACAACAAAATCAATTTCAATTGGGTCAGATGGGGTCACTCTGGGCTCACTAGTGTGAGGAGAGAAATAGATTATTATCATTCTGGGAACACAGTGCTAAGGTTCAGGACACGGATAAGGGGGTGGGGTGGGGGGATTGAAAAGAAAGGAAAGAATAAGAGAAATATCCATTAACTAGATTAAACATATTTTTACAACTATCCAAACCAGAAATGCTTGCAGTGTTTTTCCAGCACACTGCTAGCAAAGACTGTATAATGAAATGATAGTTTGTATTTCTAGAAGAAAGAAAGAAAGAAAAAAGTAAATACATGTGAGGGGCCGTCTGATCAGTAGAATTTCACAGGAAAAATGTGGCAGTCACACTGGCATAGCAATACCTTTGATAGATCTTTTTATATCCTTAGCACGTAGCAGGTGTAAGTTAAAAATCATTCCCTGCTCTTCTAGGCATTTTGTGTGCCAGAGCACACAAAGCCAGTTAGACTGAGACTTAAAGAGGCATCATTGTAAAAATTAGTTTCCCCTTCCAGAATGTAAATGTTTTGCAAGAAAATATTATAGTCTAGAAGGAAAATAAAAAAATTAATGTATATGCATCATTAACATTTTAAACTGTTGCCTTCTGTCTTAGAATCAATACTGTATTAGTTTCTAGGTAGCAGAGCATCAAGGGTTAGGCAATGAGTGTTCAGTGACTTGGCCGGTATCACACAGCCAGGAAGTTTCTGAGGTCAAATCTGAGTCTAGGATTTCCCATTAATAGGACTGGATCTCAATCCACTGAGTCACATCCTTGCCGTACATTATTAATTTTTAAAGCATGTGTTTTGGACCTTCTTGCTGTCAACACCCACTATTTTCTGAGAGATCTGGGATTTTATTGGTATAATGAACCCCCCCTAGTCATAGATGTAATGATGATAGAGACCTCTGAGATCTCTTGGACCAACTCTACCACTTGCCAGTTGAAGAAACCAAGACTGAAGTAGCTTGTGAACTCATTTGCTTAATGTCATAGTGGTGCCACAGAGTGGTAATGGCGGGATTTGTGTTTTCTGATTCCAAATTCTGTATTTCCATTTTCCAGGGTTGGAAATTCCTTTCACTAATGTAGATGAACAACTTACTATTATTTACTATGTTAGTGAACTTTGAGGGAGCATGCACTAAGAAGTAAAATGTCTTTTCTATGGTCATGAAATCTCAAACCCAGTTTCCTGATAGCAATTTTGATCTTTTCTATGCCATGGCAGACTATCTTAAGAGAAAACAAAACAATAAAAAATGCAGCTACTTATAGAAACAAAAAGGCTGAAATTCATTAATACTTTTCTTTTTCTCCTCTAAAATGATCCACATTTGTAATGTTTCCTAAAAGTTTAATTAGCATGAATTTTTGTCATGTATTAACATAAACATACCTGTAGGTGAAATATGTCCTTGACATCTGATAGCCTTTGTTGTTAGAAAAATTAATATGAATAATTTTATCAATAACAGCTCCTTCAGTAGGCATTTACAGAACATATAGGTAAGGGAGAAGACTGGAAAGGATGACTTTCTGAACAATGCTAGGCCATGCCCTCATTTGAGCTGAACGCATTGGAGAGGTTCACATAGTTTAGAATTAAATGCTTATAATGACATAAACAGGGTACAGTTTAAGTTGAAATCAGTATATCATTCTGGATGAAGCCATTCACATTTTAAAGACATTTCCAATTATGTAAAAATGTAAGAAAAGAAGGCCTTTAAAGTCTTCAAATTAGGAGGGTAACTATCAGGAAAAGGTCAGATTTCAATATGGAAAAATTGACTTGTAATTTTCCCTGATAAAAGGAAAAACCCGTTTGACTGATAAGACTTAGTATTAGTCAGAAACCCAAAGCAAACCAAGTAAAAACACCAATTTAAATTTGGAGCTAAATATACAAAATTCTCAATCTCATACTATTTATCTTGTATCTATAATCTTGTAAACTCAAACTATTGTTAACATAAATTAACTGGTAAAAAGCCAGAGGATAGTTTACAATAAGTTGTAAAATTATAACTAGATATTGGGATATATATAACTATATATATGTGTATATACATATATAACTATATAATTTAAATGGAGTAAATTAACTAATTAATAATTAACAATAAACAATAAACTAACAATTAACTAAAAAACAAGTGAAGAGCAATAGTTATTTTTATAATTTAAATATTATACAATATCACTCTGATGACTAGAAGTATTAGATCTTCTGAAGTAGTTCTGACTTAAAGAATAGAAGGACATTTTAAATTAGTCTAAGCAAAAGTTCCTTTTAGACCAGAAAATGTGATCATAGTAATTATAAAATAACACGTAATATTTAACATTTATACATTATCAAAGAGAAAGCAAACCTATATAAAAGAAAGATGATCATGAAAAGTCAGCATGGCTACCATTAGAACAGTCAATAAAGATTGTCCTAATTTCTTATTTATCTTCCTTTTATTCTTCCTCTTTTGGGATGAAGTCATTAGACTGGAAGATGATGAGAATGTTGTATATACATACATATATATCTATATATCTATAATTTGTTTAAATGTTTACTACTCATTTGACCATTGTTAACAAATAACTAAATAATAGATTAGCTATGCAAATTTAGCTATATTTGAATGATGGAAACCCAAAATATAATTAATGGCTAAGGTCAGCTTGGAAAGATGCCCCAGGGCTTAGTCAGTGGGATTATATTATTTAACTTTTACTTTTTAAAAATTTGGATAAATACATGAATAGCATCCTTCTGAATTTTGTAAATAACATTAAATTGTTATCTAAAGAGTCCAGAAGGATTTTTAAAATTTTTGATGATAGAATCTAGTAACATTTTATCACACTAGAGTGTTAAATTTAAATTTAAAAATAAGATATAATATAGATAGATATAATTTCTTACACTTGAACTCAGCAAGTACCTCCATCAGTATAGGAATGGGAAGAACAGATAGACAGGAGTTTAAATATTCTCTATTATACTGCAGACTCAAAATGAATCAATAGTGGGATATAAATGAATGAATGTGAATGAATGAATGAAAAAGGTTTCCATGTACTATATATGTAGAAAACCTGAAACAGTCTCTGTTCTTAGGGAGCTCACTCTAATTATGGGAGTGTGATATGGCAATCAAGGAAGTTGATGTGATGCTAGGTTTCATTAAACGAATTGCAGTTTGTAGAGGTAGAGAGGTGATAGCAGGCTTGTACTCAGCATTCATCATACCAATCTAAAATATTTCATAGTTCTAGGCCATACATTTCTTTAACTAGAGATTGTCTAGATGAACAAGACAAAAATAATTGGGTTCATCTCTTTTTGAGATGTTATTTCCTATAAGAATCTATTTAATGAACTGGGGATGTTTAGTTCAAAAAAGAGAATCATTGAGTAAGGCAAGATAGTGTCTTCAAATAAGCGAAGTAATGTCATAAGGGAGAATGATTAGACATCATTTTCTTGGATCCAAACAGCCAAGGCTGGAAGTTATATAGAATATCAGATTAAAAGTCAATATAGAGCCTTCCGGGTAAACATGGCTGCAATCTAGACACGAATCGCTTCCTCTCCCCAGCACTGAGCGAAATAGACTACCTCAAAAGAGCATAAAAATCACCTTTGGAAGAATGGAAGGACTCTCTAGTACCCCACAAAAACAAAGGTATGTGGGGTTTGAACATTTCCACACTATAAGGAGGAAAAGCTTGCACAAAAACATGAACTGAGCCACCCTTCCCCCCAAATCCCCCACCAAACCAGAGTAGGGTATCAGAGTGCTCACTGGGACAGCGAGTAAGTGAGGAACGTCTCTGTCTGGGGGGGGCGGGGGCACACCAGGGTCCTTGGGATCTAAAGACTGCTAGGAAATGACCTCTCAGGGCTTTTTCTTGGGAGAACCCTGGGAACTTGAGAGAGCACAGACTGCGGGTCCCCTGCAAACTGGGAACAGTGAGGAGTCTCGAGAGTCTGTAAAAACTGCCTAAGGCCAAAGCTTTGCCCCTCACTGTAGTGAAGGGGGGGGCAAGCCAGGCTCCCTGGAATCTAACAGGGGATACTAGAGTTCCACCCCTCAGCAGCACAGGTGAGAAGAGACCACAGAGCACGGGGGCGGGCACACTGAGCACAGGGGCCGGCACTCTAAGAAACCTCAGAGGCTGGGAAGAACTAGTCTGAGGCAACCTAAATTCACATAAAACCCGCCCATATCACCCATACCCCAGACCAAAAAGGAAAGGGGAATAAAACCACCAAAGGAATGGCTCACGCGGCCCAAAATCAAGCCTCCAAGAAGAAAGGGAAAAAAGTGACTATTGAAAACTTTTATGGTGGGAGTACCCAAGGAAAAGAAGAGAAAAAGGATGAAATCCAAACAAAATCAAAACAGGCCTCCCAAAATGGAAATTATTCACAAGCTCTGGAAGAACTCAAATTGGAGCTCATCCAAAAGATGGAAACATTCTGGAAAGAAAAATGGGAGAAAGAGACCAGCAGTCTGATAGACAAGACTTCACAATTGAGAAAGAGCTGGAAGTCTCTAACAAAAAGGTAGAAAAGATGAAAAACAAATCCAGTCCCTAAAGACCAGAAATAAGCAACTGGAAGACAGCAAGCTTGCAAAACAGCAAGAATTAATAAAGCAAAGCCAAAAATTAATGAATTAGAAGAAAACATAAAATATCTCACTGATAAGGTCACAGACCAGGAAAACAGAGGAAGAAGAGACAACTTGAGTATTATTGGTCTGCCTGAAAAACCAGAGATTAACAAAAACATTGATGCTATACTACAGGAGATTATAGAAGAAAATTGCCCACATGTTCTGGAGCAAGGGGGCAAAATAGAAATAGAAAGGGTTCATAGAACACCCTCTATAGTAAATCCCCAAAAGATAACCCCCAGGAAGGTAATAGCCAAATTCAAGAGCTTCCAAGAAAAGGAGAAAATCCTACAAGAAGACAAGAAGAAGTGCTTCAGATATAGAGGGGCTCCTATATGGATCACACATGATTTAGCGGCTAACACGCTAAGAGATCACAAAGTATGGAACACAATATTTAGAAAGGCAAGAGAGCTGGGTCTCCAACCAAGAACCAACTACCCAGCAAAACTGACTATATACTCCCAGGGTAAAGTATGGGCATTCAACAAAATAGAAGATTTCCAAGCATTTGCTAAGAAAAGACCAGAACTTAGAGGAAAAATTGATATGCAATCACAGAAAGCAAGGGAAACATGAAAAGGTAAATATGAAAGAAAGGGAAAAGGTGATGAATCTTATCCTTTTCTTTATGTCAAACTCTCTTTTATAAGGACTACATTTACATGAAATTATATATATATATATATATTAATATGTGAGGAAAATGTATTCTGTAACTCTCAAAAACTGTATGCATCATAAGAGTAGTTAGAAGAATCGTGTATAGGGAAAGATTGGGGCACCAAGAAGATTTGGTGAAGGGGGGGCAAAGAAAGAAAAAGGGAGGGAGGAATTGTTGATGATACTAAGATTTAGTTCAAGAAATAGGGGGGGGGAACTAAATAGAATGATCTTTCCCATACAAAGATACACATGGGAAGCAGAAGGGAAAAACTCTCATATGAGAAGGAGAGGAGGAGAGCATAAAGTGGTATTACTTAAACCTTGCTCTCAGTGAAATCAACTCTGAGAGGGAAGAACATCTAGATCAATTGGGATCCTGAATTCTATCTCATACAACAGGGTAAGAAAGAAAGGAGGGGGAAGGGAGTAGGGAGTATAAAAAGGGAGGGAAGGAGAGGGGGGAAGGGAAGGGAGAATAAAAATGGAGGGGCTAGAAAGGGAAGCATATCAAGGGAGGGGTCTAGTGGAAATGACCTAAAATAAATCACTGGTTTAAAAGGTTATAGCTAAAGAAGAAAGGTCAGAATTAGGGGAAGATATAAAAATGCCAGGGAATCCACAAGTGACAATCATAACTTTGAACATGAATGGGATGAACTCACCCATAAAACAGACAATTAGCAGATTTGATTAGAATGCAAAATCCTACCATATGTTGTTTTCAAGAAACACATAGGAGGTGGGTTGATACTCACAAGGTCAGAATTAAAGGATGGAGGAAGACCTTTTGGGCCTCAAATCATTGAAAGAAGGCAGGAGTTGCAATCATGATATCTGACAAAGCCAAAGCACAAATAGATCTGATCAAAAGGGATAGGGAAGGTAAATATATTCTGTTAAAAGGCAGTATAGACAATGAGGAAATGTCACTAATCAACGTGTATGAACCAAATGGAATAGCATCCAAATTTATAATGGAGAAACTAGGAGAATTGAAGGAGGAAATAGACAGTAAAACCATATTAGTGGGAGACTTGAACCAACCACAATAAACTGTAGATAAACCAAACCAAAAAATAATTAAGAAAGAGGTAAGAGAGGTGAATAAAATCTTAGAAAAATTATAATTAATAGACATGTGGAGAAAAATAAATAGGGACAAAAAGGAATACACCTTCTTCCCAGCACCATATGGCACATTCACAAAAATAGATCATACACTAGGTCACAGAAATATGGCAATCAAAAAGTAGAAATAATAAATGGAACTTTTTCAAATAATAAGGCAATAAAATATTGAACAGTAAGGGTACATGGAGAGCCAAATCAAAATTAATTGGAAATTAAATAATATGATACTCCAAAATTGGTTGTTAGAGAAGAAATAATAGAAACAATTAATAATTTCATTGAGGAAAATGGCAATGGTGAGACATCCTTTCAAACCTTATGGGATTTCATTTGGGAGTTCATTTGGAAGAACAAAGGATCAAGGATATCCAGGGAAATAATGAAAAAAATACAAAGGAAGGGGGCCTTGCAGTCCCAGATCTCAGATCTTATAATGCAGAAGTCATCAAAACAATTTGGTACTGGCTAAGAGACAGAAAGGATGATCAGTGGAATAGACTCGGGGTAAGTGACCTCAGCAGGACAGTATATGACAAACCCAGCATTTGGGACAAAAATCCACTATTTCATAAAAACTGCTGGAAAAATTGGAGGACAGTGTGGGAAAGATTAGGTTTAGATCAACACCTCACACCCTACACCAAGATAAATTCAAAATGGGTGAATGACTTAAACATAAAGAAGGAAACCATAAGTAAATTGGGTAAACACAGAATAGTATACATGTCAGACCTTTGGGAGGGGAAAGACTTTAAAACCAAGCAAGACATAGAAAGAGTCACAAAATGTAAAATAATTAATTTCGACTATATCAAATTAAAAAGCTTTTGCACAAACAAAACCAATGTAACTAAAATCAGAAGGGAAACAACAAATTGGGAAAAAATCTTCATAGAAACCTCTGACAAAGGTTTAATTACTCAAATTTACAAAGAGCTAAATAAATTGTACAAAAAATCAAGCCATTCTCCAATTGATAAATGGGCAAGGGACATGAACAGGCAGTTCTCAGCCAAAGAAATCTAAACTATTAATAAGACATTAAAAAGTGTTCTACATCTCTTATAATTGAGAGATGCAAATCAAAACAACTCTGAGGTATCACCTGACACCTAGGAGATTGGCTAACATGATGGCTATGGAAAATAATGAATGCTGGAGGGGATGTGGCAAAGTAGGGAAATTAATTCATAGCTGGTGGAGTTGTGAATTGATCCAACCATTCTGTAGGGCAATTTGGAACTATGTCCAAAGGACAATAAAAGACTGTCTGCCCTTGATCCAGCTATAGCACTGCTGGGTTTGTACCACAAAGAGACAATAAGGAAAAAGGCTTGTACAAGAATATTCATAGCTGCACTCTTTGTGGTGGCCAAAAATTGGAAAATGAGGGGATGCCCTTCAATTGGGGAATGGCTGAACAAATTGTGGTATATGTTGGTGATGGAATACTATTGTGCTAAATGGAATAATAAAGTGGAGGAATTCCATGGAGACTGGAACAACCTCCAGGAAGTGATGCAGAGTGAAAGGAGCAGAACCAGGAAAACATTGTACACAGAGACTGATACACTGTGGTACAATTGAAGGTAATGGACTTCTCCATTAGGGTCAATGCAATGTCCCTGAACAATTTGCATTGATCTAAAAAAACACTATCCACAAGCAGAGGATAAACTGTGGGAATAAAAACACTGATGAAAAGCAACTGCTTGACTACTGGGGTTGAGGGGATATGACTGAGGTGAGACTCTAAATGAACACTCTAGTGCAAATACCAACAACATGGAAATGGGTTCGAATCAAGAACACATATGATACCCAGTGGAATCATGTGTCGGCTATGGGAGAGTTGGTGGGGGCGGGGGAGGAAAAGAAAATGATCTTTGTGTCCAGTGAATAATGTTTGGAAATGACCAAATAAAATAATGTTAAAAATATTATTAAAAAAAAGACTGGCAAAGAAAAAGTCAATATATTTATAATTATACTTCTACCTAAGTCTGGTATAGTATTGCTGAGATATAGTCCTGTGTCAATTAGCAGTTTCTATATAGAAGAATATGTAATTTCTGATTGGTTGAGTAATCTTATGAGCTCATGAGGCTATAAGACTGTACTGTGGAGAGATCCCCACTTTCTCTCTCTCTCTCTCTCTCTCTCTCTGTCTTTCTTCCTCTCCCTTTATACGTCTCTCCCACCCCCTCCTCTTTCTTTCTTTGTCTCTGGCCCTGTCTTTTTCTCTGTCTCTGTGTGTATTTCTCTTTCTCTGTCTCTCTAAAAGTTTGTTTCTGTCTTTCTCTGTCTTTTTTTTTCTCTCTCTCCCCCCTCCCCTTGTGTCCTCCAAAATATGAATTAAATTATCTTCATTGTTTAAAAACATATACCCCCATATCTCTCAGCTAATCAGAACTCACATGTGCTCCAATTGTAACTAATACCAAGTATCACAGGACTGGCCCCAGAAAAATCCCCACGCTTCTGTCAAGCAGGATTATATAGTAGAACTCTCCTTAAAAAAGAGCTATTCTAAAGTGGAATAACCTCAGCCAATGAAAAGGGATATCCTAGAAGTCTTCAAACAAAGTCTAAATGACAAGTTGTAAGTATCTCAATGAGAGTTATCTACACTTTGGACTTAATGATTTCTAAGTTCTATTTCAATGCCAAAATGTTGAAATGAGTTATTATTTTGAATTCTTCCTCAATTTTCTGAGTTAATTTGTAACTCAAGTGACTGTGAAGTGATTGTAGTTCAAGAATTCTATAAGACTCTGAATCAAAGTAGAAAAAAATCCTATCTTCCTCTGGATTTATTAAGGGTTGGAATAAATTATTTATAAAATTGTTGATATTTAAGTTTTAATGAGAAAGATTCTGATAAAAGAACCCTGAAAGACCAGTAGAGGTGTTAATATCATCTAAGCATCTCCTATCAAGAAAAGAAGGGATAGTTATTTGCTTTCTAATCAAAGGGTAAAAAGGAGTTTTATGAATTTTTTCATGAAGGTACAAAATTTATGTTTATAGGTATTGTTTTGCTCCATTTGCCTCAGTTATGGAGAAATTTATTTATCAGGTACTGAAAAGCAAACATATACTAAGTATAATAAATAGCACAGAAAAAAGGATTTGCCTCTTTTATCTAGATTTAAAAAAGCTTACAGAAGCAGTATTAAAAGAAACTATATGACAAAGTTGGTTATGGATTTATGAATTAAGTTTTTGTCCATCATCCATAGCAAACTCAGATGATAACTTTGTCATTAAACTTTCTCTAATTTCTAGTATCTACAACTCTCTAAATTAATTGGTAATCAACTGCCTCCCTAATTTGGACCTAATTCACTAATGCAACACACATACAGAGCCATTATATATACACATACATGTGTGTGTATATATATATACATATATAGAGAGAAATGTGCATATAAATACATTTAAATCTACAGATATAAATTTGAGATTGCTCTAAATTTTTGTATTAATATGTATATATCATAACTATCTGCTTTGTTTTTGGTGTATCATCCTTTGCATACATTGTTAACTCTGTCATGGCTAGAACCATTCAGCAGTACATTGAATTCCTTTCAGGGAATAGCAAAATATTCTGTACACAAACATTTAATAAGTATTTTATTGTTATTTTGAAAAGTTAATTCCATAAACATCCACTTTTTTCATTCTTATTTCATCTGATCAGCACTTCTCATTTCACTATAATTTTAGTAATTTGATCCTTACTCTGCTAGAGCCTTATAGATTTCTTCTGTATTATAGTAGAGAATTTCATTAGCTATGGTTCTCATCCTCAAAGGGGGGAAAAACTCAAAACAAAGGTGTTTAAACCTCTCATAATAAGCCTCTACAATATCATTTAGAAGACTGAGTACTATTTCTTTGAGTGAGGCATATAGGGCTTGAAACCAGGGTGTACACCAGGGTGTAAATTTGATATGAATGTGCATTTTCTTCTCAAGAAAAACTGCAAATTTTAATAGAATATAAGTTCCTTGAGGAAAGGAAGTGCTTAATTTTTGTTTATTTGTTTGTTTGTTTGTTTTTGTATCAACAGTACTCAGCACATAGCAAGTGTTTACTAAATGCTCATTAATTTGCTTTTCCTTTTTCTTTGCTTGAGATTTTTGTGGTATCACATTGCATAGACACAAGCAAAATTTCAAGCATCTCAGTTCTATGCCCTTTCTCAGGGAATAGTCCCTTCCCCTATTTTTGAAGGCCTTATGGCTTCCTACTTTGAATGTTAGATTGTCCCCTTTCAGAGCTATTATACTTGTGGTCACACTTTCATCTTTAACATTATGATCCTTTTCCTCGACTGTCCTTCAGCCACATAAATCTAACTACACCCTATGAACACATAGCAGCAACACCTCGTATTCCTAGAATACCAAATTGTGATTGCCAACCTGTGCTCTCCTACCGTTATCATTCACTATTATTTTGTAAGAAACATCATAGTTTGGTAAGACCTTCCACAACTAGTGGTATATGGGAATATGTATGCCTCCAGAACCCCAAGTAAACATTTTGGCACAGTGAACATTTTGAAATGAATCATGATGGAAGATCTACAACCACATTTTGGGAAAATACACAAAGTGGACACAATAAATGTGTATCTATATGTCAAAAATGATTTTGATTTTTAGTTTTGTAAAATGGTTTGATTTAAAGGAAGGCAATTGCATATATTTTATAAAATCGTATGTGTGTGTTTGTAAAGAAGATACTTCCAGAACTGAGTCATTCTGGAGAAAATGTTAAATTATATAGCTAAGGATGATTTCAGTCAAAGATTGTGGTTAATTATCTAGATTATATGATTAAGGGGGCTTGAATATTGGGGAAAGCATATTATTAACCAATCTCTTCCATGATTTTTCCCTACATAGTCTTTAAGGTTGATCAGAAGATTATCATATTTAACATAATAAGATTATAATAATCAGTAAAAGCACACCACTGAGAGATAATTGATTTAGGATTCAATCTGGAATGTGCTTAATATGTTGCCTGATATTATTTATGATCCCTGTCTTTAATTTAAAAAACATAAAACTATGGCTACACACCTCAAAAAATAGAAATCCAAATATTTCAATTTAAAAATTGTTTGGTAACCAAACTAGAGGGAGAAGAGATGCACTAGAAAACCATAGAGGAGATTATTAGAAACAGTGAAGATATTAAAGATACTTAAAAACAGTGGAAATTTTTATAGATTCTTATAGACATTGGAGATGCTTATACACACAAAGGTAACTAACACAATCAGCTATTTGATATTTATGTAGCACTTGGCTTATCAAACAAAATATAAAGAGAAAAAGGAGCACTGATAAAGAAGATGATTAATTTTGGGAATAAATGAAGGTGTCTGGTAAATTTGGAGAAAAATGCATACACTACTTCCAATATTTGCATGAATTCCCTACTCAAATCATTTTTTACTTTTATTTTTATTATCATGCAAAACACACTTTCATATTGGCCATTATTGTAAGAGCTCACTCATATATAATCAAAAACCCAAAATAAACTATAAATACACTGATGTGAAAGATGACTCCAATAGTACCTCATCTGGAGGTAGATAGCATTCTCCATTATGAGTTTTTCAAAATTGTCCAGGTCATTGCATTGCTGAGAGTAGCTAAGTTTTCACAGATAATCATCATACAATATTGCTGCTATTATGTGCAATGTTTTCCTAGTATTCCTGATTTTGATCTTATTCAATTTCTGAATCTTTCCAACTTATTCTGAAATCATCTAGGTTACTATTTATTATAGCACAATAAGTTTTCCATCATCCACATGTACCACCATTTGTTCAGCCATTCCCCAATTGATGGAAATCCCCTCAATTTCCAGTTCTTTGCCATTACAAAAAAAGAGTTGCTATAAATATTTTGGGGCAAGTAGGTTCTTTACTCTTTTTTTTTTGTTCTCTTTGAGATATAGACCCAATATTGGTATTGATGCATCATAGGATATACATAGTTTATAGCTCTTTGGTCATAGTTATAAATTGGCTTCCAAAATGGCTGGATCAGTTCACAACTCCATCAACAATGCATTGCTCTCCCAATTTTGCCACAGCACTGCCATTATTTATCACTTTCCTTAACGGCCATATTGATAAATCTGATAAATGTGAGGCAGTTACTCAGCATTTGCATTTAATTTACATTTCTCTTATTAAGAGTGATTTAGAACATGTTTTCATATGATTATTGATTTCCCTATATGAAAATTGCTTATTCATATCCTTTAATCATTTGTCAATTGGGGAAAGAAAGAATTACACCCTTATAAATTTGACATAGTTCTTTGTAAATTTGGGAAATTAAATCTTTATCAAAAAATTTAGTCATAAATGTTTCCCCAGTTTTCCCTTTCTCTTCTAATCTTGGTTGCATTTTTGGTACATATGTGTGTGTGTGTGTGTGTCCATATAAATATATATCTTGGTATAGGGTGTGAGGTATTGGTTACCTGGCTACTACCATACTATTTTCAAATTTTCCTAGTGGTTTTTGATAAATATTGAGTTTTTATTCCAAAAGCTGGGATCTTCAGGTTTATCAAACACTAGGTAGTTAAGGTAATTTACCTTCATATATTGTGTGTAATCTACTCCATTGATCTACCATTCTATTTCTTAGGTAGTACCAGAGTGTTTGATGATTGTTGCTTTATAGTACAGTTTGAGAGCTGATACTACTAGGTCACCTTCCTTCATATTTTTTCTGTTAGTTCCTTTGATAAACTTGACTTTTTGTTCTTCCAGATGAATTGTGTTTTTGTTTTTTTCTACTTATACCAAATTTAATTGTAATGTCCCTTAATAAATAAATTAATTTAGGTAAAATTGACATTTTTATTATATAAGCATTGTCTAATCATAAACAACTGGTAGTTATCTAATTGCTTAGGTCTGACTTTATTTGTGTGAAAAGTGCTTTGTAATTGTGTTCATATAATTGCAATATTTGCCTTGGCAAGTAGATGTCCAGGTATTTTATATTGATTAGAGTGATTTTGAATAGAATTTCTAAATCATCCTGCTGTATTTGTTGGCAATATATAGAAATGCTAATGATTTAGGTGGATTTATTTCATATCCTAAAACTTTACTAAAATTGTTAATTATTTCAACTAGTTTTTTTTGAAACTCTAAGGTTATCATCACATCATCTACAAAGAGTAATACTTTGTAGAGACCAGTTCGACAAATTTTTGTGGGTCGGAAATGGGATGAGAAGAATGATATTGGCATAAGGCGGGTCACAGAGAGACTTACAGACAGACTCAAAGGCCTCTTGTTGATCAGTTTATTGATTTTAGGTAGATATTTATAGGGAAAATGACATAGGCCAAGGGGTTAGGAAGGCTTTTTACAGGGACATTGATGAGTAATGATTTTTAGCCTTAGTACAATGATTTAGTTTATCTCCCTGAAGCTTAGACAGAATTTTCTATGGAATAATAAATTACAGGTAAATAAGTAACCATTTAGCCAAGCTTCTCACAGAATTCCTGCATCAGTAATTTCTTGGAAAAACATACAGTTTTTACAAAGTACATCAGGGAGAGATTAGAAAGGTGTAGTTTTGGGGGCCTCATATGAGGAGTGATTCTGGCCAGAACATGGCTTTGATTTTATTGGGGTCCACTCTCATTATTGGGGGCTACAATAATTTAGTTTCCTCACTGTCTACTTAATTTGTTCAATTTATTTTTTGCTTATTTGTTAAATCTAACATTATTAATAAATTATTAAAAATAGTGATGATAATAGTCATTCCCGCATTATTCCTGGTCTTCTTGGGAAGACTTCTAACATTCCAATTGCATTGGATACATGCTGAAGGTTTTTGGTAGATATTACATATAATTTTAAGGATTCATAATCCTATACTTTCCAGTGTTTTTAATAGGAGTGGATATTATATTTTGTCAGAGATTTTTTTCCTGCATCTATTGAGATCATCATATCATTTCTGTTAGTTTGGTTATTGATGTGGTCAATTATGCTGATAGTATTGCTTATATTAAACCAGTTCTGTATTTCTCGTATAAATCCCACTTGGTCATAGTGAATGATCCATGTGATATATTGCTGTAGTCTCCTTGCTAGTATCTTATTTTAAAATTTTGCATCTATATTTATTAATGAAATTGTCCTATAATTTTCTTTCTCTATTTTTACTCTTGCTGACTTGGGCATCAGCAACATACTTGTTCCATTAAAAGAACTTGGTAGCATTCCTTTTCTTCTCATTTTCTCAAATAGTTTATGTAATATTGGAATTAATTGTTCTTTAAATGTTCGATAGAATTCTCTTGTGAATCCCTTTAGCCCTGAGGAATTTTCTCAGGAAGTTCATTGATGACTTGTTCATTTTCTTTTTCTTAGATGGGTTTATTTAAGTATTCTATTTCCTCTTTTGTTAATCTAGGCAATTTATATTTTTCTAAATATTCATCCATTTTACTTAGATTTTCATATATATCATTAGGCAAAGTAGTTCCTATAATTGTTTTAATTTCCTTTTCATTTGTGATAAGTTCAACCTTTTAATTTTTAATATAGACTATTTGATTTTCTTATTTCCTTTTTCAATTAAATTAACCACTACTGTCTATTTTTCTCATAAAATAAGCTCCTAATCTGATTCATTAGTACAATGTTTCTCTCATTTTCAATTTGATTATTTTTTTTTATTTTTATGATTTCCAGTTTAGCATTTGAATGAGGATTTTTAATTTGTTCTTTTTATAGTTTTCTTTTTAGTTGCCTGACCAATTCATTGATCTGCATTTTCTCTATTTCACTGATTTGGGGATTTAGAGATATAAATTTTCATCTGGGTACTGCTTTGGCTGTATATCATATATTTTGATGTCTACTCATTATCGTTATCATTAATAAAATTATTGATTATTTCTATAACTTGCTGTTTGACCCTTCTATTAGATAATTTAGTTTCCATTTATTTTTGCCTTTGTCTATGTGTTGAATAAACTGCTAATAAAGAAATATATTCCTTTCTATTTATATTCAATTCTTTGCAGAGATCAATTAGTCTTAACTTTTCTAAAGTTTCATTCACTTCCTTTATGTCTTTTTTTTAAATTTTTGGTTTGATTTATCTAGCTCTGAAACAGGGAATTTAAAGTCCCCAACTAGTACAGTGTTAGTGTCTATTTCCTCCTCAAGTTCATTTAATTTCTCTTTGAAAAATTTAGAAGATATACAATTTGGTACATATTTTAGTACTGAAATTACTTCATTGTTTATACTAGCTTTAGTAATTTCCTTCCTAATCTCTATTAATAAGATCTATTTTTTCTTTTAGCTTTTTCTGAGATCATACCTGCTTTTTTTCAGCTGCAGTACAATATATTCTGCTCTAGTTCCTTACCTTTACTCCATGTGTGTGTCACCTTTCTTCAAGTATGTTTCTTGTAAATATATAGTAGGATTCTGTGTTTTAATCCACTTCACTATCTGTTTCCATTTTATATGTTAGCTCATCCCATTCACATTCAATTTTGATGACCAGTTGTGTATTCCCCTCCATCTTATTTTCCCATTTTAATCCTGATTTTTTTCTTCCACTTGGCCCCTCCTCTCACCAGTGTTTTCATTTTTATCATCCTTCCTAATTCCCCCTTTCCTATTCCACTCCCCTCTGCCCTTATCTTATTCCCCTCCTACTTATCTATAGGATAATATAGGATTCTGTGCCCTGATTAAATATAGTTATTATTCCCACTCTGAGCAGTCATAATTAGAGAGATTTAAATATTACCCATCCCACCTTCATCCTTCTAAAGGCTATAATAATAAATTTTTTAAGAAGTATAATATCTTTTTTCCATGCAGGAATAAATACAGTTTTCCCTTATTGAGTTAATTAAATTTTATCTCTATTTTTATATCTTTTTAGCCTTCTTTTGGGTCTTGTGTTTGCACAACAAATTTTCTGTTAAGGCCTGGTGGTTTCATCAGGAATATTTGGAAATCTATTTTACTGAGTGACCATTTTTTTTCTCCTGAAAGAATATACTCAATTTTTCAGGATAGGTGACTCTGGTTTATAAACCTAGATTTCTCATCTTCTAGTATATCATTTTTTTACATCTTCTGATCCTTTAATGTGGAGGTTGCTAGGTACAGTGTAATTCTGCCTCTAACTCCATAGTATTTAAATTATTTCTTTCTGACTGACTACAACATTTTCTCAATGGCTTATGGACTCTTTAATTTAACTATATATTCCTGAGAAAAGTCTTTGGGGAAATTCTATCTGTGAATTCTTTCAATTTCAATTTTCCTCTTCTGCTTAAGAATATCAGAGCCTTTTTCTTCAATAATTTCTTTTATTATGATGGCCAGGCTTTTTTTAAATAATGGCTTTCATGTAGTCTAATCATCCTAAAATTATTTCCCTTGGATCTATTTTCCAACTCACTTGCTTCTTCAATGAGATATTTTAAACTTTCTTTTGATTATTTTTAGTCTTTTGATTTTGTTTTATAATTTCTTGATGTTAAATGAAGTCGTTACCTTCTAGTTTCCCTATTTTAATTTCTAAGTTTTATTTTCTTCAATGAGTCTTTAAGCATTCTTTTTTCAGTTGACCCAATTCTTCTTCAATTGCCTTTATTTCTCTTCTCCACTTTTTCTCTGCCTCTCAATTAATTTTTGAAATGCTTTTTAAGCTCTTCCAGAATTAGAGACCAATTCATATTTTCTTTGAAGCTTTGCATATGTTTCCTCTGCTTTCACTGTCTCATTTATTGTCTATACCGTTTTCTTTGTCTCCATAATTTTTTTTGATGACTGAGTGTTTTTGTTTTTTATGTTTGATCATTTTCCCAGCTTTTTTTCTTAACCTTCACTTTCATTTTAAAGGTAGGCTCTGTTCTCGGGGAGGATAGAACATTCTTTTAAACTTCAAATCTTCCTGGATGCTACCCTTAGTTTTATTTCTTGTTTTTTGAAAATTTCAGTTCTTCCAAGTGGTAGGATGGTCATGTGAGCTGGGAACTCTGAAAATCACCTCACATTACTCATTCAATCATCCCCTACTATTGCTAATAACTCAGAGTTTACTCTTAAGCATGGGTATGTGCTTTTGGTTTTATTCTAAGGCTAATGAGGTCAGGCACACTGTGGACTGCCTTTCTAACTTGACTTTTCATAAGTTTTATCTAGGTCTGGGTTCCCACAGGCTAGCAGCCTGGGTACTATCTTTATTGGGAATCTGCCAAGAGTGCCACACAGACTGCCTCACACTGGAATTCAGGTCCTCATTACAAGCCTAAGATGGGGCTGCTGTCCCTGCTCTGGACTTATACAGATCAGGAATGTAGCATAGTTTGCCTTAGGCTGGGATTCAGGACAGTACTGCATGTTTCCATGTAACTTTACAGAGTGCGCATTGGGTTTCAGTGCTGTTGGCTTATGTAGTGTATCAGGGTCCGGATGTTGGTTTGACCCCAGTTTCAGAACTTGGAACAGTAGATGTTAAGTGGGAGACCTTGCTTTGAGCTTATTCCTTACTCCTAGTTGTAGCCTTCCTGTTGGCTGTGCTCCTTTCTTGCAATAGTGAACCAAATGATCTCTGTCCACCTTTTTAGTTCTTTGCATGAAAGTTGTTTCATTTAATGTTTTAAAATATTAGATATTAGCACCATATATATTCCATATAGGAAATTTGTTGGACTCCTTTTTGTCTATTCTTCCAAATAATTTACATATACTGATTAATTGTTCTTTAATTTTTTGGTAGAATTCACTTCTGAATCCATCTGGCTCTGAAGATTTTGTTTTGGGAAGTTCATTGATAGCCTTTTCAATTGTGTTTTCTTAGATGTGATCCATTAAGTCTTATTTTTGCTGATCTATTAATCTGAGCATTTAAATTTTTTTTATAAATATGCATCCATTTCACTTAAATTGTCAATCTTGTTGGCAAAAATTGGTCAAAATAACTTCTAATAATTGATTTAATTTCCTCTTCAAAAGTGCTGAATTAACCCTTTTAATTTTTGATATTGGTAATTTGATTTCCTTTTCTCCATCTTTTAAGTCAATTTAAACAACTTATTTTATATATTTTAACATTTTTCTTTCATAAAACTGACTATTTATTACCCTAAATCAATATTAGAGTATTAAAATATATCAGTATTAGAAGGAATAAATAAATAATGAGTGTAAATTAACTATGACATTTTAATCCCACCCCCCAAATTAAGAGATGAGAAAGAGAATTCACTGGACAAAAAAGGAGGGAGATATTGAGTGAAGTGAATTATTTCAAATAAAAGAGCTACTCTAATGGAGGTGAAGATGACAGGGAGTGGAAAAAAATGTTTGAACCTTACTCTCAAATGATTTGGCTAAGAAATAGAATGATATACACTCTCCTTATGATACAGAAGTCTGTCTTAAAATATATGAAAGATAAAGTGAAATGGATAAAAGAAAGGGAATGAAGACTGATAGAAAGAAATAAGGATTTATGGAAAGTATGCTCATAAGTAAACCACTTATTAAAAGAAACAGAATGAAAGAAAAAAGAGAGATAAGAATAAACAAGGTAAATATAACATGAGTGGAAATATGTATTTAATTATCAGAAAAGTAAATATGAATGGGATGAACTCATCTCTTCTTCATTTTCTTCTTCTTCAATGATTTGTACATTTTCATTATTAATATCATGTGTTAATTTTATATGTGAACAGTGATACCATAACTCTCTACCAAAATATTTTACTGAAGATGGAGAAACTAACACAATAGTGTTAGGATCTAACTAACTTTCTTGTGTTGCTGATGTTTTAGAAAAAAATTACATATACCATATGTCCTGGTTCATAATTATGAAGAGAATAATCCAAAGGACCAGTTTGAATTCATACTCCCATATCATGTAATTCTTTTAGTCTTTGTTGTAAAGCACTTAGGTAAGAAACAAGTTGACAATCTCCTACTAAGAGAGATTTATAGACTGTCTTAAAAGTTTTTGCTTGTAGTGGAGCATGTCCAAAGAACATTTCATATGTTGATATATGTAAATCTGCCTTTGGTCTTGTATGTAGGTAAAACAAAACTATGGGAAGAATCTCTGGCCATTTGAGATGAGTTTCAGCACAGAGCTTCCCCACCATATTCTTTATTTCCTTATTTATGCACTCCACTTGCCCTGAACTTTGTGGATGATAAGGAACATGATATTGTGGTGTGTTATTCATAGATTTTCATAGACTCTTTTCAGGATGACATGAGTGAAATGTGATCCTTTATCAGAGCCTATTGTTAGTGGTACTCCAAATCTAAATATAATTTCCTTAATCGACACTTTACCACAAAGCTAGCTGTATTTGTATTTGATGGAAAAGCTTCAGACCATTTGGTTTATCTATCAACAATTACCAAGCAAAACTTGTATCTTCCAGTTTTTGGCATGCTGATGTAATCAATCTGCAAACTCTCAAATGGGCAATATAATAAAGGTCTACCAACTAAACCTTTCTGTCTGAATGCCCCTTGATTGAATTTTTGGAAAACAGAACATCTTGAGCAGATCTTATTTGTTGCAGTACTTATTTCAGGAGCAACCCATTGTCTCTTTATGGTGTCAATTACAGCTTGAGTACCAAAATGACCCTTTGTGTGAATGGCTTGACACAAATAGGTGTACAGGTCTTTTGGTAATAGCAGCTTTCCTGTATCTGTTAACAATATACCATGTTCTTTTCTTTCTCCAAACTTCTCTTTCTTTTTTTGTATTTCTTATTCTACATAAGCTTTTTCTAGATCATCAGTTTCTATAGTTGATAAGTTCATGACATACACTGGAGCATTTCTGGCACCAAATTTCACAGTTATATCAGCTCTATGATTTCCTTTAGAAACTGAATCTCTTCTATTTGTATGACTTCTATAATGGATTACTGTTAGCTGTTTAGGCTTCTGGAGAGTATCCAACAACTCAGTTATTATTTCTGCCTGAGAAATTGGTTTTACCGATGCAGTAATAAAATATCATTGTTTCCAGATCTTTCCTATTGCATGACACACTGAAAAAGCATAATGGGAGTCTGTATACACATTTGCACTTTTACCATCATCCAGAAGACATGCTTGCTTTTATGCGACTTCTGCACCTTGAGCACTAAGGTTACTAGGTAATGATCCATACCAGTTTCTCAAATTCTGTGACAACTGTAGCACCTGTATATGTAATTCTATTACACAAATATGAAGAACCATCTGTGAGTAAAACCAACTCTGGATTTTTGATAGGAGTGTCTTTTAAATCCATCCTTGGTATATTCACTAGATCTACTACTTCTACACATTCATGTAATTGTTCACTGTTCTTTGGCAAATCAGGAAGAAGAGTAGCTGGAATTAATTCACTACACCTTTTCAATTTGATGTTTTCACTATCTTTAAAGGATAATTTTAGGATTGTGACCTAATCTAAATTATTTTTGGTCACCGGGGAATATCCCAAATAATATTTCCAAGTTAGTTTTTTTAATGGTGGTTTAATTGATATAGAGGGAAGGAATTAAGGAGAAGGGAGAGGGAAAAGGTGTAGGATTTCTCCCTTTGCCAGGGGGAGTTAAAACTCTTCTGCCACGAGGTCCCTGAAGTAAATTAGTGGTTTTTTAAGAGGATAGTGTTTGGAAGGTAAAGGAGAAAGAATCAGCCTAAGCTCCAATAGAGCTCATTAAAGATGACCCACCTGAACTAAGCTACTCAGCTTCCTCCAGTATGGTATGGTACCAAGTAAAACTCACCACTAAATCCAAACAATAGCAGCCACCACCCAAGATGCTGAAATGCTCAGCACACTCTGCCAGCCACCTCTCCACCACCAAAGAGGCCAGAGAGAGGAAGTGACACAAAATTTATAGATGGTTTTAAAATCACTTTCCTGCATCTTACATGTACCAATGGTAGCTTAAGCTTGATTTAGGACAGCCCAGTGGTCTGTCAGTTGTTTCCGATTTGTCATTTTCTAGAACATGTCTGTCATAGGTAAAGTATGGGTGTAGACATCCCTGTTTTTGTTAGACTAAGTAGGGTGGAGTAATCTAAAGTTCACAATTAGAAGTATAATTTCATACTCAGATATTTGTTGATCAGAATATGCTTAAGTATGAAATTTCCTCATTAGTGTTTCTATTTGATGTGAACAAAATACCATAAATGGACATCCCAAAATTAAGTCTAATGACTTCTGAACTAACATAGCTGCAGCAGCTACACCCCTTAAACAAGGAACTGTACCTGCAGCAATTGATCTATCTGAAAACTATAGTATCCAGTTGGATGATAACTTTGCCCTAAAGTCTGTGTCAGTAGACCATATGCAATTCCTTTCATCTCATTCATAAATAATTGAAAAGGTTTAGTATAGTCTGGGATTCCAAGAGCTGGTGCTGATAAAATCACTTCCTTAAGCTTACTTAAGGCTTGCAGATGGTCAGGTTTGAGTTTCAGAGGTTCTGGTTCTATATTCCTAGTTAGATTTGTTAAACATTTAGTAATTTCACTATACCCAGGAATCCATTGTCTACAGAAACCAGTTGTTCCAAGAAAGCTCTGAGTTTCTTCTTGGTCTTAGGTGCACTCAGTTTCTGGATATCAGCTATTCTTTTCTTAGTGATACTTCTGGAACCCTCTGACAACACAAAGCCAAGATATTAAATGCTAGGCAAAACCCACTGAAGTTTTGTTTAAGAGATTTTATGTCCACATTTATGTAATTCAATCAAAAGAATCTTGCTATCCCTTAAACACACTTTAGCAGCTGGAGATGCTAGAAGAATATTATCTACAAAATGTACTATTTTACTTTCCTTCAATGTTATTGCTTTAAGGTCTCTGTTCAAAATTTGAGAGAATTGACTTGGGCTATTTCAGAAACCCTATGGAAGATGAGTGTAAGTCCAGTGGCTACTCTCCCATGTAAAAGCAAAGATTTTGTGTTTTGAGTATCCTTGTGAATTGGTATTGAGAAAAACACTGAACATAAATCCATCATGGTGAAATATCTTGCTTGACTTGGAATTGATGAGATTATAGCATCTGGGCTTGGCACTATAGGATGTATCTTTATTACATGATCATTTGCAGCTCTCAAATTCTGTATGAATGTATAGACAATTCTGCCATCTTGATCCAGCTTTTGCTTTTTTTATTGGAGGTATGGGCATATTGTATTCTGATAAACATGGTATTATGATCTCTTATTGAATTAGGGATTCAATAATTGGTATTATCCCATTTATAACTTTTTTACTCAAAGGGTATTGAGGAACACAAAGAACTGATCCTTCCTTGGTTCTCACTATTACTGGAGTAGCTGATTTCAATAGGCCTAAATATATGGAAGACTTAGACCATAAGTCTTCTGGTATATCCTCAGGAATAGGATAGATGGCATCCAACTCATTCTCTGAACTGACTGAATCTAAGGACAGCAATGGAAAAGCTTTCAGAGATTCTTCTGGGAGTTGCAGTGATATGTCCCCAGTGTCAGTACATTGAATCATTGCTTGTAATTCACAAAGAAAGTCCCTCCTGAGAAGGTTCATTGGACATTCTGGTATACAAAGAAATGCATTCTCTATGGATAAAGGACCTAGAGCTATCATTTCAGGTTGTAATTTTGCTACTCTCTCTGAATTTCCATTAAATCCAATCACTTCCATAGTCCCAACAACTTTACAATCTTTAGGAAGACTTTGCAAATCTGATTTACTGGCTCCAGTATCCACCAAAAGATCATATATCTGATTGATCCCCTATAGTTTCAGAAACATAGGGTACAGTACTATTTGGAGGGTGGAAATTTTCAAGAATTGGTGCAAGCACAGTAACATCAGTACGAAGCTCAGTCATTTCCTGTCCATTCAAAACTACATCTACTTGAATTACATGACTTTCCCAGGATTTTGAATCATCAGTTTTTATATTACTCTCATTGGTTCTTAAATTCTCCATCTTAGTATCATTGTTCTAATTTACAATTTCATTATTATTATTTAGTTTATATTCTTCATTAATTTCTCTTATTCTCCATTCATTAGGATTTTCTATTAAATTTATATTACAATGTTCTTTCTCTGTACACTAATTTACACTAATTATATCCTCCTTTGATTCAATTAATTCATTTGTATCACCATGTATTTTATTTTCATTACTCCCAATTTCATTTATCCTAAACTCATTTTCATTTATACCACACTCATTTCTTGATTCACTTTCATGAAACCTTCATAATGCACTAGAACTTTTACTCTGGTCACCCTTTACTACTTGGCTATATTTAGGTCTAGCTCCAGCATTTGCCCATGACTGCATAGTACTGAAATCCGGGGCTTGTTGTCCCTGGAAACCAACATTGATTTGCATATCTTTCTTGATTATTATTTGTTCCATCTGTTATTATTATAATTATAATTATATTATTTATTAAACCCATTATTCCTATTTAGTTGTCTTCTAACTTGATTTCTGAATCTGCAGTCCCAGTACAGTCCCAATCACAAAGGAAACAGTGCCTAGGACCTGATGTCTCATTAGGCTTATAATTATTATTATACCTTGGCTGTACATATCTCAAAGCAGTCACAGCCTTTATTTCCTTAATTTCACTTTTTTAGCTTTCATTTCAGCTTCCTTTCATTTTCTTTTCAAGTCCTCAACAATGGAATCCCTATCATTAATTTTTTCCTCTGGGTCATTTGTCAAATAAGTAGCTTTTCTCCTTAATTCTTCGAGATATAATTTTTCCCAATTGGTATAATTTGTTTTAAAAAAATTGCTGACCTTTGGGACTGCATTCTTTACAAAGACCTGTTTGATGTGTTCAATAGTGTTTTCTTCCAGTGCATCCATCCCTAATAAAGTTTCAGCTGCCTCAGTTATCCTTTCCAGGAAAACCGCAGGAGCTTCAGAGACCTTTTGCTTTAGGGCCTCAAACTTTGACCAAGCATTGGGTGTTTTAATATGTCTCCCCATAACCTCTAGGATTGAATCTCTTGCTTCAATCAACAAATCATAAATTCCAACATCTGTCGCATCCAGCTTTTAGTCCTCTGGCCAAGACTGTAACAAAGGACCTGTTCTTGTTTCCTCTATAAACATATTCCTTTCTCTTTTAGTCAGGACCTCTTTCATTAATAGGGCAAAAATCATTGAAATAAGGTTCATATAAGTCAATTGCCCTATACATTTCTTTAATCACTTTATTTGTTTCATCATTAAAATTTGGTGTTCTTTTGATGGATTCAAGGTCCTCTGATGAAAATCTTTTTTGCATTTTAAACTTATGCACCTCATTTTGTTTAACCACTGGCATATCTCTTAGGGGACATAAACTTACTATTCCTGCTACTTCCTCTTGTTCTAGCCTATTTAGTCTTTTCCAATTATTATTTATTTTGTTGTTGTCACTTACATGACCTTGATTCATATTAATAATATTTATAAATTGCTTCAGTGTATCCATTTGTTGTTTCATATGCACAACCATGAGTTTTAAGTCAGAATCCCTTCTAAGTCAGGTTACCAGATATTTTAGGTACTTTACACAGAGGCATACAGAGGCACAAGACTTGTACACAATATACCCACAGATAACAGCAAGGGGGTACATATGCCATAACATCACACAGATTCATATCCATTACTGGCTTCATACAATCCATTTTTAAAAACATAGAGACAGTAGTTAGAGAAGGATACAAAAATAAAATAAGGAAATAGATTACATAGTGAAACAATAGCATTATCACAGTACTAAACATGCCTGCTGACATGTCAATTTCCATAATCATAGTATTATTCAAAATAATATTATTACAGTATAATATATACATACAACAAATAAATAAAGAACAAATAAATTTCAAATAAAAAAAAGTTTTCCCAAGATGGCTGCTCCAAGATGACTGCTGGGGGTCTGTAGTTCAGTCTTAATAACCCCTCTGAGGAAGTTAGGCCCTCAGAGTTCTATTTGACTTTCCCCTAAACTCCTAGCCACCTAAAGATAGATTAGAATGTTGGCTCAAAACTGCTCTCTTTATATGTAAAAGTACTAATACAGTAAATATACAAATAAACCTAGCCTTTTGCTCCTATATTTGGTCTTATTAACATACAGATCTAGCTGGCTCTGCCAAACTGTTATGGTAGCGATTTTGGTGATGAATGAACAAAAGGGAAACATATAAATAATTCAGATTTGTCAACATGGAAATCTAGAGATCCCCAGTTTATTTAGTTGGAGTGTGGAAACCCCAGGTTTTGACCTTGTCACAGGAGAGTTTCCCCCTGAGGGAAGGTCCCTCTTCACCAGACAGTGAACTTCCTGGTAGTTTGGGTGGGAACAGCTAATCCCATCCAATATTAAACATCCCTTTTGTCCCAATGGTTTCTTCCCCCTAGGCTAAAGTCCATGACCAAGGTGACCCAGCCCTAGGCTGAGTCTTTCCCTTTTGTGTCCATTGTAGGGCCCCAGCCCCTCACTATTATTCCTGTCCGGAACTCTTCATTTTCCTTTCTTACCATTGTAAAGTCAATCAACTGTCCCTCTAATCCTAAAGCCCCCAGGTCATCTAGAGTGGTATATAGGTTCTCTAAGTTCTTTTGTTCCTCGGAGTCCATCCTGAGTTGGTGGCACTCCCAGGGGCTGGTGACCAGAGCGTCTTGACTCCGGTGCAGTCTTGGAAATCAGCTCTGTTGTCGTAGTAGCAGCGCTAACCCCTTTTCCCTTGATTAAAGAGTGATTTTGACTATTTAATAGTTCTGTGTTTTTCCTAGTTGACAGATTTAATGGTTTGGAAGGGGAGGAAGAAAAAAACAGGGATACGGAGAAAATCTACAAGTTATCTCATAATCTAATGTCTATAAACTATCTAAATCTATCTTATTAAGCTAAGTAGTAATTTCCCCCAATTACCAATTCTCACACAAGGAGTCCAATCAAATGGGCCAGGATCTTCAGTTGATTTGTATTGAAACACATCCAGAGATTAAGTCTGCCTTCAATCTTCTTTACTCAAAGCTTCTGGCAGCCAGATTCAAAAATTTCTCTTCTTTTGCTGGTCTCAGGAGAAGCCAGAAACCTGTTTTTTCCAAGCCTCCAACTCAGGTCATTTAGGAGAGAAGTCTGTCTATTGGGGCATAGAATCTTTTCCCAGATCTCTAGTCTTAGGCTCCCATGTGACTCTTAGTCACATGCTCCTTTCAATCACTCACTCTGACTTATGCACCACTTAGTTTGTTGCAAAGCATTCATTCTTTATCACAGTAATTAGTTTTAAGTGATTTGCTCATAGTCACAGAACTCAGAAGTTTAAGAATGGTGAAATAAATAAAATTACTGAATTTGTATAAATAAGATAAATCTTTAAATAATTCAAAGCACAAACCAAAAGAAATGAATAATTAAATATGCACATTCTTTGCTCAGATATTTAATTAGTACAATGGTCTAGATTGAAGAAATAAACTGTATAATGGAAAGGATACACCAGGAAACAAAGGAATGGGAACTAAATTCAATAATTACTTCACTGCTCTGGGTCTTGGTTTTCTTCTTTGTGAAATAGAGTAGGCAGGTAGCTGGTGATTTTATTTAAAGTCTCTTCAAACACCAAATATCTCATGCTTTGATTCCATACAAGTAATTATCCAGCATTCACTTAATGACAACTAGTAAGGAAGAATCCATCATCTTTTGAAGGACTTTCTTATACTTGCTGGATGCTGTAATTGTTCTGAAACTAGGTGGTGCAGAGTTTATAATACTGAACTTGTTAAGAAGACTTATCTTCATCAATTTAAATATGGCCTCAGACACTTATAAGTTGTGTAACCAGGACAAGTCACACAGCTCTGTTTGCCTCTATATATTAATCTAATTATCTAGAGAAGAGAAAGGAAAGCCACTTCAGTATTTTTTGCCAAGATGGGCAAATAGATGATAGAGGAATTGATGTGACAGAACAAAAATTGTTATGAAGTCTTGCAACACTGCCCACCCTTTCTCCTTCTACAGAAATACATCAAAGAGAATATAAAGCCATTGAAAATAATTTCAATATTTTATTTAGTTCCCTAAACATAGGGCCATTTATAAAATAGGTGATTAACAAATGCCTTTTATTTTCATTTTCAAGAAATATGCCTCTTTGAAACTGTAGCAAATTTTTTCAATTTCTGTTGTTTCCTTTAATATTGCATCTCCCCTCAAATATTTAAATGTAACTGATGGTTTTGCTACAAATTATTTCCTCTTGATGAAGCATCCTCAGATGCTTATTTATTATCAGAATGATCTTAAATGAAGGTTCCTTCACTGAAACATATTTTTCAGACAATGGACTAAATATAAAAATAATGATGATGATGATGATGATGATGATGATAACTAAAATTATTATAGTAAATATAATGTCCCAGGCAATATACCAATTGCTTTCTTAAGTATTATCTATCTTAATCCTCATCTCAACTCTGTAAAACAAGCATTTTATTATCCTCATTTTATAGATGAAAAACTTGAGAGTTTAAATAATTTCCTCAGGGTCAGATAGCAGACTGATGTCTGATGTCACATTTGGACTCTGGCCTTCCTGACCATGTGAAAGACACTGAATCTACTCTACCACTTACTTATAAATCTAAGATTTCTCCTTTTTTGTTCCCCATAAACTTTGTTTCTAATTCTTTCTTCAATTATGAAGTATTTTCCACTATTTGGACATATTTTATTTTTCCTAGTAGACTTAAGCTCTTCAAAGTTTAAAAACTATATTCTTTTCATCATCAAATAGTGCCTTTTGGCTCTGAATTTACTGTTCCCAAACTCACTCAGTTGAGAGATGAGTGGTATCTTCATATTCCTTTAGAGTCTTAGGGCAATGTTGACAAGTTGGGAGAGTAAGATTATGTGAGTTATATAGTTCATGAGTATCAGGCAATATGAATTATTTATCCAGACTTTTTCAATTTCTAGAAACATCCATTTACTTAGGTGATATATTAAGAACAGTTATTACAAATGTCTCCTTAAAAGGCCATTGCAAAATTTCCAAGTGCATACATAGTCCTGGGGAAAGTGAGCTCAAGCTTGAATCCTTTTTTTCAAACAAGATCCTCAAAATATTCTCCTTAGGTATCCTGGAGTTTTGTTTTATTTTCCCTCCTTGGCTTTTCATAGAACATTGAATCTTTATCCAATTTGTTTTTGGCATAAAGAGACACTGCTACCAAATGTTTCAGGGACCCTAATATAATGGGGAGGGGAATAATATAATGTTTCATATCCCTTGCTTTTATCCCTTTATTCCATGCCTAATTTGAATTCTGCAACCCATTCCAAGTTTTCTCTTCAGAGGTTTGGCTGAAGTGCTCTATCCTAGCAAGTTATTTGCTAGCATGTCTAGGTCAAATAAATCAATTATTTTATTTATGTTCAGAAGCATATGACCATCCCTTCAATTTATCTTGTGAGACATACTTTGTGATAGTGAAAATTCAATATGTATTATTTGAAAAATGTATAGTCTATTAGATTTAATTCAATTCTTAAAATTAAATGACATTTAATACTTTATAAAAATAATGGACTGAATAGAGTAGGTGATTGTTAAATACTTGTTTAATTGAACTAGAAAGAAATACAATAAGATCTAAGAATTATTAGATGGAGTCAAATATTTGTTTCCTAAATCCCTTTAGGGATTTTATGTCTGTAAAATGGGCATCATAATAGTTCACTATGTTGTTAAGTTAAAAATTGTAAACCATAGAATGTCTCTATAAAGTACATTGCTAGAACTTCCTGGAAGTGAGGATGACAAAAAGCTCAATATTATGGCCTCTTAGAGAGGGAAATAGAGGGAACATAAATAGAAATGGAAAATAAACCAATTATGGTGATCTGTCAATCTGTAGCTCATCGCATATACTACTAGAGTTAATGGCCATGTGTTCTAAAGTTATTTTTAATGAGCTTTTCATATCTTTTATGTCATGGTTTGAATTAGGAGGTCTTTAATTTCTTCTGCTAATGTCATCTGTGTAAATACTGAGATCCAACAAGGGTCCTTTTTCCTCTAGTATTTGAAAAACTATAATATTATTTGTATGCAATTAAGTTTTATAATTGAAAAGGACCTTGCAGATCATAGTCTAATTCCTTCATTTTACAAATTAAGAAACTGAGACACAGAAAGGAAAAGCAAATATGCTGAGGTCACAAAAAATTAATAGAAGAGCTAAGATTTAAATTAAGAGTTTTGGAGCCTCTATTCTAGCCTATTCTCTTTTTTACTGCATTTATAAGGTAAAAATGTTTTAGATTTCATCCTTTGATGGGAAAAAGTATATATTTGGGCAATCTTACATAGATCTTATAAGAACAGATATAGTTTCCCTATGAACTATTCTTATACCTTTCTAGTTGCAAAGGCTTCCAGGATATAACACAACTATCTTCTGCTCCCACAGCTAAGACAGTTAAGACAGTTACTAGGCTTCAGATACCCTAGGATACAGCAAGAGCTGACAAAGTCTAGGACTTTGAAAATACAGCCTATTTTTAGGTAGGCTTTGGGGGCCTGAAAGACCCTGTTAATATTTCCCCAGAGTCCAGGCTGCAGACCACATCAGCAATTCTTCCTACAAGGCTAGGCAGCCTGTGTGACATAGGAATACCCCCTACCCTTAGTGTTGGCAATATGTAGTATAGAGAATGTATGGTCAGAGCCTCAAGGAAATGCTAAATTTTCTAATCTCTTTTCTTCAGCAACTTTTCCTGTGCACTGATTCTTTACCTGAATTCATTCTTCAGATAATGACTATATTACTCCTACATTCTCTTCCCAAAGAATACTCAACTAACAATGAAACAACCCTCCCATTATGAAACCTAGCTCCCTGTTCCTTCATTTTCATCCACCTGCGGTGTACCCCCTTAGGATTTTTTTTTTATTTCAGCTGGACCTGCCCTCTTCCACTGTGCCTAATGGAATGCTTGCTAAATAGTTAACATTTTTACTTTTAGACTTGCTCTTTAACCTCTTTAGGCCCTGAGACAATATATGATACTGACTCCTTGGGCATCTTTTCCAATACTGGCTACCTCTTTGCTTATTCCCCTTTTCCCCAATTCATTGGTTCAGACTGAAAGGGGTTCCCCATTGCCACTTTTGTATTCTCATCTTACTGCCATCATTCAGGAAACTCCTCCTTTGAGAATAATACTTCAATACTAAATCCAGAATTTAATGGTGTAAAGGTTAAAATTAAATCTCAATAATAAAAATATTATATTTTAAGGGATTTATTCATGATTAATAGAAATCAAGTAATAAAGAGAAAGCAAAATAAAGACCACGTACCTATGGCTGATCAGCCAGTTCAAATGCCTGCCTTACCAACACCAAGCTCAAGACTGGAAGTATAGAGCACAAAGTAGGACAGTTAACTCAATTTATCCCCTGTTTATATTGGAAGTGCAGAATGATAGAAAGTCAGTGGGCTCCTGGAAAATGTAGTTCTTTTTTAGGGTAACAGATTTTCAGTTATACAATGGTCATCATCTATTATCTGCAAGATATCATTCTTTTAAAAAATATTTATTTTGTTTCCAATTACATATAACCAAATTTATCATTTATAAACATTGAGATCCAAATTTCCTTTCTTTCTCTACCCTCCACAGTCACTTCAAAGGCAAACAATGTGATAAAGGTTATACCTGTGTAGTCATGCAAAAGATATTCTATATTAATCATTTTGTGAAAGTAAACACAAACAAAAAAAATCAAGAAAAATAAAGTAAAAATGTGAGCTTCAATCTATATTCAGATACCATAAGTTGTCCCCTTGATCCCCCCAGAGGCCAAAAGTATTTTTTATCATGAGTTTGGTATATGTATATAATTTTGCCTTGCTCTATTCTCTGGAGAAATACATGTTAGTATTGAAATAATACATATTCTTCCATATTTAATATTATTTTGGTATGGCTGATTTGTATCTTAATTATTTCATGTGGGCCTCTCACATTTTTTTTCTTATTAATATGCTGTGGCAGCTAATAGAAATCTTTAACTAGAGTCAGGAGGCCCTGGGTTCAAATGTAGCCTCAAATACTTCCTAGCTGTGTGACCTGGGTAAGTTACATTACCCCAATTTCCTAGTCCTTACCACTCTTCTGCCTTGAAACCAACATTTAATATCAACTTTAAGACAATAAATAAGGATTTAACAAAAGATGTTCTTCATTTCTTATAGCACACTAGTATTTTATCACAATAATATGGCACAACTTATTTTGGCATTGTCTAATGAAAGGATATCTCCTCAATTTCCAATTCTTTGCTACCACAAAGAAAGCTGTGATTAATATTTTTGAACATATAGTTGCTTTTTTTCTTTTACCCTGAACACCTTAAGATATAAACCAAATAGTGGCATTGATGTGTCAAAGGGAATAGAGGGTTTCATAACTCTTTGATCATAACTCTAGATTCTTCCCCAAAATGGTTGGTTCATTACACAGTTCTAACAACTGTATTCATTTTTCCACATCCCCTTAAATATTTGTCATTTTGACTTTGATCATTTTATTCAATCTGATAGTTGTGAGATGATACTTCATGAGCTGTTTTTGATTTGCATTTCTCTAACCAATTAGGATGTAGGGCATTTTTCTCCATATCATTATATATAACTTTCATTTCTTCATTGAAGCTCTCTATTCATATTATTTAACCATTCATTAATTGGGCAATGAATCATAATCATATAAATTTAAAGAACATTCCTCTTTATATTTTAACTATAACACCTCTACACAAGAAATTATCTTTAAATTTTCCCCCAACTTTTTTCTTCCCTTCTACTCTTGACTACATTTCTTCTATTTATACATTTTCAAAAATTAATATATTCAGAATAATCAATTCATAAATCCTTCTCCTCTCCATAAATCTAAGAGGTGATACCTTCCCTGCACATCTAATTAGCTTATCATATTTCCCTTTCTGTCTAGGTCATGTATCCATTTTGATCTTATCTTGTAAATGGTGCAGGATATTAAGATATTAGTCTATACCTAGTTTCTGCCTGATTGTTTTTCAATTTTCCTAACTTTTTAAATAAATAATGAATTATTTATATTAAAAACCTTGGTCTTTACTTTTGTCTTACACAAGAATACTATAAGTCTTCACTAGTGATTTTTAAAAATTTCTTATCCAGAACCAGATAGTTTTGATAATTACTGTTTTATAAGATAGTTTAAAATATAATACTGCTATATATCCTTTTAAATTTTTACCATTAATTCTTTTGATATACTTGACATTTCATTCTTTCAAATAAATTTTATTATTTTTTCTTTTAAAAATAAGTGTTTGGTCTTTTAATTGGAATTATATAACTAAATTATTTTAAGTAATGATATCATTTTAATTATATTATATGGGAACTTCCCACCATGAACAATTATAATTTCCCCAATTATTTAAATATTAATTCAATTGTTCAAAAATATTTTATCCTTATGTATTGGCTAGACACATTTTGACAAATATTCTCTCAGGTTTTTGTTTTGTCTATATTTATTTTATATACATTTTCTATTACTATTTCTTCTTGTGGGACTTTGTTCATGCTATTTAGAACTTCTAATCATTTATATTTTTGTTCTTATCCTGCTTTTTCCTAAAATTATTGATAGCAAAGCCTGGGTTTTTCATGTCTTATACTTTGAATTTGCTGTGCAGGTAACAATCATTTGGCATTTATTTTGAGTTTAAGCTTTAAATTTAGCCTTCCAAGTAAAATAGAATTATGTGACTTTAGAGCATTTCAGTATTTGGAACTTTGCACAGGTCTAGATCACCTTACAGTTCTGGAAAGCTGTAGAACACTTGTTAATATTTATATGTAATTTGTGTGATTGGAATTACAGTCTTCAAGCTTGAAAATAAAGACATCTGTTGGACCAAAGAAAGAACCAAACAAACTAATATTCTACTTCAATCCATGGTTTTTCATGAATATCATTTGCAAAAGCTAGTTTTATTATTTATTCTTTTATTCATGTTGCTAGGATTGCTAATGAAATTTTAAATTATATTGGTGTTAATGTGAATACATCACTCCGGATCTTAAAAGGAAGGTTTCTAACTTATCCCCATTACTAATAATGTTGGTAATCATTTTATTTATTTATTTGTTTGTTTTTGATAATTTTATTTAATTAGTCAATTTAGTACATTACTCCATGGTTCCATAAATCATATTCTTGCCCTCACCTCCCCCACCCCTTCCTGTAGTCTACTCTCAATTCCACTGTGTTTTACATGTGTCCTTGATCAGAGCCTGTTGTTTCCATATTGTTGATCTTTGCACTACGATGATCATTTAGAGTCTACATCCCCAATCATATCCATAGTCTACAAACCCAATTATATCCCTCTTGGCCCATGTAATCAAGCAGTTGTTTTCCTTCTGTGTTTCTAATTCCACAGTTTTTTCCTTTGAATGTGGATAGTGTTCTTTCTCATGAATGCCTCTGAGTTGTTCAGGATCACTGCATTGCAATAATGGAGGAGTCCATTACATTTTATTGTACCACAGTGTATCGGTCTCCATGTACAATGTTCTCTTGGTTCTGCTCCTCTCACTCTGCATCAATTCCTGGAGGTCATTCCAGTTCACATGGAATTCCTCCAGGTTATTATCCCTTTGAGGACAGTAGAATTCCATTACAAACATATACCACAATTTGTTCAGTCATTCCTCAATTGGAGGGCATCCCCTCATTTTCCAATTTTTTGCCACCACAAAGACCACAGCTATGCATATTTTTGTACAAGTCTTTTTCCTTATTATCTCTTTGGGGTATAAACCCAGCAGTGCTATGGCTGGATAAAAGGGCAGATAATTTTTACCACATTTTGGGCATAGTTCCAAATTGCCCTCCAGAATGATGGGACCAATTCAGTGAACTTTAGACTATTCCACCCTACTTAGTCTAACAACAACAGGAATGTCTACACCCATATTGAAGGGTTAAGTATTTAGGAGGATAGCCTATGACAGACACGTGTAAGCAAATGACAAATCAGAAACAACTGACAGACCCCTGGGCTGTCCTAAGTCAAGCTTAAGCTACCATTGGTATATGTGAGATGCAGGGAAATGATGTAAAACTGTCTATATGGAGAGGCAGAGTTAAGATAGCGGCCTAGAAGGAGCAGAAGTTCAGACCTCTGAATATCCTTCCTTACTGATCACAAAATGAATGCTCCTAGGGGACTGAAAATCAAACTTAACAACAAGACAGAGCCAAGGAACCCTCCTGCTGGACTTAATTCAAAAGGTATGCCTCCCAAAAAGCTAGAATCTGAGAAAACTCGGGTTTAAGGGGAAGACAGAAGGAACGTTCCAGGACCCATCCCCCCTCCCACCCAGAGAGCTGAGACTCCAGCGGCAGTTGGAACTTCTGGGTGGGCAAAGGTGCTGGTATGGAGGGTGTACCTTGCAGGCAGGGCTGTGCCAAGTTCAGAGCGTCCAACCCAGATGGTGGGGAAGGAGCTAGAGAGGGAGCATAGACCTGGCAGTCTGGCCAGAGCTGTGGAGATACTCCATATTTACTCCAGCCTTCCAAGAGGTTTTGGACTCAGAGCACACCCAGCCCAACGAAGATAAACTTAATCCCATCAAAAGTCTTCAGAACTCATGGAAGCCCAGGCTGCACACCCATCTTCATTGACTGCTGGACTTTAATCCAATGAAAAGTCCCCAAAGGCCAGGGAAGCTTAAACCCCCAAAAGCTCTCCAACAGAGACTACACCGAGAGATCTTCTGTTAAAGCTCCAAGAGGGGAGACTGAGAGAAGCCACCAAAACCAAAAAAATGAGAGGAGCAAGAGCACAGACAAATACAGGGAGTAAATACGGGGTAAATATGAGCAAACAACAGAACAAGAAGAAAGAAATCACAATAGACAGCTTCTATTCAGCAAACATAACAAAGGGGGAGAGATCAGCAAATGATAAATCAGAAATCCCAGTGAATTGGATACAGGCTGTGGAAGAACTAAAAACACAATTAAGAGAGGATGAAGACAATTGGAAAAAATAACTTAAAAATTAAAATAAGTCATCTTGAAACAGAGGCACTTGAACTAACATGAGAAAAGAATGTCTTGAAAGGCAAAATCAACCAGCTGGAAAATGAGGCAAAGGAGATGAAAGATGAGGCAAAGGTGATGAAAGATGAGGTAAAGAAGATGAAAGATGACCTTCAAAGAAAATCAGACCAGAAGGAAAAGGATGACCAAAAAGCCAGAGAGAGCCTTTCCTAAAAACCATCAGAAAACATCATGTGCAATGGGGATAAACTAGATGCATTCCCAATAAGATCAGGAGTTAAACAGGGGTGTCCATTATCACCTGTATTATTACATTGAACTAGAAATACTAGCAGTAGCAATTAGAGAAGAAAAGGGAATTGAAATAATTAAAATTGGCAATACAGAAACATAGCTATCACTCTTTGCAGACAATATGATGGTCTACTTGAAGATTACTGGAAAATCAACTAAAAAAAACTAGTGGAAATAATCAACAACTTTAGCAAAGTTGCAGGATACACAATAAACCCCCATAAATCATCAACATTTCTATATATCTCCAACACATCTCAGCACCAAGAATTAGAAAGAGAAAATTCCATTTAAAATCACCCTACACAATATCAAATACTTAGGAATCAACTGCCAAGACAAACACAGGAACTATATGAACACAACTACAAAACACTTTCCACAAAATTAAAACTAGATCTAAACAATTGGAAAAAAATTGATTGCGCATGGGTAGGATGAGCTAGCATAATAAAAATGACCATCCTACCCAAACTTATTTACTTATTTAGTGTCATACCCATTGAAATACCCAAAACGTTTTTTACTGAATTAGAATAAAACATAATAAGGTTCATTTGGAAGAACAAAAGATCAAGGATATCCAGGTAAATAATGAAAAAAAAAAAACCTCAAAGATATAAATTTTCCCCTGAGTATTGCTTTGGTTGAACCCCATAGATTTTGAAAGGAGGTCTCATCATTGTAATTTTCTTCAGTGAAATTCTTAATTGTTTTTATGATTTGTTCTTTAACTGATTTTGGAGAATCATATTATTTAATTGCCAATTAATTTTTGATTTGGCTCTCCATGTTCCCTTACTGATTATTATTTTAATACATTATGATCTGAAAAGGTTGCATTTATTATTTCTGCCTTTCTGCACTTGTTTGGAATGATTTTGTGCCCTAGTACATGGCCAATCTTTGTGAATGTACCATGTGCTGCTGAAAAGGTGTATTCCTTTTTGTCCATATTTATTTTTCTTCATATATCTATTAACTCTGATTTTTCTAGAATTTCATTTACATCTCTTACCTCTTTCTTATTTATTTTTTGATTTGATTTATCTAAATTTGATAGTGGTAGGTTCAAGTCTTCCACCAGTATAGTTTTACTATCTATTTCCTCCTTCAACTCCACTAGTTTCTCCTTTAGAAATTTGGATGCTATACCATTTTGTGCATACAAGTTGATTACTTATATTTCCTCATTGTCTATACTGCCTTTTATCAGGGTGTACTTACCTTCACCATACCTTTTAATCAGAACTGTTTTTACTTTGTCTTTGTCAGATATCATGATTTCAACTCCTGCCTTCTTTCTATCAGTTGACGGTCAATAGGTTTTTCTCCAACTTTTAATTCTAAGCTTGTGAGTGTCTACCGGCCTCAAGTGTGTTTCCTGTAGTCAACATATGGTAGGATTTTGGTTTCTAATCCACTCTCCTATTTGTTTTCATTTTATGAGTGAGTTCATCCCATTCATATTCCAACTTATCCACAGAAATTTGATATCCTCTCCTAGTTCTGTCCTTTCTTCTTTTGTTATATATGCTTTTAAACCTGTGGTTTACTCATAATCAGTCCCCCCTAATTCCTACCCTAAATTCATTTTCTTTTCTGCCCCCTTCCTTTTTGTTCCCTTCTTCTTATTTTTTGTGGGGGCTCTTAATATCCCCCCTATCTTTCCCTCCCTTTTTGTATTCCCTGCTCCCCTCACCCCCTTAGTTTTCACTTCTCACTTTCCCTGTATAGTAAGATAGAATTCAGTACCTCAATGGATCTAGATGCTCTTCCATCTCAGAACTGATTTCACTGAGAGTAAGTTTTAGGTATTACTTATTAGTACTCTCTTCCTCTCCTTATATTAGTATTCTCCCCCCCTTCCCATATATCTCTTTGTGTGACTAAGAGTATCCTATTTCTCTTATTTCTCCAAGTTCCTATTAGTGTCATCTTTGATTCCACCCTCCCTTTATCTTTTTGCATATAATCTCATACCACTTGTTACCCCAATCACTTCCTGTGAATTATTCTTCTAATTATTATAATATTGAATATAATTTTTGAGTTACAAATAACATTTCCTTATATATTAATATAAACAATTTGATCTTATTGAAGCCCTTAAAGAAGAAATTTTAAATAAAAAAAACATTTTCCCTGTTTTCCTCTCTTTCTTATTTAGCTTTTTATGTTTCTCTTGATTTTTGTGTTTGGATATCAAACTTTCCTCTTAGTTCTGTCCTTTCCTTTCCAAATACTTGTGAATCTTCTATTTTGTTGAATGCCCATACTTTCCCCTTGAAGTATATAGTCTTTTTTGATGGGAAGATGATCCTTGTTTGAAGAACCAATTTTCTTGCCTTTCTGAATACCAAGCCTTGCAGTCCTTTAGTGTGGAAGCTGCCCTATCTTGTCTAACCCTGATTGGTGCTCCTTGATATCTGAAGTCTCTCTTTTGGGTTTCTTATAAAATTGACAATTACATTCCTGGGAGTTGTCTTTTGAGGATTTAGTGTAGAGGATGTTTTATGAATTCTTTCAATGTTTTTTGCCCCCTTGTTCAAGAACATCAGTGCAATTTTCTTGGAAAATTTCTTGTAGTATGATGTCAAAATTTATATTTATTTTGGGGTTTTCTGGTAGAGCATTGGTTCTTAAATTGCCTCTTTGTTCAGTTTTCCTGATCTGTCATCTTCTCAGTGAGATATTTTATGTTTTCTTCTATTTTGTCAGACTTTTGACTTTGCTTTATTAATTCTTACTGTTTTGCAAGATCATTGGCTTCCAATTGACCAATTCTGGTCTTTAAAGCCTGGTTTTCTACAATTTTTTTTCCTTCTCAGTTCAGTCTATCCTACTTTTTGTGGCTTCCAGCAGTTTCTCCAATTGGAGTTCTTGTCCTTTAAACTGTTATTTTCTTTTTGAACTATTTCCTACTTTTTTTGCCAGTAAGCTTCCATCATTTTGGTAATCTACAATTTAAATTCTTCAAGAGCTTGTGGCCAATTTCTATTTTTTGGAATGTTTTGGGGGCATTTATTTGTATTTCCTCTCCTGCTATTTCCTCTGTAGCCTGGACTTTTCCTTCATAAAAATTTTCCAGGGTCAACCCCTTCTTGTTTATCTTGTTTATGGGAAGTTGTTACTGGGCAATGTTTGCCATCTCTATGTTTTTTTTTTTTATGGAGGTTTTTCCTTTCCTTTCCAGTCAGAAATCTGAGTGAGGAGGGCAGGCTCTCTGGGTATAGAGCTAAGGAGCAAGGATTTTGCCTAAGGTGAGTCCTCAAATCTCTGCACCTTCTGAAGTTTTCTGCCCTTCTCTGTGCTATCTCCCTGCAGGCACCCATGGTCTGCACTCTTTGCCTGTTGGGGTTTCAGGTTTTGCTGCTCTTAGAGGTAGGTCTTTGGTTGTCTTAGTCAGCTTCCAAGGACCTAGAGGTGTTCTTCACTCACTCTAGAGGTGCCCCTCACTCACTCACTGATTCTAGCACATGCTTACTCTGACTCTGGATCCAAAGGTGGGGTGGGGGAGGGTAGATCAGCTCCTGTTTTGGTGGAAACTTTTTCACCCCCTTATGGTGTGGAAATGCCCAAATCCCACATACCTCCAATGCTGTATCCTAATGTAGAGTCCCTTCATTCATATGAATTTGTTATTTTTGACCTTTTGAGGTAGGTGCTGATGTGAGGAAGCATCCTGCATCTAGACTGCCACCATGTTTACCTGGAAGTTGGTAATGATTTTAGATATGTGCCTTTTATCATTCTAAGAAAAAATTCAATTATATCTATTTTGTTTTTTCTTCCTTAATTTATATAATTTAATTTTTGTAAATTCTGTTGTTGATGTATTCAGTTATATTAAAAAATTTCCTTCTATTGAACAAACTCTGCATACCTGGTATAAATCCTATTTGGTCATAATATATAATCTTTGTGATACATTATTGTAGCCTCATGTCTAATAATTTATTTAGGATTTTTATATCTCTATACATTAGTGAAATTGGCCTATAATTTTCTCTTTTTTTCCTCTTCCTAGATTAGGTAAAAATACCACTTTTATTTCATTAGAGGGTTTTGTCGGTCTCTTTCTTTACAGATGATTCTAAATAATTTATTTAATATTAGACACAGTCTTTAAATTTGTAGTAGTACTCAGTTTGAAATCAATCTGTTATTTATGTTTTATTCTAAGTAATTTAATTCATGGCTCATTCAATTATTTTTCTAATGTAGTGTTCTTTAGATATTCTATATACTTTTTTGTTCCTCTAGTCATTTTATATTTTTATATGTTTTATTCCACTTCACTTAAATATTTAAATTCTTTGACATATAATTGGGCTAAATAACTACTAGTTATTGCCTTGATTTCATCTTCATTATTGGTAAATTAAACTCTTTCCTTTTTATGAAAAAATGATTTTTTCATATAATATGAACATCTTTAACTTCTTCATCTGAAAACTTTCTGTTTATATAATTTGACCTTTTATAAATTGGAGAATGATTTATATTTTCATATTGAATTCGTGTGCTTCCCCCCATCCCCTGCTTGCCCACCCCAATTTGGAAAATTCTGTGATATGAAGAGTCCCTCACTTCATTGGATTTGGTGCTTCTTTTACCAATTGACCTATTGTATTTCATAATATATAAATGTCATCAAAATTTTTTGTGCCTCCTTTACCAAGTTATTGACTCTTTTTTCATGATTTTCCTGTATCATTCATTGTTCTTCTCCCAATTTTATTCTATCTCTCTTATTTGATTTTTAAAATAGTTTGAGTTCCTTCATTACTTCTTTTTTGCTTGAGAAAAGTTCTATTTTTTGGAGGCTTTGGATTAACAGTGCTGACTTTTTTGTCTCCTCAGTTGGTGTTCTGGTGTTTCACAAAAATGAATTTCTATGTTGAGTTTCTTCTTTAGTTTGCTCATTTTCTACCCCTTTTCTTTTCATATTTGACTGAGAACACCAGAAGTTTTTGCTAATGATTCAGCTGAGCCCCAGGACTGTTGCCATGGTGGGGTTGTCTTGGTGTGTTTATTTGCTCTACTACCAACCCACTGAACTACATCTTTTGTGCAGGCCTTTTAAGTTGTTAAAGGTTAAAAATTATTTCACTGCATCTTTTTGTGGGTTCTGTTGCTCTAGCATTTTTGAGGCATTATAGTTATTTTTAACACTAATTTGGAAATGATTAGCTGAGTCTCTGCAACTTCTCTATTATTTTAGCTCTGTTCAGCTTACTACTTTCATAATCTATCTGTCTTTCTCTGGTATGTCTACTTCCTTTTTGCCTCTTAGAAAGTGAACCATTTAAATTCTAAAATTTTTTCAAATTCCTTGGTTCATCTCCCATCACCACTCATGACTTGAAAAGTGCTAACATTGGTTTACTCTTATTTTTCATGTTCCTTATTTCTACTCAACTGCAAAGTGAAGGAAGTCATGAAATTCTCTTGACTATATCCATTATAAATCATATTATATAATTTTAAATGATTTATCACTGCATAAGGCAATTTTTCTTTTATTTAAATAATTTTATATCTCTGCAGCTATAGAATCTAGCCCCAAACTTCTCCCCTGACCACCACACACACTTTATGTGTGAGTTCAAATGCTTGTTATAAATGACTTGAAGACTAGGTAGACCCTTGAAGATATTTGTTTTGGTTTGTCTATATATAATGCAACAATACAATAACTCATATCTGCCTTGAAAAAACTCTCACAACCCATTCTTTGGTTAACAAATTGGATCTCCAATGCAAGACTGCTTCTTCCACTGACAATCAGTTGAGGTTAATTCATCAGCCAGACTTGATTACCTTTTAAAAACCTATTATATACTATGAATATATAGTGGGGGGAAAAGCCTGAAACCAAAATCACACTTTCTTTCACCATTCTAGTTCCAGAATAAAGTAAACTTACACAAGAAATAGAGATTACCAAAATTCACCAACTAGTTTCAATTCTGGGTATTATAGACAAAGAAAGAGATACTCACTGCTCTGTTGATTGTAGGATAAATCTTTTTTTGCTGGATTGATTCAACCTTGGGATGGGTCATGTAGGTTATTGTTCAGAACTGCTTTGGCTCAGTGGGTTTGACTTCTGTGGCTACAATGGACTCTGCTATAAATTGATAATGTGGACCTCTTGTGACTCTTTTGATCATCACAATGTTATTTCCTCTTTTATACTTATTCACCAGGAATCATATAAGAAGAAACAAAACAGAGATAGAAGAAAAAAAGAGCAATTGATTGAGCCACACAGGAACCAGGAAGGAGAGAAGCTTCCCCGTCCAGAGCTTAAAAAAGCACGTTTTCCTTCTCACTCTAAAGGCTTGTGGATGGAAGAAAGGAGGAAAAGGGAAAAGGGGTAAAAGCAAAAATGGTAAAAGGGGGAAGTTGGAGGTAGAAGAGGAAGTAGAGAAACAAGAGAAGTCTTCCACTGAATGCTTTGTATGCACACTCAGTAATTGTGATGATGATAGCATTTACATAGTGCTTTAAAGTTTTCAAAGTGTTTTACAAATATTATATCATATTTAACCAAAACACATCTATCACACATTATGTTATATTCATAGGGAGGAAAAAAAAGAAACAAAAAGAAAAATCTATGACTGATGGACCAATTTCTCAAATATTTGATTTTTCAAGACAAGCATTTATAAAAGAAACCAACACATAATATGATATGACATATGATAAATACCATTATATAAAGGTATGTTCATATACACACACACAAAGACTGACAAAGCAAATGATCAATTCAAACATTGGTCATTTTAGAAAATATATACCTCATTCTATTCCTCTAATCACTATCTCCTTGTTGAGAGGTAGGAGTCATCATTCACTGATGATGTTTTGAAGTCCTGATTAATCCCTATATTTCCATATTCTGAAATGCCCCCACCTTGGTCACTGCATATGCTTACTTAATTTTGGATTAATTCATCCAAGTTTTCCCAAGTTGCCTTTAGTTTTTAAAATTCTGTATTTCTTGTACCATAATGGTATTTAATTAAAGTCTTTGGTCCTTCACCAATAAATGAGCTTCTGCTTTAATTCCAGCTTTTTATTACTAAATACCTCTTCTGAATCTATATTTCTGAGCCTCATATTTCTCAATCTAGTTCTGAAAAAAATAGCTGAATATGTTTTTGTATTACCGGATCCATTCTTCCTGTTATTGCCTGATTCCTACAAGATCTGAACCCTATTGGAAAGGAAGAGATATAAGTTTCATGTGGAACAAGACTTTAATAAATGATTTTTTTCTCCTTACTTTCTTGTTAAAGATGAATGAGATGCTCTAAAACCAAGCCTAGACATTCATCTATGTCTTAAATAAGTGTAATTATTATTGTTTTTGGAGGCAGAGTAGAATAGCAATCATTGAATAGAAAACCCACCTCAAGGTCAGGAAAAACTGGTTCCTGGTCCTGTCTGTGACACATTGTACCAAGCTGGACCTACACAAGTCAATACATATTTCAGTGTCTCAGGAAACTCTCTTAGCTTAGGTATTGAAGAAGAATACAGGTATGCCTTCTTACATGAAATAGCCTCATTGAGATTCCTTAATCCTTTGAAATCAAAGGTGTAACAAAAATATTGCTGTTTTTATGTTTCTATTGACTAAGTCTCCTACATTCATCAGATAACAGTAGAGCCTTCCAAATGAGAGAAAATCTTTTATTAGCTTTTCCTGTCATTTATGGGAACTAATTATGCCTCTCCAATGTAAATTTATTTAGGGTTTCCTTCTAGGACTTTCTATCACCTTTGTTGATAATCCTCATATAGAGAACTAGGATTGTTATTGTCATCAGCAACAAAAATAGCTATTAATAGTCCTAGTAAATATAAAACCTAGTTCAGATTACCTGCCTTCTTTAGGAGGAGAGAAGATTTGGAAAGAGGGGAAGAATACTGATTGCAAAATGTCAGAAAATGATAATCAATATTATGTGGCCATGTAAACTGGAAGAATTAAAAAAAAATAAAAAATAAAGCTTCCAAAGGATGCTTTAGTCAACCCATTATTAAACCAAATGACTTATATCCTAAAGACAGTTAAACACATGTTGAAATACAGAGATGAGATTAAGCAAATTCAAACTCACATCCATCATGTTCTGTTCCAAAAGATAAAATAAAATGAATGTGTAAATAAAGAAAATGCAAAATCTAATGAAGGTTTATGTCTCAAATAGTTCATGTTTTCATATGGCCAATAATAAAATAAAGCATATAATATAATCTGAAGGAAATAACATAAAAGATTATTCAAAATATTTTTTCAAATGAATTCCCATGAAGTTTTTCCAGAAGTACTTTGCCTTTCATTGGCTTAGCAATCTTTAAATGTTTTTTAGCTTCTTTAAAAAAGGCTTTGAAAATCCACAATGATGAATCTAAGAACGTCTTAGAGGTTGGTAATTGTATTTTCAAAATAGTTAAAGTTTCCCAGATCTTTGAAGAATCAGGAAAGTGACATTCACTCCATCTCAGTTGCTTAGTTTTGATCTGTTCCAGATTATATGGGAGTTGTGGCATTCAGGCCAGAGTTGAATCAAATGGCTTCTTGCCAATGATAACATAATAAGAAGCTTACTTCTATTGTGTTTCCAAATGGAGCCAAATTGAATGGCATTATTATACTGTTAGTAACACTACAAATTCCTCGAAAATTAAGTGTTCTTGTTTATTCAGGGACACAGTGCCAATTAGTGTATCTGCCTGATTTAAAATTTTAATTTGCTTACTCTGTGTTAATATTTTATGGTATTATAACTTATGTTGTTTATTGCATATCTGGAATTTCATTGCAACTGAATAACACCTGTAGATATTTTAATGATAGATTTAACATAAATACATTTTATTTTTTATAAATACATTTTAAATATAAAAATAAGAACACACTTTAGTGGCATTAGATTACTATGTCCTTATCACAATTCATCTTTTTAAAAATAATCATGGAAATATTTTCTTGATCTTTGGAAATTACTTTAAATAGATATAAGTGCTTGCTTTAGCAGCACATATACTAAAAATTGGAATGATACAGAGAAGATTAGCATGGCCCCTGTGCAAAGATTATATACAAATTTGGAATGCATTCTATGTTTTTGATTGACTTGCTTTTCAACTCAGAGGAATGAGGGGTGGCGTGAGGGTAAGGAAGGGAGACAACATGAATCATATAACTTCAGAACACTTATGTGGAAGTTTGTTATAAAAAATAAAAAGAAATATAAAGTCACAACTAAAATAAGTAGATGTAATAGTTTGGGAAACAGAAATGTCCTTAGAGCATCCTCTGAATGAATATATGACTTGTTTGGGTAAGCAGGGGGAATGCTACTGGGCTGGTAACTCACTTGACCATATCTCTTTAACTTTTATTAAACTTATTTCTTACAATATTCCTGAGGTAGATTGTACAAATATGACTATCATGACCTCTTTATTTCACAGATATGTAAACTGAGATTCCAATAGTTAGGAAAGAATTAGAAATTTATAGCTCAAAAGGATAGCAAGAACCATCAAACCCCACCCCTACATTTTTGCATATGATGAAACAGCGCAATCTGCCCAGAGTCATACAAAAATTACATATCAGAAGCAAAATTTAAATGCCTTTTTATTCCAAAGCCATGGCTTTTTTCCACTTTGCTTAGCTAGTAAGCTTTGATCTCTTCAGCTTAAGTCCAAGTGTTTTTTCCAACATTATCTTCACTCCAACAAGCAAGATGGTACAATGGATAGAATATTGTGCTCCACATCCCGAAAACTTAATTCAGATCTAATCTCACACATTTAATGGTTGTGTGGCTTTAGGAAAGTAACTAAATCTGTTTTCCTCAATTGATTTCCCTATAAAATGAGGATGACAGAATTTGTCTTGCAGAATAGAGGGGAAGATCAAATGAGATATTTGTAAAGCACTAAACACAGTGTGTGGATCATAGAAGGTTCTCTATAAATACTTATTCCTTTCTCATATTTCTTCTCTGATTCCATCTATGTAACTATTAGTGAATAGCTCCACAAAATTTTTCATATCTCCCCTTCTCCTATTTAATCCTATGAATACAATCATAGTTTACAACCCTATGTTTATCATCCCTTTCCTAGACTGCTATAGTTCCCTCTTAACCAGACTCTTTCCTTCTTATAATCAATTTTATAAATTGCTTGTTGCCTATTTAATCCAATGAAAATTTATTTTTAAATTTTAATTGTTTTATTATTTGATTTTGAATGTTTTCCATAGTTATATTATTCATGATCCCCCTTTCCCTTCCCACTCCTGGAGCTGACAAGCAATTCTACTGGATTATATATGGATCATTATTCAAAACTTATTTCCATGTTATTCATATTTAGAGTACAGTGATCTTTTAACAGCAAAACCCTAATCACATCCCAATCAAACTATGTAATCAATCATAGGTTCTTCTTCTGTGTCAATGAATATTTCCTAATCACATTACTCCTCTGATGCAAAACCTTCTCTAAGACCTTTAGGTTAAAGATCTAAATCTTTAACCTGGAATGTAAGAGCCTCTAAGATTCTGGCTAAAGATGATATCTGGAAGTCCATCAAGAGTAAATATCTGAGCAGAGCATAGAATATTCTTACTTCATAAGAAACAGACAAATTTGGTATAGGAAAGAAACTGTTCTGTTGCATCATAGCTGTCTCAGTGAGACTCTGTGGGGATATAGGAGAAATATTTCTTTGTAACTAGGTTTTGAAAGCTGTGTGGGCCTTCAGTAAGTTGTTATTAGTGATGGACATAAAGTTTTTTCAAGGAAAGGGAACAAGAAGAATCAAGACGGATTATGCAGAAAAGCAATGAATATGTTTGGGAGTGGAGAATAGTCTGTCAGTTCATTAAATTTTAAAAATATGAGGGAATGTATTGTAGAATATGGCTGAGAAGATATAAAGCAGTGGATTTGGGGTCAGATGACTTGAGCAAATTACAAATCTCTCTGTGAGACAATGTGGAAATCATTAACATCTCTAGGCTTAAGGTTTGTAATCTGTAATAGCAGAGCTTGATTAGATGGCCATATATGTAAATATATGATTATGATTTTATACCTTGATTTCCCCCCAATTCAACAGAATACAATAATTAATTAAGCAAACCAATTAATCACCTACTATGGACTAGACTCCTTACTAAGCACTATGGATACAAAGAAAAAAAATGAAATGATTCCTGCCCTCAAAGTACTTATATTCTGGGCTGGAGTGGGAATGTGTTCAAAGATAAATCAATAGAAACATACACTAGATAATTTTGGTTGTCTCAAGCATTAACACAGGGAAGAAGAAGAAAGGCCTTATAGAGGGAGTGCTGTCTGAGGTGAGCTTTGGAAGGAACTTGGAGTGCCTAGAAGATATAGGTAAGAAAAGAGAGTATTATTTGTATGAGGACCAGTCTGTATTAGAAAAAAAAGCCACAGAGGCAGATTATGGAATGTCCTGGAGGAAGGAGAAATATAAGTTGCATAATTTAACTAGATCACCAAATCTCCCATATGATGTTATAAGCTACTTTAAGGACACAGTTTAGATCATATTTATATTGCTTTCCCTCTCCAACCCTGCCAAGGGTAAATGATAGTGCATTTTGTATAGGAGGCAACTGACAAACTCTCTCTCCGTCTCTGACTCTATCTCTGTCTCTCTCTTTCTCTCTCCCCCTATCTCTTGCTCTCTTTTGTATATGTTTGTGTATGCCCATATGAATATATACATATGGGTCTTTATTTGGATGTGCTGATAAATATTTTGTTATAAAGCAAGTAGTCCTACCCCATAGGTTTGCCAATTTTCTAGGTGTAAATGCTCATACGGAAAATTTAAGAATTGGCTCTCACAAGATGGTTCATGTTGGCTTTAGAATTTCTCTGATTCTTTCCTATTCTAATCAGGGTTCTGATTTAATAATTATCTAATTAGTTATCTTTAGTAGTTAATCATCATTATCACAGGAACAACTCATTTTATATATAATTTTGAGGTATCAAAAGCATTTTTGTTCAATTATTTGTTGAGGTATCTTTACCCATTTTCTCCCTGATTATATGATGATGTAGATCAGTGGCGTCAAACTCAAATGCAAATAGGTCCTTGAGGATTTAAAAAAATGACAAATTAATATTATCTATGCTGTATTATATGTTCAAGTTGTGTATTGTGTTAAATATTTCTTATGTACATTTTATATCGTCCTGCTGAACTGGTCAAATGCCAATATTGGCCTATATGAGTAAATCATTGGTAGGATTAACTATATATAAGAAGGTTGGGGTGGGAACATACAAAAATGGAATTTGGGGGTATAGAGCACTGAATTTGGAATCAGAAGATCCAGGTTCAAATCATTTTCCTTTATAGGTAGGAATCTAACTGAAAAATTTAGTAAGGTCATTTAAATTCTTTGAGACAGTTTTCTCATTTTATAAAATGTAAATAATATTGCATCCTCCACTTTCATATCACAAGTTAACTACAATAATAGAATGAAATGAATGTTTATATGAACATGAATATGTTGTACCTCTAAGGGTCCTACAGACACCATTCTAGGGGGAAGTTTTTTTTAACTATTTGGGGTATTCCTGATACTCCCACTACACTTTATGAGTCAATGGAATAACAATTTAAATCAGGTACAATCTTTAATACAGATCTCGTAGCTCCAGTGTCTAAGAGACAATCATAATAGGTGTTACCCACCCTTAAGGTAACATAAGATTCATTAGTATGGGGAGGGCAGTGGATAGGGACAACAGGTAGTAGGACATCAGGGTCCGGAAAATCAAGAGTTGTATCCTCTGATTAATGTGCCCCGCCCCCCCCAGACACCTTCATCGTGTTTGGGATGTTCCTTGGGCACCCCCTGAAGAGCACCCCTCTGAGGGTCATTAGCACCTCGAGTATTTTTTGGACAAGCACCGTTTCTTATATATTGTTGTTGTTTATTACCATTTTCTTCATTTGGAGCATTGTCATTATTTTCCCAATTCCTATTTCTTTAATTCTGGTTTCTAAACTTTTTATTTCTATAGTCGTTATAGTTATTTCCATAATCGTGGTTTCTATGATTATTATCATTTCTATAGTTATTATTTCTAAAATTGTTATTAAACTGCATATACTTTCTGATAATCTTGAGAAAGGTTCTACATTCTATCATTTTGTGGCCCTTCTTCTCACAGAAGTGGCAGATTACTGATTTATTTGTGGATTCCTGCAAAGGGGCTATAGTCTCTCCCTTATTTTTCAATTGTCTCTTTAACATTTCAGATTCTTTCTTTAAGTCTTCCACTAATGTATTGTGTTTCTCAGGTCTTTTTACATGACCTTTATAAACATAGGTTGCTACTCTCCTCAATTCTTCGAGGTCCACAGAGTCCCAATTAGGACAGCTAGATTTAAAGAAGTCTTTTACTGCTGAACAACAATTCTCAACGAATTGCCTACATATTTGCCTAATGTCTCTTTCTCTGGATAAATCAAGGTCCATATATATATATATATATATATATATATATATATTTCCTACATCAATAAGTCTGTCCATAAACTGGGAGGGGATTTCATCAATTTCTTGTTGGGTTCTTTCAAATTTTGACCATTTTCAGGTCTATCAGAGCAAGCTCTCATGGCTGTCAATAATGCCTCTCTGGCCTGGTTTAGTTTTGTGTGATCTAGATCAACATTGGGGTTCCAATGTGGATCTTCAGTTGGCCAATAATGTCCTTTTCTACCTCGTTTTTGATTAGCCAGAGAGATGATATTGTTTTTTTTTTCTATTTTTATTAAAAATATTTCTAACAAATTCTCAACATCCATCCAAGTGGGGTCAAAAGTTCTGAATATGTTCTCTAAGTTTTTTATCATTAATATTGGTTCTTTCTCAAATGATGGAAGATCTTCCTTAAATTTATTTAAATCTTCAGGGCTAAAAGGTGTGTGAAGTCTTACAGATACCAAGTTTCCATTTTTATTAAAAGTGGGTACATCCCTTAAAGGAAATAACCTATCTGAATTATCTGGTACTCCTGTTTCTGTTTCTAGGCTTCTTATTCCATTCGCAGTGGGGTAGGTATGAAAAAAAGAAGAGTTGGGCACACTGAGGGAGAGGGTTTGCTGTTGTCCCATAGTACCAGAAAGATCAGAGGTAGGAAGGGTATGAGAATTTAACTGGGCAGGGTGTAAAGGAGGGGCAAAGGAAGAAGTATGAAAGGATACAGAGGTGTTAGGGTTGGAGGAATGAGTAGGGTGTGAGGTATTAGGATGGTCAGTATGGGTGGGGTGTGAACTCAGGGTGGAGGTGGTAGGGTCAGAAGGATGGGTGGGGTGAGGATTTAGAGTGGAGGGTGTGGGATTGGAAGCATGGGCAAGTTGTGAATTCAGAGTGGAGGGTGTGGGATCAGAATCATGGGCAGGGGGAGGAGTAGGTTGGTTAGAAGTGGGGATTTCTGAGGCCGATGGGGCAGGGGGAGGGGTGGGTTGGTTAAGAGCAGGGGGTTCTAAGGCAGAGTTGGCAGGAGGAGCAGTGGGTTGGCTAGGAGGGTTAATATCCAGAGAATCTGATAATGTTCTTAACTTTCTTTTAATGTTCCTCATAAAAGCTATGATCTTCCCCAAACTTTCCTCCATAAGCTCAAGCCAAGTATTTAGTTCTGCATTTTGTTGAGTAGTAGAAGGAACACTCAGTTGGTGTGACTGAGAATTGGTTTTGTAAGGAAATACAATATTACAGCTATAACAATCAAAATCCCAAGGGGGAGTACCGTGTCGATTATACTTTGCCATAAGCCTCATGGTATGAGAAATCTCAGAGAGGAAATGAATGCAAATTTGACAAGGTTGGTCATAGAGCTTAATAGCCAGTTGTTAAGTACTTTAAGAACTGGCTGTATCCACATATTTCTAAAGTAAACACGTGGGGAGCAGAATAAGGCTTAAAGCTTTTCCCTAGGTTTCCCTTAATCCTAATTTAGGCAGTTGTTCCCTAAAGGAAAGGATATTTAGAAACAGCTCTCCTAACCAGGATCTTAGGGCCCTGTTGCTAAGATTTAAAAGAGCTGTATTCTATTTAATTTAAGGAGAATCAAAATGTTTTTTACTCACCTGCTCTTGCAGCTGTGATTTTGAAGCCAAATTAGCACATTTTAAAATACTGACTGACAGAGCAAGTAATAAAGAGAGAAAGGAAAGAGATTTAACAGAAATTTTTTAGGGTTTTCATCACAACCTACGTGGTCAGCCATAAACTGTTACAGACAAAGAATGGTTGCCATAAACTGTGACTGCAAAAATATGGTTGCAAGACTTTGAATTGTCAAAACTGTAAAAGATAATTTTTAGTGTCTTGATTTTATATTAGAAATAAAGTGGTCACTATGGGGGAAATTCTCAAATATGAAATACCCAAGTCAGCTGGGTTTTATGGAGGTTTTAATTAATACAAATAAGGAATTAAGGAAAGGGAGATAGAATAAGAGAAATATAGTATGAAGGGCATAGGCCAACATGGCCCAGGCCTGAGCCTTAAGAGAGAGACTAGTCTGTCTTTAATCCACTCACCACAAGATTTGTCCCAAGCAAGATTCTTGTGTTCAGAGAGACCTAGCTACTAGCTCCAACTCAGCTACCAAAGCTGAATTAACTTTCAGCCACTGAGACAGAGACTAGCCTCCAATTCAGCTCCATAGCTGAATTCACTTTCAGAGGCCTTCTGGCCTCTTTTTAAAGAAAATTTTCTCCTATGTCACCTCCCCTAAGTTTTCACATCTACCAATCACAGTAGACATTTTCACAGGAGTGACCATTCTTAATTCATACCTTGTTATCACCTTCTCTGGGTAGACTAAATCCTCACACTACTAGCTAAGCTTGCTTGAACTTTTAGTGATTAATTTGACCTTCATAGGTACTTAGCACCTTTTTGCATTAGATCTAAAAATAGACCCAGCTTAAAGGTTTTAGCTTTACTTTAAGTATGGGTTCAGTACTTTTCATTGTTCAGTAAGGAGTTTACAACTTTATCTTCCCCTAAAGTATGTTTAAGTATGGGTGGAATAATGTTAGAGTTATCACATTCCTGATCAAGTACCTTCATTGTTTAAAATGGGGAATGGTCTTAACCAAATGTTCTAAGGTAGAGTCTGAGAATTTTTAACATTCACAAGTCTGAGAAATTTTAAGATTCACAATCCACAGAAATTCATTTTTATGAAAAAAATCACCCCACAGAATCCCATAAACTATTATTAGTGCCAACAGTTATAGTATGACTTTTTAAAAGGTACTCTATGTAATTTCTTATTTAATTTGTACCTATCATATACCCATATTAAATGATAGTGCTTCAACTTTATTGCTCAGGCAATTCTTGAAAAAAAATAAAGCTATAATTCCTGATTAAAGTTGTGTACTTTATTCAGAAATCATCTTTTATGGACTATTTGTTGATGTAGGAACATATATGCACATATATTGATATATCTAAACATATATGTTCATATATGTGTATATATGTAAATATGTCACATAATGATAATTTCAAGATATCATAGTATCTCAATCAAACATCCTCACTAAGGGGGATATAGATTTGACTTAGAAGGTTAGGAAAGCCTGGAGACAATAGTATATTAATAAGCAATCTGTTACTGGCAGGTTGTCAAGCTTTTAATTAAATGTATAATTCTCTTGCCCTGGGTTTACCTTCCAAAAGGAATCAGCAAGTCACATTGTACTTTAGGCTATATTACTGGTTCAAACTCCAATATAAAGAATCTCACAACTGATTCTCCCTTATATACCTGGTTGGAAAATCATTATTCTTCTCATCAAAAGGATTTTCCTTTTTATTTGATTAAAGGTGATAAAGAAGTATATGACTCTTTTCTCTTTGGGAAGAAGGCTAAGAACCTACATTAATAGGAGAAAGCCTTTTATTATTGCAGAAGTCCTTTATCTTTTCCTGAGAAGGGGATATGACCAGCAGTCTTGCATCTCCAACTACCTATTGTAACTATAGACATCTTAGCCTATTGCAAATTTAACTCATTACTTTTGCTGTGAAACCATCATGTCTCCATTACTTTTTCAGTTACAGTTGATGGTGCCACCATTCTCTGTCATAGAGCCTAATAACAAAGTTATCATTCTTCACTCCTCATTTTATATCTACTCTGCTTTTAAGTCCAGTTTTACCTTTATAACATCTGTTGTATAAGGACCTTCTCTTCTCTAGCACTGCTGCCACCTCATTCCAGGCCATCATTACCTTGTGCCAAGCATTTTTCACTAAATGGTTGATTGTTCTTTCTTCCAACCCTCTCCACACACTAGTTCATTCTTCACTAAGGTGTGAGCTTCCTATGGCTCTAGTCAGACCATGACATAATTCACTCCCTAATGAATAAACTCCAATGGTTCTTCATTACTTTCAATATCAAACAAAAATTCTCTGTTTAGCATTTAAAGACCTTTGTAACCTCATCTCCAAGTACTCTTCTGATCTTCTGATACCTTACATTATTCCACATACTCTGCAAGTCAGTGACTCTGGCCATCTTACTGTCCTTCCAATGAGGCACTCCACCTTCCCACTCTAGTATTTTTAATGAGTATCCCCATGTCTGGTATGCTCTTCCTCTTTCTATTTACCTCTTGGATTCCTTGGCTTCCTTCATGTCAAGCTAAAATCCCACCTTCTCTAGGGAGCCTTTCCAGATTTCCCATAATTCTCAGACTTTCCTTCATTCTGTTTATTATTTCTAATTTTTCCTGGTGAGCACAATTATTTTCATGTTGTGTCTATCCTTTGAGACTGTGATTTCCTTGTAGACTGTGACTATCTCAAACCCCTTTTATAATGAGAATTCAGATCTATGTCTAGTGTATGTTATTTTTTAATCATTTTAGTCCTGTCTGACCTCATAAGTGATTTTCTTGACAAACTTACTAAAATGGTCCCATATTTTCTTCTCCAGCTTACAAATAAGGAAACTGAAGCAAGCAGGATAAAGTGACTTGACCAGGGTTGTTCAACCAGTAAGTGTCTGTCTCAGGTCAATTTGAACTCAAGATGTCTTCACTTCAGACCCAGTGCACTATCTACCATGCCATCTAGTTGCCCTCACCTAGTATAATGTAAGTGCTTAATGTTTATTGATTAACTATTGGATTTTGACTTTCCCAAAATTTTTTTTAAAAGTCTCCATAGAGTATTGATAATTGTATAGATTTAGATCTGGAAAAGACTTTAGAGGTCATCAAGTCCAACTTACTCATTTTAGCAGCTGAAGACACTGAGGCTAAGAGAAGTTAAATAACTTGCTTATGGTCCCAGAGCTAGTAAGTATCTGAGACAGGATTTTAACTCAGGATTTTTGGAGCACTCTTCACTGTTAACTAGTGACAAGGATATTGAACATGCATAAAGGACAAAAATGAGCTGAGGAATCTTAATATATATTTTATTAACCCTAACTTAAACATTAATTCCAAGGCAGAAGAGCAGTAATGGCTAGGAAACTGGGATGATGTGTCTTACTCAGGGTCATACAAATAGGAAGATGTTGACACCAGATTTGAATCTGGGAATTCAAATCTCCAGGCCTAATTCTCTATCCACTGAGTCATGTGATATGGAAATCACTTTAAAAGACTGATATATATTAATTTAAGGTCACCAAGGAATTCAGCTATGTAATTCCTAAATGAAAACTCAAGTCCTCAGTCAACTTTTTATGGAGTTTTAATTACAAACAGGAGGAAGAAAATTATTAGAGGGAAAGAGAAAGAGGGGGGAAAAGGGGGAGAAGGGAATAGGGCTTAAATACCCACTCTGCTTAGGCTGGGCCAAAGGCCCAAGGCCTTGGATAGCCAGGGCAAAGAAAAGAGATCAGTCCTTATCACTCATGTGACCAAAATGGAGAAACAGTCTGAGGGCCTCCACTCCAAGCACCAGGCTCCAACCACACTCCTTTCCCCCCACAGGAAGTCCCCAGACTCCTCAGCTGTCCTCTACCTCACTTCCTGTATCTCACCTGTGCCAATGGTGGCTCTAGCTTCACCCAGGACCGCCCAGAGGTCTGTCCCCTTTGCACATGTCTGTTGAAGGCCATATTCTCAAATAATTAAATCTTGAGCTTTGCTGCAGCCCTTCCTAAATCCTATTACCCTGAGTAGGGTGGAGATTGTAGTTTCCAAGACCTGATTCTATCATTCCAAGTATCTCTATTGTTATTGATCAGGAAATAGCCAAATCCCATCCTCTAAAGAATGGTTTGAACAGGGTTGAGTATTTTTGAAATTCACAGTCAATCAGATGCCTCAAGGACACTGAATATGATTGGAATTTACTTCTGATAGTCTGTGAACCAACAGTCAATGTAGTCAATGATAACAGCAGAGATGATGAAGCATTGATAAAGTTTTTATTATTTTCTGTGTACTTGGCTAGGCATTGTGAATATAAATCAAACAAAGATCTTGCATTCAGAGAGTTTCCCTTCCAGCAAGAGAAAGCATATTATGTATAAAGGGCAACTAGAGAGGATTGTTATTCACTGGTCAATGTATTTTACAACTGGCAAGGAAGTGACATGGAGGTCTGGTTCAGGACCAGATGAAGTGACCTCTTAAAAGTTAGTACAATTACAGGGACAGACTCCAAGGTACTAAAGGGAAGATTATGAGGATAATAACTAGTTTGCAACTCCCCTGCTCTAGAAAAGGGCAAGAAATTATTGAATCATAGAGACAGATAGAGAGAGTGGCAAATAGAGAAATGGGTCCAGAGTCAGAAATATTTGAGTTCAAATTGTTTGTCACACTATTACTAGATATGTGACCCAGGGCAAGTCACTTAATTTCTGTCTACTTCACTTTCCTCAATGGTAAAATAAGTGAATAATAATAATAATAATAATAATAATACCTACATCCTACCTAGAGTTTTTGTGAAGATCAAATGAGATAATATTTATAAAATACTTAGCACAGGTATTGACACAGTTGGTCCTTCACAAATGCTTGTTTATTTGTTTGTTTGTTTTTTTCTGTTTCCAAGCAAGATAAGGCTTAACAGTGTCAGAGTCCATGTTACAAACATCAAAACTCAAGGTTCTAGTTGGGGAGGGAAGAGATAGATCATGAAAATGAGTAAAAGGCAGGGCACAAGGATCTGTTATCAAGATTAACATCGATTGATTGGTGATTTGAATTATTGGTGAACCCTGGGTTAATCCAGCACTATATAATGAGTCTTCATTGTGCTTCAGATTTAAATCCTTTGCAAGGTTACTGATTGGGAATACAGTACCCTTTTGGGAGTTTTGTGTCCATTGAATGGGAAGAGGGATTATTTTGGAAGCAGAATCATTGAGTTGTATTCCAAACTAACACTTAAGTAGCTCTTTGGGCAAATCAATTTACCTTATGGAACCATTTTTCTCATCTATAAACTGCCCATAACATTTTGTAGTACCTACTGCAAAAAGTTGGTTGAAGGAAAATGTCTTGTAAATGTAAAACATTATTGAAAGGCAAATTTAAACAAAATATGTACCCTAAGCCCTTCTGGGCAGCCCTGCTTCATCAGGATTACTCCTTTTTCTTATGTCCCATTCATTTGGCATCTTTTGACACATTTACCTATAGAAACCAGTCCCCAAGCACAGGCTTTGCTTTCCCAAACAGATCATAATTTCCTTTAAGGTAATGAAGGCTATTTATCCCCTTCATCTATTTAACTATCTCCTACATAATAGGTGACTTACAAATATTTTTGTGTTGATGTGTGTGGATCCTGCATTTTAAGAAAAAAAATTTCAGCAATTCATGGAGATAGGCAGGGTGCTGGAACTATTGGTGAAAACTAAATTTTCTGCAGGGTTTAAGAAAGACAGGAAGATATTAAGAAAGGACAGAGGTAGGGAAGCTAGGTGCCTCAATAGATTTAAATCTAGGCCTAGGAAGAGCAGTTCATGGTTTTCAATATGACATTAGACACTTCTTTAGCTGTGTGACCTTGTCCTTAACACCCATTGCCTAGCCCTTAGCACTTTTCTACCTTGGAACAGAGTGATAGAGACATACAGAGAGAGAGAGAGAGAGAGAGAGAGAGAGAGAGAGAGAGAGAGAGAGAGAGAGAGAGAGAGAGAGAGAGAGAGAGAAAATACTGATATTTATTTTAAGCATTATCTCCTTTAACCATAAACTTTTTCCCTATTTCAAGATTTTGTTTTTGTTTAGTTGTTTATCAGGTGGGTACAATTCTTTGTGATTCCGTTTGGAATTTTCCTGGAAAATGTATTGGAGTGGCTTGACATTTCCTTCTCCAACTCATTTTACAGATGATTAAACATTTTTTTTTCAATCTTATTGTCTCATACCTTCCCCTCTCTTTATACTCCATATCCTAAAAAGAACTTGGTAGAAGACAAAATGTTTAGAATCATCTTTATCTGGAGCATTACATTTCTGCTTTTCTCTTATTTTTCACCTAGGGTTCAACCACATTTTTTTCTTCTTTCTTTACAATTATTTTATTCATCTTTTAGGATTTTCCTTTAGGTACTGGCATTTGTTTTCCTTATCTCTTTCCCTTTCAATCTTTTTAAATATCTCTCTCCTCTTTTCTTATCCCAACAGATTTCCCTATTTACTTAAAAAGAATTTCTGCATAAAATTCTGGTTGATTCTAATAGGGGATTCATCTTTCTCTTGCACAATTTGGGATGACATCTTATTTGTAGAAAATTTCCACCCTTTTTCCCTTTATGTTCATATATTTTTTATCTTATTCACCTTTAGTAGATGAGATGGTAAATTCCTCCAATTTTTCCTTGTTTCTTCTTTAACTTTTAATTTTTTTCTCATATTTCATGTTTGTTCATAAGGATTTTGATTTATATTTGTTTGAATTTAATTTTAGGAGCACATTTCTTGGATAAAATTTAGAGTTAATAGTTTAATAAAATCATATTAATTATTATTTATTATTCTTGCTATCTTTGGCTCCAAGATATTTTATTTTCTGAGACCATAGTAGTGATGGTTAACTCATGGCACATGTGTCAAAAAGGGCACATAAAGCCTTCTCTGTGGGCATACCTACAGTTGCCTACCAGAGTTCATAACTAAATAGTCAGAGGGACTTTGGTTGGAACTGTTCCTGTAATGGAGAAGATAAAATGAAGGAGGGAAAGAGGAGAGAGAGAGTGAAGGGATTGGTTCTCTACTCTGTTACTTATGGGGAGAGGTAAGTCACGTATTGTCTCCTTGGAAAGCATGTGACACCAATGAGATGTTGTCTTGAGAAATGGAGGAGAGGGGACTAGAGAGAGATGACTCAATGAGCTGGCTCTAAACCTCCCTCAGAGGAGCTCAAGGCCACTGAGGTCAAATCTGTCTCTGTGAAACAAGATGACCCCTTGTAATTTTTACCTCCCAATGGGACATCAACTGTGAACCCCCAGGGTTTTTGGTATGGACAACTGTAAAGGAAAGAATGGCAGTTTCTTTGACCAGAGATCAAAGTCTGAGTCACAGGCATTTGGAATCAATGTCCTTCTTGTGAGAAATATGACAAGCCGCAGTCTTTGGGTTGCCACAGATAAGGAAAGGATTTCAGTTTGAAATCATGTCTCAAACTATTTAACCTAATCTCCATTGTTTGATTATTCAAGACAGGCCTAAATCCAAAGTCCAATGTTTCTAAATGATTTATTTGGGTTTAAGTGAGGCAAGTAATGGCAGAGGTTTGAGGGAAAAGGGGAAGTGGGTGAAAGGGAGCCCTAAGGGTTGTCCCTTTTGCAGATTGGCTTTCAGAGTCTGAAGGCCAGAGGGTTTTTGGGCCCTGGCCTCTCTTTTTGCAAACTGCTTCTTGATCTTACTCTTAAAACTAACTAAATCCTAAGGTACAGTTCAAGGAACAGTTAAGGGAGAAAGAGATCCCAGGGAAGGTTCTTTTTGGGTCTGGTCAGATCCTTCTTGAGAAGTCAGGTAGCTGTTGTTGAAGTTTCAGTGGAGGTATTTTGGGGTCTCACAAAGAAGACAGGTCATAACTGGATGGGCTCTTTCTCAGCTTCCAGAAAATCTAACTTTCTCCTTCACTTCCTAGACTGGAAGTCCTCTGTCAATTGGCTTCAAAGTTCTATTCAGTTCTCAGAACTGTCAGCTTTCTCCTGCCCTTTCCCCACTGCTCCTCAGCATTATCTGTCAATTAGACTAGTCTCTCTTCATTACCCTACTTTCCCCACCCCCCATGTACCTGAGGACATTTCTCAATTCACCCACTCCTCTACACAGCAGCTTAATGTGATGACTTCCTTTCTTCCCTGTCTAGGGTAAGGAAAGGAGTTAAGATGGGAGGTGGTGGGGCCTTTCACTTGATCTCTGAGGGGTCAGGCATAGCACTTGGTCTAGGGGGTGTGGTGGGACTGAGGCCTGGTCCCTAAGAGGTTTGCCATCACTGCTCTATAGTTATTCTGATGTTAGTTTCTCTTTCTGGGTTTTACAGTTACATCATCTAAAATATTTTTTTCATGTTGTCCAATATTTTCTTTTTACTAAGCATATTGATAATTACATTTCTTTATCTAAGATTTCTTTTTAGTCCATGTTCCATCCTTTCCTATACTTTTAAAGCTATGGTCAGACTATTTTGGTTTTCCTTTTTTCTTTTGCTTTTTGCCTTTTCTACTGGATGTTCTATTATTGCCCCACACTGGATTTTTCTTAGGTAGAGTGCTTTTGTTTTTGATCATAAAACTTAATTATATATGTATTTTTGAAATCAATTTTATAATTTATTCTCAATTTGTAAAATTATTTATAAAAATTAAAACATACATATTGGGAAAATACTATCTTTTGTGGGGCTAGAATATCTAAACAATATAAAGCCTTAAAGTCAATGGTCCCAAAGGTTGAAATGTTTTAGTATAGAAAATGCATAAGACATTTCTTATCTTACAGTATTCTATGTGAACAATTAAGTGATTCACAATATAAAGAAAGAAAGATATTTTAATCCATTGCATAATCTTCATGAGACTCAGAAATCAGAGGTCTAGAGTCTGTCTATACCCTCCTCTCTTAAATATCTGAATAATGTTAGAAAATTCAATTGTTAGTTTCCTTTAGTCTATCTCCTCCTCTATAAAAGGAGATTTTGTTAGATGAGATGAAAGAATCCTTCTAACTCTATATAATATTCGAACATGTTCTGTGGTAGTCTTTTGGAAAACATTCTGATTTACAACAGAATCAGGGGCAGTAGAAAGAAGTAAAAACTGAAATTGCAGAGTGACTTTTGCTCTTTTTGTGGTGGCAAAGAATAAGAAACTGAAACATTACCCACCAATTGGGGAATAGTTGAGAAGATAAGCTATATGAATTAAATGGAATGTAAAATGTTTTGGAATATCATTAAGCTTCAAGAAATGATTAAGAAAATAGTTTCAAAAAAAACCAACTAGAAGTGCTCTTATGAACTAATATGGTTAATAAGTAAAACCAGGAGAATGAATGTATGTAGTAAAAGCAATATTTTTATGATTATAAACTAGAAAACATTTAACTATGTTCAATACAATGATCTATTCTGTCATAACTCCAAAGAATTCATGATGAAAATATTATTTACCTTATGATAAAGAATTGGACAGATTTCAACTGAATGTTTTTTCCCCCTGAATATGACTGATGCAGAAATGTGTTTCACATAACTTCACAAATGTTATAGGTATGATATTTCTTACCTTCTCAATGGGTATAAGGAGTGGATGGAAGAAGAGAGTTTGAAGATGAAAATAAACTAATTTCTAAAAAACAAAAACAAACAAATAAAAGTGAGTTCTAATATGATGAATCACCTAAGTCAGTGTTGTTGAGGGATGGCATGCATGCCCTGGAATGCCAGAGGGAACTGCCCCATTCCCCTTCTCCACAGCACCTGAGAACATTTTTCACATGTCTCACTCCTCTGCCCAGAAGCCAATGTGAGCACTTCCTCTCTTCCATGTCTGGGGTAATGTGGAAGGACTAATAGGCAGCTTGAAGTTGCAGTTTGGGCACTCATTTTCAAAGACTTCACCAACATTGAGTCCTAAGTCATATAGTGGATAGAATTTTGGGCTTGGAGTTAGAAAAGGTTGAACTCAAGATCTATTTTTATCATCATTAGCTCTATGTCCTTTGACCTCCCTCTGCCTCAGTTAACTCATTCATTAAGTGAGGACAATAATTATCATCATTTCATAAAATTACTGTGAAGATAAAATTAGATAATATAAAAGTACAACAGTTTACAGACATAAAATTGCCACATGCTAGCTTCTATTTTGTGATTTGACAAAAAAAAAGCTTATCATAAAGTTTGTCAGAATGTTCTGGAATGCTAGAGGAACTTAATAAAAACAAAGTATTCTTGAGAAGAGTAAAAATAGTGTCTGAGAATTTAAAATTCATTTGAACCTCAGTAGGTTTAAGCTTGAACATGAGGGTGATCATTGAACATTAAGTTAGGTTTGGCAAACTAAATTTCAAAATTAAAAGGTCTTCAGGCTTTGCAATAGTTATCTTTGACATCAAACAGGTCCAAAGAAAATGTTTTGAAGTTTATAATACAAATATATCAGAAACATATGGATTAAATTTTCCTTGAAATAGACATGATTTTGAAAGTTAATAACTAAGTTCAAGTGCTTTGAAAAATCTGGTTTAGGTTTCTTGAAAATAGTTTGAGATTTTCAGCAGTTCCAGAATATGACCAAGTCTCCTCATTCCCAATTTGAATCTAAAATAAATTGTTTTCTGTTAATACAAACTGAAAGCTTACAGAAAAATTTAATCCTGACTTTTAAAATTTTGTTTCACTTCTAAAATCCCACTTCTTCATTCTCCATACAGGAAGTACATCAAATTCTGGTGATTTTCTTACAGGAGCTATTATTTGAAAATTATAGTAGTAATTATGCAGTTAGCCCTAAGAAACATTGCCCAATAAGTGTATTTTGCCTCTGTCTTCTTATTAATTCCCTTCTTGGTCTCTCTTTTTAATTCCTTGCATGAACTAGGTAACTTCTAACCCATTGCTTCCACAAAGTCCTTTACTTCAGTACTCAAGTCATATCTTTATTCTCTAATACTTTCTCTTTCCTACCATGAAAATTCTCATTCTCTCTTTGGGGAATACTTCAGCTAGACATTAGCAAAAATCCTCATCAATATGATTTGCATTGTAGAGTATTAATTACTTTTGCCTTACCTGGGCTATTTCTATGCAAAAAAAAAATCCAAATAAGTGACAAGCCACCTTAAAGAGTTTAGGAAAGAGAAGAGGCAGAACTTGGAATTAGCATGCTTATGGTGGAAGCCCAGCTCAATCAATAAATCAATTAATGGTCATTTATTAATGACCTAAGATGTTCCATAGATACCCTAAATTGAACATGACCAAAACTAACATCATTATCTTTCCCCCAAAGTCATTCAATCTTGCTAACTTCCCTATTATTGTTGAGGGTACCACCATCTTCCCATTAACCCAGGCTAGTAACTTGGTGTCATACACCATTCTTTACTCCCTCTCACACTCTTCACCACTACCTCAGTATCTAATCTGTTGTCAAGTACTATCAATTTCACATAAATAAAATCTCTGATTTTTCTTTCTTCTCTCCTCTGACTCTATTATCACCCTTGATACAGTCCCTCACATTTTCACAACCTGAATGTCAGAATAGCTTGTGATTTGGTCTCTGTTTCATCTCTCCATATTCTAGTCTATTCTTCATACAGCTGTCAAATTGATCTTCATATAGCAAATGTATAATTATGCCATCCCTTTATTTATTTAACTTCAGTGACTCCCTAACATCTCCAGGATCAAATAGAAAATTCTATTTTGTGTAAGTTTTGGTAAGGAAGGAACTAGGAGACTAAGGATTAGGAGAGGCTTCATGTAGAAGCCTGAAGGCTTGAACTGATAGTTGAAGGAAACAAGGAATTTGAATATCAGCCTTCTACAGGAAGCCTTTCCAAATCCCTCTTAATTCTAGTACTTTCTCTCTCTTGATTATTTCCAATTTATTGTTTATATAGTTTTGTTGTATATAGTTATTTGCATGCTGTCTACTCCATTAGATTTTGAACTCCTTTCCTTTCTTTGCATACCTAGGACTTAGCACAATTGTTGGCATATAGTAGGGCCTTACTAAACATTTTACTCACTGACTGATTGATTGATAGGTAGAAGTGAAAACAGTGACATGGTAGAGAGTTCAGAGACATGGAGAAAGAAAACAGAGGAGTATTTTGTTTTGTTTTGTTTTTGCTTATGGAAGAGCAAAATGATCAGTTTGGTTGGACCACAGAACAGGTGAAGGGGCATATCAATATAATAAGTCTGGAAATCTAGGCTGGGACAGCAAAGACTTAAAATGCCAATTTAAACTTTCTGTGATCTTGGGCAAAGTCAGCTTCTTTAAACATAAAAATATGTTCATTTTTAAAGTCAGATGATTAGACTAGATAATTTTTAAATTCTTACTTTGATAATGTATAATATTAAAATTTTGAAGTTTAAAAGGACACAGTATTATTCTACATAGGCCTTTGGAACAAAAGTATCATGTCAGTATAAAGAAGCTTGGATGTTTAGTGCTATATCTAAGTGAAATAACCACTTGTTAAATGGTAAAGTAGAATTCCTCATCACTTGAGGAAGGGGATTCAGAAGAGTCTGAATGACCACTCTTTCTGGAACATTTGGTTTTTGCATAGATTGAGATGTTGACCTAGATTAGATCTAAAGCCCATTTCTATTATACTTCATTGTTATGCATTGCAGCAATAGCTAACATAGTTAACATTGATGTAGCATTTTCAGATTTGCAAGCACTTTACAAATATTATATTATTTTACCCTCACATTAATCTTAGGATTGAGGTATAATTATTATTTTCACCTTATATATTAGAAAACTGAATCATTCAGGTTAAGTGACTTTTCCAGGGTCATACAATAATAAATGTCTAAGACTATATTTAAAGTCAACTCTCCCCAAAGGTCCAACATCCTATTACAGTTGCTTGTTTCAGCTAGTTTAAAAATGGAACATATAGATTTACTTTCAGTAAGGGAAAGGTATTTTGGTTTTGGGGGAACTTCCCAAAGATCTTTTATTTATATTAAATAGATGATAATTTCTCATAAAAAGATGAATTTTAACTATTTTCCTATGATTGGCACAGTAGGAAGGACAGTTTATTTGAGGGCAAGAGAGCACCCAGTTTGTATATTACTTCCAATACTTATTTAAATCTTCCAATCTTTCTTAAATATACATTTCATTATTTATAAAATGGCCATAAGGATGCCATATATGTCCATATATGATTGTGAAAATCAAATCAAATAATAAATGTAAAATACTTAAAAATCAAAGACTACAGAAATGGTGATAATGATGATGATAATGATTTTCTCTCTTTCCTATAAAAGGCATGATATTGTGGTAATAAATGGCCTTCTGCTATTTTAATTATTAAATCATCTTTCACACAGATATGTATACAGGAATAATGAGGAATCCTAAAGAAAATGATGTAATGGAAGTGGTGAAGTACTGCCATCCTCCTCATTTCACACTACAGTGGAATTTTTAAATTACATGAATGGCTAGCTTTATAAATTTCTTAGGAACTGTATGGTGTTTGGGAAAGAACATTGAAAAAAACTGCTGACTTTGACTTTCAATTTTTTTTTTATTTACTGGGTATGGAATATTTGTGAAATCAGTTCTCCTTTATGTTCCTAAATTTCCTTTATCTCTGAAAAGAATTTGGAAGAAATGAACTCAAAGATGCCTCCTAACTCTGATTTTCTCTGTTTTATATTATGATTCTCATCTAACTATAGCATTCTATGAGTTCCCATCATCTTTGTATGAGGTCTGCTGAAAACTGGTTTTCTTGCCCCTGATGCCTTCTGTTTGGGGAGAACATAAAGATTTACATGGAAAGATATGCAAATTATATTAATATGTTTACAAATTTTGTTGCCCTAGGGAACAATTAAAATATCTCTTTTGTAGTAATTTCAAGCACATGCTGTATATCCTGTTAGCAGATCTCCTAATAAAATTTTCCTACTCAGCAACAAAGCATCCACAGACATTTTCCTAAGCATACTTTCTTTGCTAAAGGGACACACTGGCTTTATTCTGCTCCTATGAAATGCCCTGGGTCACTATATTAGAGTTTCAAAGATGGATAATTGGAAGATTTACTCTTTCAACTATTAATTAATAGCTAATTCTGTATGTCATTCCAATGTTCAGCTATGAATGTAGCCAACTCCATTTCCTGATATGATTCATGGTTTTTATAAACTGGAAATATTTTTGCAAGTGAATTAATCCTCAGAGAAAAGCACTTATTTGGTGCAAAAGAGTTCAATGAACATCTAATAATGCAATGTGAGGAAGGTGGGAGGAACAAAGAAAGAGACAGAGGGAAATATATATGTATGTATATATATATACTTATATATATATATATATATTCTATAAGCTTTTCATTGGAGAGTAATAAAAATAGCTATGAATGTTATAGTTTTCAAAAGGGGACTGGGAACCCAAAGACATGATCCAAATATCAAGTGAATGCCAACATACAGAAATATGAGATAAAGACCCCTGATAGGAATGTGATTAGGCATTATTATCAGCTGCCCTACAGAGTGGCAGGCAGCCAATCCAGCATTCAGAGTTTGCTGTCCATCTGGCTAGCCCTGAAAAGCTTGCCTCCAATCTTTGTCAAAAAAGTCACCAGTAACCCAGGCCTGACTATCTGATGTGAGGATGAGTATTTGCCTAAAGCTAAAAAAAGTCAACTTTAACCACTATTTTCTTTGTCAGAGCAATGAAGTCAGTCTTCTAAAAATGATAACAGTGGAACATCTGCCTCCCCCACCCTATTTTTTTACTAAGCCTTTCGGGTTTAGCCCCTTCTTTTGTATTTACAGCAGTTACTTAAAAACTACATAGCGTTTCTTATACATGAGAATCAAAGGCAAAAAAGTAAATAAAATTTAAACATTTACTCAAGTATTCAGCATCTTTCTAGAATAAAAACTGTTCATGTTGTTATTGGTTAGTCCTGACTAGCGCTTCATGACCATAGCACACCAGTCCAATACTGTTCACATGTTTTGCTTTGTTTTGGAAAGGATAATAGAGTGGTTTGCCATTTCCTTCTCTAGAGATAAATAGAACCCAGGGTTACAATGCTAATAAATATCTGAGCCTGATCTTCCTGACTCCAGACTCCAGCATTAAATCCACTGAGTCATCTAGCTGCCTCCTCATTTCTCACAGTGTTATAGAAATGTAAGTTTTGGTGCTTATGATTATTTCATATTATTTGCCATCACTATGTAGGATATAAATACAGATCTGGAAGGACTTTTAAACCTATCCAATGCCCTTGTTTTGCAGGTGAGAAATATGAAGCTTAGTGGCAATTAAATGATTTGCCTAAAGTCATTTATAAAATTGACATTAGAGTCAGGACATGAATTCTAATCTTCTGACTCAGTGACAGAACTTTTCCAACTATACCAAAATGCCTTCTTTGCTCCATGTTTAAAAATCAATACCACAGTCTCAGATGAAACAAATGTGAAGATTCCTAAATAGCAACTGAAAGATGAATGGAAGGTTTAATTGTCCTGCTGCAATGATTTAAAAATATTCTGAATATATGAATTAGGCATAAAAAAGGATTGTGGTGTTTAAGTCTGTAAGAAAGTTTAGATATTTATTTCAAAATTTTCATTTTACTGAAGAGGAAACTGAGACTCAGAAAGAGGAAAGTGATGTCCCTAGAGCCCCTGGGTGGAAAGAATTAGAGCTGAAATTCTTATCCAAGCACTTTTCTTATTGAAAAAGCAGTCTCTACAACACATTAATATCTTCAGTGTTACTGTGTGACTGGTTATGAAATGAGAATGAGCGAAAAGTGGAAGCACCTAATTTTAAATAAGCACCTTTCAGATTTTAAAAAGAACAAGAGGAAGGCCTTTTGGTGCATTGTCAATTAAGGAAGAAAAGAATGCAAAATTGTGTATAGCCTGTGTTTATGCTCAGCATGGGTTGGTTAAGAGAGTGCCTACACTGATGATGAGGAATCCATCAAAGCAACTAAGCATTATCATGTTTGTAAGTTATTGACTTTGAAGATAAAAGAGGCAGCCTGATGCAACAAAAAAGGATAGCATTCTGAATGAACAAATTTAATGTCTAGTCCCTTACTCTGTCATTAGTAGTTTTATAACCTTGGGTAAATTATTTTACTTCTCTGGACCTCGGTTTCCTCCTATGATGGTTGGACAACTTGTTCTCTAAGGGTCACTTCAAGCCAAAAGTATGTCACAGCGAGCTTGTATAGTCATGAGAGAAGAATGCTAAATTTTCATTTTGAGCATTTATATGTTGGAAATCAGCAAACTTTACAAATCATGATTTTGGTTTATGATTTTGATGACTCTCCAAGCTCAAAAAAGTGATTGAAAAAGTTAATAAAAATTAAACTTAAAAGTTTTTAAGGCAAATTTTTCTTCAGAAAACAAATAAACACTTACCAGTATACTCTGCCACAAGCTTTCAGACTGGATTATTCTAAAATTTGTACTAATTGGGAAGGTAGTATAATAAAAAACAAACAAAAAAAACAGTTGTTTCCTCAAATTTCCATTGAGTTGCTGAGAAATACCTGTTTTATGCAAGAAACAGCTACAAAATAGCACCTCAGGCAGAATTAAAGTCTTAGAAACCATTGAGTTCAAGTTCCAGTCTTAAAGATGAAAAGACTAAGATTCCACAATAGAAAAAAAATAATTTTCTCATGTCATAAGAGAAGTAATTTTCAATGTTAATAATGTAAAAAAACACATTTATGAAACAAAATAAAATAAAAAAATAACAGAGGAATAAGTATTTTACTTCATATATCTGACTCTCAATCTAAATCACTGATATAAGAACAGAATCATAATCATAGATTCCAAGTATTGGATAGGACCCTAGAGTCTATCTAAATGAATCTTTACCTAAATAATTATCCCTTTCACCCAGCAAGATTTCTAGAACACAGTAATTCAACTTCCATCTAAAATACTACCTTTTATAAGAAGCCTTTTTATTATAGTGCTTTCCTTATGTTGATTGTTTCATGTTTATCCTGTGTGTAGCTTGTTTGTATGTATTTGTTTGCTTTTGATCTTTCCTATTTTTTTTGTGAAATCCTTGAGTACATAGATTGTCTTTGACATTTTTTTGCTAACACAATGACTTAGCACAGTGTCTGGCATGTAGTAGGTAGTGTAACAGTTAAAATTTAGGGGAGATGGGGAGACTGAGGCAGGTAGAAATTAGTTTCTCTCTGTAAGAAGTATTATATTTTTTAGAGGTTTATTAAAGGTTAGAGATCAAAGAATATACAAGTAAGAAACATGTGCCTAGGCCAGAGGCCTAGACAAAATAACCTCACATCACACAAGAGACTCGCCTGCTCCAAAACGGAAGTCCAAAAAAACCAAGAGCGCGCCAAAAGCCCTGGAATCAGCTCAAAATACATTCTCGATCTCGGCCCAGGTGAGATTACAAGGCATTCTGGGGAAGTGGAGCAAAGGCTCGTGGGGATTGTAGTCCTGTATTCGAGTCTATTTTTTACAGTAGGTAATAAATGCTTATTGATAAGGGTTTAATAAATACTCTCTCTGTCTCTCTCTTCCTGTCTCTGTCTCTCTCCATATAGATTTAGATAGAATGATCAATCAATCAATAGATGAAACAAATGACTCTCTAGTTGTTTGTTTTCACCAAATCTAAATTTGCCTATCTACGTTTCTTTCTGCTTTTTTAAACTAAACAACAACTTTTCCATCTTGATTGTATATAAAAGGGACAAAAATTTTTTGGTATACCAAAATTTATTTTGGATCTATAATATAATCCCTGGGTAAATTAAATTAGAGGCTGCATTAGAAGTGTAAGACTTTACCTTTGCCCTCAAGACTCTTACATGGAGAAGAGAGTACATATATACATACATATATATATATATATATATATATATATGTATATATAATCAAATCAACTGAGTTGAATTAACAAAACCAACAACACTCCATCATACCCTTCCACATTATTATCTAGTGGGTTGGACATATTACATCTTTGTGAAGACCTCTGATAGGTATAAGGAAGTTTACTTATTTTTAACCAGAAAATAAAACTACATCTTTCTTTTACAGACTTTCACTCACTGATCTAATTATGCCCCTTGTAGCCAAGTAGAACAAGTCTAATCCAACTTCTAATCTGGCCTGTTAGATGGTACAAGAAAGGAAAAGGAAGAGAAGAGTGGAGGAAATTGCATTTGAGAAAATATTTAACTTATTTGACAATGTCAAGAAGTTATTAACTTCAAAATGTTGTTAATCTAATACCCATAGGGTCCTACAGATATTATATAGCTGTGAAGCATGGAATGCTATGATTTCAGAAAAAATCTGCAGATTATTTGAAGGGAAATATTAGCAGGCTTGTAGAATAGGCATAATGATTTTCATGCAAGAAATGATATAAATCATATTAGAAAATGACAAAGATTTATCCTATAACTAGAGTAGATATGTAATGGACTAAAAGTCTAAATCATTCACAGGTAACTATTAAAATGAAAATACTTAAGAGAAATCTCCTCCAAGTAAAAATGATCCCTCTTAGAACAATTTTGTAAAGTAATGAACAAGAATAGTGTAGAATAAGAAATTGGGGGTTTATTGTAAAATAGCATGCTGATTTATAGGTCCTAAATCCTTATGGAAGTAAAATAAAGGCAATAGAAAGAGATCTGGAGAATGTAAAATAAACAAACAAAACCTGAAAGAATACAGCAGGATTGACATGCAACTGTGAGTGAACTAATACCCTAAATGTTCAGGAAATATTTGGTTTTCTAGCAAAAGATTCATTGTTAGAAAAAATTCCCCCAAAAGGAAATTAATATATATGTTTTTTTTTAGTGAATTAGTAGGACTGTATTGCCTTACACTATTTAAATTAGTGGTTCAATGGATGGAGTATACTGAACTTGAAGTCAGAGGAGTTATATGAATTGTGGCAGCTTAACTACTTGTATGACCCTGGGTAAAACATTCTTTTTTCCTTCAATTTCCTTATATGGAAAAAGAGATTGAACTAGATTATTGGAAATGTCTTATCTATTCATAAATATTTGATCCAGGAAGGCATAAGTATAAGAGGCTCTGAAAGAATTGACTTGATCTATTGCATTTGTTCATGAAGGACAAAGGCAGTAACTGATAGAAATTTTAAAGTAGCAATTTTTACATCAACAAAGAAGAATATGGTTGATGAGTGTTTCCCAAAATATGGAAAGAACTATCTTTGTACAGTAAGTTCCATTTCCCTTGAATTGTGAAGTAGACAATGGCTTAGGGGTAAAGATATTTTATTTTTATCTTCTACTGTATCACTAATAGAGTGCCTCACACATAGTAAGTCCTAGCTGATGAATTAATTAGCAGGAATGTTTTAGACAGGATTTGTAACTCAGAGAATTATAGATTATATGACCTCTAGGGACTTTTCTGAATCAAAAAATCTATGAAATTTAAAACTTGTACTCATTCCTCTAAGTTAAAAAAGGATTGCTCCATTGGCCATCAAACTAAAAAAAATTATGCTCAGTTTCTGGTCTTAAGAATAGACTTAGCAATTGAAATATCATTTCTATCCTCCCCTCAATACTTTTTAAGGTGTAATATTTCTATAAAATGCCCACATGAGGGTTGGTTAACAACCCAATTTTGACTTATTTGTCCATTAAGTGACAGCTCTCACTTATGTAGATCTTTGACATTTACAAAGCACTTTATGTATATTCAAGTCAAGTAAAAAAATCATTTATTTTTTTAAATACTTACAATGGATCAGCCACTGTGTGAAGAACTGAGAATAATCAATCAATCAATGCAAGCAGAAAGAGAAACATTGCCTGCTCTCAAGGTGTATATGTACTAAAGGGATGATGACATAAAATAAAAGCTGAAAAATTTGTGGAAGTATAGATAGAGAAATATCTGTCAGAGAGGGATTGTAGGGGAAAAGTCTACGAAATTCAAAAGTACAATCTGGAAGAGAAGGAAGATATGGTTGGTCATTAAAATAGAGGTTTCATTAGCAAAGAGCCAATCAGAATCAGAAGTCAAAGGAATGGCAAGTACTTCCATTGTTTGAAGTTTAGGATTTGCATGCATTTACATGGTGAAGATTATTCTGTGGCATTTCAGAAATTCTAGGAGTCAGGAGTGAAGCATAGAGAGAAATAAAAACATAGATGACCTGGCTAGCATCTTTAAAATATATAAAATTTGATTCTCACAATAATTCTATGTGTTATATATTATTGTTGTCTTGTTTTTTGTTGTTGTTGTTTTGTTTTGTTTTCTGATGAACAAAGTGAGACTCCCAAAAGGTAGATGACATGCCAAGGACCATGTGGTTAATAAATATCTGAGATAGGATGTGAAATTGGCTCTTTCTCATTCAAAGCACAACATATTTATCCAATTTAAATATTTGGATCTTCATATTTTCCCCAAACATTCTAAGCCATTTCATTATGTCATCTATAATCCTCAGGCTATACACTAAGACTGAACTAAGACTGTCTTTGCATTGGTACAGGGAATTTCCTTATTAAAAACTTCCTTCAGAGATAAAATGCTATGTACAGCCTTCTCAGAAGAGTAGTAAGTGTAGGACAATGGATTCTAGAGCAAAAAGATCTACAAACTCAACTTCTGGTGCAAATGGTGCAGAATAACCACAGTAAAAAGATGAGCAATTGAATATCTAAAGTAATATATAGATATATACTATCAAAGAAACTATGATTTTAGTGCAGGCTACTTGCCTGAGAGTTAAAAAGTGATGGTATTGTTACAAAAGTTTAGGGCAAAATAACCATGGACTAGAGAAAATACAAGCCCAATCCCTGGCTGAGGTTTAGGACACAGTGTCTAGTTTCCCCAAGTATCTGGATTCCTTCTAGATGATAATGGAGGACTATAATGATAATGGAGGACTATAAAATTGATGTAGATACTTAAGGTAGAATGCAGCAATAGATTTTAGGGCAGTAGACAGATTTACCATAGATTAGTAGCCTCCAGGACTGTAGGAAAGAGGAAGTCAAATTCATTCCTTAACCATTTTTCTGTTGGTCTCAGTTCCCTCATTTGCAAAGTAATATATTAACTAATGATTCCCAAGGTCTATTTCAGTTTTAAAATTCCTTGATTCTCAGTCTTAGGAGATCATATATGTATATATATATATATATATATATATATATATATATATATATATATATATATATATATATATATATAGAGAGAGAGAGAGAGAGAGAGAGAGAGAGAGAGATGGAAAGGATCTTTTAGGTTATCTAATCCATTGCCCCTTCACTTGAGTCCAAGTCAGTTTCTATGACTACCTCAAAGTAATCCAAGAGGAAGAGGCATATCTACAGATATAAGAATTAATTTTAATTTCTCTGACTCTAAATACAAAATTTAAGCAGCATTCTTTTAAAAACATATTTTCTTATGACTATTTTTTATTTTATGAATAACATGTATTTTGGGATATACCCCTCTTCCTACATTTAGTTAGCTATCACTTTCATTAATTATTTTAAAAGAAAAAGGATAGAAACATTCATGAAAACTGACATTTATATATATATATATATATATATATCTAACAGCATACCCAATATTTCCCATTCAATTTCCCCAACTTCTATAATACAAGGAAAATTTTACATTATTCAACTCTTCTTTGAAGCAAAACTTGGTTATCATTTTATAGAACTTGATTTCTTTTTTACTTTTTTCATTTATTTTGTTTTCATTATTTTATTTTTAGGTTTCATGATTGAACATTCTGTAAACCTTAAAATTTCTTAGACTTATGAATGTTGGAAATTTCACCATTGGGACATTTCAGACTTGGAAAAAATTTCCTATTGATAGTAAGAACTCTATTGGAATGTGAAACCCCTTGGCATGGGAGGATCCTTCTCCTCCCTACTTAAGACTACTTTAGGACAGAAACCTTTTGCTAAACAATGGAAAGGGCTTTGACCTATGCTTAAGCATAGAACAGGAAGTTCTTTGTGTCATGATTGATTTTAGAATTGATACAATAGAGATACTTGGAATGACAGAACCAGGTCTTGGAACTTACAATCTCCACCCTTCTCAGAGTAACAGGATTTAGGAAGGGCTGCAGCTAAGATCAAGATTTAATTATTTGAGAATATGACCTTCAACAGACATGTGCAAAGGGGGGCAGACCTCTGGGAGGTCCTGGGTTAAACTAGAGCCACCATTGGCACAGGGGAGACATCGACAGTGATTGGTAGATGTGAGAACTGAGGGGAGGGAACTTAGATGGTTTCCTTAAAGATAGCAGGGTCTGAGGAGAGAGGGGAGGAGGTTTTGCTCTGAGCGAGGTGGCTCTGAAGGAGGACTGAGGAGGTTGCTCTGTGGGAGGACCAGGAGAGAAGGCTGGCTCTGAAGGAGGAAAATTATCTGGAAACATTTCTTTTTTTTTTTTTAAATATATTTTATTTGATCATTTCCAAGCATTATTCGTTAAAGACATAGATAATTTTCTTTTCCTCCCCCCCCCACCCCCCATAGCCAACGCGTAAGTCCACTGGGCATTAGATGTTTTCTTGATTTGAACTCATTGCTTTGTTGATAGTATTTGCATTAGAGTGTTCATTTAGAGTCCATCCTCTGTCATGTCCCCTCAACCTCTGTATTCAGGCAGTTGCTTTTTCTCGGCGTTTCCACTCCCATAGTTTATCCTTTCCTTATGAATGGTGTTTTTTTCTCCTGGATCCCTGCAAGTTGTTCAGGGACATTACACCGCCACTAATGGAGAAGTCCATTACGTTCGATTATACCACAGTGTATTAGTCTCTGTGTACAATGTTCTCCTGGTTCTGCTCCTCTCGCTCTGCATCACTTCCTGGAGGTTGTTCCAGTCTCCATGGAACTTCTCCACTTTATTATTCCTTTTAGCACAATAGTATTCCATCACCAACATATACCACAGTTTGTTCAGCCATTCCCCAATTGATGGGCATCCCCTCGTTTTCCAGTTTTGGGCCACCACAAAGAGCGCAGCTATGAATATTTTTGTACAAGTCTTTGTGTCCATTATCTCTTTGGGGTACAGACCCAGCAGTGCTATGGCTGGGTCAAAGGGTAGATATTCTTTTGTTGCTCTTTGGGCATAGTTCCAAATTGCCCTCCAGAATGGTTGGATCATTTCACAGCTCCACCAGCAATGAATTAATGTCCCTATTTTGCCACATCCCCTCCAGCATTCATTACTTTCCTTTGCTGTTATGTTAGCCAATCTGCTAGGTGTGAGGTGATACCTCAGAGTTGTTTTGATTTGCATCTCTCTGATTATAAGAGATGTAGAACACTTCTTCATGTGCTTGTTAATAGTTTTGATTTCTTTATCTGAGAACTGCCTATCCATTTCCCTTGCCCATTTATCAATTGGAGAATGGCTTGATTTTTTGTACAATTGATTTAGCTCATTATAAATATGAGTAATTAAACCTTTGTCAGAGGTTTCTATGAAGATTTTTTCCCAATTTGTTGTTTCCCTTCTGATTTTAGTTACATTGGTTTTGTTTGTACAAAAGCTTTTTAGTTTGATGTAGTCAAAATTATTTATTTTACATTTTGTGATTCTTTCTATATCTTGCTTGGTTTTAAAGCCTTTCCCCTCCCAAAGGTCTGACATGTATACTATTCTATGTTTACCCAATTTACTTATGGTTTCCTTCTTTATGTTTAAGTCACTCACCCATTTTGAATTTATCTTGGTGTAGGGTGTGAGGTGTTGATCTATTCCTAGTCTCTCCCACACTGTCTTCCAATTTTCCCAGCAGTTTTTATCGAATAGTGGATTTTTGTCCCAAAAGCTGGGATCTTTGGGTTTATCGTATACTGTCTTGCTGAGGTCGCTTTCCCCCAGTCTATTCCACTGATCTTCCTTTCTGTTTCTTAGCCAGTACCAAATTGTTTTGATGACTGCTGCTTTGTAATATAGTTTTAGGTCAGGGACTGCAAGGCCCCCATCATGTGTGTTTTTTTTCATTATTTCCCTGGATATCCTTGATCTTTTGTTCTTCCAAATGAACTTTGTTATAGTTTTTTCTAAATCAGTGAAGAAGTATTTTGGTAGTTCAATGGGTATGGCACTAAATAGATAAATAAGTTTGGGTAGGATGGTCATTTTTATTATATTGGCTCGTCCTATCCATGAGCAGTTAATGTTTTTCCATTTGTTCAAGTCTAGTTTTAGTTGTGTGGCGAGTGTTTTGTAGTTGTGTTCATATAGTTCCTGTGTTTGTCTTGGGAGATAGATTCCTAGGTATTTTATTTTGTCTAAGGTGATATTGAATGGGATTTCTCTTTCTAGTTCTTGCTGCTGAGCTGTGTTGGAGATATATAGAAAAGCTGATGATTTATGTGGGTTTATTTTGTATCCTGCAACTTTGCTAAAGTTGTTGATTATTTCAATTAGCTTTTTGGTTGAATCTCTAGGATTCTTTAAGTAGACCATCATGTCATCCGCAAAGAGTGATAACTTGGTCTCCTCCTTGCCTATTTTGATGCCTTCAATTCCTTTATCTTCTCTAATTGCTACTGCTAGTGTTTCTAGTACAATGTCAAATAGTAGAGGTGATAATGGGCATCCTTGTTTCACTCCTGATCTTATTGGGAATGCATCTAGTTTATCCCCATTGCAGATGATATTAGCTGTTGGTTTTAGATATATACTGTTTATTATTTTTAGGAATGACCCTTCTATTCCTATGCTTTCTAGTGTTTTTAATAGGAATGGGTGTTGTATTTTATCAAAGGCTTTTTCTGCATCTATTGAGATAATCATGTGGTTCTTGCTAGTTTGCTTGTTGATGTGGTCAATTATGTGGATGGTTTTCCTAATGTTGAACCAGCCCTGCATCCCTGGTATGAATCCTACTTGATCATGGTGAATGATCCTTCTGATCACTTGCTGGAGTCTTTTTGCTAGTGTCCTATTTAAGATTTTTGCATCTATATTCATTAGGGAGATTGGCCTATAGTTTTCTTTCTCTGTTTTTGACCTGCCTGGTTTTGGAATCAGTACCATGTTTGTGTCGTAAAAGGAGTTTGGTAGAACTCCCTCTTTGCTTATTATGTCAAATAGTTTGTGTAGTATTGGGATTAACTCTTCTCTGAATGTTTGATAGAATTCACAGGTGAATCCATCAGGCCCTGGGGATTTTTTCTTAGGAAGTTCTTTGATGGCTTGTTGGATTTCAATTTCTGATATGGGATTATTTAGGAATTCTATTTCCTCTTCTGTTAGTCTAGGCAGTTTGTATTTTTGTATATATTCATCCATTTCTCCTAAATTGGTGTATTTATTGCCATATAATTGGGCAAAGTAATTTCTAATGATTGCCTTAATTTCCTCTTCATCAGAGGTGCTGTCCCCCTTTTCATCTTTAATGCTGTGAATTTGCTTTTCTTCCTTCCTTTTTTTAATTAGATTGACCAGTACCTTGTCTATTTTGTTTGTTTTTTCAAAGTACCAGCTTCTTGTCTCATTTATTAAATCAATAGTTCTATCACTTTTGATTTTATTAATTTCTCCCTTAATTTTTAGGATTTCTAATTTGGTTTTCTGCTGGGGGTTTTTAATTTGATCGCTTTCCAGTTTTTTCATTTGCATTTCCAATTGATTGATCTCTGCTCTCCCTTGTTTGTTAATATAAGCATTCAGGGATATGAATTTACCTCTGATTACTGCTTTGGCTGCATCCCAAAAGGTTTGAAAGGATGTTTCGCCATTGTCATTTTCCTCGATGAAATTATTAATTGTTTCTATGATTTCTTCTTTAACTAAACGGTTTTGGAGTATCATATTGTTTAATTTCCAATTGGTTTTAGATTTGGTTTTCCATGTACCATTACTAATCATTATTTTAATTGCCTTGTGATCTGAGAAGGCTGCATTCATTATTTCTGCTTTTCTGCATTTGTGTGCTATGTTTCTGTGACCTAATGTATGGTCAATTTTTGTGAATGTGCCATGTGGTGCTGAGAAGAAGGTGTATTCCTCTTTATCCCTATTTATTTTTCTCCATATGTCTATTAATTCTAATTTTTCTAAGATTTCATTCACTTCTTTTACCTCTTTCTTATTTATTTTTTGATTTGATTTATCTAAATTTGATAATGGTTGGTTTAAGTCTCCCACTAGTATGGTTTTATTGTCTATTTCTTCCTTCAATTCTCCTAGTTTCTCCATTAGAAATTTGGGTGCTATATTATTTGGTGCATACATATTGATTAATGATATTTCCTCATTGTCTATAGTCCCTTTTAACAAAATATAATTACCTTCCCTATCCCTTTTGATCAGGTCTATTTTTGCATTGGCTTTATCGGATATCATGATTACCACTCCTGCCTTCTTTCTATCAGTTGAAGCCCAGAAGGTCTTACTCCATCCTTTAATTCTGACCTTGTGGGTGTCAACCCGCCTCATGTGTGTTTCTTGAAGACAACATATGGTAGGGTTTTGGATTCTAATCCATTCTGCTATTCGTCTACGTTTTATGGGTGAGTTCATCCCATTCACGTTCAAAGTTATGATTGTCATTTGTGGACTCCCTGGCATTTTGATTGCCTTCCCTAATTCTAACCTATTCTTCTTCGGCTCTACCTTTTAGTCCAGTGATTTACTTTGAAACAGTCCCCCTTGTCCCCTCCCTTGATGTTTCCCTTTTTAGTCCCTCCCTTTTTGTTCCCTCCCCTTCCCCCCTCTCTTTCCCTCCCTTTTTGTTCTCCCTCTCCCCCTCCCCCCCTTGGTTTTCCCTTCTCCTTACCCTTGTTGGGTAAGATAGAATTCAAGATCCCAATGGATCTGGATGTTTTTCCCTCTCAGAGTTGATTTCCCTGAGATTGAGGTTTAAGTAAATCCCCCCCCCCTCTCTTCCTCTCCTTCTTATAGGAGTTTTCTTCCCCTCCCCTTCCCATATGAATCTTTGTGTGAGAATGATTATTCTATTTGGTCTTTCTTTACCCCCTATTTATACATTACATTTTCCCCACATATTAGTATACATAGGTTGATATAAATGTAGTCCTTATAGAAGAGAGTTTGAGTAAAAGAAGAAGATAGCATTTTCCCCTTTCCTGAATATTTACCTTTTCAGGTATTCCTTGCTCTTTGATTTTCGGTATCAAACTTTCCACAGAGCTCTGGTCTTTTCTTTGCAAAAAGTTGGAAGTCTTCTATTTTGTTGAATGCCCATACTTTCCCTTGGAAGTATATAGTCAGTTTTGCTGGGTAGCTGATTCTTGGTTGGAGACCCAGCTCTCTTGCCTTTCTGAAGATCATGTTCCATGCCTTACGATCATTCAGAGTAGAACTTGCAAGGTCTTGTGTGACCCTGATTGGCATTCCTTTATATCTAAATTGTCTTTTTCTGGCTTCCTGTAGGATTTTTTCTTTTGTTTGATAGCTTTGGAATTTGGCAATTACATTCCTGGGAGTTGTCTTTTGGGGGTTTAGTGTAGAAGGTGTTCTGTGAGCTCTGTCAGTGGCTGTATTGCCCCCTTGTTCTAGAATCTCTGGGCAATTTTCTTTGATTATATCTTGTATCACCATGTCCAGTTTGGTGTTTATTTCTGGCTTTTCTGGGAGTCCAATTATTCTTAAGTTATCCCTTCTCCCCCTATTTTCCAGATCTATCACCTTGTCGGTGAGATATTTTATGTTCTCTTCTAATTTCTTGGTATTTTGGCTTTGCTTTATTGATTCTTGCTCTCTTACACGATCGTTGTCTTCCAGCTGCCTGATTCTGGCCTTTAAAGCCTGGTTTTCTTTTACAGTTTGGTCAAACTGGTTTTGTAGATGCGTGAATTTCTTTTGCATTATTTCCAACTTTTCCTCCCAGAAGGCTTCCATCTTTTTGGTCATTTCTGATTCAAATTCTTCATAGGTTTGTGGAGAGTTTCCATTTCCTTTGGAAGGTTTTGGAGCATTTTCTTTTATATTATCTTCTATCTGCTCTGTATTTTGTATTTTGGCTCCATAGAATGTGTCCAAAGTCGCCCCTTTCTTCTTATTTTTCTTGGTATTTTGGGGCTTCTGTGCTTCTGTGGAGTTTTCCATCTCTGAATGTGGAGGATTGGCTTTTCTTGTCTCTGTCTGGTGTTCAGAGGCTTTAATCCTGGGCAGATGGTTCTATGACTTTCCCTGGGTTAAACTGAATATGCCTCACTGGAACTGGAATGGAAGGGTCGGACCACGTTGCTTTCAGGAAGTTGCCTTCAGAATCGCTGGCCGTGAGGCTGTTTCATTGGCCTGCGGGGGGATGGGCTGCAGCTAACCCAAGCTCCCGAGAGCAAGGACTTTCACTGAGACTTGGATAGCAGGATCCAGCCCGTGAGGCTGTCTTGCCCGCCCTGAGGGTTGCTGTTGTTTCGACCAGCTCTCTGCAGCGGAAGCCCCAGGCAGTAACTTTCACCGGGACTGTAGAAGGCCCTGAGGGTTCTGCTCTCTGAGCCCAGCCAGCAGGGCTTCCGGGAGCCTTGGACTCTGCGCTCCTACCCCTGAGGTCCGAGGGATCTCGGGTTCTGGCTTTTGAGGGGAGCCGTACCTTTTGAACCGGGTCCAGGTCCAGGAGGAGGGTTCCCAGGGTCTGTGCTGTTGATCGTTTTGAATTTCGGCGCCTTAGGAGCTTATAGTTTGAGATCGGTCGGGAAGGTTTTTCCGGAGATCTGAACTTGAGCTTTCTCTAAGTCGCCATCTTAACCGGAAGTACCTGGAAACATTTCTTGAAAGGAGGCTCTCTTGAAGGTGGAGCCTGAGGTTGGCATGAGAAGCCTTACCTAGAGAGATCTTGGGTGAGTGATAAAACCAACTGACTGATTTATTCATTCTTAATCCTTTCTTACTTTCTCTCTTTTTCTATTGATTAATCAGTGTATTATAAATTAAATTTCTCTATAAAACCCAGTTGGCTTGGGCATATTCATAAATTGGGAATATATTCCCTGGCGACCATCTTATATTTATATAAAACCAAGACACAGTAGAAAACATATTTCAGCAGTCATAATATATATATATATATATATTCCCCTTGGTCCCTAACATTTTAATTATCACACTCTCTTATCTACAACTATTTAACACTCAAAACTATTTTAAATCTAACAATTCTTCACATCAGTTTACATAAATATTTCTGTACTTCTCTGAAACTTATAGTCATTTTTTTAAGTTGAAGTAAAATTCTATTAGATTTATATACCATTATGTGTTGCAACCTTCCCTAATCAATAGCTACTGCCTTTTCTTTAAGTCGTTTTCCACTACTACTGCTACTACTACTACTACTACTACTACTACTACTACTACTACTACTACTACTACTACTACTACTACTACTATTACTACACATATATACACACATTATTCTTAATTATGGAGAGAATTATGATTTTTTTAATATGCCATTGTTTTGAAGATGCACAGAGAGTAATATTTCATCACAAATTTTTAAGGAGTTAAAATATAAAGAAAGATTATTTTATTAAAGCAATCCATAACATGAACTTCTGATCATCTCCCTTCTCTTGGGGTGGCATGAGTTCAGATCAGGTTCTGTAGTGTTCCCTCCAGAGCAGGCACATTGTTGTGTGAATGTGAGTCACATTGCTAATTCACCATGTTACTGCAATGTGCAAAAGGTCTTGTAGATTAGGCTGCTGCCACCTGACAGCCTTGTTATCCTGGCTCTTAAAATGCATACTAATGAGTTATAAAGCACATTATTTTAATAATGAGACTTCAGAAACAGAATAGTTAAAGCAGTGATGTAAACCTTGCTGGCTTAGATCCAAAACATTAAAGACATGAATACCTTTAACACAGTCTAGCAGCAGTGTGTTGTTCCTGCCTCTCTGACAGCTATTGAAGGATTTTCTATTATTATCTTACTTTTAAAAAAATCAACAGTATAATGAATTACTGACTTACAGGGTGGTAGCAATGTGTGAACCACTGTGGCTGTAACTGTATGTTCAGCAACATCTGGTTTACAGGTGTGAATGTGGACAGTTGTGCAGTTTCCTAATTAATGCCTGCTTTGTAAGACTGGTGTTATATAATGCCTGGAAATCTATAAGGAGACAAACAAAATCTTTTGGCACATAAAGCTTCTGCAGAGGGAAGTTTCCTAGCACTGTCTGCCCTCCCTCATTTTTTCCAAATTACCAAACAGTTGACATTCCATTGTGTTCATGACAAATATATGGAATTATTGGGTTGGTGATTTTAAAAGGAATTGGGAGACAATCTATCCTTTGCTCTTCATTTGACAGATGAGGCAGATGAAACAGATGAGACAAAGAGAGGAAAGCATTTGCTCAAGATCTGCTAGGTGGTGCTAAAGAGAGGCTAGAATCCCTTGGCTTCTAGCTAGAGGTTATAAATTCCTTGTGCAAAACATGAGGAATGGTATTTACAAGTAAAAATATGGAAGTGACATAGAGAAAACAGAAACAAAAATAGCTAAGTCTTGAAGTCCCTATTGTTTTCAGAAAGAGGCTGTTTTTGTTCTCAAGAAGTCTACTCAGCCATATTTCTATTTTTTCTCATTATTTGACTAGAAGCATATAAAAATTTGATGTATAGCAACTTTTGGGAATACAGCCTATCAACTCTCTTTTTGATAAGATCATATGCTATTATTTTTCCAGTTGTTAAGTAGGATAAGGGATTGATTCTAAGGAAAAGAAAGAAAATTATGAGAGGACAGGAAGGAATCATAAATCCTAGAGCTAGTGTGGTAGAGGGGAACTTGTTTTGGATTTGAATCCAGTGCATTGACTCTAAATCTAGCTCACTTTCTATTCCATCACACTATCTCCAAAACTGCACTCAGTAAACTTCTTATTTGGTGAGAGTCATAGAGGTATTGATCACTCATCAATAAAATGAGGTTGTACTAAGTAGCCTACTGATTCACTTTTTGCTGTAAATCTATCACCCTATAATTTAGAACTGGTCAGGATCTTTAGATTTATCTACCCTAATCTGCTTATTATACAGAAGAGGGAACTAAAGCCCAAGAGGCAAAATTCCCAAGGTCACAAGTTGTAGGTAGAGAAGTTAGAATTTGAATTCAGGTCTTCTAACTCCAAATTCAGCATATTTTCAAAGGTATCACCCTGGTTGCTTATGTCAAACTCTTGAGCCCATTTGTTTAGCCATTAGACATATTCTTAAATAAGAGCACATTTTTCTGGCACTTTGAAGTTTCCCATCTGCTCTGATAAAAAAAAAATCCATTAGGGAATTAATAAAAGCATAATTGACCTCTGCTATACAGAGGAAGAAAGTAGGCTTTGTAGATATAATTGAACCTAGACCACATAGCTAGCAAGGATTTCAAGTAGTCAATCAATAAGCAATTTATAAAACTTTTAAATTGTGCCAGGTATTATGTTAAGTTCTAGAGATATAGAGTCATAAAACAGTCTTATTTTTGAATGATAGAATATAAATATAAATAATTAGGTTTATGGATATATATATATACTATATATATTCATGCACATGCATATGTATTTATGTAGATATGGATACATACAATTCCAATGCATATAACTCTATGTTGAATAGATGTATATGTATGTGTGAACATAAACATATGTATACCTTTGCATATATGTAATTGTTTATCTATAGTAGTAGTCTCTCCATAACCGAGGATGACGATTGTCTTTGTGTGCTTTCATCTGTGATGTAGATGAGTGTGCACAAAGACACTTGTGCATAAAAGAGATTTAAGTGGAAAAGTCTATGCACAGAGACAGTCCCTCTCTCTCTGCGTTGGAAGCCTGGGTCCATTGGCATGAAAATCATTACACCTGGAGATTTCCTCAGCTGCATTGGATGGCCATGTTGTCTTTTGTGCTCCAACACTCCCTAAGCACTCCACAGTGCTTTGCTGTGTCGCCATCTCAGCCTTTGAACCTTCCTATTGGTTTCTTCCATCTGTTCGGCTGAAGCAGTCTTCACATGCTGGGTGAGCAAAGCCCTAGTTCACCAGGGGTCTATGACCCAATGGCTACCCTCACAAGGTTTAGCCGGCCTGTTGAAGCCATTGCCCAGGGTGTGGCCGCTGCTACATGATAGCAGCTACTAGGAGCCACAAGTGAGAGCTGGGTGTCAGGTGAGGGTCAGAGGTTGGAGAGCTGCCCTAGGAGGGCACAACAAGCCCTCCATACCAGAGATACTACTCCTCCCTGAGCACCCCATACACCCCTTTGTTTATCTATACTATGCATCTATTTTTCTCAAAGGGAAGATGGTAGCTATTACTAAGGTATCTGGTAAAGAGCTGCTAGAGAAATAGGATTTCAGCTAATTCTTGAATAAAACTAAGGGAACCAAAAAGTCAGGGTGATGGGGTAAACTAATATAGAAATGTGAGATAACTGGTTCAAGGACAGAAAGGCATTAAAAGGAGAGTCACATTTTAGGAATTTCAAGTAGGCAAATGTAGCTAGACGAGTGGAATGGGAAAAAGTACAAAAAGATGGAAATTACAGGAAGGTCCCAGGTTATGGCCTTTAAATACTTAGAGTAAAGTTTATATTTCATCATGTAGTACATAGGAAGCCATTAAAGTTCACTGAAAAAGGATTTGACACTGTCAACTCTATGTTTTCAAAGAATCGCCTTAGCAGCTTAATGAAGAAGATGAATTGGAGTGAGAAGATATGGAAATCAGGGAAACTAGTTAGAAACTTATTGGCATAGTCCTAACAATAGATGATGAGATTCTGGTTAAGGTCATGGCTATGTAAAAAGGAGAAGGACACCTAGATGAATGATGTTCAGGGAGAAATGGAAAATTGTGACAAAGAACTAGATATATGAGATGAGTTGGAAGGACTCTAAGTCAAATGTTCTGACTTTGAGTCATTTAGTTTTGTTAGAATAAGAATAATATTTGTTATTTTGTCTAGTTAGAAGCAAGGGTTTCAGCTCAGAAGTAAGCTTTATCATTTATTATACCAGTTCAATATACTAGATATTAGATTTACCTATTACCAATATTAATTTGTTATTAATTAATACATTATAAAACTCAACCTAAAGTATATGCTATTACAGTTGGCCCCATACAATTTTTTAAAGAGGCTTTAAATACATTTCTAAAAATAACATGTGGATGAAGCATAGTCTTTTATGTCCTTCAAGCTTTCATGTATATTACAGAAAATGGACAATAGCACATTAATTTTTTTCTCAATTTTCTCCATATGGTTAAATTAAGCAGGGATAGGCTCATCATTCCAGGAATGTGATTTTACTTTCCTCTTCTTTTTATTTGAAACATTCCCCTTGTACTGGTCCAAAAACACATCTAAAGCATAGGAAAGGGTGAACTCATTGAATTTCAGACTGTCTCCAATTTATAGACAGTAAGTGAGGAAAATAAAAGAACTTTTGTTGTCTGATTTTCACCATTTTAGCAAATGGAAATCAATACCTATTTTTCTGTCTTTTTTCCTCTAATCCACTCTCCCCCCCCCTTTTACTACCTTTATGACAAACCTATGTGCCTATTCCCTCTTCAGTTAAATTAATCTATTAACTAAATATTTTAGAAGCAGCAATGGTTATTAAATGTTGAATTTTAAATACCATCTCTGTCCTGTGGTAACTAGGTGGCTCTGAACTAGTCACTTAATCTTTCAGTTTCCCAAGCACCTATCTAAAGGTAAGTTTAAGAACAGACCCTGAACTTCACCGTTATGAGATTGTTTCTTCAACCAGTTTTTTCTGCATTAACCATGTCAGATGACTTTTAAAAAACAAACAAATATAGACAAAAACAAACAAAAAAAACTAATCATATGTAACATTTCAGAGATTCAAAGAGCTCAATAAATTTCAATACAGAGGAAGGGATGAGCTATACTCAGAAAAAAATGAATGATTGTATATGTAGAATAAAGACCATAGTAATATTGAAATTATTATAGCCTCTGGATAGTAGTTTTCTAGCTAAAGCCTATAATTTATTAGTAAATGTAATCAACATACTCATTAAAAGTAGTTTGCTAAGTAATTTAATGCAAGTTGCAAGAATCTCAATACAAAAATATGTCCATCTTATTCTTACTATTCTCATAAGAATGAGCAAAAAGGAAAAGGAATTTTTACATAAAGTATATTTAATGTGGCCTATGGGTTCAGAAGTTTACCTATAAGTTATATAAGGGAAGAAACAGCAATGTGGCTAAGTGGACTGAGAGCCAGGCCTAGATATTAGAGGTCCTGGATTAAAATCTGGCCTTATACACTTCCTAGATATCTGAGCCAGGGCAAGTCACTAATTCTTCCTTTGTCTATCTGTATCACTTTTCTGACTTGGAACCAATACATATTATTGATTATAAAACAATGTAAGGGTTAAAAGAAAGTATATAATAGGTAGGGAGATAATTCAAATTAAGATAATTGATAAAAGATAAAACTCTTATTTGAGTGATTGACATGTGGCAGGTTTTTTTTTAATGGTAAAGGTTTCAAAGTTTATTAAGTCAAATTCTGCTTAGGAGTTGTATTTATTATGTAGTACCTTGATCATAGATATATGGAATTTGGGGACTGTATTTGACTTATGAGCTCAACTTATTCAGTTCTGAATTTACAGATGAGAAAGCCAAGACTTAAGAGGCTGGTATTCCAAAAGAAGTGAGTAAAAAAAAATCCAGTTAGAAGTGATTTCAGAAGGTATCAAGTCCAACCAAAATAACAATATAATTTCAACATTACCGATAAAGAGTCAACCCATCTCTATTTGATGACTTTCAATTAAGGAGAAGTAATGCCCCTCCCTAAGCTGCCCATTTGAATTCTGGATACCACTTGTTGTGAGAAAATGTCATACATTGCTTTGATTTTGTTTTGTTCTTGCAGCAAATCAAAATTTGCCTCTTTTTAATTCTTTGCTTCATAGCTTCTAGCTTTGCCCTCTGGAACAAAATAGAACAAATCTTCATCATCCTCATAACAGCCATAAGATGTTTTTAAGTTGGTTATATGACTATAATAGGACATGGACTGAAGACCATATATAATAATAATATATATATATATATATCTTTATATATATATATATATATATAATACCAATGTAACAAAGTCCATGTACTGTCTTGCTAAGAAAAGAAAAAACCTGACCATTACGTGATAAGTAATTGGTCTCCTATGTATAATTACATCTGTTTTTAAGTCCCATCAATATTATTTAAAAAACCAAATCCTATGGAACAAATATATTTAAAGAATTTCATTTTGATCAATAGAGATAAGTGTTAACTAGCCTTTGACATCTATACAGTATATAGTAGGCATTAATATACCTAGATGCAGAATAAGTCCAACAATTGATAGTTGCTTGAAGACATTTGATAACTACAATCTCTTTTCTTTATTTGAAAGGGTAGCCCTTCCTGCCAGGATTGTGAACTTTCAGCTTATCTGAGCCAGCCCATTAGAGACCTGGATCTAGGGGTTATGCATCTGGGTCAGAAAGACTTTGTTGGTTCCTGAAATGTCATAGATCAATATAGAGGGAAAGGACATGAGGTGGAGGAGGTCTATAAAAATGAGACCAAACTGGGGGCTGGGCCTTTTCTCTGGAGATTTTTAGTTGGGAGATTGTCTGTGATTTGGCATTGGTGGCTGGGGTGGAAAATACTCTTGTGGGCTGGTAAAGTTAGGGTGGCAGGCTAGTAAATTTTTTTTTCTATTTTCTTCTCCAATTTTTTTCCTTATATATTAAAATTAAATAGTTAAGAGCTACTATCATCCTTGTGACTTAAGGGTTAATTTTTTTATAAACTCATGCAACAATAATATTTTTAATTAATATATTTCCAAAAAATTTCTAAATATTACATTTAGCATATTACATTTTGTATAATATTAATTTTTCAATATTACATTTGACAGACACAAACATTTTGATGATTACCCTTAATCTTCTCCAATTTTCTCCATTTTTTAATCTCCTTAAGTCAATTTGTTAGTAGCTAATTCTGGAGCTTGAAGTTTTTACACTGAGACAAAAAGATAGATTAGCTTCAAGGCCACAGAAGTTGGTCTGATACTATAAAGGTTTAGAAATTGTCCCAGAACTTCCTGCTGCTTCTTCCATCTAAGCCCTTTTCTCCTGCTGCTGCCTCCCAAACACTCTTGATTGCCTGCCCAAGAGACATTTGGAAACACCTTGTCTTTCCTGCTCAGAAGAGTGATGTCTAAATCCCATTTTCTCCTATTCAACTGAAAATAGCTGAATAGCCATTACTTGCTGTGGCCAGGTAAGCCAGGTGTGTTGTTTTCGCAACAATTAGCCTCCTCAGAGTTTTCACCCTCCTAACTCCTTTTACCTAGGGGAAGAAACCCTGTCCCCACAAGCAAACATCTCACAGTCCTGAATCCCAGAGTGTTGAAGGAAGTAAAAAAAAAATCAGCCTTTTTTGTTATTAGAAGGTATTAATTCTTGAGCTAAATTAAGAAAATTTAACCTAATCTTACTCCTAGAAGTTTTTTCTTTCTTTAAGACCTTTCCTGAACCCCCAAATGTCTTTAATATTAGCTTAAGTAGGAGGTAAAACACTGGGGAGAACAATTCTCCCCTAATCCTGAGAAGGTTTCAAAGCCCACTAAGGGAAAAATCCCAACAACTCCCAACATAGCCTGTATTCTATGCCCTAAACCTCCCAAGCCAGCTCAGTGAAGCAACACTCTGCCAAGACTTTCCCCAGTAAAGCACCTTGGTCTAAGTGCCTCTAAGCTAGTGCCCCAACATTCCCACTTGGAAGCATGTGCTCCCTGGCACATTTATCCCTAGGGGGAGGGGAAGGAAGAAAACTCTTCCAAACATCTTAGCTAAGCCTGAGCCATACTCTGAGGACATTTTACCTTTAAGACAGTATGTTTTATTGTGCTTAAAATAGAAAGCTTTTGCTTTTTTTTCTTGCCTTCTCTCCCAAACTTGGCCTCTTACTCAGTCTTTTACCATCCCCTTCATTCTAAAACTAGTTAAGTAGGGTATGTCTGAGTATTTTGTTGAAAAGCATGGCCCAAACTCTGAAAGAACAGCTTCCTTATTATCTGAAACAGCTCCTGTTCCCAGAGAACTTTACTGAGTTCAAAGAGCTCACAGTTTCAGAATAAGTTTGTTTAGTACTGTTTCTGGGTATGCTATTACTAATTGAATAACCTGCAATTTATCTATATCTTCAAGAAAATATAACAGAATGTTAGCTTGATTGATCTCAAGACTCAGATAGAAAACCTTGAGAAAATCTTGAGTAATCTCAAAATTGTAAACCTTAAAATTTCTTAGACTTATGAATGTTGGAAATTTCCCCATTGGGAAATTTCATACTGGAAAAAATTTCCTACTGATAGTAAGAACTCTATTGGAATGTGAAACCCCTTGGCATGGGAGGATCCTTCTCCTCCCTACTTAAGACTACTTTAGGACAGAAACCTTTTGCTAAACAATGGAAAGGGCTTTGACCTATGCTTAAGCATAGAACAGGAAGTTCTTTGAGTCATGATTGATTTTAGAATTGATACAATAGAGATACTTGGAATGACAGAACCAGGTTATGGAAAATACAATCTCCACCCTACATAGAGTAACAGGATTTAGGAAGGGCTGCAGCTAAGATCAAGATTTAATTATTTGAGAATATGACCTTCAACAGACATGTGCAAAGCCACAGACCTCTGGGTGGTCCTGGGTTAAACTAGAGCCACCATTGGCACAGGGGAGACATCAACAGTGATTGGTAGATGTGAGAACTGAGGGGAGGGAACTTAGATGGTTTCCTTAAAGATAGCAGGGTCTGAGGACAGAGGGAGGAGAGTTTTTTGCTCTGAGAGGTTTTGCTCTGAGAGGTTTTGCTCTGGGAGGTTTTGCTCTGAGAGGTTTTGCTCTGAGAGGTTTTGCTCTGAGAGGTTTTGCTCTGAAGGAGTCTGAGAGGAGAGAGGTCCTGGAGGGAGAGCTCCTGGAGAGGTCTGAGAGGAGGGCTTGCTCTGAAGGAGGCTGGAGGTGGAGGCCCCTGAGACTGTTTCTCCATTTTGGTCACGTGAGTGATAGGGACTGATCTCTTTTCTTTGCCTCAGCTATCTAATGGCTTGGGCCTTTGGCCCAGCCTAAACAGAGGGGGTATTTAAGCCTCTTCCCTTCTCTTCCCCCCCCCCCTCTCTCTCTCTCTGTCTCTCTCTCTCTAATACCTTTCTTCCTCCTGTTTATAATTTTAAAACTCCATAAAAGGTTGACTGCTGACTTGAGTTTTCATTTAGGAATTACATAGCTGAATTCCTTGGCTACCTTAAATTAATATATATCAGTCTTGTAAAGTGATTTCGATATCACAAGACTCAGAAGGGAGATTTATCTCCCTATACCCCCTTATCATATAAACCTACCCAGCCTCTGCCTCACCCTGACAACCTTCTCTCTTATCTTGTTCAGTTTTTCCACACCCATAGCCTGAACCCACCCTTTTCTCACCCTTGCATGACTTCTCCCTGTCTCCCCTGATCCCTCCCCTTTCCCTGCTGACCTGCCCCTTCCTCTCCCCATCCTACTCCCAGCTCCTACCCTTGCTCAATTTCCCTTTGTTCTTCTTCCTCCTCTGTCCCAACCCATCCCTCCCCTACCTGACCCACCCCTGCCCTGCTCCCTTGACCAGTCTACCTCCTCTGCTGCCCCAGCTCCCTGAACTCAATCCTGCCCCCAATCATCTCTGCCCTACCTGCAAGCCCAACCCTGATCCTTTTACCCTATTCTCCTACCCTCAGACCAACCCCTCCCTCTCAGCTTATCCATGCCTTCTCCTTCTCTTACCTACTCTGTTGAACCAAAACCAGGATCCAAGAAAAAGAAATTGAAAATAATTCAGTTAAAGACCTATTACCCTTAAGGCTAATGATAAAAGAGTAAAGGGTATAAATACCCATTTATAATAAAAGTCGAGATTTAGTGACTGTTAGACACTACATACCATTCACTCCACAAGATATTGAGGAATCAAGGAAAATACTCTTTCCTTTTTAAGATGGGCCCATTGTGGTTATAAAAAAGCTAGAAAGTATCTCACTTATGATCCCACATGAACTTATGTGGAAAATTTGGTCTTAACCTTTTTAATGGAAAGAGAAAAAATGTTTCACTTGTTAATTAGACCTAGGGAAGGAGAACAATTCATTGACCGTGGGAGGACCCAAGATGTAACTCCAATAAAGAGGATTATTTAAAATTATGCCAGGCTAGAAAGGCATTAATAAAAGCCAAGAAACATTGTTCTGACAGTATTGGGACATGAACAAAATTTGAAAATTTGAAGCAGAGAAATGAGGAAAATTCATCCCACTTTATTGATAGACTTATTGAGCTAGGAGGTAGATATATAAACCTGGATCTTTCCAGAGAAAGGAATGTTAGACAAATAAGAAGACAGTTTGTAAAAACAAACAAACAAAAATGATTATAAACTTGACAAATACTATTTTAAGACTAACTGCCTAAACTGGACCACTAGGACTCTTGAGGAATTGAGAAGAGTAGCTTTTTATGTTTTTAAGAGACATGAAAGGAAACATGAAGAGAACAATGACTTAGTAGAGGTATTAAGGAAGGAAATAAAAGCTTTAACTGAAATAAATTGAAAAAGAAAAGCAAATCAAGGAATGGCCATAGCCCCTTTGCAGGAATCCGCAAATCAACCATTAATATGCTACTTCTACAGAAAAAAAGGGGTCACTTAAAAGGGGGTGGAATCAGGCAAATAGAAATAATAACTTTAGAAATAATAACAATTATAGAAATAATATTCCAAATGATGCAAATGATAACTCACAACAAAATAACCAAAGTGGGGCTCACCCACACTATACTCAGGGTTGAAATCCCAGCATTGGAGACCCCAGAGAAATAGTTGAGGGCAATTTTGGGAGCAACAGAGTTTTATAGACAGTGGGGAAATTGCTAACCCCTTATATCTCTGACCAATAATTTGATCCCTGAACTGCTTAGATTAGAGGTGGAACACCTGTCATCTCTTTCAAAATTACAACAGGCTATCCTGTCTACCCCATGCTCTAGGCATACCAAATTACACAAAGACATTTACATCATATGTACATGAACAAAGAAGGGTAGTTTCAGGTGTTTTAACTCAAACTTTAGGCCCCTGTTCAGTGCCCAGTTGCTTATTATTTTGTCCAGCTGGACCCAGTAGCTTCAGGAGCCCAACCATGTCTTAAGGGTGTAGCTCCTATAGCTTTGTCTGTAACTAAATCTACTGACTTAGTATTGGGGTGCCCATTAACCATAATGTGCCCACGTGAAGTTGAAGCATTATTGCTAAGGCATAGAACACAGGCATTTTCTGTTTAAACTCACTAGGTAAGAGGTAACAAGAATATTACCTTAAATTGCTATCTAGCACTTAATCCTGCAATATTCTTTCCAGATTTCCAGTTTCTGGAGAACCATTGCACAGTTGTGAATCTTTATTGTCCATGGCTGAAAAGCCTCAAGATAATCTCCTGGACACTCCTTTAGATAACCAAGACTTAATCTTATTCACCGATAGTTCTTCTTTCATGAGGGATGGACTATGCTATACTGTAGCTGCTGTAGTCACAGAATTTGTCACTGTGTGGTCAGCTTCCCTGCCCTCAAATATAAGTGCTCAAGGTGCAGAACTGATAACTCTAAAACATGCCAGTATAATTGCTAAAGATAAGAAGGAAACAATTTATACAGACTCCAGATATACATTTGGAATATGCCATACAGTGTGTATGCTATGGCTCCAAAAGGGTTTTTTAACCTTAGCTGGAAAATGTATTGTGGATGCAGAAAACATTAATTAAGTATTTTCTGCTCTCTAGCTATCTGAAGCCCTAGCTGTAGTTCATTGCTCTGCCCATACAGGTTGAACCGACCCTGTTTCTAGAGGAAACCATTGGACAGATACAGCAGCAAAGCTTGCTGCCTCCAAAGGACCTCAATTAATTTTAACTTTGGCAACTAGTAACAACTCAATTTTATCCCTTCTTTATAATGAACAGGAAGAGGAAAAATAGAAGAAAAATTGTAAAGCAAAACAGATCAATGGAGTATGGGCGTCATAGAATGGAAAATCCCTACTGCCAAACAGGGAGGGGAAGAGAGGGGGGAGCGGGAGGGAAGAAAAAGGGAGGGACTAAAAAGGGAAACATCAAGGGAGGGGACAAGGGGGACTGATTCAAAGTAAATCACTGGACTAAAAGGTAGAGCTGAAGAAGAAAAGGTTAGAATTAGGGAAGGCATTCAAAATGCCAGGGAGTCCACAAATGTAATCTTAACTTTAAATGTGAATGGGATGAACTCACCCATAAAACATAGACAAATAGCAGAATGGATTAGAATCCAAAACCCTACCATATGTAGTCTTCAAGAAACACACATGAGGCGGGTTGACACCCACAAGGTCAGAATTAAAGGATGGAGTAAGACCTTCTGGGCCTCAACTGATAGAAAGAAGGCAGGAGTGGTAATCATGATATCTGATAAAGCCAATGCAAAAATAGACCTGATCAAAAGGGATAGGGAAGGTAATTATATTTTGTTAAAAGGGACTTTAGACAATGAGGAAATATCATTAATCACCATGTATGCACCAAATAATATAGCACCCAAATTTCTAATGGAGAAACTAGGAGAATTGAAGGAAGAAATAGACAATAAAACCATACTAGTGGGAGACTTAAACCAACCATTATCAAATTTAGATAAATCAAATCAAAAAATAAATAAGAAAGAGGTAAAAGAAGTAAATGAAATCTTAGAAAAATTAGAATTAATACACATATGGAGAAAAATAAATAGGGATAAAAAGGAATACACCTTCTTCTCAGCACCACATGCCACATTCACAAGAATTGACCATACATTAGGTCACAGAAACATAGCACACAAATGCAGAAAAACAGAAATAATAAATGCAGCCTTCTCAGATCACAAGTCAATAAAAATAATGATTAGTAATGGTACATGGAAAACCAAATCTAAAACCAACTGGAAATTAAACAATATGATAATCCAGAATCGTTTAGTTAAAGAAGAAATCACAGAAACAATTAATAATTTTATCGAGGAAAATGACAATGGCGAGACATCCTTTCAAACCTTTTGGGATGCAGCCAAAGCGGTAATCAGAGGTAAATTCATATCCCTGAATGCTTATATTAACAAACAAGGGAGAGCAGAGATCAATCAATTAGAAATGCAAATGAAAAAACTCGAAAGCGATCAAATTAAAAACCCCCAGCAGAAAACCTAACTAGAAATCCTAAAAATTAAGGGAGAAATTAATAAAATTGAAAATGACAGAACTATTCATTTAATAAATAAGACAAGATGCTGATACTTTGAAAAAACAAACAAAATAGACAAAGTACTGGTCAATCTAATTAAAAAAAGGAAGGAAGAAAAGCAAATTAACAGCATCAAAGATGAAAAGGAGGACAGCACCTCCGTTGAAGAGGAAATTAAGGCAATCATTAGAAATTACTTTGCCCAATTATATGGCAATAAATACACCAATTTAGGGGATGTGGAAGAATATATACAAAAATACAAACTGGCTAAACTAAAAGAAGAGGAAATAGAACTCTTAAATAATCCCATATCAGAAAATGAAATCCAACAAGACATCAAAGAACTTCCTAAGAAAAAATCCCCAGGGCCTGATGGATTCACCAGTGAATTCTATCAAACATTCAGAGAACAGTTAATCCCAATACTATACAAACTATTTGACATAATAAGCAAAGAGGGAGTTCTACCAAACTCCTTTTACGACACAAACATGGTACTGATTCCAAAACCAGGCAGGTCAAACACAGAGAAAGAAATCTATAGACCAATCTCCCCAATGAATATAAATGCAAAAATCTTAAATAGGATACTAGCAAAAAGACTCCAGCAAGTTATCAGAAGGATCATCCTCCATGATCAAGTAGGATTTATACCAGGGATGCAGGGCTGGTTCAATATTAGGTAAACCATCCACATAATTGACCACATCAACAAGCAAACCAGCAAGAACCACATGATTATCTCAATAGATGCAGAAAAAGAATTTGATAAAATATAACACCCATTCCTATTAAAAACACTAGAAAACATAGGAATAGGAGGGTCATTCCTAAAAATAATAAACAGTATATATTTAAAACCATCAGCTAATATCATCTGCAATGGAGATAAACTAGACACATTCCCAATAAGCTCAGGAGTGAAACAAGGATGCCCATTATCACCTCTACTATTTGACATTGTACTAGAAACTCTAGCAGTAGCAATTAGAGAAGAAAAAGAAATTGAAGGCATCAAAATAGGCAAGGAGGAGACCAAGTTATCACTCTTTGCATATGACATGATGGTCTACTTAAAGAATCCTAGAGATTCAAACAAAAAGCTAATTGAAATAATCAACAACTTTAGCAAAGTTGCAGGATACAACATAAACCCATATAAATCATCAGCTTTTCTATATATCTCCAACACAGCTCAGCAGCAAGAACTAGAAAGAGAAATCCCATTCAAAATCACCTTAGACAAAATAAAATACCTAGGAATTTACCTCCTGAGACAAACATGGGAACTATATGAACACAACTACAAAACACTCGCCACACAACTAAAACTAGACTTGAGCAATTGGAAAAACATTAACTGCTCATGGATAGGACGAGCCAATATAATAAAAATGACCATCCTACCCAAACCTATTTTTCTATTTAGTGCCACACCCATTGAACTACCAAAATACTTCTTCACTGATTTAGAAAAAAAAAAAAAACATAACAAAGTTCATTTGAAAGAACAAAAGATCAAGGATATCCAGGGAAATAATGAAGAAAAACACATATGATGGGGGCCTTGCAGTCCCTGACCTTAAACAACATTACAAAGCAGCAGTCATCAAAACAATTGGGTACTGGCTTAGAAACAGAAAGGAAGATCAGTGGAATAGACTGGGGGAAAGCGACCTCAGCAAGACAGTATATGATAAACCCAAAGATCCCAGCTTTTGGGACAAAAATCCACTATTCAGCAAAAACTGTTGGGAAAATTGGAAGACAGTGTGGGAGAGACTAGGAATAGATCAACACCTCACACCCTACACCAAGATAAATTCAAAATGGGTGAGTGACTTAAACATAAAGAAGGAAACCATAAGTAAATTGGGTAAACACAGAATAGTATACATGTCAGACCTTTGGGAGGGGAAAGACTTTAAAACCAAGCAAGACATAGAAAGAATCACAAAATCTAAAATAAATAATTTTGACTATATCAAATTAAAAAGCTTTTGCACAAACAAAACCAATGTAACTAAAATCAGAAGGGAAACAACAAACTGGGAAAAAATCTTCATAGAAACCTCTGACAAAGGTTTAATTACTCAAATTTAAAAAGAGCTAAATCAACTGTACAAAAAATCAAGCCATTCTCCAATTGATAAATGGGCAAGGGACATGGATAGGCAGTTCTCAGATAAAGAAATCAAAACTATTAATAAGCACATGAAGAAGTATTCTAAATCTCTTATAATCAGAGAGATGCAAATCAAAACAACTCTGAGGTATCACCTCACACCTTGCAGATTGGCTAGCATAACAGCAAAGGAAAGTAATGAATGCTGGAGGGGATGTGGCAAAGTAGGGACATTAATTAATTGCTGGTGGAGCTGTGAACTGATCCAACCATTCTGGAGGGCAATTTGGAAATATGCCCAAAGGGCGACAAAAGAATATCTACCCTTTGATCCAGCCATAGCACTGCTTGGTCTGTACCTCAAAGAGATAATGGACAAAAAGACTTGTCGAAAAATATTCATAGCTGTGCTCTTTGTGGTGGCCCAAAACTGGAAAACGAGGGGATGCCCATCAATTGGGGAATGGCTGAGGAAATTGTGGTATATGTTGGTGATGGAATACTATTGTGCTAAAAGGAATAATAAAGTGGGGGATTTCCATGGAGACTGGAACAACCTTCAGGAATGATGGAAATCGAGAGGAGCAGAACCAGGAGAACATTGTACACAGAGACTAGTACACTGTGGTATAATCGAATGTAATGGACTTCTCCATTAGCTGCGGTGTAATGTCCCTTAACAATTTGCAGGGATCTAGGAGGAAAAAACACCATTCATTACCAGAGGATAAACTGTGGGAGTAGAAACACTGAGGAAAAGCAACTGCCTGAATACAGTGCTTGAGGGGACATGACAGAGGAGAGACTCTAAATGAACACTCTAATGCAAATATTATCAACATGGCAATGGGTTCAAATCAAGAAAACATGTAATGCCCAGTGGATTTATGCATCGGCTATGGTGGGTTGGGGGGGAGGAAAAGAAAATGATCTATGTCTTTAATGAATAATGCTTGGAAATGATCAAATAAAATAAAATTAAAATAAATAAAAAATTAAAAAAAAAGAATCATAGAAAAAAAATGGCCTGAAATTCTCCCTCTACCTCTCTTCTATCTTTGAAGGAGGCCTAGGGGAGATCTATACCTCTCACCATTTGAGATACTTTTTGAAAAATCCTCTATACAGGCTTAGCCTTTTTCTCCTGTATACACATCATTACTGGTGGATTAATTTAATTGTTTCATATATACAGTACTTACAAATCAAAATGTGATAACAAGCAGGATCTATAGACTTCTCACTCCATGACCTACCCCAGGAGACAAGGTATATATAAAGAATTTTCAGGGCATTGGAGGAACTCAGCCTGCCTGCAAAAGTCCATTCCAAGTCCTTTTAACCATTCCAACCACTCCAATCAAAAATGGATAAAAGAAATCTTGAATTCATTGCTCATATATAAAATGGGTAACTTCTATTGATACTGATTCACTCTATCCAGTATTGTAATTGTTTTATTTTGTTTGTGTAACTTTACTCCTCCTATGTTTGTACCAGAGATAATAACATCATAAAATTCCATAGACAAGTTGGACACAGTTTGGCTGACACATAGTCATGAAATGTGAACTACTGAAGTACATGTAACCAGTATTTCTGTATGTTTTTTTTTATATTTAAGTGTACGTTTAAAATATACATTAGCCCCAATATCAATGCATACCCAAAGCTTTAGACTATATAAACCTGCCATTAATAGTTAAATATCATGGGACTATTACTAATATTTGTGTATGATTTCAGAAGAAGGGACCACAAAAGAGCCACTGTACAGTACAAAGAGGCATAAAGTCAAGGAGACCAGCCCATCCCGGTAGGGTTAATGAGAATTTGCACCAAGACAGAGGACTTGTTTTGAGGTTTGATGAAGTGGCTATTTGATAACATCAGATCCAGGATTTCCCCATGCCAGATTTCCAACAAGTTTCTCAGTTTGACTTCCATTTTGGCTCCCCAATCCCTGTGAGGGAAGGTAAAAATAGACCAGGGAATTATGCTTTCCTTTTACTACAAAATTTCGTCCCTCTTGTCTCTCTTTATATTATGGAAATTTTCTATAGTCCTGGCTACCAATGGGTAAGTGCTATATTGTTACAACTCTCTTACAAGCCTGTGGTACATAAACCACTTTAATTTGGCCCTGATTCAAGGACCTATTATGGGATTATTCTTGCTTACCCAGAATGTTATATACAATTTAATTTTGGTATTTTCCCCCAACATTTAATATTTTTTTATCTTCTCTCTATATATTTTTATTTTTGGATTTTTTTGAGAATTGATTCATATACACCATAACTCAACTATGTATTCCGAGTTGATCTGGGTATTGGTCAACACTCTCCTCAGTGGGATTATATATGTTTTATAAAATTCAAGATTAAGTTTTTTAGATAAATTTCAGGAAAAGAAGTTCGTTACCTCCTCGTATAAAGAAAGTGAACCGATTAGAGAAGGCACCATAAAGAAGTCTGCAGAAACCACACACTGCTTCAAAAGGATCCAGAATGAACTTTGGGAAATAGTAAATAAAACTAAAGGGTGTTGAACACATTTATTCTGAATGTAAACTCTTATGGCAAAGGGAATTGTCCCCTAATAGGCTTTTTGTCAATGAGCCTATCAATCATTGTTTTTCTTCTCTTTCTCTTTTATTTCCCTCTTATCTCCAAATTATTATAATTTCTTCTTAGAAAGTGCAATATTGTATGCATGTCTAGGAAAAGATCTTTAGATGTATAAACTGGTTATGTGAAATGATTCATTGAGGGGAGACTAGGCATGTAAATCTGGGAGATTTCAACATGCTTATCTCCCAAAGAATCACAATGGAGTTTGTGTAAAGTGAACCCCTTCCTCCCAGGATCATGAAATTTCTGCTCATCTGAGCCAGTCTATTAGTAACTCTGATCTAAGGGTTATGGGTGCAGGTCAGAGAGACTTTGAATAGTTCCTCTGATGTGGTAGACAAACACAGAGGGAAAGGAAGTAAGTTGGAGAAGGAGATATATAAAAATGAAACAATAGAGGAGGCTGGGCCTTTTATCTAAAGATTTTTAGCTTGGAGATTGTCTGTGATATGGTTATGGTGGCTAGGGTGGAAGACACTCTTGTGGGATGAGAAGATTGGGGTGGTGGCCTAGGAAATATTTTTTCTATTTCCATCATTTCTTATTTTTTTCTTATATATTAAAATTAAATTTTTAAAAGTTATTATCATCCTTGTGACTTAAGGGTTAATTATTTGTATAAACTCAGACCACAATAATCTAATATCTTTCCAAACAAATTTCTAAATATTACATTTGGTATAATATTATTTTTAATATTCTATAAGGAATTGAATTTTGTGAGAATACATGATACTGAAAATTATTAATCATAATTTCTGTAGCCTATATTTAGGCTCTTTGATCTATTGGAATGTAATAGGATTTGCTATGATTCAAAGGATACTGTCAATGAACATGAAAAAAATATAAAAAAATTGGGGGAATTTTTTCATTTTAAAATATTCTAATCTCATTAACTATCTTTAAAAAGTACTTGAAAAAGAAAAAAATGAAAGTAATTATATCTTGAACTACAAAGTTTTAATTAGTTCATATATATTCATATATTGTTATAGAATATATTTATATACATTGACTTTATTTGAATTTTTTTAAACCTTACCTTCTAATGCAGAAGAATGTTAAGGGCTAGGCAATGGAGATTAAATGACTTGCCCAGGGTCACAGAGCTAGGAAGTGTCTGAGACCATATGTGGTCCTAGGACCTCTTGTCTCTTGGCCTGGCTCTCAATCCACTGAGTCACACAGCTGGCCTCCATACATTAATTTTAAAACACTAACAAGAACATATACCTTTTGATTTTTTGCTTGTATAGTTTCTTATGATATTTTTATGGTTATAGCCAGTAAATATTCTGATTGTGTTTATTTAACTTTTATTTTTTTTAATTCACCACATTTTATTTAGCAAACTTTTAGTGAATACCTCATAATGGTAAATAGTACACAAGACTTTGAGTATATGAAGACAAAAATAAAATAAGTGATAATGATTTTGAAAATCAAAACAGATGTTAAGTTTGGAAAACAATATAAGTTCCTTGGAAGATGAACTATCTTAAGAAAAGCAATGTGAAATATCAGGTAGGAAACACATTTTGGAAGACCATAAAAGTAAGGGTGAACATTTTATATTTTATCCTAGAATCTATTTATAGTAATTGATGGTTTTAGAGCATGGAAGTGATATGATCAGAATTTTTATGCCAATATTTGTATACACACATCTATATCAATATATTTACTTTTTTTCAAATATTTTATTTTTTAATTCAAAATTTTTCAAAACCAAATAAAAACATTTCTTTGTACATAGAAAAAGAAGATTGTACAGAAATGAAATAACAAATCCCTTATATATTTAACTTACTATTTTCCATATATACATAATAAATCCCACTCAAAACTTCCAAAATTTTCTTGCTTGAATGTCTTTCCTTATGGATGTCCCATTTTTCCTTTCCTTCCTTCCTTCCTTCCTTCCTCCCTTCTTTCCTTCCTTCTTCCTTCCTTCCTTCCTTCCTTCCTTCATTAATTCCTTCCTTCCTTCCTTCCTTCATTCTTTCTTTCCTTTCTTCCTTTTTTATTTGATTTTATTTTCAAATATTCTAGCCCCTTCCCACCCTCTTCACATCACAGAAAATATTTTATGGGAGACCAATAAGTTTATATAAATTAAATCTTTCATGTTTTTAACTTTCAGTTCACTCTCTGGAAGTAACAGTCACAATTTATTTTTTCCAGTGTTAAATCTATAGCTGTGGGTGATGTTCTCCTGGTTGTACTCATTTTCTTGTTCATTACCTCATGTAGTTCTTTCTCTTTTTTTTAATAATTAGCCTGATTATCTCTCTTTATGGCATACTAGTTTTCCATCACAATTATTCACTACAATTTGTTTAGCTGTCTCTCAATGGATGGGCATCCCCCTCAATTGTCAATTCTTTTCCAACACAAAAAGAGATATTATAATATTTTGAAACATATTGGTTTTTTTGCTTGTTTCCTTCTTCTCCTTGGGGGAAAGGATATACAGTTTTACAACTCTCTGGGTGTAAATTCAAATTTCTCTCCAAAATGGTTGAATTGGTTTACAGTTCCGCCAATAGTGTATTAGTGTCCCCATTTTCCCAAATCCTCACAACATTTGCCATCCCAACTTTTTTTTTTTTAGCTAGTCTAATGGGTGAGAGATTATATAGAGTTGTTTTGGCTTCCATTTCTTTAGTCAGTAGTGATTTAGAACATTCTTTTCATATACCTATTATAAGGGTTTGGTCCCTTCATCCTAAAACAATTTCTTCATATCTTTTACCCATTTATCAACTGGAGGATGGCTCTTATTCTTATAAATTTGACAAAGATCTCTATATATTTGAAATATGAGGCTTCTATCTGAAAGGTTGTTGTAATATAAAAAAAGTTTACTTAATATTCTGCTTTCTGTCTAATCTTGAAAACATTTTTTACTTGCAAAAAAACTTTTTCAATTTAATGTTCTCAAAATTATCCATTTTATATTTCATAACTCCCTCCATCCCTTCTTCATTCATAAATTCCTCTCAGATCCATAAATCTGATAGGGGATGTGTTCTCTGTTCTTCTAATTTTCTTATGATATCTCCTTTTATGTCTTGATTCTGTGTATCCATTTTGAGTTTTTCTTGGTGAATGATTTTAGATATTGGTCTATACCAAGTTTCTGCCAAACTACTTTACTGACTCCTAGTACCTGCCCTCTTTCTTTTAAGTTCCATTCAAGAATTTGGCTGAGTGGGTATTATTGGGCTTCCTGGAATGATGAAACATGGGAATTATCATTCAGACAGTATACATTTCTGGACTTATTTAAGTCAGTTCCATTCAGCAAAAGCATGTATGAATTATTTCTTAGGTAAAAATTCCTGCAGTTGCCATTGGGGATAAAGAGTTAAAAATCAATCCTTTCTTATCCTCTGGGCTTATAATGCAAGAGCGAAGGTAAAACATATATGGAGTTAAGGAGTATATAACAAAACTTAGACTCTAAGAATGGTCAAGCATTTTAACATCTAACATACTCCTACACTTCAAATATGAGGAAATTGAGGTCCAGAAAAATCAATTTGGCCAAAATTCTAGAATAAGTATTAGAGTTCTTCTAGCCCTCAGATTATGCTACTTTCAATTTTAACACTCAACAAATTATAGAATGTAGAAAAAAAAAGATTAAGTCCCAAATGGGGGAAATAATATAATGAATTCATAGAAGGAATTACTGACTTTAGTCAAACCAATGAAAGATTCTGTAGAGGATATATCAGAGATAACTTCACAAAGGCAGCACCATGAAGGAAGAGAAGGATTTAATGAGTCACAGATGAATGAATTATTTAAAAATCATTTATGAAGTTAATACTATACATCAGGCATTGTGCTAACCTCTTGGGGTAAAAAAAAAAAGCCTGATACATCGGACTATGCAATCAAGCACATATTCTATAAAAGAAGATATCAGAGAGAAACTAAAGTTGAAATAAGAGCAGGGAGAAAAGAGGGTGTCATGGCTTTGTGATGACCAAAAATTACATGGTAGATAGGCCAAGATAAATTGAAAGCTCAGTAATTAGAATACTAGGGGTAAGAGTACAAATTCCACAGATGTGGATTGGCACAGATGTGAAGAGAATGTACTCTTGGAATAGAATATAATCTTTTCAAATGTTCAATGATACTCTGGAGAGGGTAAGACAAGATTGGATGAACACTCGAATAGATAGAAAACTCCAGTTATTTATTATGTTCTGCATTCTCAGCAAGGCAAGATGTCTGCATAATATAGCATTCATTGATAGAGCAGGTGCACCTGGGTCATGGACCAGTCATTATAGCTCTTAACTCACAAATAGCCATGAAGATTCTTTCCATTCCACAAAAATGTTAGTATGGATTGGTTCTGCTAGCGTTCTTCTTTGCTTCTATTTCAACAGTATAGGATAAACAGAATTGCATTTTGCCAGAGAGTAAAGATTATATTCTCATTTAAGGGTGAATACAGTCACAGCTGGGTCTTTATAATTGTGAGCCATTTAAAATGCCTCGTTATTAAAACTGGATTGTTTTGGATTGCCATTTTATTCAATTGAGACAATTATGTGTTCTGTGTGATTCAAATCAATGATTTCAGGCAGTAGTTGATTATCTCAGCTTAATTTGTTGGGCCCTTTTCTTTTACATTTTTAGACAGACATTTGATATCAGAGCCTGAAATTTGATTTTAATTTTCTTTTGGGGAAATTCCATGTGTTCATCCCTTTTGCCTTTAGAAATGGAATGTATCTTGCATTCATGCTTAGATTCAGACATCAGTTAAAAAAATATTGATTTACTGACACTATTGATTCACTGAATACAAAGTATTCCCTTGAACCTGCAGTTGTGATAAGTCCATAATGATGAGGCTTTGATGCTTATATTCACTGTGGAGCTCTGCTATGACATCTGTCAGTTTTTAAAACACTTCTGGATGAGAGAATTCTTAAACTGGTTTCAGTGGGAGTTCTTTACTTCCAAGTTTCTTTAAAGAGAGAGTTTAGAGGAACACAGGGGCATGAAATTTTTAAAAAATGAAGTACATTGTTGTTTAAGGCAAGTAGAAATAGCCGTAATAAAGCTAATAAAGATGCAGAGTTTACAAATTAATGAAATCTATGCCAGGAAAACTATCTCTTTTCACATATATTAAAATAGTTTTAAATGTTTTTAGTTGATAACTAGAACTAGTTCAAACTGACTTTTGTTATTTTTGTTGCAAAGGACACCATGATATAGTAGAAAGGGAATTGAATTTGGAGTCAAAAAGAATCTGATCCAAATTCTACCTCTGACACGTAAATTGTTTGAACCTCAGTATGTCACTTAACCTGTCTATTTAATTTTTCTCATCTATGAAATGGGGATATTGCATTTAATGGTAAAGTCACCTCTGGCAATAAAATTTTAATCATTTGAGGTCCAGAGAGGTTAAGGAATTTATGACAGTGCAATGAGGGGAAGAAGGAAGCGAGAGAGAGGAGAGAGTCAGAGAGAGAGACAGACAGAGACAGACAGACAAAGAGGAGAGGCAGAGAGTGAGGGAGGCAGAGGGAAGGAAAATAAGTGGGATAGGGAGAGGAAAAGGAAATAATAACTTGGATTCATTTTTTTATTGCCCTTTACCTGATGTGGTACACTTAAGAACTTCAATAACCTAACAACTCCATTCTGGAAATATCTGAGGCCCACCACAGCTTTGAGTTTATTTTGCCAAGTCAGCACAGCCTTCTTCAACCTGCACCAGGCAAAACTCCACTGGAAGCCAAAAGTGTTCATTGGCTACATCAACCTAAAATCTGTCAGGGAATAATTTTTTTTTCTTGGCAGCCTGTTGTCAAATTATGCAATATATCAAGCAACTGGAAAACCTTAGTGAAAGCCAGAGATTTCACAGACCAAACAAAGGTCTAATCTCTCTCTAATCGTTTGGTTTCAGATGAAAAGTGGCATACTTACAAAAAATAATTTCAATCACAACTTTTAAATGGCTCTGAGGAAGGGACATACTTAAGAAATGACCTAACTTATTTATTAGGTCCCTGACCAACAAACAAATCAGTATAATCAGGGTAAGATTTTAGTTGGGTTACTGAAAAGTCTTAGAGTAATGTTATATGTTGCTTGGTTGAAATAAATATATAATGTCATAAAGAAAGTGAAAATTGCTAAGGTGGGTTAGAAGAAGAGTAATTTTTAGGTGGAGGTAATATATATCTTTTTTGTTATTTTTGTTTTTTTGTTTTTTTATTTTTTTATTTTTTAATATTTTATTTGATCATTTCCAAGCATTATTCATTAAAGACATAGATCATTTTATTTTCGTCCCCCCCAACCCACCATAGCCGACGCGTAAATCCACTGGGCATTAAATGTTTTCTTGATTTGAACCCATTGCCATGTTGATAATATTTGCATTAGAGTGTTCATTTAGAGTCTTTCCTCTGTCATGTCCCCTCAACCGCTGTATTCAGGCAGTTGCTTTTCCTCGGTATTTCTACTCTCATAGTTTACCCTTTGCTTATGAATAGTGTTTTTTTCTCCTAGATCCCTGCAAATTATTCAGGGACATTACACCATCACTAATGGAGAAGTCCATTACGTTCGATTATACCACAGTGTACTAGTCTCTGTGTACAATGTTCTCCTGGTTCTGCTCCTCTCGCTCTGCATCACTTCCTGGAGGATGTTCCAGTCTCCATGGAAATCCTCCACTTTATTATTCCTTTTAGCACAATAGTATTCCATCACCAACATATACCACAATTTCCTCAGCCATTGCCCAATTGATGGGCATTCCCTCTTTTTCCAGTTTTGGGCCACCACAAAGAGCGCAGCTATGAATATTTTTGTACAAGTCTTTTTGTCCATTATCTCTTTGGGGTACAGACCCATCAGTGCTATGGCTGGATCAAAGGGTAGATATTCTTTTGTCGCCCTTTGGGCATAGTTCCAAATTGCCCTCCAGAATGGTTGGATCAGTTCACAGCTCCACCAGCAATGAATTAATGTCCCTACTTTGCCACATCCCCTCCAGCATTCATTACTTTCTTTTGCTGTTATGCTAGCCAATGTACTAGGTGTGAGGTGATACCTCAGAGTTGTTTTTATTTGCATCTCTCTGATTATAAGAGATTTAGAACACTTCTTCATGTGCTTATTAATAGTTTTGATTTCTTTATCTGAGAACTGCCTATCCATGTCCCTTGCCCATTTATCAATTGGAGAATGGCTTGATTTTTTGTACAGTTGATTTAGCTCTTTTTAAATTTGAGTAATTAAACCTTTGTCAGAGGTTTCTATGAAGATTTTTTCCCAGTTTGTTGTTTCCCTTCTGATTTTAGTTACATTGGTTTTGTTTGTGCAAAAGCTTTTTAATTTGATATACTCAAAATTATTTATTTTAGATTTTGTGATTCTTTCTATGTCTTGCTTGGTTTTAAAGTCTTTCCCCTCCCAAAGGTCTGACATGTATACTATTCTGTGTTTACCCAATTTACTTATGGTTTCCTTCTTTATGTTTAAGTCACTCACCATTTTGAATTTATCTTGGTGTAGGGTGTGAGGTGTTGATCTATTCCTAGTCTCTCCCACACTGTCTTCCAATTTTCCCAACAGTTTTTGTTGAATAGTGGATTTTTGTCCCAAAAGCTGGGATCTTTGGGTTTATTTACTGTCTTGCTGAGGTCGCTTTCCCCGAGTCTATTCCACTGATCGTCCTTTCTGTTTCTTAGCCAGTACCCAATTGTTTTGATGACTGCTGCTTTGTAATGTTGTTTAAGGTCAGGGACTGCAAGGCCCCCATCATATGTGTTTTTCTTCATTATTTCCCTGGATATCCTTGATCTTTTGTTCTTCCAAATGAACTTTGTTATGTTTTTTTTCTAAATCAGTGAAAAAGTATTTTGGTAGTTCAATGGGTATAGCACTAAATAGATAAATAAGTTTGGGTAGGATGGTCATTTTTATTATATTGGCTTGTCCTATCCATGAGCAGTTAATGTTTTTCCAATTACTCAAGTATAGTTTTAGTTGTGTGGAGAGGGTTTTGTAGTTGTGTTCATATAGTTCCTGTGTTTGTCTCAGGAGGTAGATTCTTAGGTATTTTATTTTGTCTAAGGTGATTTTGAATGGGATTTCTCTTTCTAGTTCTTGCTGCTGAGCTGTGTTGGAGATATATAGAAAAGCTGATGATTTATATGGGTTTATGTTGTATCCTGCAACTTTGCTAAAGTTGTTGATTATTTCAGTTAGCTTTTTGGTTGAATCTCTAGGATTCTTTAAGTAGACCATCATGTCATATGCAAAGAGTGATAACTTGGTCTCCTCCTTGCCTATTTTGATGCCTTCAATTTCTTTTTCTTCTCTAATTTCTACTGCTAGTATTTCTAGTACAATGTCAAATACTAGAGGTGATAATGGGCATTCTTGTTTCACTCCTGATCTTATTGGGAATGCGACTAGTTTATCCCCATTGCAGAAAATATTAGCTGATGGTTTTAAATATATACTGTTTATTATTTTTAGGAATGACCCTCCTATTCCTATGCTTTCTAGTGTTTTTAATAGGAATGGGTGTTATATTTTATCAAATTCTTTTTCTGCATCTATTGAGATAATCATGTGGTTCTTGTTGGTTTCCTTGTTGATGTGGTCAATTATTTGGATAGTTTTCCTAATATTAAACCAGCCCTGCATCCCTGGTATAATTCCTACTTGATCATGGTGAATGATCCTTCTGATCACTTGCTGGAGTCTTTTTGCTAGTATCCTTTTAAGATTTTTGCATCTATATTCATTAGGGAGATTGGTCTATAGATTTCTTTCTCTGTGTTTGACCTGCCTGGTTTTGGAATCAGTACCATGTTTGTGTCATAAAAGGAGTTTGGTAGAACTCCCTCTTTGCTTATTATGTCAAATAGTTTGTATAGTATTGGGATTAACTGTTCTCTGAATGTTTGATATAATTCACAGGTGAATCCATCAGGCCCTGGGGATTTTTTCTTAAGAAGTTCTTTGATGGCTTGTTGGATTTCATTTTCTGATATGGGATTATTTAAGAATTCGATTTCCTCTTCTGTTAGTCTAGGCAGTTTGTATTTTTGTATATATTCATCCATATCCCCTAAATTGGTGTATTTATTGCCATATAATTGGACAAAGTAATTTCTAATGATTGCCTTAATTTCCTCTTCAACGGAGGTGCTGTCCTCCTTTTCATCTTTGATGCTGTTAATTTGCTTTTCTTCCTTCCTTTTTTTAATTAGATTGACCAGTACTTTGTCTATTTTGTTTGTTTTTTCAAAGTATCAGCTTCTTGTCTTATTTATTAAATCAATAGTTCTGTCACTTTCAATTTTATTAATTTCTCCCTTAATTTTTAGGATTTCTAGTTTGGTTTTCTGCTGGGGGTTTTTAATTTGATCGCTTTTGAGTTTTTTCATTTGCATTTCCAATTGATTGATCTCTGCTCTCCATAGTTTGTTAATATAAGCATTCAGGGATATGAATTTACCTCTGATTACCGCTTTGGCTGCATCCCAAAAGGTTTGAAAGGATGTCTCGCCATTGTCATTTTCCTCGATGAAATTATTAATTGTTTCTATGATTTCTTCTTTAACTAAATGATTTTGGAGTATCATATTGTTTAATTTCCAGTTGGTTTTAGATTTGGTTTTCCATGTACCATTACTAATCATTATTTTTATTGACTTGTGATCTGAGAAGGCTGCATTTATTATTTCTGCTTTTCTGCATTTGTGTGCTATGTTTCTGTGACCTAATGTATGATCAATTATTGTGAATGTGCCATGTGGTGCTGAGAAGAAGGTGTATTCCTTTTTATCCCTATTTATTTTTCTCCATATGTCTATTAATTCTAATTTTTCTGAGATTTCATTCACTTCTTTTACCTCTTTCTTATTTATTTTTTGATTTGATTTATCTAAATTTGATAATGGTTGGTTTAAGTCTCCCACTAATATGGTTTTACTGTCTATTTCTTCCTTCAATTCTCCTAGTTTCTCCATTAGAAATTTGGGTGCTATATTATTTGGTGCATACATGGTGATTAATGATATTTCCTCATTGTCTAAAGTCCCTTTTAACAAAATATAATTACCTTCCCTATCCCTTTTGATCAGGTCTATTTTTGCTTTGGCTTTATCAGATATCATGATTACCACTCCTGCCTTCTTTCTATCAGTTGAGGCCCAGAAGGTCTTACTCCATCCTTTAATTCTGACCTTGTGGGTGTCAACCCGCCTCATGTGTGTTTCTTGAAGACTACATATGGTAGGGTTTTGGATTCTAATCCATTCTGCTATTTGTCTATGTTTTATGGGTGAGTTCATCCCATTCACATTTAAAGTTAAGATTACATTTGTGGACTCCCTGGCATTTTGATAGCCTTCCCTAATTATACCCTTTTCTTCTTCAGCTCTACCTTTTAGTCCAGTGATTTACTTTGAATCAGTCCCCCTTGTCCCCTCCCTTGATGTTTCCCTTTTCAGTCCCTTCCTTTTTGATCCCTCCCCTCCCCCCTCTCTTTCCCTCCCTTTTTATTTTCCCTCTCCCCCTCCCCCCTTTGTTTTCCTTTCTCCCTACCTTTGTTGGGTAAGATAGAATTCAAGATCCCAATGGATCTGGATGTTTTTCCCTCTCAGAGTTGATTTCCCTGAGATTAAGGTTTAAGTAAAAAACCCTCTCTTCCTCTCCTTCTTATAGGAGTTTTCTTCCCCTCCCCTTCCCATGTGAAACTTTGTGTGAGAAAGATTATTATATTTGGTCTTTCTTTCCCCCCTATTCATACATTACATTTTCCCCACATATTAGTATACATAGATTGATAGAAATGTAGTCCTTATAGAAGAGAGTTTGAGTAAAAGAAGATAACATTTTTCTCCTTTCCCCTTTCCTTAATATTTACCTTTTCAGGTATCCCTTCCTCTTTGTTTTTCGGTATCAAACTTTCCATAGAGCTCTGGTCTTTTCTTTGCCAAAAGTTGGAAATTTTCTATTTTTTTGAATGCCCATATTTTCCCTTGGAAGAATATAGTCAGTTTTGCTGGGTAGCTGATTCTTGGTTGAAGACCCAGCTCTCTTGCTTTTCTGAAAATCATGTTCTATGCCTTATGATCATTCAGAGTAGAACTTGTATGGTCTTGTGTGACCCTGATTGGCATTCCTTTATATCTAAATTGTCTTTTTCTGACTTCCTGGAGGATTTTTTTCTTTTGTTTGAGAGCTTTGGAAATTGGCAATTACATTCCTGGGAGTTGTCTTTTGGGGGTTTAGTGTAGAAGGTGTTCTGTGAGCTCTGTCAGTGGCTGTATTGCCCCCTTGTTCTAGAATCTCTGGGCAATTTTCTTTGATTATATCTTGTATCACGATGTCGAGTTTGGTGTTTATTTCTGGCTTTTCTGGAAGTCCAATTATTCTTAAATTATCTCTTCTCCCTCTATTTTCCAGATCTGTCACCTTGTCAGTGAGATATTTTATGTTCTCTTCTTATTTCTTGGTATTAGGGCTTTGCTTTATTAATTCTTGCTCTTTTACACGATCGTTGTCTTCCAGCTGCCTGATTCTGACCTTTATAGCCTGGTTTTCCTTTTCAGTTTGGTCACACAGGTTTTGTAGATGCGTGAATTTCTTTTGCATTAATTCCCACTTTTCCTCCCAGAAGGTTTCCATCTTTTTGGTCATTTCTGATTCAAATTCTTCATGGGTTTGTGGAGAGTTTCCATTTCCTTTGGAAGGTTTCGGAGCTTTTTCTTGTGTATCGTCTTGTATCTCCTCTGTATTTTGTATTTTGGGTCCATAGAATGTGTCCAAAGTCGCCCCTTTCTTCTTATTCTCTAAGCCTCCATCTTTACTGGAAGTCGAGGTAATATATATCTTATTTAATTTTTAGAGAGAACTTTCATTGAGGGAACAAATTCTCTTCTATTGATGTAGATAAGCACCTGTCATGAACTTGTAGTTAAATATGATTCTTTATCTAGAATCTATAAATCTGATATAGATACATATACATATATTCATAACCATTTTAGTATGAGTGGCTTCCATTGTAATCTTATATATCATATTTTAGATACATTTAAAACTTTTCTTTAATGACTAAGGATTCAAAGCTTCCAACATACTATGAAAGGAACCCATTATACACACAAAAGAGTTTAAGAACCCGTGTATGGGAGACTTACAGTCAAGATGGTGGCTTAGAGAAAGCTAAAGTTCAGATCTCTGGAAACCCTTCCTTACTGATCTCAAACTATATGCACCTAGGGCACCGAAATTCAAAACGAACAACAGCATAGACCCCAGGAACCTTCCTCCTGGACCTGGATCAAAAAGTACAGCCCCCCAAAAGCCAGAACCCAAGATCACTTGTACCTAAAGGTTAGGCAGAAGGAAGGTCCCAGGACCCATCACCCCCCAACCCAGAGCGCTGACTCCGAGGCAGCAGTGGGAACCTCAGAGCCTGCAAAAGGACCTTAAGGCTGGCTATTCTGAAGGCTGCATCCTGAAAACAACTTGCCTCAGTCGCGGGGGCACCCAACACAGATGAGGGAAAAAACAGAAATAGGGGGAAACCTGTAGCCCCCTGGCTGGATCCTTCCGTCTAAGTCTCATGGACGGTCCCTGCTTCAGGGCATACTCAGTCCAAACCAGCTGAAGTTAATCATATCAGGAGCCCTCGGAGCTCCGGGAAGCTGTGGCCCCTCCCCCTTCAGAGTGTAGGCTCTTCTGGCCAGCTTTTGGCTTGCAAAGACACTGAGATACCTTGCGGAGAGTGACAAGCCAGGCTCAGAGCGTGGAAGTAAGGCAAAGGAGAAGCATCAGGAGGGAAATGACGAGGGCAGTAACACTGAAGCACTAGCAATTCCTGGCTTCCCTGGGAAGACAGAACAACAACTGCATTGAACGAACAATTTGCCTAGGTTTAAAACCTCTGAACACCAGACAGAGATAAGAAAAGCTAGTCCTCCCCACTCAGATAGAGATGGCAAACAGCACAGAAAAGCCTAAAAACTTCAAGAAAAACAAGAAGAAGGGGGCGACTTTGGACACATTTTATGGAGCAAAAATACAAAATACAGAGGAGATAGAAGAGGAAACACCAGCAAATGCCCCGAAAATTTCCAAAAGAAATGGAAACTCTCCACAAACCCATGAAGAATTTGAAACGGAAATGATCAAAAAGATGGAAGCCTTCATGTAGGAAAAGTGGGAAATAATGCAAAAGAAATTCATGCATCTACAAAACCAGTTCGACCAAACTGAAAAGGAAAACCAGGCTTTAAAAGTCAGAATTAGGCAACTGGAAGACAACGAGCATGTAAAAGAATAAGAATTAATAAAGCAAAGCCAAAAGACCAAGAAATTAGGAGAGAACATAAAATATCTCACTGACAAGGTCATAGACTTGGAAAATAGAGGGAGAAGAGACAATTTAAGAGTAATTGGACTACATTCAGGAACAACCTTCAGGAAGTGATGATGAGCGAAAGGAGCAGAACCAGGAAAACATTGTATACAGAGACTAATACACTGTGGTACAATCGAAGGTAATGGACTTCTCCATTAGGTTCAATGCAATGTCCCAGAACAAAGAATAAACTGTGAGAGTAAAAACACCGATGAAAAGCAACTGCTTGACTATAGGGGCTGAGGGGAAATGACTGAAATGAGACTCTAAATGAACACTCTAGTGCAAATACCAAAAACATGGAAATGGGTTTGAATCAAGAACACATGTGAAACCCAGTGTAATCAAGAGCCGGCTATGTGGGGAGTGTGGGTGGGGGAGGAGAAGAAAATGATCTTTGTCTCTAATGAATAATGCTTGGAAATGATAAAATAAAAATTATTAAAAAAAAGAACCCTTGTATGGAAGAGTGGACTGTTGCATCGAAAGTCTAAGGGATTGGCTAGTGTCCTACCATGCCTATGTGTGAAAAATGGGGTATCAAGGCAAATCTTCACAATTTCAAGAGAGGCTCTCTATCCATTCTCGCATGTTGTCTTTACATCCTAGATGATAAGCTCTAAGGTCTTGACATACCTATTCTATTTGGCTATAACAAGAACATAGAACAAAAGTACAAAATTGAGAGGGAACAATTGTGTCTCAGTTTGTTGAAGAATTTTGTAACAGAGTTGTCCATATGTTGAAGAACTTCTCTTATGAAATAGTGGCTATATTTTCTCTTCAAAAGAGCCTTAACAGAGAATTAATGACTACATGTAAAAAGCTTTTCTGTTGCATATAGGGATTGTTCTCAATGCTACTGATGTCCCATTCATTTTTTGGAATCCTTTGGTTCTGCAAAATCCAGGACTTTGAAGTCAACAATTTTTGGGGTGAGTGGGGTGAGTATTAGATGGAAGCAGGTTCTATACAAAGGTACTTTCTGTTCATACTAACCTAAAATATATTTGTTTTGCTTTCCTGAGGCTATTCAATAGTACTATAAAGTAAAGCAACTGCTAATTGCTTAGCCAACAGACAAAACATAGACTGAATATCATACACATATACACATAAAGAAATACAAAATTGTGTGTACATGTTTATGTATATGCTTTTACATTCATATATAGACAAACAAATGCACTACCTAGCTGCTCCAGAGTTGCCAGTAGTCACTAAAATGTATTTTTTTAAATTGAACTAATTTGAATGACTGTCAATGTGAACTTGGGGAGATCGCTTTATTTTCAAAGCCTCAATTTCCTTATTTGTTAAGTGAAAGGATTGATGTGCTCATTGGTGTTTCTCCAATTCTGAATTCTATCAACCAAAAATCAGGCTTAAAAAAAAGAACTGAGTATTTACTTCTAGCAGTTCAATTTATCATGCTATTTTTAGCTTGAACATTTAGGAGAGAGAGAATGACAAGACATAATTCACAAAGAGAAGCAATCTCATTTTTATAAAATGTAGTGTCTAATAGGTTGAAATTCCAGTCCTTCATGATTTAGTAGTTTCTATGAATTTCTATGGCCATGAATGGGGGAACGGAAAATTAAATTAAATAAACTTCATTTGGTGACCAATTTTTTGATGAGGAACAGTTATACTCTTCAGATATTGATATACATTCTATGTATGGACACATCCTTCGAGATCCCTAGATCAATCCCATGCTAATAATGAGATATCAAAGGAGGTCTTTAGTGTACACATATTTGCGAGCTAGTATGACTTTGGATATACTTAATTCCCTGATTTTATGTATGAATCAATTAAAGCTCAAAGATAATAACTTTCAAGATTTCACTGTTAATAAAGGAAACAGTGCTAGAATTAGAAGTCAAATTATTTTTGTCTCAAAGTGGTGCTTTTCTTACTGTTCCTCTTGTCCTCTAGAGGTGTTTTTGGGAAAACATACATTCAGAGGTTTCCAGGCAATGTTGTTATGTTGTTAAATTGGAAAGTGATTAAATAACTAGAAAAATCTCCAACAAAAATATGTTTTGGAGACTTCTGGGTAATCATGGCTGCAATCTAGACACCACACACTTTCTCTCCCCGGCACCAAACAAAATAGACTACATCAAAGGAGCATAAAAATCACCTTTGGAGGAACAGAAGGACTACCCAGTACTCCCCAGTAACCCACAAAGGCGAAGGTACGTGGGGTTTGAACATTTCTACACTCTAATAAGAAGGAGGAAAGCTTGCACAAAAATGTGAACTGAGCCGCCCTTCCCACCCACCTCCCCCACCAAACCAAAGTGAGCTATTGGAGCACTCACTGGGACAGCAAGTGAGTGGGGAAAATCTCTGTCTTGGGGGGGGGGCACTCCAGGGTCCTTGGGATCTGGGGACTGCCAGAAAAAAAACGTCCCAGGGTGGTTTCATAGGAGAATTCTGCACTGAGCACAGGGGGCACAGGGAGCCATACTAGGGGAGGTCGCGCTGAGCATATGGGCAAAGCTAAATACCAGGGGTGGACCACGCGCTGATTATCTGGGCAGAGCTGAACACTTGGGCAGTTTGGCTGTGATCAGGGGCCCAGCCCTCTAAGAAACCTCGGAGGCCAGGAAGAACTAGTCTAAGGCAACCTAAAGTCAGAGAAAACCCGCCCATATCATCCAGACCCCAGACCAAAAAGGAAAGGGGAATAAAACCATCAAAGGGATGGCTCACATGGCCCAAAATCAAGCCTCCAGGAAGAAAGGGGAAAAGGTGACTATTGAAAACTTTTATGGTGGAAATACCCAAGGAAAAGAAGAGAATGAGGATGAAATAAAAAAAAAATCAGAACATGCCTCCCAAAATGGAGACGATCAACAAGCTCTGGAAGATCTCAAACTGGAACTTATCCAAAAGATGGAAACCTGGAAAGAAAAATGGGAGAAAGAGATCAGCAGTCTGACAGATGAGACTGCTCAATTGGAAAAAGAACTCGAAGCATCAAATAGAAGGGCAGACAAAGCTGAAAAGCAAAACCAGTCCCTAATGAACAGAATTAAGCAACTCGAAGAAAGTGAGATCATAAAACAGCAAGAATCAATAAAGCAAACCAAAAAATTAATGAATTAGAAGAAAACATAAAATATCTCACTGAAAAGGTCACAGACTTGGAAAACGGAGGAAGAAGAGACAACCTCCGAATTATCGGTCTCCCAGGAAAAACAAGAGATAAACAATAAAATAGATGTTATTCTAGACGAGATTATAAAAGAAAATTGCCCCCACTTTCTGGAGCAAGGGGGCAAAATAGAAATAGAAAGGGTTCATAGAACACCCTCTATATTAAATCCCCAGAAGACAACCCCCAGGAATGTAATTGCCAAATTTAAGAGCTTCCAAGAAAAGGAGAAAATCCTATAAGAAGCCAAGAAGAGGAGCTTCAGATATAAGGGGGCTCCCATAAGGATCACACATGACTTAGCGGCTAACACACTAAGAGACTTCAAAGCATGGAACATGATATTTAGAAAGGCAAGAGAGCTGGGTCTCCAACCAAGAATCAACTACCCAGCAAAACTGACTATATACTTCCAGGCAAAAGTATGGGCATTCAACAAAATAGAAGATTTCCAAGCATTTGCTAAGAAAAGACCATAAGTTAGTTGAAAATTTGATATCCAAGCACAGAAAGCAAAAGAAACATGAAAAGGTAAATATGAAAGAGAGGGAAAAGGAGATAAAGCTTATTTTTTTCTTTAAGACAAAATCTCTTCTATAAGGGCAACATTTACATCAAATTATATATATTAATATGTGGGGAAAATGTTTTGTGTAACTCTCAAAAATTGTATGCATCATAAGAATAGTTAGAAGAATGATGCATAGGGAAGGATTGGGGCATTAAGAAGATTTGGGGAAAGTGGGGGCAAAGAAAGGAAAAGGGAGGGGGGGAACCATCGATAATACTAAGATTTACTTCAAGAAATAGGGGGGGACTTAAGAGAATAATCTTTCCCATATAAAGATACACATGGGAAGGGGAGGGAAAGATCTCTCATATGAGAAGGAGAGGAAGAGAGTGTGAAGTAGAATTACTTAAACCTTACTCTCAGTGGAATCAAATCTGAGAGGGAAGAACATCTAGATCCAGTGGGATCCTGAATTCTATCTTATCCAACAGGGCAAGAAATAAAGGAAAATTAAGGAGGGGGAGGAGGGAGGGAGTATAAAAAGGTAGGGAAGGAGAGGGGGGAGGAGAAGGGAGCATAAAAAGGGAGGGGTTAGAAAGGGAAGCATCTCAAAGGAGGGGACTAAGGGGACTGACCTAAAGTAAATCACTTGTTCAAGAGGAGATAGCTAAATAAGAAAGATCAGAACTACAGGAAGATATCAAAATGCCAGCAAATCCACAAATGACAATCATAACTTTGAACGTGAATGGGATGAACTCACCCATAAAACATAGACAAATAGCAGATTGGATTAGAACCCAAAACCCTACCATTTGTTGTCTTCAAGAAACATATATGAGACGGGTTGACACTCACAACGTTAGAATAAAGGGTTGGAGTAAGACCTTTTGGGCCTCAACTGATAGAAAGAAGGCAGGAGTTGCAATCATGATATCTGACAAAGCCAAAGCAAAAATAGACCTGATCAAAAGGGATAGGGAAGGTAAATATATTCTGTTAAAAGGGAGTATAGACAATGAGGAAATATCATTAATCAACATGTATGCACCAAATGATATAACACCTAAATTTCTATTGGAGAAACTAGGAGAGTTGAAGGAGGAAATAGACAGTAAAACCATATTAGTGGGAGACTTGAATCAACCACTATCAAATTGAGATAAATCAAATAAAAAAATAAACATGAAAGAGGTAAAAGAAGTGAATGAAATCGTAGAAAAATTAGAGTTAATAGACATATGGAGAAAAATAAATAGGGACAAAAAGGAATACACCTTCTTTTCAGCACCACATGGCACATTCACAAAAATAGATCATACACTAGGTCACAAAAACATGGCACTCAAATGCAGAAAAGCAGAAATAATAAATGCAGCCTTTTCAGATCACAAGGAAATAAAAATACTGATTGGTAAGGGTACATGGAGAGCCAAATCAAAAATTAATTGGAAATTAAATAATATGATACTCCAAAATTGGATAGTTAGAGAAGAAATCATAGAAACAATTAATAATTTCATTGAAGAAAATGACAACGGCGAGACATCCTTTCAAACCTTATGGGATGCAGCCAAGGCAGTACTTAGAGGAAAATTCATATCTCTGAGAGCATATATTAACAAATTAGGGTGGACAGAGATCAAAGAATTGGAAATGCAAACTAAAAAATCTTGAGAATGAACAAATTAAAAAGCCCTAGAAGAAAACCAAACTAAAGATCCTAAAAATTAAGGGAGAAAATAATAAAATCGAAAGTGACAGAACTATTGAGCTAATAAACAAGATTAGAAGCTGGTACTTTGAAAAAACAGACAAAATAGACAAAGTACTGGTCAATCTAATTAAAAAAAGGAAAGAAGAAAGACACATTAACAGCATCAAAGATGAAAAGGGGGATCTCACCTCCAATGAAGAGGAAATTAAGGCAATCATTAAAAACTACTTTGCCCAACTATATGGCAATAAATATACCAACCTAGGTGATATGGATGAATATTTACAAAAATATAAATTGCCTAGACTAACAGAAGAAGAAATAGTTTTCTTAAATAATCCCATATCAGAAAAAGAAATCCAACAGGCCATCAAAGAACTTCCTATGAAAAAATCCCCAGGGCCTGATGGATTCACCAGTGAATTCTATCAAACATTCAAAGAACAGCTAACTCCAACACTATACAAACTGTTTGACATAATAAGCAAAGAGGGAGTTCTACCAAACTCCTTTTATGACACAAACATGGTACTAATTCCAAAGCCAGGCTGGCCAAAAACAGAGAAAGAAAATTATAGACCAATCTCCCTAATGAATATAGATGCAAAAATCTTAACTAGGATACTAGCAAAAAGACTCCAGCAAGTGATCAGAAGGGTCATCTACCATGATCAAGGAGGATTTATATCACATGCAGGGCTGGTTCAATATTAGGAAAACTATCCACATAATTGACCACATCAACAAGCAAACCAACAAGAACCACATGATTATCTCAATAGATGCAGAAAAAGCCCTCCCACTAAAAACACTATAAAGCATAGGAATAGGAGGGTCGTTCCTAAAAATAATAAATAGTATATATCTAAAACCATCAACTAATATCATCTGCAATGGAGATAAACTATATCCATTCCCATTAAGATCAGGAGTGAAACAAGGATGCCCATTATCACCTCTATTATTTGACATTGTATTAGAAACACTAGCAGTAGTAATTGGAGAAGAAAAAGAAATTGAAGGCATTAAAATAGGCAAGGATGAGACCAAATTATCGCTCTTTGCAGATGACATGATGGTCTACTTAAAGAGTCCTAGAGATTCAACCAAAAAGCTAATCGAAATAATCAACAGCTTTAGCAAAGTTGTTGGATACAAAATAAACCCACAGAAGTCATCAGCATTTCTATATAATTCCAACACAGCTCATCAGCAAGAACTAGAAAGAGAAATCCCATTAAAAATTACCTTAGACAAAATAAAATACTTAGGAATCTATCTCCCGAGACAAACACAGGAACTACATGAACACAATTACAAAATACATTCCACACAACTAAAACGAGACTTGAACAATTGGAAGAAAATTAACTGCTCATGGGTAGGATGAGCCAATATAATAAAAATGACCATCCTACCCAAACTCATCTATCTATTTAGTGCCATACCCATGGAACTTCCAAAATTTTTTTTTTTACTGATTTAGAAAAAAATATATAACAAAGTTCATTTGGAAGAACAAAAGATCAAGGATATCCAGGGAAATAATGAAAAAAAATACAAAGGAGGGGGGTTTGCTGTCCCTGATCTTAGATTATATTATAAAGCAGGGGTCATCAAAACAATTTGGTACTGGCTAAGAGACAGAAAGGAGAATCAGTAGAATTGACTGGGGCCAAGTGACCTCAGCAAGACATTATATGACAAACCCAAAGATCCCAGCTTTTTGGAAAAAAATTCACTATTTCATAAAAAACTGCTGGGAAAATTGGAGGACAGTGTGGGAAAGATTAGGTTTAGATCAACACCTCACACCTTACATCAAGATAAAGATAAATTCAAAATGGGTGAATGACTTGAACATAAAGAAGGAAACTATAATAAAATTAGGCAAACACAGAATAGCATACATGTCAGACCTTTTGGAAGGGAAAGACTTCAAAACCAACCAAGAAAGAGTTAAAAATGCAAAATAAATAATCTGGAATACATCAAATTAAAAAGTTTTTGTACAAACAAAACCAATGTAACCAAAATCAGAAGGGTATCAAGAAATTGGGAAAAATCTTCATAAAAACCTCTGACAAAGATTTAATTACTCAAATTTACAAAGAACTAAATCAATTGTACAAAAAATCAAGTCATTCTCCAATTGATAAATGGGCAAGGGACATGAACAGGCAGTTCTCAGCCAAAGAAATCAAAACTATTAATAAGCACATGAAAAAGTGTTCTACATCTCTTATAATCAGAGAGATGCAAATCAAAACAACTCTGAGGTATCACCTCACACCTAGCAGATTGGCTAACATGACAGCTATGGAAAGTAATGAATGCTGGAGGGGATGTGGCAAAGTGGGGACACTAATTCATTGCTGGTGGAGTTGTGAATTGATCCAACCATTCTGGAGGGCAATTTGGAACTATGCCCAAAGGGTGATAAAAGAATGTCTACCCTTTGATCCAGCCATAGCACTGTTGGGTCTGTACCCCAAAGAGATAATCGAGAAAAAAACTTGTACAAGAATATTCATAGCTGCACTCTTTGTGGCCAAAAATGGGAAAACGAGGAGATGCCCATCAATTGGGGAATGGCTGAAGAAATTGTGGTATATGTTGGTGATGGAATACTATTGTGCTAAAAGGAATAATAAAGTAGAGGAATTCCATGGAGACTGGAACAACCTCCAGAAAGTGATGCAGAGTGAAAGGAGCAGAAGCAGGAAAACATTGTACACAGAGACTGATACATTGTGGTACAATCAAAGGTGATGGACTTCTCCATTAGTGTCAATGCAATGTCCCTGAACAATCTGCAGGGATCTAAAAACTACTATCTACAAGCAGAGGATAAACTGTGGGAGTAAAAACACTGATGAAAAGCAACTGCTTGACTACAGGGGCTGAGGGGATATGACTGAGGAGAAACTCTAAATGAAGACTCTAATGCAAATACCAACAACAGGGAAATGGGTTCGAGTCAAGAACACATGTGCTAACCAGTGGAATCGTGTGTCGGCTATGGGAGAGGGAAAGGTGGTGGGAGCGGGGGAGGGGAGGAAAAGAAAATGATCTTTGTTTCCAGTGAATAATGTTTGGAAATGACCAAATATAATAATGTGTAAAATTAAAAAAAAATATATATATATATATATATATATAGTCTCTCAGGAATATTACCTGTGGGGATAAATATATCATATATTTTTATTTAAGTAATCACATTAGAATACATGTTGAAAAAAAATTTTTTAATTATTAAACTCTGCTTAATATAAAAAGTCTTTCTGTAAGTAGAATTTAATGTTGTGACCTAATCTAAATTTGATTTTTGGTCACCAGGAGATATCCCAAATAAAATTTCCAAGTCAGTTTGGAAATATGTGGGGATTTAATCAATATATAGGGAAGAAATCAAGGAGAAGAAAGAGGAAAAGCTATAGGATTTCTTCAGCTCAGCTTGTACCAGGTGAGTTCAAAGTCCTCCACGACAAGTTCCTTGAAGATTAATGGCTTTCTTTAATAGGACAGGGTTTGGAAGGTAAAGGAGAGAAAAATCAGCCTAAATTCTGAGAGATCTCAGAGAAGAGCCTCACCTGAACTAGGTTACTAGGCTTCCTCCAGTATGGTATAAAGGAAGACTCACAACTAAATGCAGACAATAGCAGCTACCATGCCAAGATGGTGACATGCTCAGCAAGTTGTCGCTAGGCACCTCTTCATCATCAAAGAGGCCAGAGAGAGGAAGTGATGCAAAATATATAGACAGATTTACATCACTTTCCTGCGTCTCACATGTACCAATGCTATTTTAGGCTTGACTTAAAACAGCCCAGGGGTCTGTCAGTTGTTTCTGATTTGTCATTTGCTAGCATATGTCTGTCATTGGCCATCCTTCTAAATACTTAATCCGTAATTATGGGTGTAGACATTCCTGATTTTGTTAGACTAAGTAGTTTGGAGTAATCCAAAGTTCACATTTCTAATGACTAAACATTGTTTATTTTTCCTTTATTATTCTAAAATTATGTTAAATAGCAAACTCTAGAATTTCCCCATGTTAAAGCTCAATTATGCCTGTGTATCTTGGTAAATTGATATCAATAGTAACAGAATTAGTGTCATCTACTCAAAGTTGTCAGTAAACAAAATTTTCCAACAAGATAGGAAATGTGTATTCTGTGACTATTCAGTTATAAAGTAAGGATTTTATTACTAATGATAAGGCATATACTAATGGATTGATTAATAGATAGCTGGGAGACAATAAAGTGACCTAGAACTCTAGAGTCCAAGTAACTTTGAATCTTGTGACTCAAGATCTGACCTCCCAAAACTAAATTCCTTGCCATATTCAAGATATTATCAACATATATTTTTTAAAACCTCCATTATAGCCATGCTTTTGGAGAACTAAAAATGGAAAGGGGACTCAAAGAGCAACAGAGAATTGCCTGGTAAATGAAAGTAACTTATGGCAAGTTAACAAAAATGAAAGGCTGTGCAGTCAAGAAGTGATTTGAAATATACTTTCATTATTTCTCCACCACATTACTTAAATTTCAGTGCTATTTTCAACTTAGAATCTTTTACATTGGTTCACTATGGGCCATGTGGTAGATGAAGTCACATTATTCTGCCTTCTTAAATGGTTTGTATTTGATGGCTTCAGGGTTACATTCCAAATCTGAAATTTTATATTCTGTGGCTGTACAAACAATGAATGATTCTAAGGTGAGTTGTGAGATTCTTAATCCATAATCTATGTCCTTTCAATATGATTCCTCTGTATTCATTTTCCTTTGTAAATTTACTTTCTGCATATAATCCAGGTTAATGTTATAGTGAATAGAGTGCCAGACATATAGCATGAAAAATGATTACAATTCTATTTAGGCATCAGTAAAAGGAACTTGTTAAGAGTTAGAAGATACATTAGATGACATGCCTCTACTAGTTCAGGAATGAGGAATAAACATTTGCTTTTTAATAGCATGTTAAGTCTATAAAACATATTCTTTTTATGTGTTGTATTTTGAAGTACTTATCAGATTGGCTATTATAATACTAAAGGAAAATGATCAGTGTTGGAGGGAATAAGAAAAAAATTATGGCAGTAATTCAAATTGTGAACTATTCCAACCATTTTGGAAGGCAATTTGTAACTATGACCAAAAGGCTACAAAATGATGCAGAACCTTTGTCCCAGAAATACAACTAACAGATCTATATTCCAAAGAGAGAAGAAAAAAAGGGCACCTCCTTGAACAAAAATATTTATAGTAGTTCTATTTGTGGTGGTAAAGAAGTGGAAATTGAGAGTATATCTGTCAATTAAGGAATGGTTGAAAAATGTAGGTATGATGGTGATGGAAAATTATTATAATTAAGAAATGAAGAGGAGGAGGATTCTAGATAGATATGGAAAGACATATGAACTGATGTAAAGTGAAAAAATGTAATCAAGAGTAATAGCAATATTGTACAATGATCAACTGTGAAAAGCTAAGCTACTCTCAGCAATAGAATGATCTAGGGTAATTATGAAGAACTTATTATGAAGAATGTTACCCACTAAAGAGAAAGAACTCTTGGAGTCAGAATGCAAATCAAAGCATACTATTTTTCACTTTAGGGTTTTTTTTTTTTATTTTGGAGTTTTGGTTTTATATGAATAATATTTGACAACAAAAACCAATTTAGAAGTATGTTTTGCATGATAATACATGTACAACTATTTCTTACACAACCTAGATCATATTGCTGATCATTTCCAGGAGTGGTACAATTTGCATCTTAAAAGTTCACAAAATGTATATTGAAAATTGTTACTACACATAACTGGGAAAATATGTAATAAAATATATATGTTCTTATTCAGTAGTATATACTTATTTATAAAAGCCATATGAGTTAGTTGGTGAATTATTCCCATTTTACTGGGGAAACAGGCCTAGAGAGAAGTATAATATAGAAAGAGACAAGTGCAAAGGCCTGGTGCAAAGACTTTGAAAAGCAGGACCTAGGCACATGCATGGAAAGGAAGGAGGAATTCCAGAATCAAGGAAACAGATAAAAGGTAGAACATGAGGACCATGGGGGTCCATTGTCTTTGGCCTCCATCTTGACACCAACCATCTATAAAACATCATTGGATTTATAGAAAGTTACTAACCAACTACTTTAGTTCCAAATACTAATTAGGTCATCCATCACTTAAGTAGTTCAGAAGTGTAAAGGTTAAATTTAATGATTGGGCTTAAATTATATGAAATAAATGGTCACTGAAATTATCATATCTCAAGTCAGAAGTTTTTTACCAAAATGGAGGGGAACCAATAAAGTAGAGAAATGTGATAGAGGTTAGAGAAGATAACCTATACTTGTCCTTAGCCAGGAAAACTGGTGAGTAACTACGAGGCCTCCTCCAAGATGGAAGCTAGTCTCTTAGGAAACTAGAAAGGGAGTAGCCTTTTCACTCACCCAATGAAGTAGTTCATGAGTCAGTCTAAGTTGAAGGCACAATCCATGCTGCAGTCTCCAATGAAGTTCCTTAGAAAACTATCTCCAGGAGACACTCTCCAGTAGATTCAACTTTAGCAGACTGTCCTAGCCTGAAGGATTTCATGGCTTTTATAGTGATTTTCTTTCCCTGCCCTTTTTCACAGGATCCAATCACAGTTTCCAAATTGTCCAGCACTGCCCAGGGTCAGTGTCTGTGGGATTGACTTCTCACCTCTAAATGTGTTAACTCTCCTTGTAGGATTTACACCTTTCTGAGTTGTCACCCAGTTTGGATTCCCATGTTTTTGAGTGTGTGAACTCTTAAAAGAATTCAAAAGTTTCCGACTATTTGAGTTAGAAAAAAGGATGGAGCTCTCCAAGTATCTTTCTGGCTTCTCACCTAGCACTAAGTAGGGTGTGAATTCACTAAGTGGTTTATGAGGTCCTCTGCAAGTTCATGCTTATGTTGATTCAATCAAAAGGTACACAAAGGAGAGTTAATCCTGTCTTCACAATCTAGGAAGGTAGTTAAATTAGTGTTAGCCAAAAGCTAACTCCAACTAGGCAAAGAGAATAAAGGGTTCTCTTTTCACAAGTGTAAACTCAGAATAGACAAAGAGAACCAAGAATTCCTTTCACAAAAGTGATTTTCCCAGGGCATAAAGATAATAAATGTATGAATGAAAATAAAAGTATTAAATACTTTTTTGTGTAAAAAGAGTATTTACTGAAGGAAATACTAATGGAAAAGCAAGTAAGTACTAAAATTGTCATTAGAATCCAAGTCTTCTGAATGCAATGGACTTCAGGTTTGATCCAATTTCCAAACATTGCCCAGGAAGCAATTCCTGATATTTTAGTTGATTATGTAATAGAAATAAGCTTGCAACTTACTGTCACCATTTTTTTTTGTTCATGTGATTGCTTGTGCCTGTAACATATTCTTCAATAATACAATAGCTCTTCAGGAGTGATTGCCAGGGTACAACCATCCTGCACTGGTGTCAGTTATTTCTAGTCAGACTAGGTATGAAGTATAGTTTTCAATTTGGGGCAATGCTATTCAAGAGTATTTTGATAAATTGTAAAGCATTCACATGAGGGCTAATAATGTATTCAAAGGATTCCCTTTCATGAAATATAATGACATGTTGACAGGAATGAGGATGTTTGTCTAGGAGAATAAAAAAATTAACAGGTTGTAATGACCATCTTCAAGTATTTGAAGTGCTAAACTTTGTTGGAGACTTTGATATGCTTTTTTAGTCCCAAAGGGTAGAACCAGGAAGAGATTCTAATGGATGGAATTTGAAAAATATCAAATTTAGGTTGAGTATTAGGGAAACTTCCTAGCATACCTATGCAAAAATTGAATGAATGGCCATAGGAGACAGATGTCTCCACTTCATTAAAGATCTTGGAGGAGAATCTGGATAGCTACTTATAAGAGATGAAGTAGTGGAGATTACTTTTTATCTATATGTTTTTAATTGGTTGCATTTTAAATGAGTTCTGAGATCTTTTCAAACTATAATATCCTTTGATTCTGACTTAACTCATTTTAATCATGTCTCTGTTAGTTGTTAGAGATGGAATACTAAAACAATGTCAAATATAATTGTGTACTAGGGAATCATTTGCAAGAGGACAAAAATGGATAAAGATATAGATAATTTGAGAGAGAAGGAGAAGAAAATGAGGAAAATAATAAAAGGGAGTAGGGAAGGGAAGAAAGGAAGGGAGGAAAATAAAAAAGAACAAGGTTAAAAAGGAGTAGAGGTCAATGAGTATCTCCCATACATAGGAGGTTAATGGCACTATACACCTAGAATCTTAGAATTTTAGTCACTAATTACATTTCTTCATTGTACAGATGAGTAAACTGAGGCCAAAGGATGTTAAGTGACATACTACTTAATATTATGCTTTAATATGCGAGTCTAGGTCACAGATTTATAGTTGGAAATAATCTTATAAGTCATCTGGTTCAAACCAATCCACCCACTATTTAGATGACAAAGTCAATGACAAGGGCTTAAAAATAACTAGGGCCATACAACAAAGATATTATTGGTGGAGCTGATATTTAAAGCCAGTACCTCTACCTCCAAAATCAGAATACTTTGGCCTGAACCAAGATATCTCCAAAGCCTTATGGGCTAATAGTCTTTATTCTAACATTGCTATACAATTTATGCAGAACACAGTTATTTGGGACCCAATATGTGAAAAACCATGATGGACACAAAAATAGATTTAAAGATAAGAAGAAGTCCACTGCCCTCAAAGGACATACAGTTTAATTTGAATTACAGTCGGCAATAAGATAACATCACTCCTATGACTGTAAATCAGTTAGCTAATATTCCATAATCTTCTAATAATTCAACCTAAATGTTTTCAGCATTATGGTCTAATGGAAAAGTATGTTACATAGAAAATTAAATTATTAAGGTGATAACTGATGAAAAGAAAATGTGAATAGATCCTTGCAATGTGTAAACTGGTTTTGTTTCCCTAGAACACTTTTTTCATATTCATAATTTTGATGGATGATATGGGAAAAATAAATATAACTGTCATAAACTTGGTCAGGATTCTTCATTAGAAGACCTCGTAATCCTATCAAAAATGAATAATACAGCACAAACAGCCATGAAACATTCCAGCCCAAACTGAAATGAGCACTTCATTTCTCTAAAATGCCCTTCTCCCAACTACCACTATATCTCTATCTGTAATGCATGTAACCTTTATATATAACACAAGAAACAAGAATTATTATTCCATTTTATCATGGAAAATTATTATTTTTCACATTCAAAAGACTTGCTGCCTAAGGGGACTTGCTACAAGCTCAATATTAGTCAATGTTTAGACAGAGTAGGAAAAAAAATAATAAAGAAAAAGAATATTATCCAGAATGGAAGGTATTATAAAACATTTAATTTATGAATCATGTATTAAGCTTCTACTGTTCCAAGTTCTAGGCACCAGGAAATATATTTAAATATGACATGGGCCTTGAATTTGTGAAACACACACACAAAAAAGAGATAGCTAATAATGCAAATTAATCCATTTGCTGCCAATCATACCCTACTCCAATGACTCATCCTAGTGTGAAGGTGACACCATCCATGTGGCCATAATATTTTAGATGTCCAAGCATCTTTGGAGATTACATAGTCTCTCATTTTACATGAGAAGAAAATCATATTAAGAGAGGTGAAGTCACAGAGCAAATATAAACAGAGCAGAGAATAAGCAACATCTAATGGTGACCTTACCATTATTAGCATTACTCTATCTCATTTTGGGGAGAATTTCTAGTAAGATACAAATTCAGGCTGGTCCTCCTTAGCTGTTAAAGATTCAAGTTTGATCACAGAAATATATTATGTGCTTCTCTTCAGAGAACCTGCCTATCAACTTATAAGAATCTTATCTCTATAATGTTGGTCAATCTAAAATGCTTATATGTTTGCTACAAAAATTCATGGATGATATATTCTATGGCTGTGTTGGTGAAGTCATGACATGTGTCCCAGGGCAGCATGAGGAGGGTTGCTCAGTTCCCCCTCGCCACAGTCCTGCATGCCTCACCCTTCTATTTGGTCACTCAATATGAGCACTTCCTACCTCAGCTGTGTGGAGTAATGCAAGGACCTTGCAGGCAGCTTGAAGTTGCATTTTGGGTACACAATCTCAAAAACATTTGCCAATGCTGTTCTAGGGTATAAAGGAATTTCTCTTTGCAGTCATTGAAAAGAGTGGTAGTTTCATAATTGACACTGAGGAAATCATTATTAAAATACAATAACAGAAGTTCAATGTTTAAAGTGACTTTTGAAGCTATTTAGCAATCCTTTTTAGGACATATCTGATAAGAGATCATCTAGCCTTTGCCTGAAAATATCCAGTGAAGCTGAGTGCATTACCTCCTGTGGATATCCTACTTTCCTTTTGTATAGTTTTGTGATTTGTTTTTGGGAACTTTCCATTTTTTTTTTGTAGTTACAACATGTGTAGGCAAATAGAACAAATCTAATTTCTCTCCTATATGGTAGCCCTTAAGATACTTAAAGGCAGCTATCATGGTCTCATGAATTTTCTCCATAGTCATCATCATCATTTCCATAAAAGTGTGCTCATATGATATAAACTGAAGTCTCTTTACTATACCAGATGTTCTCTGGATGCTCTATCCCTTATCCATATTCTTCTGAACCCAACTCAGAACTCTGGAAGTATGCTGTACATGGTACAGTTAATCCCATTAGAAAGGTAGGCTTATTATAGACAAAGAAATAATAAGCTATCTGTAGCATATATTTTGAGAGAGGACAATGCCATTATTGATTAGAAAGGACATCAGAAAATTCTTTAAGAATGACTATGATTAGAATCGCTCTTTTAGGAATGTATATGAATTCAATATGAGAAAGATACCCAAATTTGCCTTCTGGATACAAAGATATGGAGGTAGGAAATTACAGGACTTATTAGAGATATGTTTTAAATTCAATACAGAAGCAGAATAGTGTAATGGACAGACAGCTGGACTTGGAAACAGCATAACCTTGATTCATGTCCTACTTTTGACTTGCTAAATGACCCCTAACAAATCATTTAACCTCTCAGAGCCCAAGGCAATTCTCTAAGAGTATAAGTTGCAGACTCCTTACTGATTTCATTTAGTAGATGAAATTATCTTTACAAAAGCTCCCTATATAGATGAAAACCTAGTCATCCATTAAACAGCTGTGTCACATTAGAACAAAACATGTAACTTCATTTATTCCAAATTTCCTCATCTGTATAAAGGGCCTATAAACTAAGATTACAGATATAGAGCCAGAAAGAACCTCGAAGCCCAAATAGTGTAAATTTAGTTTACATCTGGTAATATGTCAAAAGCTACATAGGAATGAAAAGTTTAGGTCTAATAAAAAAGGATTTTCTAGAGATTTTAGGCCTCTTCAAAGTATTCAATGCTTTCTCCACCCACCCACCCCCACATAAAGCTAGAAGGCACAGAACTTAGTCATCACCAGAGGACACTAAGAATATTAAATTTATTGTTTTACATGCCTGAAAGTGTATTTACAGTATGGACTAGACTCATGAATTTCTTGAAGTAGGAAACACTTTCTAGTAATATAAATCAGAAAATGATTTAACTTATTGTCATAGATGTCATAGATAGATTGTCATAAGGAGCTAAGAAATTAAGTATCTTAAGGCAAGTTGGTAGTATGGTGACTAATCCTAGAGTCAAGGAGATATAATTTAGAGTTAGTCTCAGACATTTACTAGAAAGCCTTGGCATGTAACTTAAATAAAATCCACTCAATATTTGCTCTAGCTGATTATTAAATGGTAAGTCTGAAAATTTATAATTTGGATATTGAAAAATACCACAAATCAGGACTTGAATAATATGTTTTTGAAAATCAATATTTAAGACTCAAAAAGCATCTCATTAGCACTTTTTATTTCTTTTTGGAGAGCTAGTTGTTCAACAGTTATGCATAATACTTTTTTGTACTACTCAGTGTTTTGTTTGGCCACACTGAAGTTGCCAAATCTTAAAGTATATATACTTGGTTTTGAGGAGTCTGTCAAGTTATTTGTAGAACTTCTTTATTGTTTGGTTCTTAGCAATAGAAGTTTACACACACACATATATATATATATATATATATATATATATATATATATATATATATTACAATAACATTCCTTATTGAATATTATGCTTTGGCTCATCTTAAGATGATATAAGTTGACAACTAAGTATACCATGAAATGATGCTATTTTATGGCTCATGATGGAATCAGTTGCTTAATTCTTGTTCTTTATTCCTATCCAACAAGAACTTATCTAATTTCCTATTCTCTTCCAGTCATAAAATTTTTGAAAAATTAAAAAAAAAAACATGAGACAAAGCTTTATAGTAGAACATGGAAAAGGACTTTTTAGGTTGAAAAGGGGTGGATGGGTCATGATTTCCTTCACCATAGACAATAATCAGATTGATGAGATCATAGATCCATTGAGGATTATATGTAAAAATGTTATTTAAAATTGCAAATGTTATTGAATCTTTTTTTTTCCTGGGAGTGTTTTAAAAGAAGCTAGCACTTTAGTTTTGAATAGTATTTGTTCCAAATGGAGAAGGGTAGAAAATTTCCAGATGATAAAATATTAAATGAAGGAGATATTAAAACTCAATTAGTCAGAATGATTCAGTGAAAAGTGCACTAGATCTAGAGAGGACCTGAGTTCAAATCCTACTACTGATATTTGTTTGGACCTTGGCAGGTGACTTAATTTCCCTTGACCTCATTTTCTATACAGTAAACTGAAATTGGACCAAATGGACTCTGCAGCTTTTCTGATTCTATAGCTATGATTCTCTTTCAGAACCCATTTAAACAGATGAGAAAACGTAGACTAAAAGAGGCTGTGTGTTTTGTTCTAATGTTACATAGCTAGCTAATGACTGAAAAGATTTTTCTCTTTGCTTTACCCTAATACCCTCTTCCATTAATTCTGTATGCCATAATGAGCTTTTTGTTGTCTTGTTTCTTCTCTATTAAGGGCTAAGGCCAATGAGGAGAGAGAATTTTTTTTTTGTCTTTTTGCATCTCTTCTAAGGACTAAGATAGCAAGCATTCTAGACAAAATAGATAATAAATGTTTCTAGAATGGAAATTTTGAATGAAGTATAGAAATAAAATCCTAAAGGAAAACTAATAGTTTTTTAAAGGCCTCAGAGTAAAGTTTCACAGGCCTCAAAGGAATTAAAAAGAATGAGAGTAATTATGAACTTCCTATCTAATTTGCAAAGGCAAAATGGCTAATGAGAAAAGAATTTAAAATGGAAACACTCCACATGTGGTCAGAAGGAGATCATTACTACATAAAGGACCTAATCGAATTGGGTTTAGAGAACATTTATGCCATGCGGCACAGGAAATTTAATGCAAAAAAGTAAAAGGAATAGAACAAATAGCAGGTTTTGCAATGACTGAGAGAATGCTCTGCTGACTACTTTATTCATTAAAGAACTGTAAGTAAAACCCAACCACAGTTTAGCTTTATGAGGGTCTGGAGGTCCCATTGCACAAAGATTCAGGGAATCTTTGGAATGTTGCACCTGTGGAAGCCTTATCAATATAAAAACAAGAGAGTGAAAATGGATGGCTAACCTGATGAGGAAGAGTTTGACAATAAACCCATGATATTTTCCCAGTTAAAGTTCTCAAAATAATCGACCTATCTACAAGTATTAATTGAATGTTAACTCTATGTGTGGTTCTCTTATATGTACAAAGGACAATACAGATATGAAGAGACATGGCCACTACCTAACCTCAAGGAGTTTATAATCAAAGTAGATGAGACAAAAGAGGGCTCAGATGAAAAGATAACTGGTGTTACAAATTAATTTAAAGTAAGTATCACATGAATAATACTGACAGAAAGTACAATAGAGGTGTCAAAAAACTACAGATAAAGGGGTCCTAACTTCATGGAAGAGATTAAAGTTATGCATTAATTAATTCATGGCATAAATACATATTGATTTATTGTTTCATGTAGACCATTGTTCTAGAAATGTGGGAGCTGAAAAGCTTAGTTAAACTCATTAGTTTATATAAATTCCTTGATATTTTTGGAATTTATAATTGACTAGGTGACAGATATCAACTCAGAATTCATGGGTGTACCACCAATTGGCTTCCAAATCAATTGCTAAATTTTTAGTGTAATCATTTACACCTCAGAAAATGTAACACACTACAAATCAGAGCCTGATTTATTGTCTTACTGATTTTCTAGACTAGAGAAAATGAAAGAGAAAATATTAGTAATGCACATTAAACCTAAAAGTATCTCATCCATTCATTTCCCCTTTAAAGTGTCACTTGCTATATATTTTCCTGCAATGGATATTTATAATAAATATCATTACATATTAAAATACTGTGTTAGGCCTAAGTATTAGATACATTTGCTTGGAACTCATGAGAAGCTTTCCTGGGAAGTTAGCATTTGAGCAGGCATTTTAAGGACAGGATAGAATTTAGTAATAGAAGAAAGGGAGCAAAGACATTCAAATCTTCTAAAACAACAAAAATGCAAAGGCAATAGACTTTAGAATGTTTTGGGAAGGCAACTTAAACTAATTTAACTAAGGCTTAGTTTGTCTATAAAAGGGAGTTAACATCAGTAAAACCTGGAAAAATAGGGTGGTATTAGATTTTAATGGGCTTGCAATGTCAGAGAAAGGAATTTTAATTTTATTCTGTGAACTGAAGAAAGTCACTGAAGATTTATGGATTGAGGAATTAAATGACAAAAATCAGGAGATATATGAATTGTATTTTGAAAAATTCAGAGGCTATGGATAGGTAGCGGGGTATTAGGAAGGATATTGCAAATGATGGCATACAAAGACCTTGTGACAAAGAGAAGAGTTAGAATAATAAATTAAATCCAATTAGATTTTTTTTCCCATCAGGGCCAATAATTTCTTCAATGTAGTAGGTTCTCTACTAAGGAAATTCTTTTTTATTAAATTAATTTATTTAGTCAATTTAGAACATTATTCCTTGGTTACAAGAATCATATCATTTCCCTCTCTTCCCTCCCCATGCCCTTCTGATTGCCAACATGCAATTTTACTAAGGAAATTCTTGCACCAATACAGATTTGGAATTTCTTTGAAATTTCTAATATTAGAAAAAAGTTTGAGGCTTTCAAAAGTTCTAGTCTCACCCAGAGTCATGAATTGTACATATGCATGTAACAAAAGTGAGGTTTGAACACAACTAGTCCAGATTTTTAGGACTATACATCTGTATACAAAGACATGCAAATTAGTTGGAATCTTGGGGAAAGCTAGTTTAAAAATAATTTCTCTATTCTTTTTAACTTTGCAAGCTTATTATGAAACTAATTAAATGATTTAATCTTTAACACAACCATTAAGTAACAAAATGAGTATTTTCCTCTTTTAAGTTATGGTAGAATTGATGTTCAAAGAAGTCAAGTTACTTCCTGCAGGTTGCTGAGCTAATTAGTAGCAAGGAAGGAGTCAGAACCCCAGTTTCTTGATTTCTGACCATGAGCCCATTTCTAGTATATTACAGATGCTACCCCAACATTCCTTTAATAATAAGTGTGACCTAAAAATATAAAACATGTGATGTGATTGTTATATTGTTATTTGTCTTCTTTTGTTTTGAAGAGGTTCAATGATATCACAGGGTGATATCTTGAATTGGGTATGAATTGGATTTAAATGAAGAATTGTACAAAGTCATCTGTCTTTCTTTCTCTCCCAGTCATCAAAGTCTGGTGGCAAGATAAAACTCAGAATGACTGATTGTTCTCTTGAATCCATTGGATGATCTGGGCATCTTTGAGGTCTGACCAAGCTCTCTATGGTCCATGATGCCTTTTTCAGCAACCTTCTTGGACATTGCAAACAAATTGTCATCTTAGTAGTGGAATTTCAACTGTCCAGTTTCCCCATCTAAAAATTTGGAAACAGAAAAAACTATACTATTATTTTCTTTGCTATAAAGAAGGCATTTGGTCAATCTTTTCTTTTTAATAATATTTTATTTTTTACACAATCACATGTAAAAATGATTTTAATATCCTTTAAAAATTGTGTTCCAAATTGTCTCCCTTCTTACCCTCTCCCTGAGACAGAAAAAATCTGATATAGATTTTACATAATCATATAAAACATTTTTCCATATTAGTAATTTTCTGAAAGAGATTTCAAACAAAAAAAAATGAATGAAAGGGAAAAGCAGTATGTTTTAGTCTGCATTCAGACTCCATGAGTTTCTTTCTTTGGAGGCAGCTGATATGTTTCATTATGAGTCTTTCAATCACTGTATTTCTAAGAATAGTTAAGCCCTGTAAAGTTGTCCATTGTACAATATTACCATTATTCTGTATAACATTCCTGATTCCGCGCACTTCACTTTGCATCAGTTCATGTCTTTCCAGCTTTTTTCTGAAATTATTCTGTTCATCATTTCTTATTAAATTTTATTATCTGATACCACAGTTTGTTCAGTCATTCCCTGAATTATGAACATCTCAAATTCAGATGCTTTGTTACCACAAAAAAATCTGCTATATGTATTTTTATACAAATATATCATTTTCCAACTTTTTATCTCTTTGTGATATAGGCCTAATAGTGATAATGCTGGGTCAAAAGGTATACACCATTTTTGATCCTTTGGGAATGGTCCCAAATAATTCTCTAGAATGATTGAATCTGATCACAACACCACCAATAATGCATTAATGGACTTGGTAAACCTTGAAGTGATTTAATTGTAAGTTTTTTTTTTCTTAAATTGAAAGCTAAAATAAAATAATAGCTAGAAGACTAGACTTGGAATCAAGAACACCAGAATTAGAATGTCATTTCAAATATGTAACAGCTGTGTGACTCTGGATCAAGTAATTTATCTAAGCTTCAGTTTCTTCATCAATAAAATGGGGATAATAATAATATATTCCTCCCAGGGTTGAGGTAAGGATACAATGGGAAAATAATACTAAAGGATCTTATGAACCATAAAAATTAAATATGTATTAGAGAAAATGATGAATGTGTGAATATATAATAAATGTTATTAAAGCTATTTGATCTCACAAATTATTTTGATTAAACATTTGCATGCATTATTTCATTTGATCCTCATAGCAACCATGTAATTAGAGAAAATACAACTACCTTTTTTTAGATGAAAACACAGAGTTTATTTGACATGTTCTAAGTCAGAAACTCTAGAAATGACAGACCAGTAACACATCACATATCCTCTGACTCCAAGGCTAGTTACTTTATGCCATCAGGAATAAGTTAATGAGGAACACATATTTTCATTTCCTTAGGCACACTCTTACAATGGTGACTATATGAATCACAGTTGAAATATCAGGAGGGAAAAAAAAGATGCATAGTCCAATTAGATCATTTCTGCAGCTCATTTGAACTACAACTTACAAATTACAACAACTTAAGGGGAAGTCCTTCCTTTGGTGGGGGGATGTTGGAAATTTCTAGCTTCTTTAAGAACCTAGAAATTTCAGGGGGAAAGGAGACTTAGCAGAGATGGTACTAGACTATAGACAAAGAAGCAAAAATTTTACAATAGGTTCAGTGAATGACCTATTTGGAAACATTGTGTTCCAAATAGTAATTGGCTAACATAATCTATTGGCATAGTTTCCAGATATGGAGAGTTGTAAAAAAATAACAGTTGATTGGAGAATCCCTAAAGATGTTAATAGGTCTCTATTGGTCTTATATATAGTCATGTAAATTAAATTTGGAACATAAAGAAGAATTTGTGATACCTTAGAAAGATGATGTGGGATAATAAAGTATCTAAGAAAATGATAATAAAGTAGAAGATTAGACATGTCAGGGAAACAATTGAAAATGCATATCAGAGCAAATGAAGTAAAGAAAGAAGTAAACTCAGTACAATATCTTGGTATGCTTATGTGAAACATAGCAATTGGAGTTAGGGTCAAATATCAAGGAATAAAAGCCGGCAGTTTTTTTTAAAGGACCTAAAAGGAAAATGAAGAGACATTTAATATGAGAATGGTTTCTCATGCAATTCAGCTCCAAATAATGTAGTCTACAAAACCAGTCATTGAGCACTGGCTTAAATTTCTTGGGCAGAAGCATAGGATTTGTTATTCTTAGGTTTTTGGAGATAAAAAAAATCTCAGTTGAGTATCAGATGTTGCCACAGTGACTTCTCAATTCAGTCAGTAGGAAAAAATTGCAGATGGATATAGGTAGTAAGAAGAAAAGTGCAAAATACAGTCCATGTCTTCAATTTGTTTTAATTTATGAGGCAAATTCAGGCTTTGTGTGAGGAAAAAATTCTTCACAATTTGAATTGTTCAAAAGTGTAATTGGCTGCCTTGAGAGTTAGAAGGTTTCCCTCCTTATAGTTCCTCAAGCAGATGATGGATGACCATTTGTCAGTTACACTATAGTGGAGATTCATTTAGTTATGGATTAGATTTAAAGTCACTGAGGCTTTGTCTCTCTTTCAAATTTTGTGATTTGGCATAAGGAGAAACTACTTCTAAAAGAAAAATAGAATTTAAGAAGAAACCAATTATATTAAAATATAATTATTGAAATATACAACAATAACAAGTTCATAGAACCATGGTTAATAAATTCTGAACATTAATCTCAAATATCTTCTAATCAATCAACGTTAATGTATTCATTAGGCTCCTATATGCCAGACAATATGTATTCTACACACTTATGTATCTTCTAGCTTTGATATTGCATGTTATTTAAAAACTTCTAGCTTTAACATATTTTCACTTTAGGTCATAGATATGTTCTCATAAACTTAAATCTTTATATCCATACCCTGACTATTCTGTGTAGGATGTAACCATTTCATCACCAGACAATAAAATTATTAGTAGCCTACTATGTGCCAGGCACTTTGCTAAATGTAGATACCATAAAAATTTTTCCTGATCCTTGTTTTAGTTGCCCACGATATCTAGGACTGGAACTAGCACTACTTCACTTCACTCCCTAGACATTTCTTTTTATTATTATTATTGTTATTATTAGTTTTTATTTTTTCCAATTACATATAAAAACAGTTTTAACATTTTTTTAAATTTTGAGTTCTAAATTCTCTCTTTCCCTTCTTCCTTCCCTTAAGAAGGCAAGCAATTTGATATGTTATACAGTACATGTACAGTGCTACAAAATAATTCTCCATACTGGTTAGATTGTAAAAGAAAACACAAAACAAAGAAATAATCTAGTTTTAAAAGTATATTTTGATTTAAATTCAGACTCCATCACTTTTTTTTCAAAAGGTGAATAGCACTTTTATCATAAGTCATTTGGTACTGTCTCCAGAATGGTTGAATCAGTTCACAACTCCACCAACTGTGCAATAGTGTCTCAATTTATCAATATCCCCTCCAACATGTCATTTTAATTTTATGTAATATAAATATATGTGTGTAGGTGTACCTCAGAGTGGTTTCAATTTGCATTTCTATAATCCATAGTAATTTAGAATTATTTTTATATGATTAAAGATAACTTTCACTACTTCTTCTGAAAATTGTGTTCCTATTGTATGACTATCAATTGGCAAATGCTTTGTATTTTTATACATTTGACTCACTTGTCCCTAAATATATATGAGAAATGAAGCCTTTATCAGAGAAATTTTCTATAATTATTTTTCATGGTTATGATTATTGTATATTTCTTTCCATTCTATTTTCCTTATTTATTCCATTCTCTCTTCTTTTACCTTGTCCTTCATCCAAAATACTTTAACACTTCTGACCACAAATTGTTCCAATCCACCCTCCCTTCCTTCTATCATACTACACCCACTTTTCTTATACCTCTCACCTCCTTTTTCCCTATAAGGTAAGCTAGATTTCTATATAAAACTGATTGTGTAGAGTATTCCCTCTTTGAGAAAATTTCCATGAGAGTAAGGCTCAGGTGCTCCCCTCCCAACTCACTCATCCTGGATTCCACTGTGAAAGTTCTTTTGTTTCTCTTTGAGTGAGATAATTTACCTGATTTTACCTTTCCTTTCCACCTTCTCCCAGTACATTTCTTTTTCTCCCCTTAAACAAGTATCTTAAAGATATCCTCCCATCATATTGAACTCACACCTAGCCTTTTGTATATATATATATATATATATATATATATATATATATATATATATATATATATATATATACTCCTAAATGCCCTAATAAAGTTCATAGGAGTTAAAGCTATCATCACTCCCAGGTCTTTTCACCAACACCCCTTCTATTTATTCCCATTTCTTGAATATTAATCAAATCATACCTCTTTTTCCTCTGAGGAATTCTTCTCTGTCTCTACTCAACAACATGGTAACTTTTCAAGCCAAAATTCACCTTACAATTTGCCATTTCCTTCTATGAGCCATGTGTTCCTCTAAGAATAATTTTTTTTCTGCACTGGTAGTATCTTTATTTTTATATAGGTGTCCCCACTGTTTACTGGTACTTGATATTTTATAGAAGCTGAATATTCATCTTTTCATTCACTGATTCATTAATTTATTCATCATATACTTTCCAACTCTGACATTCCCTGTTCTGTGCTCAAAGGTCCCTTTCAAGCTCTGATATTTTATATAGCAAGATTTCTTCCATATATGACAGTTTCTATAAAAGGAAAAAATATTGGAATTTGATATTGATAGAAAACAATGCCCTGTATATTCATTTCTAAGTGGTGAATTGATGTGAAATAATTCTTATGTCATATAGGACTAAGTGCTAGCATTAGGTGCTCTAATGGTACCATTAAGGAGAGATGGCATCAGACCCTTAATCAACAGGACCAATTTTGTTATTCAGACCTACATGCAGCATTTATACATAGAAATCCCAGCATGTGGGTTCATGTGCACATCCATGAGCACACACACACATACACACACAACATACTTGCTGATTGAATCTTCAGTCACAACAGCTACTTTCAAAAGCTCGCTTTTGAGATCTAAAAGCTTTACACTCATAATATAACATAGAAAAAAGAGTGCACTTTGCCAAACTAGGTATAATTTGGGTAACTGTGGCAAGGCTCCATATGGCAGACACCTGCTTCCTCATTTGCATGCACACAATTCCCTTTGAATCTGGAAATTATGTAAAGTATCAGACAAGGCTTTTTGACATCTCACTTCTTATTCTTCTTTGTAAGTGATTAGATTTTGTGTTGCTGACAATTTTCCATCTTTATGCTCTCAAAAGATAGATTCTTTTTTTCCCCTTTTCTTTTTTTTTAAGAGTAAAATGTCTACATTGTCTGCTTTCCAGAATCTGCAAAGCCTTGTTTGGGTGCTGGATCAAAAAAAAAGGAGACAGTAGTGTCTTATTTTTTTTTAAGTGTTTCTTGCAGGCAGATTAAATTTTGAATCCTCTCTGAACTATCATATGCCTACCTGGTAACCTTTCCTTGCTTGGTCCTTGGTTTTATTTTCCACAAAAAAAGGTGGTCATTATTAGATGATTTTTAAGATCCATTCCAGCTCTAATTCTCTTATCCTCTGATTTTCAGATTCAGAGGCAAAGATTCATGAAAAGCTTCCCTTCTAGAGTGCTCTTCAGCCCCACTCTACCTCATCTGCATGATGTGGGGGGGATATAGCATTCTGGGAAATGCCCAAGGCCTTTGGACACCAGGTGCAATATGCACAATGTCTTCTTAATAAATTTGTAATAAATATAATTTGTAGTCTTACAGTTGAATGGTTTGTTGTGCCTAATTTACCTTTAGGAAAGCAAACATATAAGAACTAAAATCTCTAAACTGTTAGTGAAATGAACTGGGTTCATACATCAGCACCTTCACTTACCAAATAGATGTCTTTGGGCAAATTTTTTTTTCATCTTTGGTTTTTAGTTTTATCCTATCTCAAAGGAATTTAATTTAGTGAATACCTAAGTTTGAAATTGTATAATCATATTCATTCAAGGAACCATGACTATAAGAATATTTGACTGAATCAATGAAAACATAAATATTTTAAAATTGTCATCTGGGCCTTTTCTCATTGGTTATCCAGTTTGGAATGTCCAGTAACAGTCCTGTCTCATATCTGAGGTAAACATCTCTACCTAGCTTTTGAACACTAGTTGCTAGAAGGTTAGAACATATAAAAGTCTATAGAACCCTGAATCCAGTTAGATGTTTCTCTGTTTTTAGCTCCAAACATTTCAGTAATTAGACAAGTTGGTAGTTGCTGAGTGTATTGCATATAGTATTAATATAGTCAGCATCTCTTAATCCAAATGTCTGAATTTACAAACAGGCTAAAAATGAATGCCTTGCATCAGCTTTAATTTTCTAATGCAGTGACCCATCCTAACACTGTGTAATAACAGGTCCCAATGTGACAATTAGAATAAATCACCCTACAGAATATGCCATTAGAAGCATTCATGCCTCATCAGTAACTGAATTGTCTCATATGATACATCCCGAGGAAATGTTTATAACTTCAGCTGAGTCGCCTCAAAGCAAGGAAAATGATAGCATTTTTCATAGGTTACAGATTTCTGTGAAATTTAAATAAGGTTTAAATACAATTTTCTAGGTGATCACCTGATTTTCTTCTTAATAGAATACTCTAATACATTCTTATAATCCAATGGCTATGGCCTCCAAATGGTAGAACATTTTGAGAGTAGGAGTAGAGGGCTGCATTTTTTTATATGGCTTTGGTTTTTTTTTTAAAGGATTATCTGGAATGCTTAGAAATCATCTCTCAACACTAGCACTAGCAATTAGAGAAGAAAAAGAAATTGAAGGCATTAAAATAGGCAAGGAGGAGACCAAGTTATCACTCTTTGCAGATGACATGATGGTCTACTTAAAGAATCCTAGAGATTCAACCAAAAAACTAATTGAAATAATCAACAACTTTAGCAAAGTTGCAGGATACAAAATAAACCCACATAAGTCATCAGCATTTCTATATATTTCCAACACAGCTCAGCAGTAAAAACTAGAAAGAGAAATCCCATTCAAAATCACCTTAGACAAAATAAAATACCTTGGAATCTATCTCCCAAAACAAACACAGGAACTATATGAACACAACTACAAAACACTCTCCACACAACTAAAACTATACTTAAACAATTGGAAGAAAATTAACTGCTCATGGATAGGATGAGCCAATATAATAAAAATGATCATCCTACCCAAACTCATCTATCTATTTAGTGCCATACCCATTGAACTTCCAAAATTTTTTTTACTGATTTAGAAAAAACCATAACAAACTTCATTTGGAAGAAAAAAGGATCAAGAATATGGAGGGAAACAATGAAAAAAATACAAAGGAAGGGGGCCTTGCAGTCCCAGATCTCAGACTATATTATAAAGCAGCTGTTATCAAAACAATTTGGTACTGGCTAAGAGACAGAAAGGTGGATCAGTGGAATAGACTTAGGGTAAATGACCTCAGCAGGACAGTATACAGCAAACCCAGAGAACCCAGCTTTTAGGATAAAAACACACTATTTCATAAAAACTGCTGGGAAAATTGGAGGACAGTGTGGGAAAGATTAGGTTTAGATCAACCCCTCACACCCCAAACCAAGATAAATTCAAAATGGGTGAATGACTTGAACATAAAGAAGGAAACTATAAGAAAATTAGGTGAACACAGAATAGCATACATGTCAGACTTTTGGGAAGGGAAAGATTTTTAAAACCAAGCAAGATTTAGAAAGAGTCACAAAATGCAAAATAAATAATTTGGAATACATCAAATTAAAAAGTTTTTGTGCAAACAAAACCAATATAACTAAAATCAGAAGGAAAGCAACAAATTGGGAAGCAATCTTCATAAAAACCTCTGACAAAGGTTTAATTACTCAAATTTACAAAGATCTAAATCAATTGTACAAAAAATCAAGCCATTCTCCAATTGATAAATGGGCAAGGGACATGAACAGGCAGTTCTCAGCCAAAGAAATCTAAACTATTAATAAGACATAAAAAAGTGTTCTACATCTCTTATAATCAGAGAGATGCAAATCAAAGCAACTCTGAGGCATCACCTCACACCTAGCAGATTGGCTAACATGACAGCTATGGAAAGTAATGAATGCTGGAGGGGATGTGGCAAAGTAGGGACACTAATTCATTGCTGGTGGAGTTGTGAATTGATCCAACCATTCTGGAGGGCAATTTGGAACTATGCCCAAAGGGAAATAAAAGACTGTCTGCCCTTTGATCCAGCCATAGCACTGCTGGGTTTGTACCCCAAAGAGATAATAAGGAAAAAGACTTGTACAAGAATATTCATAGCTGCACTCTTTGTGGTGGCCAAAAATGGGAAAATGAGGGAATGCCCTTCAATTGGGGAATGGCTGAACAAATTTTGGTATATGTTGGTGATGGAATACCATTGTGCTAAGAGGAATAATAAAGTGGAGGAATTCCATGGAGTCTGGAATAACCTCCAGGAAGTGATGCAGAGCGAAAGGAGCAGAACTAGGAAATCATTATACACAGAGACTGATACACTGTGGTACAATCAAAGGTTATGGACTTCTCCATTAAGGTCAATGCAATGTCCCTGAACAGTCTGCAGGGATCTTAAAAAACACTATCCATAAGCAGAGGATAAACTGTGAGAGTAAAAACATCAATGAAAAGCAACTGCTTGACTACAGGGGCTGAGGGGTTATGACTGAGGAGAGATTCTAAATGAACACTCTAGAGCAAATACCAACAACATGGAAATGGGTTTGAGTCAAGAACACCTGTGATTCCCAGTGGAATCATGTGTTGACTATGGGAGAGGTGGGGGAGGGGAGGAAAAGAAAATGATTTTTGTTTCCAATGAATAATGTTTGAAATGACCAAATAAAATAATGTTAAAAAAAAAGAAATCATCTCTCATCTTCATGAATAAGGAAAGTCTCCATGCAAATATTAGAGTGCAAAATGAATTATTGCTCTAGAGACTACATAGCAAAGAAGACAAAACAATTAGGAGCAAAGATAGTTGTTTATTAGGAAAATCATTATAACCTTGGTTTGGCCATCAACTAGCAAAGTAGTATTAAGTAGTTTAATTCCATTTTTAGAGCCTCAGTTTCCTCTTCTATAAATGAGGTGGAGGACATGAATGAGATCGTTTTATATGGAAAAATTAATATAGTGTAAAGAATCAATATGGTCAGATCTAAAGCAGTGAGCATTATTGACCTACTGGGGAAATGTCTTCACCTCTCTTGAGACTAAATATTTTCATCTGGAGAACAGAAGTATTAATATTGGCACTACCAATCTCATAGGGTTGTTTTGAGTAAAACCCTTGGCAAGCCTGAAGGCATCCTCTAAGTATGATTGTTTTTTTTCTCTTTATTACTCCATAAAAATGGATTAAGCACTTATTGTGAGAAACGCACTTTGATATGCATTAACATAGGCAACATCTAGATTTAATTTCTGAAATTTAATATCACTTAATAGTTGTTTTATCTTAGTTAATTCATTTAACCTCTCTGATTCACATTAGCCTCATGTGTACTATACATATCTGTCAGATAATACCTGTGTAACTCTAAGCAAGTCAGGATCTTTTTTTGTTCCCTGTCTAGAATCTTTGGCCTTTCTCATTGGCAGAGAATAATCTGCATACATTGGTGATAGTAAAACTTTTAGAGACAGAATACCCAAACTACAACCTTTATGCCACATGTGATCCCCTGCCCTTACCCCAGACATGGCAGGGAGGAAACACTCCCATTGGACTGCTGAGTAGAGGGGCAAGTCATGTGAGAAATATCCTCAGGTACCATGGAAAGAGAGAAGGCAGTAGCCCCTCCAGTCTGTGTGCCATAGGTTCACCAACACAGGTATGAGTAATTGCTGATTTACTTTCCAGCTCCTAATTTTGAAGAACTTGTATCAATCACCTAGGAAAAGCCTTTATTGCTGTTGTCTTTAGAAATATTTATGTTTTGATTTTAGGATTAGAAAAATAGAAACATGCTTTATCTCTATCAGGTAAATTTTTAATACTGAACAGTGTCCATTTATTCTAACCCCCCACAAGATAAAATAGGCTCTAAATTAGGAAGGAAAAAATTTATTGTGAAATCAATCATCTGATCTCTTAGAGAACTGATATTCCAATGGTAAAACAATAATACCCTTACTGCTTTCTGCCTCAGATTCACCAAGGACCTTTCCTAAAAACAACTGACAGACTTTTTCGTGCATGAAACATATCTATCAGTCACACCTCCTTATTCAGCAAAGAAATAAGCTTAGTTGAGTATATGAAACAAGATGGAAAAATCAATTGCAAATATTAGTTGCATCTAATTTGGAAATAACTGGATGCCAAAGACTAGTAGGAATAGCAGATCCATTTGCTAACTACTTTATATCATTTTCTCCTTTGAGCCCCATCAGTACTCTATAAAATAAAAATTAAAGGAATTATAATCTGCACTTTATAGTTAAGTAAGCCAAAGTTACTGCAGTGTTTGAGAGGTGCTAGTGATAAAAATGATCTCTCCAAGATCCAATAGTCAAAATTAGTAAAAGTTTACATTATATATGTAGAAGCAACTTACCCCAAAGAGACAATAAGAAAAAAATACAAGTACAAAAGTATTTATTGCTGCGTTCTTTGTAGTGGCAAAAATTGGAAAATGAGGGGATGTCAATTGATTGGTGAATGGTTGAACAAATTGTGGTATCTGATGGTGATGGAATACTATTGTGCTGAAAGGAATGATGAATTGGATGATTTCCAAGTGAATTAGAAAGATCTTCAGGAATTGATGCAGAGCAAAAGGAGAAGAACCAGGAGAACATTGTACACTGAGCCTGATACATTGTTGCATAATCAAATGTAATAGACTTTTCTACTAGCAGCATTGCAATGACCCAGGACAATACAGAGGGACTTATCAGGAAGGATATTATCCACATACAGATAAATAACTATGGGAACAGAAATGCAGAAGAAAAACATATAATCAATCATATAGTTTGATAGGGATATGATTAGGGTTTTGATATTGAAAGATCATTCTATTTGCATGGAAAGAGATTTTGAACAATGATGTGTGTATAACTCAGTGGAACTGCTTATCAGCTCAGGGATGGAGGAAGGAAGAGGGGAGAGAAAGTACATGAATAATGTAACCATGGCAAAATATCTTAAATAATTAAATAAATTAATAAAAATAATACAAAGATGATCAAATAAAAATAAAATCAAGAAAAGGATCATAGGTTGTTCATTTAAATAGGAGGGAAATGAGAAACAGAAATTAAGTAATTTGCCACTAGTCACAGCTAATAAATATAAGACAGAAGTTAAGTCTATATTTCCCTTACATTAGATCTAATCAATAAATCAATAAAGCAAGCAAACAACAATCATCTAGTAAATGTTTAATATTTGATAAGAAATATGTTGCATACTGAAGATTTTTAAAAGAAAAACAAAATTAACTTGTGCTCAAGGAGCTTATATTTTTTAAGGTGAGAAAACACAGTGAAAAACACAGGTAATAAGCATATACTGTAACAATTAAAAGAGCAGTTTTAAGATTCACAATACTAAATAAAAATAGGATAATTCTAGGGGAGAGACACTAGGAGTTGCAGGTATCTAGAACATTTCCATGCATAAGATATAATTTGAGCTTAGTTTTATTGGAAACTAGGGTTATTAAATGGTCCAAAACTCCATTTGCCAAGCCATCTACCTGACAATAGTGTTGTTGGTGCTGATGGTGATAATAATGATGCTAGTAATACTGAAGGAAGGCAGGTTAAAATAATGTATTGCTTGTCATTATAGCCTCTTTAATATCCTTCACACTAGACAATGGATAGGGTGATGGAAAGGTAAGAAAAACTAGATTTTTAGTCTGAAACACTTGTTATTTACCTCTTATTGCTTCAGGTGCCCAATCTGCTAAATTGGGGGAAAATACTTGTTAACTGCCTTAAAGTACAGTTGTGAAAATTAATGAGATTTTATGTAAAGCATTGTCAGCTTTCTGGAAGAGGGGGGCATTAATATTAATAAATCAGGATTCTTCTGAATAAGTGTTTTATGTTAACACTATTCTAGCAAATCTCCTCCCTGACTCACCACTGAAAGCATTTTGAATGTATAATGCTTGACCTTTTGAAGTGCTCTTCATTTCCATGATTTGTTTTATATAGATTTTCACAACACATAGACCTGTCCCCCAACCCTCACTGTTCTTATTGCTGCTGAATAATCACTTATAAAATTTCTTCAAAAAAGAGAGAGAAAAGAAAAATAAAAGCATTAAAAAGCCCCTGTTCAACAGTAAGCTAAAATAGAGTTCAAGAGTAAGGCCAGCTAGTAGTAAATAGAATCAGCTCCTATGATTTCGAAGATAAATTAACTTCCTACTGTATACAAAAACATGTGCTATGGGCTGGAAAAGATACATTCATATACATATTGAGCTTATAGGCTAATACAATTACAGTTACACAGCAATATGTTGCTTTCTTCACAATAATCCTTTTAAACTAGAGATTATTAATAGAACTATTCATAATCTCTGATTATCAAATCTCTTTTGCTTCTCCCCTCCTAAATTAATTTTTCATGCTCACAGTGACTTTTAGTCCATGAATCCCTCAGTACTTTCCTATATCTAATGTCTAACTCTGGCATCTCTTTACTTTCCTCCCTTTGGTTATAAGGAAGATATAAATTTAGTAGGAATTGAAGGTTTGCAGAGGACAGAGGTATGAGACAAACAGGGAAAGATTCTGGAATGTTCCAGGGAGCGGTTAAGCTGAAAACTAAGATCAGTGCAGTGTGTCCTGGAAGAGGATCTTAAGAGCCTGTATCAAAGTCAAGCTCTCAGTAAGCAGATGTCTGAGTCCATCTGGAATTGGGACCTTTTCCCTGAATCTCTGCTGGATCAGTTTTAGACCAGGATCTCTAGTAACAACCAAGAGAGGATTTTAGTGTAGGATATATAGTACAGGGACTGGGGTTTTACAATTTAGCTAGTACAGGGGATAAGAGTAGGAAAACAACTTTCTGAAGATCCTTCATGAGAAGGCCTTAATTTGGGGGTACATAGCTAGTAAAATTAGTGTCAGGGAATTTCCCTTTCCCTCTTAACCTCTCCCTTTGGAAATAAAATACACTTCCCATTTACTTTGCCTGGTCCAGGCTATTTGTTAGGCCCTTTCACCTATAGCGTAGAAACCTTGATACTATCCCAAAGAAATTCAGTTAATCCCATTTAATCCCAATCTCCCAAATACCACTAAAACATTTCCCAATCTCATTCTTTTCCTTAAGCAGTTCAGTCCTGCTTCTCCCTCCTTCAGACATATTCTGAACATTTTGCCAAAAGCCAATCTTTAATGCTCTGCCATTCTATTTATATACTGCTGAATGGAGCTAGAGATAGCATGGATTCTTTGAGGAAATAATTGGGTCAACAACTAATACAATCTTATCTGAACATTCAATGTAATAAAGTAAATTTTTTCTTCTTACCTAGTCCTATTCACTAGTGACTATTCCAAACCCCTCCTTCTTTCCTCAAGCCTATTATGATATGTCCCCTCTCCTCCAACCTAATAGATCCTCAGCTAAGAATAACTTCTATTAATTACTCAAGGAAAACAAGAGTATCTTCATGATCTTTTTTTTCTCAGTATCTCAAAATATTGTTTTGCATCAATTCCCTTTCTGTCTTACTTTATTTGAATCAGATGTTATCATGATATGATCAAAACCTACCAATCTCTTTAGGTATTACATTATGTTCCTTATTGTTATTTTTTTACTCAATTCTCTTGTACTTATGATATTTTTGAGGGATTATGGGAAAGGTTAACAGCAGAATGAACCTTGAAGATCATTTTAAGATAGTAATCAAAGAAAGTCTTGCATAATAATTTTTTATTCCACTGCCCAGTCATTATTAGAGACCTCTTTCTATACTCAAGTCTCCTCTGACATTCCTCCTATGCTCCTCCAATCCTACACCCTCTCAGTAGATGATATCATTGAAGGTATTAATGTACATCTAACAGACTATAAAGACATTTGAGGGAAAAGGGACACCCAAAGAAGAGTAGAGAGTAGTATTGACTCTTCTGTGGCTTCATGATTTAGCTTTTCTGTCATATGAAATGGAGGAGAATGGCATAATAGAAATGATGTAGATCTCAATTACTACCCATAACTTTGACTAGGTATGGGCATTTGAAAACAGTTTAATCTCCTTGAACCTCACCTTTATAATCTATAATAAGGATAATAATATCTGAAATACTTGTTTTACAAGTCTACTTTTTGATCAAATGAGATAATTGTAAGGCACTAAATGAAAGTGAGCTATTAAGCAAGGAATCAAAGTAGAATTATATCAAATATAGTGTCTATAAACCTAAAGTTTATTTTTTTTACCTTTGGTTATATCTATATTCATGGAAAAAGAATGAAGTTTAAGGGAGGCTCTCTGAGCAAGCTATCACATCTACTCTCCATGTGAACTTCTGGACAATACTGCCCAACATTTAGACAATTTTAAGATGTTCATATTGTGCTTTCTGATAAAGAAAGGAAAAAGGAAAAACCTAGAATCCAATAACATCTATGAGCTTGTGCATCCCCATTGCTAGTAACCTGGGTTTCCACTGAATTTCATTACTATTTATAGTCATAGGGGTTTAAGATGCTAGATTAAAGAGGGCATAGCTTATTCTATAAACTATTTCACTTCCTATTATATAGGACATGTTCAAGAAAAGTGTCAAATTGAACACTGGATTTTAAAAAAGATATTTTGGAATACTATGAAACCAAATAGCTTCCCAATATAAATTAGATTTGTTCATTTTTACTTCAGGCAGAGAGTATACACATATCACAATATTATAAATCAGAAATTCAATAGTTTGCCTGAACTTCATTATTTATAAAATGAACTGGAGAGGAAATGGTAAACCAGTTCAGTATTTTTGCAAGGAAAATCCCAAATATGGTTACTAAGGGTCACACACAAGTGTAAGTGACTGAATAACAAAGATTTATCTCTCTTTTACTTTTTCAGCATCTCTATATTTGACTTTCTTCCATACTCTGTTTCAGTGACTCTTTACTGTTCCTCATGTAAGTCACCCCATATCTTGATTCCTTGAATTCTCAATGGTCCTTATCATTCCCATCCTTCCCTTATCCCCCCACCCCCGGATATCTACCTCCTAGGTTAGGTGGCTCTTTGAAAGCTCTTTGAAGGAAAGGATTGTCTTGGCTTTGGTGTATTTTTTTATTCCCAATACTAAGCATGATGACTGGTATATAAGAAATCCTCAATAAATACTTGTTGACTCACTGACACTATAAGAACTCTTTCTCATTCTCGATTAATCTTAAGTGGCTTTTAACTTTTAAAGACTTTTATAATTTCACTAATTCCCACTTTCCATATCCTCATACTTTATTCCCCTCTACTTACTGTACAATCTAGAGACTTTTGCCATTTCACTAGATATCCTCCATTCATGGAGATGTCTCCATCCTTATATCCACCTCCTTGCTTTCCTTGTTTCCAACAAGTCTCAACAAAAAAAATTCATCTTTGGCAAAAACAGCCATTTCTCAGCCCCATCATCGCAAATCCCACTGCTAGTTCTTTCAAACTGAGATTATTTCTAATATATCTTGACTATATCTGGCTTACATATATTAGTTTGCTCATTCCTTTCACCATTAAACTGTCAGCTCTTTAAGGCAAGGATAATTTTTAACCCTAAACCTTAGCATATGGTCTAGAGCATAGAAATCAACGATAAGGAAAAGAGTCAATTGAAAAAAATTAAGTATGACAGCTTTTTTGTGGTGGCAAACAACTGGAAATTGAAGGCATGTTCTTCAATTTGGGAATGCCTGGATACATTGTGGTATTTTATTGTAATGGAATACTATTTTTCTATGAGAAATGAATAATCATGAAACTGTAAAAACTTATATGAAGTGATGCAAAGTCAAATGAACAGAACCAGAATTACATTGTATACAGAAAAAGCAATAATGTACAATGATTAATTATGAGTGACTTAATTATTTTGACATGGAGAAATGCAAGATCCAGGGCAACTCCAAGGCCTTAATGAAAAAGCCATCCACAATCATAGAAGTATAGGACAGAATCTTAATGCAGTTTGATGCATGTCATTTTTAACTTTATTTCTTCCAAGATTTTTCTCTACTGTAGGCAATATGTGTGTTTTTACACAATGTGAACATGGATGTACATATTGTATTGTGGGTTTTAAAATTAAAAATCAATAACTACATATTATCTTTTAAAAGTTTTATTAATAATAACTAGGGCAAAAGAACTTCCTGAATTCAGCCTGGTCACAGGTCCAAAAAGAGGAAGAGGGAGGAGTTACGTCCACTTAAATATAATCATGCAAAATGTGGGAATTTAGTAAAAGGGAATTTTGGAAAATACTAAGGGACTTCTGGGGGATGAACTTCAAAGGCTCAAAATCTCCATTTATACAGTATGATGTTGCATGTACAACCTATATCATAGTGAATGTCATCTTGAGAAAGGAGGAAGTATTGAAGGGAGAGAGAAGCATTTGGAGAAGCAATTAGAAAAAAAATATTTGACTCATTAGGGGTTGGGGTATCTCTTGCAATTAAAAAAACATGAGTTTTTTTTCTATAATTTAGATGACAGGAAAATTTTTTTTAAAGTTAGAAATCCAGTCACCTATATCACTTGAATGTTGAGGACCATTCATTATATAGTAAGAAAATTAGTTATGTATTGATACACTTTGATAAGATGAGGGATTTTAGAGAGTTGTCCCAGAGACTGAGGAGTAGATGAGGCAAGAAGGAACTCTCTGCATGAGTTTAGAACTTTGAAGGAGTAGAGCAGGTAGAGATCAGCTCTTGCTCTCTGAATATAGCTCTGCCGGGATAGGAAAGAAAGAGAACTCTTAAACCAGCTTGCGTGTTTTTCACTTTCCTCACTGTGGAAATTCATCATGAAAAAGAACTTCTCAGATTTGCCACTTTGAGAATTGTTGTGAGAGAAGACCTGCTTGCCTGGGCTTGGAGTGCCATCTCAGAGTCACATTCTAGTCAGTTAGCCTCTGAGACATTTTGGATAACTGATTTGTCTACTTGGAGACACTCAACATAAATAAGTTACATTTAATTAAGGATTATAGATAGTTTTAGTCAGATAGGGCTTTTAGTCAGTGATAAGAAGTGTGAGAGTAGCTTGAGTGAATTCTCAAGACAAAGATATAATTCATCATGAGGTGAAAGACGTTGGATGGAGAAATTAGTTTTTGCTATAGTTAAGGCATCCTGTTATTACTAATCCTTATTATATAATATAAATAAACAGAATTTACATATATATATATATATATATATATATATATATATATATATGTCCAAGTAGTTTGTGTACTGACTTAGTAAAAGGAAGTCACTCTTGGACTTGGAGAAGAGCTGAAAAATACTTTGTAATCATTCAGCAAAGCATATGCCACAGTATTCTCCTTAATAACATCTTTTTATACCCCAATACTACACTTGCCCCCTTAAAGAGCAATTATCCAAAACAACACAAAAGGAATTATGTTTTTATCACACAGTTTTTTAACTAGAAAAATCAATCTTAGGTCGCTATATGATCATTCTGAAGAATGGGGATAAGAAATTTTTACAGGGAAAAAGTCTTTCATCATAGATCATGACTGAATGAAAAAAAGTTACTAACTATATACTTTTTACCAATCATTTTAATTAAAACTGAGAAAATGAATGAAAGAGTAGATATTCCCTGCCCTCAAGGAATTTATATTCAAATGGGAAAAATAACATATATTAAGGAGTGGACAGGAATGGATACTGTCATTATAAAAAAGGTACAGCAATAATGAATGGGATATAGAAAATATGTAATTAAGTACAAATATAATATAATTGATATCAGAGTTTATAGTTTCTGAATACAAGTCATGTTAATAATAAAGATCTTGTTGAGGATTCTCTGGAGGAAGTTAGGATTTTCCTGAAAATGTGTTCCTGAAGAAACATTTACTGTTCAGAAGATGAGAGTTGTAGGGTGGAAGTTCCATCAATGCATCCATCTGGTGTACTATATAAAATGTAGGTGGTTGGAGAGAAGGGAATAGACATCATGTGTGTTTTCACGATGATGAGATAGAATAAGACAATAATAGGATATTAATAAGAATGTGTTAAAGGTAGATTATAGACATAATAATAAAATGTATATTTAGAAAATGTGATAAAAATGAATTTTTATATGCTTCTGTAATTTACAGAGTAAATACACATGGATTATCTTATTGCTATTCACAGTTAATTTATCAGACTGGTTTTCTCTTTTTACTGATAAAGAATTTGGGATTCAGAGAATTGAATGAGCTTAGAAACTTCTGCCAATTTAATTGGCATTTGTCTGCAGGTGATTCTCAAATCTGTATATCAAAAATCTATTCCAACTCCTTAGCTCAAGTTCCAAATCACCAACTGCCTTTAAGACATTTCAAACTGTATTTCTCCATACTCATCTAAAAGTCAGGTGCCAAAATCCATGTCATTTTTCCCAAAAAATTCATCTTTATTTTGAGCTTTCTTTCGAGGGAACAATCATCATGTTAGTCATCCTGGTTTGTAATATTAGTATCACCTTTAACTCGTCACTCTCACTCCATTTATCTAATAAGATTGCAATTTTGTCCTTTCTCCCTATCTGTCAGAAATGTTCTTCTCTTCCCTTATATGTCTATCACTCCAATTCAGGACTATATCATCTCTTAACTGAACCATTGTAATAACCTAATTGATTTCCCTTTCTTGAGTTTCCCCCATCTCCAAACCGTTTTTATTATAAACATCAAATAATTTTAATTAAATCAATATAAATATGATATTTAGACTCTACTTCAACAAATTCAAGAAAATCTCAATTTCCTTCAGTATGAAATAAAAGCTTCTTTGACTTTTAAAGTCCTTCCTTTCTTGGCCCACACCTACCTTGTCAGCATTATGGTACATTTCTCCCCATCATACATTGTATATCAGTGATGGTGAACCTTTTAGAGATTGAATACCTAAACTGCAACACTCATGCTGCATGTGAGCAGTCTGCCTTACCCCAGACAGTGGAGGGAGTAAGCACTCCCATTGTGCTGCTGGGCAGTGGGGTGGGTCTTGTGAGAAATGTCCTCAGGCATGTGTGGAGAAGGGGAAGGGTGTAGTCCCCTTTGGCATGCTCCAGCATTCATGCCATAGGTTCACCAATACAATTTTATTACGTTCATCTGTACTGACCTTATTGCTCCTCATACAGGTGTAAGGATAATTTTAGTGTTGTGACTTGAAATCTAAATTTAAATGGTTGCCAAATAAAAGTCCCAATTTAGTCTGGAAATTATTGAGATTTTAATTAATATAGAGAAATGGAATGAAGGAAAGGAAAGGAGAGAGAGAGAGAGAGAGAGAGAGAGAGAGAGAGAGAGAGAGAGAGAGAGAGAGAGAGAGACAGAGACAGAGAGAGAGACAGAGAGAGAGAGAGAGAGAGAGAGAGAGGGAGAGGGAGAGGGAGAGGGAGAGGGAGAGGGAGAGGGAGAGGGAGAGGGAGAGGGAGAGGGAGAGGGAGAGGGAGAGGGAGAGGAGAGAGGGGAGAGGGAGAGGGAGAGGGAGAGGGAGAGGAGAGAGGGGAGAGGGAGAGGGAGAGGGAGAGGGAGAATTATTTTAAACTGCTCTAGCCCAGGCTGAGCCTGGCAGTAGTTAAAGGCCCTGGCCAAAGTGGCCTCCCTGAGCCTAAGGGTAAAGAAGTCAGTCTTATCTTTCACCATGAGACCATCTCCAAACTGGGTTCCAGTCCTCCACTGAACTCAATCTCCTGAACTCAGTTCAGAATCTACCCTCTGAACTGAATTCCTGAACTGATTTTTTACCCTTCCTTTTAAAGAAATTTTCTCTTATTTCACCTCCCCTAAATTTTCACGTCTACCAATCACAGTAGACACTTTTTTCCAGGACTGCCCATTCTTAGTTCTCACCATTCTTTAGTTCTCTCCTTCTCTGGTTAGATTATATCTTCTGAGGTACTTCACACTTTTTTGTTAAACTTGCCTTTTGTGAGTTATTTGACCTTTTTGTGATTAATTTAACCTTTACAAGCACTTAACCCTTTTTGTATTAGATCTAAAAATAGACTTAGCTTAAAGTTCTAACTTCACTATAAGGTATGAGTTAAGTACCTTCATTGTTCAGTCAGGAGTTTACAACTTTATCTTCTCGTAAAGTATGTCTAAGTATGGGTGGAGTAATGTAAAGTTGCCAAGACATTCCTAATTCTTGTTAGACCAAGTATCTCCATTGTTACAATAAGGGAATAGCTAAAATCAAATCTTCTAAAGAATAGTCTGAATAGTTTTTAAGATTCACACAGGATACTTCTCTTGTGCCTATACCTTTGTACTGATTATCCCCGATGATTAGAATACAATCCATCTCTGCTCCTCAGAATTCCAATTTTCTTTCAAGCCTGAACTCATGTCATTACCTACTTGAAACCTTACTTGCTTTCCAAAGTGTTAAGTACCTTCTTACCCAATTATCTTTTGTCAATTTTGTATATTCTTATATACCTCACTCATCTTCCCTCTTTTACAAGTACTTAACACCTTTTTGTATTAGATCTAAAAATAGACTTAGCTTAAAGTACTAGCTTCACTATAAGGTATGAGTTAAGTACTATCCATCCTAAATACTTTGGAGGAAAGGGTTGCTTAATTTTTGCATTTTATCCCTTATTGGTTTCCCAAAGATGTGAAAGTGTCAGCTATATATTTATTCACTCTATGGCCAGAATTCTTTCTAGTGCATCCTGTTCTCACTGAATCTGTGATAAATGTGGGCTGGCTAACTGACTGAGTTAAAATGTTTCTGTGGAATGATCAAATAAAGTGCATTGTGATTTATTTAAAATGTTAATCATATAGCACCTAATGAGTAGAATTGTCTAACTTATGATTTAAAAACAAAACCATAGAATAGGCATGGCTAAGAAAGTGAGGGAAATATATATATACATATATTCTGTGCTTGTTTAACTTGAATATGAACACATCTGGATTTATTTCATTTGTGTTGATTTTTTTGAGCTAGGGTTTGAAGCTAATTCATAGTAAACAAGTAAGCATTACACATAAATAAAAAAGAGAAAGAAGTGAATGGGCTAGAAATTACTACAATGTAACATTTTTATTCAACATTTTTCTCAAGAAAAGTAAATTACATAGAATGACTAGAATAAACCGCTAGTAAATAGCTTATTTTTTTAAAACAGGATGCCTAACAAAAATTACATAGAATGACTAGAATAAACCGCTAGTAAATAGCTTATTTTTTTAAAACAGGATGCCTAACAAAATAAGTGTTACATGAGATTGCAGTTTCTAAGAAAGGGACAATATATTTCCTCTTCTCTTTTCCAAACTCCTTTCCCCATTTTATACAATGCACCAAAATCTTTTATTTTTGTCAGTGTTTATGAAATGTTCTGGTATACCATACATTAAGAAGTTAATTAGAAATATGAAAACAAGATAATAGGGGGAATAACATTATTGGGAACACTAAACTCCATCAGAACAATATATACTTTATGACATAAGTAGCTGTCCAAATAATGTTAACATCTTATGGCAAGTTATTTGTAATGTATTATTGATATTCTCACAAAATAACATTTGTCAGGACAACATGAAACACAGTTCTTTTCACTCAAAGGAGTGATGATGTAAATTCAAGGTGGTTGTGCCATCTAATGCCATAAAGAATTCTATAATCAGGCCAGCCCAAATGGTCACAGACATCCCTGCAGATGGCCCATAGATTTTGGCATTGAATCTTAATAGCTTAAGCCTAACCAAGCAGTATTTCATGTTGGAACATGTATTGCTTTTAGGACAACATGCTGCCAACTCTCTAATTGCTGAGGGAATTCTGGATAAACCCAGGAGGGTGCTGGCTATAGGAGCAGCCCAAGCTGCTGGCTTTCACCCTGGTGTTAGTAACAGTTGTTTGTAAGGAGGCTACATATACCAGCTTATGTTCTTTATACTTAGATTTGAATAAACACATATGGCAGAGAGATTTTTAATTACTGGAAGAAGCCTTGACTTATACAGTAGGAAGTTCTAGATATATATTTTTATATCTCTTGTTGGCCAAAAGATGAGTGAGTTTTTGGAAAATGGAGCAAATCTCAAGTTCAACTTTGAATTATTCTTCATATCCTTTTTCTCCATTCTAATTTATAACTTTCAAAAGGAATCATTCCTTTGGGTTTTTTTCCCTTCTATAAACTTCCTGACTATGTAGTGAAGAAAAACTGAAGACAAAACACAGCTCAGAAGTTTCCTAGTGTTTTCTTACTCGTCAATTAACTTAATAACATCCATTCTTATTTTCCTCTTCTGTAAAATGGGGTTAATAATAGCACTTTTCAGAATCATTGTTTGATCAAGGCACATAATATATAAAGTATATTAATAATTAAAGTATCATTTTTATTTGGAGTCTTAGGACATTTGTTTTGGATTACTCCCTCATTACTACCAGTAAACTTTTCCATTCAAGAAAATCATGAGAGTTTTATTTCTGCATATTAAAGTTGGAGATGGCATCATATCCTCTACCTATTATTCCACAGTAATGTAATGAGGATCAATGAACATGAAATTGCTTCATAAACTTTAAAGCACTATACATATAGAGACTACGACCGACATTCTAACCACCACAACTTTAATAGAATAAACTATTTTTTTCCTTTAAATGATTGATTTTTAGTGTTACATTTTATTTTCTTTAATTACATGTAAAAAGGTTTCAACATTTTAAAAAGAATATTGAGTTCTGAATTCTTCTACTCCTTCCCTCTCCCTGCAACCAGCCATCTTCCTTGAGATAGTATAAAATATCATATTAATTTTATATATTCAGTGATGTAAAACATGTTTTCATATTAATCCTTTAGAGGAAGGAAATTCAGATAGAAAATAAAATAAATAAAATTATATTGGTCTGGAATTAGACTCAGTTCTTTTTCTCTGGAAGTAGAAGACTTTTTATTATGAGTCTTTTGGGACCATTTTGGAACATTGAATTGCAGAGAATAGTCATTATTCACATTTGCTCATTCTAAAATATTCTTGTTACTGAACAATGTTCTCTTGGTTCTGCTTATTTCACTCTAGTTTAGTTTATATAAGTCTTTCTCACTTTCCATGAACTTTTCCTAATTGTCATTTCTTATAGAACAATAATATTCCATGATAATTATATAACCAGCCATTCTTCAATTTATGGGTATCCCCTCAATTTGTAAATCTTTATCCTGCTAAAAGAGCTGCTTTAAATATTTTTGTGCATATAGGTCCTTCTTCCCCTTTTAAAAATTTTGGGGATAAAAACCTTGTAATGGAATTGTTGGGTTAAAGGTACCTGTTGTTTTATAACCTATTGGACATAGGTCAAATTGCTCCCCTGAATGATTGAATCAGTTCACAACTCCCCCTACAATGTTTTCATGTCCAGGCCTTCTGTGGAGGAGAGTAAATAGCAAAAGTCTGCTACAGAGCTGGAGAATCTGGGACTGCTGAGCTGTCACTCAAGGGAAATATTCTAATTGGAATGGTGACCAGGAAAGACTGCTGAGAGGGATCTGACAAACTGAAAAACTGAGTCTCTTTGTCTTGAGACAGAAAGGAAGGACAAAAGTCCAGCTCTCTGATTCTCTCTGCTATACTACACTGACTGTATTTCAAGACCTGTTAACCAATTTTCCCAAATCTGAACTATATTCTACCATCCTCCAACCTAAGAATTATTCTAGTATTAGGGAAACCCCAAACTCTCTTTCCCTCTATTTTCTTATCTTTCTCTTTCTCCCAAATAAAACCTTGTCTTAATTTTAGAGAATATAAAAGAGTGAGTGACTTGACACATCATAGTACTCAATCTGAGTTGATTTAGAGAGACCAACAGAAGAATTAACTGGAAGGGGAAGGAGGAAGGGAGGAGGGACAAGGAGGGAGGTAACCAGGGAGGGTGAAGGGAGGAAGTAGCGAGGAAGGGAGGAGATTGGCAAATCTGATCTTGAATTATCATTTCTACTTAAATAGTCACCTATTACACTTCCCATATCAACTCAAAGTTGATAATTTCTTTTTATTTTATAATACCCATCTGATAGGTGAGGTGGTACCTCAGAGTTATTTTAAATTGCATTTCTATAATTTATAGTGATTTAGAGCATTTTTGCATGAGATTTAATTACTTTTTTTTGAGAACTGCCTGTTCATATCCTTTGACCATTTATCAACTGGAGAATGAATTGTATTCTTATATATTCAACGTATTTCTCTATGCTTTTGATAAATAAGATCTTTATTAGAGAGACTTTGAAAATATTTCTGGATAATTATAATTATTATTTACTATTTTGCATCCTATTTTTCCCTTTTTAGTTTCTGATATCTACCTCCCAAAATTTGTTATCTTTTCTATTAACCCCAACACCCTTCTTATCTGATCCCTTTCCCTTCCAGTTTTCTTGTAGGGTAAGAGCTTTCTGTACCCAATTGTGTATGTTCTTCGCTCCTTGAACTAATTCTGATGAGAATAAGGGTAATATGGTCTCCTCCCCTCTGACCCTTGTTCCCCTCCACCATAAATGTCTTTTATGCACCTTTGTATGCAATAATTTACCCTATTCTATTTCCCCTTCCTTCTCCTTTTAATACATTCCCTTCTCATGCCATAATCTAATCATTTTAAATTTCATCCCATCCTTTTGAACACACAGTCTTCCCTTTTGTTTGGTGTTATAAGAATCATCTCCCCATGTAGAGATGAACACAATTTAGCCTAATTGAATGCCTTTTTAGTCTCTTGCCTATTTATCTTTTTATGATTCTTTTGAATCTTGAATTTGAGGGTCAATTTTTTTCCATCCAGCTGTGGTCTTTTAATCAGGAATTTTTGAAAGTCCTCTATGTCACTGAATACTCACTTTCCCCCTGAAGGATTATGCTTAGTTTTGCTTGCTAAATGATTCTTGGTTGCAATCCTAGCTGCTTTGTCCTCTGGAATATTATTTTTCAAGCACTCTGGTTACTAAATGTAGTTGCTGCTAAGTCTTGTGTTATCTTGACTGTGACTCCAACTCTTAGAATTGTTTCTTTCTAGCTGCTTACAATATTTTATCCTTTTCCTAGAAAATTTTAGCATTTGGTCATAACATTCTTGGGTGCTATTTATTTGAGATATCATTTATGAGGTGATTGGTGGATTCTTTTAATTTCTTAGTTGTCCTCAGTTCTAGAATATCAGAGCTATTTTCCTTAATGATTTCTTGAAATCTATGTCTAAGCATAGACATAATGCTCATTTTCTAACTGCTGTTTCTAAGCATGAGAGGAATGACCACCTATGTAAAAGAATCCTGATCTCAGTGTTAATGTGGGAAAGGGTGTTTTATTTCATTCTCAAGATAATGGATACTCACCAGCCAGTTTTACAGATGTAACAACAAGCAAATAATAGGAATGGTAGTATGAAGGGTCCTTTCTAATAACATGAATCAGTCCCTCTCATTCCTCTCATTCACTTTTGGCTGGTTTCTAAAATTATAATCTAGTCACAAGAGCCAACTGGATCAGAATGCAATTTACAACTCCAATAACTCACATTAAAGTAAAGCAACTCTATCTATTAGCCTCTTAAAGAAGGCTAAATCTCATTTGTTCCTCATCATGTCCTACTGATATGGTTGTGGAGAAAAGGAGCTTAAGATATTAACAGGAAACAATTCAATTTTCTTTTCTTCTTACTCCATTATACAGGTTATGAGAGAAGTCTACCACTCTTTCAGGACCTGTTCCTTGAAAAAGATAACAAGGATGAACTACTGGTTTCTCTATTTCTTCAGTTTGTTTTCTTTCAAAAAATTTACATAGCAATTTACATATTTACATAGCAAATGCATTAATATCCACCTTTTCATTTATGTACATATTAGTAGCTATGCAACATCAATGTCAGAAGAGAACCATAAGCAAAATTACTAAATTCGAAATTCAGTACTTGGCTAACCAAATGCACTTGTACATCATGGTACTAGTAGCTTTTTGGTTCACCAGTATTAACATAATGCCAACTTTCTTCTTCCTTTAAAATGCTGCCCTTAATGAACAATTAAAAATAATTTTAAAGAATAAAAAATATTTCATTTTGTCTTTGAATCTTCACTGTATTGCACAGAGTAGATATATTTTAATTGAATTTTTACAACACTGGTCATAGAAGAAATAGTACACTAGATGATCACAACAATAGGCACGAAATTCAAAGCATTGTAAGTTTGGCACAACCATCAACATCTTTTCCATTGGGAGAAATTCCATAATCTCTGTCATTTTATAGGATCTCAGTTATAACTGAATCATACTTTGCACAATTGCTAGTTATTTGACCAAAGGCAAGTCACTAATTCTCTGATCCTTTTTTCCAGTTTTAGAAAATGATAATTTCTATAGTAACTAACTCACAGTGTTTTTGAAAGGTTCAAATGAGGTAATATATGTAAAGCCCTTTGCAATCATTAAGCACAATCAAAAGGTCACCTCTTATTAGAATGAGTGTTCAAAAATTGCTCTATCACACTTGAGTATTAATATGATTTATGAAAGAAGAAACAATCTAGATCCAGAAAATTTTAAGAGCATTTCCATTTTATGAAGACAAGACTGGACTTCAAAAGAAAGCATTTATGAATTTATTTCAACTATTGCAAAAAATAGAGAATACAGATTTCTAAGCCTCTTTAAGTATATTTTTCTTCAGATATTAATGAAATATCTGATAAACCAGATAGTTTTTAGTAGCCTCCCAGCTTAAATCCATGTTTTCATAACTTCATGTTATAATTAAAATGGCCCAAATATCCACTAAAAGAAATATGGATGTTTCCTTGAGTGTAACCAAGAAAGTTTCTCATCTGAGTTTGTAGAATGTGAGTTCTCTGTATCATGGAGGGACCTGTAACCATTTAAGAATAAAATAGTTCCCATGTTACAATGAAAATATCTTTTACTGTACATCAGAAATCTTGTCTTTTCAGAGGACACTGGTTATTTTAGCTAATAGAGTAACAGATTTTAAGTTGTTTTATATCACCTTTACAAAACAACTTTGTTTTAATAGAAATCAGGATCAAGGAAGGTAAGAGGAAGAAGGGAACAGGCATTTATGCAGTGCCTACTATGTGCCAGATAAGTTATGTGTTTTTGTTTTAACAAATATCTCATTTTATCCTTATAATAATCCTCATGGATAGATGATACTGTTATCTAATTTTGCAGTTTAGGAAACTGAGGCAAAAAAGGTTAAGTAACTTGCTCATAGTTGCAACACTATTAAGTCTATTAGGTCAAATTTAAAATCAGGTTTTCCTGACATTAGGTGTCGATCCTGGGGTTTATCACACTACCCGTTGCCTCTAAATTTTAATTTTTTAGAAAATTAAAATACACATAACTGAAAACCATGAAACTATATATATATATATATATATATATATATATACATATATGTGAATATAAATCAAAGATGATAAATAACTTCAGGGGAATCTATGTGGAATATTATTTCTACATATTTTCTTATTATTGTCGATATTAATTTTATTATAATAAATTCAGTCTGATAATATAGTTTAATATATTTCTTGAGCATATACCTGTATATTTATTACTATTAGAATTAATGTAATTTTTCTCATATAAAGCATTAGTGATACCTTAAATGTTTGTACTTCTTAGGTTTAATACACTATTTCAAGTCATTGTTTAGATGATGAAATTATCACCACCAATACCCCCCCACACACACACACACATCCCACCACCACCACCAATAATATTTCACTTAGTACAAAACTCAATGAATTTGATTAATGCCATTTAGTGAATGAGGAAATTGAGGGACACAGAGGTTAAGTGATTTGCCACATTATTGTAGCTTTTAAATACCTGATGAAAAAAATTTATATAGATCCTTTTGAATCCAGATCCAGTTTTCTATATACTATGCCACATATCTGGAAACAAAAGAAAATGAATAAACCCTACTTTCCTCAAGTCCCTACTAATACATCTACATACCAATGTATACAGAAGAGAATAGAATTCATAAGGAAAATACCTTTAATTAAAGCAGAGCAACCAAGTAATATGGAATTGAATCTTATGTTATATTATCTGCCACCAAACACAATTCTATTCAGTTAAGCATTTACTGTGCTATAAAGATTATTCTAGGTGGTGGAGGTAGAAAAACAAAAAAGTAAGCTATCTATCTTAAAAGATATTACATTCTTTTGGGTTCATTCAAGATAAGATTTTATTTTAATATAAATATGAAATATAAGTAATGTATAGACATGTAGATAGATATCTATCTAAAATATCAATTAGAAAACATAAAATGGTAAAATATGAATATTTCTTAATATAAAAATAGCAAATTATTCACAGCCAAAAGAAGGCTATAAATCACTAATATAAAAGACAACTGCAAACAACCATAAGGTTTCACATTACATTCTGCAAATTGATAGAAATGATACAAATTACAATTGTAAACCTTGGAAGAGTTGTAGAATAAAAGAAAGAGTAATATATTGTTGGAAGAAGCATGAAATGGTACAACCATTTTGGAAATGATTTGGAATTATTCCAGTAAAGTAACTAAAATATTCAAAAATAACTTTTGACTCTCTTATTGCATTCATACTTTAAGAAAACCATCAATGAGAAGTGAGTGACAATATTCTCCAAAGTATTTATAACAACAAGCTTTGGGATAGCTACGAATTGGGGGGAAAGGAGTAAGAAACAAAGTAAAATTTTGAGAAATATTTAAACAGGCTTGGAGAATTTTTGGAAAAGTTATAACAAAGTAAAACTAGAGCAACTAAACCTACAGTGAAAATGGTTTCAACTACCAGGGAGCAATGAGAAGCTTAGGCAGGAACATAAGCAGTACCAAGTTAGAATATCAGTGAATTCTGATATGCTGAGCCAGCTTAACCCACTCTATCATGAGCCAAAGAAGTAACATACTCCCACACTGAATAGATGACTAAGAAAAACAGCCTTCCGACAATGTCATTGAATTTGCCCAAGTGGTATCCCACATGCTGTGATAGACTTCTCAATAATGTCCTCAGGGAAACTGCCTCGCCCTTACCTCTTAATACTTTTCCTCAGTCAACAGAAACATGATATTAAAAGGTTCCCTTGAAGATCCTAACCAATATATATATATTGGTTCATATATATATATATATATATATATATATATATATATATATATATATGAAATGATATATGTAATAAAAATAGAAAAGCAGGGAAAACTCTATATGAGCTGTTGTAGAATTAAGTAAACAGAGTCAAGAAAATAATATTCATCTTAGCTACAACAATGGAAATATAAATGACAATTACATGTGAAAATTTTTTTAAAAATCACTACTTTCTTCACTATCTTCCCTGAGTCATATATCTATATTTATATATCTTTATATGACAATTTATGTTACCTCAAAATATGCATATTAAATACAAAATGGTGATCACACACAAAATCCTCCCTCATGATAAAAGTTTTACTAAACAGAAAAATGTTATACCAGCATATTATAAAGCCTGCTTATATATTTAGCTTTCTATATAATACATATCTATATACATATATGCCTATTTGTATATATGTATGTTTATATATTTATACCTATATACATACACATGTGTATATTGGTGTGTACATGTGTATAACTATGCATATATATATGTTTGTATAAGTATATGTTGTCTCATTTGAGTGAATATATTTTACTTGAAATCAACAAATTCTTTCTCTGCCTCCTCCTCTTCCTTCTCCTCTTTGAAGCCCACTCCAATACCAGGTATATATATATATATATATATATATATATATATATATATATATATATACATATATATACATATATATATATATATATATAAGTATTTAATAATTATAGACTGATTGATAAACTAATGGATCAAATCATGGGAGAGAAAAATTTAAGTTATTGTATTGCCTTTTACTATAAGACCATGAGCAAGCCACTTGATCTCTCATTTCAGTTTTCTCATCTAGAAAAATGTGTATAATGCATTTAGTATTCATCTCAAAGGTGTGATGAGTAGGAAAGTGTTAATATATATAAAGGGTTTTATAAATGCTACATAAAAACTAGATATTTGCATTGGCTGGCTTCATAAACGTGAAATAGTTTCAAACTCACTATTCTGCTCAGTGAGTTGGATTAGTGATCACACAAAATATTATAATTTCTGTCACATCTCAAAATAAATACAAAATAGTTTTCACACACAAAATCATGCCTTATAATAACAGCTGCACTACACTGGAACCTAGCACATCAAAAAGACTTCTTGTATATAAAGCTTTCTATATCTTTTCAGATATATCATTAATACTGCATTTATCATATTTAAAAAAAATAGAAAATCTTGTCTTCTGGGATGAATATTCTCTAAACTTTGATTTATTGAATTAAGAAAACTTAACACTGGCCCTGATATATGAAAAGATTAAAATAGCCCACAATACTCGTAAAAAGAGAAATGATAGAGCATCAGAATAGGATTGAAGCTAGAAGTATTAATGTTCAATTCTGCCTTCTGAAACATATGTACATAGTGTTATTCAGTCATTTTCAGTGCTGTCTTATTCTTTGTGACCCCTTTTGGGGATTTCTTGGCAAAGATATTAAAGTGAATCACCATTTCCCTCTCCACTTCATTTTACAGATGAGACAAATGAGGCAGAGTTAAGTGACTTGCCTGTACATACACAGCTAATAAATATTTGAAGCCAGATTTGACCACATCTTCCTGATTCTAACCCTGGAACTCTACCCATTGCACCATTGAATTATCAAGGTTTACAGTAGGAAAAGAAAAATTTTGAAAATGGAAGAAATGATCCACAGTTACCCATACCAAATGAGGTACCTATTATATAAATTCTAAAAACTGGTTATATAAATTTTAAGATATTGATCTATTACATCACATTTATTTGACATCCCTTGGGCTATTCATCTCATCACCAGAATCCCCAAAATCCTCATCTGTAAAATGGAAAGAAATGGAAAAATTAACCTCTAGGATTTTCTACTCTGAAATTCTATGTATATATTTTTAAAATTATTTTATTTGTTTTACTTAGTAATTTCTAGTTACATTTAAAATTATTTTTTTAAATTTTGATTTCCAAATTATGTCCCTTTTTTCTGTCTTACCCCTTCCTTAAAAGGGTAAGCAATATGGGAAAATGTTACTTGTAACTATCGAAAATTGTATTTATTATTATACTAATTAGAAGAAACACTCATAGGAAAAGATTGGGGCATTAAGGGCTATAAGATGATATAAAAAAAAAAAAGAACAAGGGAGGGGGGAATTGATGATGGTACCAAGAGATACGTGAAGACATTAAATAAATAGAATATTTTTTTCACACAAAGTTACACATGGGAAGGGTAGGGGAAGAATGCTCTTATAAGAAGGAGAGGAAGAGAGTGCTAATAGGTAATAGTTAAAACTTACTCTCAGTGAAATCAACCCTCAGAGGGAAGAGCATCTAGATCCATTGGGATCTTGAATTCTATCTTATCCTACAGGTTAAGGGAGAAGGGGAAACTAAGGGGGTTAGGGGGGAGGGAGAACCAAAAGGGAAGGAAGGAGAGGGGGGAGGGAACTTAACAGAATCTAAAATATAACAAGAATGAAACAAAAATGAAGGGACCAGAAAGGGAAGCATATCAAGGGGATTAGGAGGATTTATTAAAAGTAAACCACTGGTTAAAAAGGATATAGTAAAACAAGAAAGCACAGAACTAGCAGAGGATATCAAAATGCTAGGGAATTCACAAGTGACAATCATAACTTTGAACATGAATGTGATGAACTCATCCATAAAACATAGATGAGTAGGAGAATGTATTAGAATCCAAAATCCTACCTTATGTTGTCTACAAAAAACACACCTGAGGTGGGTAGATACTCACAAGGTCAGAATTAAAGGATGGAGCAAGACCTATTGGGCCTTAACTGATAGAAAGAAGGCAGGAGTTGTATAAAGATAATTTTATGGTTGTGACTTTAAATCCAGAGTTAATTGGTCACTAAGGAAAATCCCAAATAAAATACCAAAGTCAGTCTGGAAATATATGGTAACCTAATTAATATAGAGGGAGGGGATTTAAGGAGGAGGGAAGAGGATATAGGATTCTCCTGCCTGGCTGTGCCAGGGGGAGTTTTAAAATCCCTGTGTCTAGGTCTCTGAAGAAGATTAGAGGCTTCTAAGGGGATAAAGTTTGAAAAGTAAAGGAGGGAAATTCAGCCAGAAACTCACCACAAAACAGGACAATAGCTTTTAGGCATACTAAGATGCCTAAAGGCCAGCACACTGCTCTCAGCTAACTCTCCACTGCCAATCAGTGAAAGAGTATTCTGAGAGATGAAAAATCACAAATATATAGACCTTTCACCCTTGTGTCTCCTCCTCTAAATTTTCACATATACCAATCATATCAAAGGCTTTTCTCCAGTACTGCCCATACTTTTAGTTTTCACCCTCTTTGATTTGATTATATCTTTAGAGTTACTTACCACTTCTTTGTTAAGTTCACTTTTTGTGTTACTTGAACTGTTTGTGATTAACTTAACCTTCATAGTTACTAAACACCTTTTTGTATTAAGATCTAAAAATAGACTTAGCTTAAAGTTCTAGCTTCACTGTAAGGTGAGAACTGAGTACCTTCATTATTCAATCAGGAGATTACAACTTTATCTTCCTCTAAATTACAGTCTAAGTATGGTAGAGTAATTTAGAGTTCCCAAGACATTCCTGATTTTGTTAAACTAAGTATCTTCATTGTTACAAACAGGAAATGGCTAAATCCAATCTTCACAGTTGCAATCATGTTATCTGACAAAGCCAAAGTAAGAACAAACCTGATTAAAAGGAATAGGGAAGGTAAGTACATTCTGATAAAAGGGAGTATAGACAATGAGGAAATACCACTATTCTACATGTATACACCAAATGTCAGAGAACCCAAGTTTCTAATGGAGAAACTAGTAGAATTGAAGCAGGAAATTGATAGTAAAACTATGCTAGTGGGAGATCTGAATCTACCATATCAAATTTAGATAGATCAAATCAAAAAATAAATAAGAAAGAGATAAAAGAGGTGAATGAAATCTTAAAAAATTAGAGTTAATAGACATATTAAGAAAAATAAATAGGGACAAAAATGAATACACCTTCTTTTCAGAAGCACATGATACGTTCACAAAGATTGACCATATACTAGGTCATAAAAACATGACTTACAAATGCAGAAAAGCAGAAATAATAAATGCAACATTTTCAGATCATAAGGCAATAAAAATCATGATCAGTAAGGGTACATGGAGAACCAAATAAAAAATCAATTGGAAATTAAATAATATGATTCTCCAAAATCAGAGAACAAATCATAGAAAATATTAAAAATTTCATTGAAGAAAATGACAAAGATGAGACATCCTTTCAATCTTTATGGGATATAGCCAAAGTAGTACTCAGGGGAAAATTTATATCCTGGAGTTCATATATTAACAAATTAGGGAGGGCAGAGATCAATGAATTGGAAATGCAAATCAAAAAACTTGAAAGCTAACAAATTAAACCCCCCAGCAGAAAACCAAATTAGAGATCCTGAAAATTAAAGGAGAAATTAATAAAATCAAAAGTTATAGAACTATTGAACTAATAATTAAGACTAGAAACTGGTATTTTGAAAAAAAAATAAACAAAATAGACAAAGAACTGGTCAATCTAATTAAAAAAAGGGAAATAAGAAAACCAAATTAACAGTATCATAGATGAAAAGGTAGACCTCACCTCCAATGAAGAGGAAATTAAGGCAATCATTAAAAACTATTTGGCCCAATTATATGGCAATAAATCTGCCAATCTCAGTGATATGGATGAATATTTACAAAAATATAAATTGCCTTGAATAAGAGAAGAAGAAATAGAATAATTAAATAATCCCATATCAGAAAAAGAAATCAAACAGGCCATCAAAGAACTCCCTATGAAAAAATCACCAGGGCCTGATGGATACACAAGTGAAATCTATAAAACATTCAAAGAACAGCTAATTCCAATACTATACAACTATTTGACATAATAAGCAAAGAGGGAGTTCTACCAAATTCCTTTTATGACACAAATATGGTACTGATTCCAAGACCAGACAGGTCAAAAATGGAGAAAGAAAACTATAGAGCAATTGATTTAATGAACATAGATGCAAAAATCTTAAATACAATACTAGCCAAAAGACTTCATCAAAAGATCATGGGGTTTGTTCACTATGATCAGGTAGGATTTATACCAGGAATGCAAGGTTAGTTCAATATAAGGAAAACCATCCACAAAATTGACTATATCAACAAGCAATCCAACAAAAATCACATGATCATTTCAATAAATGATAAATAAATAGATAGATTCTGTTTATTATTTTTAGAAAGTATAGGAATAGAAGGGTCTTTTCTAAAAATAATAAACAGAATCTATCTAAAACCATCAGTCAACATCATCTGCAATGGGGATAAATGAGATGCATTCCCAATAAGATTAGGAGTGAAACAAAGATGCCCACTATCACCTTTATTATTTAACATTGTACTAGAAACACTAGCAGTAGCAATTAGAGAAGAAAAAGAAATTGAGGGTATTAAAGTTGGCAATGAAGAGACAAAGCTATCACTCTTTGCAGATGATATGATGGTCTACTTAAAGAATCCTAGAGAATAAACTAAAAAGCTAGTGGAAATAATCAACAACTTTAGCAAAGTTGCAGGATATAAAATAAACCCATATGTCATCAGCAGTTCTATAAATCTCCAACATATCTCAGCAGCAGGAATTAGAAAGATAAATTCCATCTAAAATCGCCCTAGACAATATAAAATACTTAGGAATCTACCTGCTGAGACAAACACAGAAACTATATGAACACAAGTACAAAACACTTTCTACACAACTAAAACTAGGTCTGAGCAACTGGAAAAACATTAACTGCTCATGTGTAGGATGAGCAAACATAATAAAAATGACCATACTACCCAAACTTATCTACTTGTTTAGTGCAATATTCATTGAATTTCCCAAAAACTTTTTACTGAATTGGAAAAAAAAAACACATGAAAAAGTTCATTTAGAAGAACAAAATATCAGGGATACCCAGGAAAAAATGAAAAAGGAATACAAAGAAGATGGCCTTGCAGTCCCAGATCTCAAACTATATTATAAAGCAGTGGTCATCAAAACTATTTTGTATTGGCTAAGAGACAGAAAGGAGGATCAGTAGAATAGACTTGGAGTAAGTTACCTCAGTAAAACAGTCTATGACAAGTGCAAAGATCCCAGCTTTTGGGACAAAAATCCACTATTCAACAAAAACTGCTAGGAAAATTGGAAGACAGTGTGGGAGAGATTAGGTCTGGATCAACACCTCACAGCCTACACCAAGATAAACTCAGAATGGGTGAATGATTTGAACATAAAGAAGGAAACTAGAAGTAAATTATGTGAGACCAGAATAGTATACATGTCAGACCTTTGGGAAGGGAAAGATTTTAAAACCAAGCAAGACTTAGAAAGAGTCAAAAATGTAAAATAAATAATTTTGACTACATCAAATTAAAAAGATTTTTGTACAAACAAAACCAATGTACCCAAAAGCAGAAGGGAAATAATCTGGGAACCAATCTTCATAACAAAAACCTCTGACAAAGATCTAATTACTCAAAATTACAAAGTGCCAAATCAATTGTACGAAAAAAATCAAGCCATTCTCCAATTGATGAATGGGCAAGGAACATGAATAGGCAATTTTCAATCAAAGAAATCAAAACCACTAATAAGCACATGAAAAAAGTGTTCTGATAATCAGAGAGATGCAAATCAAAACAACTCTAAGGTATCACCTCACACCTAGTAGATTGGCTAACATGATAGCTATGAAAATAATGAATGCTTGTGGGGATGTGACAAAGTTGGGACCTTAATTCATTGCTGGTGGAGTTGTGAATTGGTCCAACCATTCTGGAGGGCAATTTGGAACTATGCCCAAAGGGCACTAAAAGGCTGTCTGCCTTTTGACCCATCCATAGCACTGCTGGGTTTGTACCCCAAAGAGATAATAAGGAAAAATAGATGTACAAGAATATCCATAGTTGCACTCTTTGTGGTGGTAAAAAATTGGAAAATGAGGGAATGCCCTTTAATTGGGGAATGGATGAACAAAATGTGGTATATTTTGGTGATGGAATACTATTGTGCTCAAAGAAATAATAAAGTGGAGGAATTCCATGGGAAGTGGAACAACCTCTAGGAAGTGATACAGAGCCAAAAGAGCAGAACCAGCTGAACATTGTACACAGAGACTGATATGCTGTGGTACAATCGAATGTAATTGACTCCTCCATTAGTAGTAATGCATTGATCCTGAACAACCCAGAGAGGGACTTCCGGTTAAGATGGCGGCTTAGAGAAAGCTGAAGTTCAGATCTCCGGAAAACCCTTCCCGACCGATCTCAAACTAGAAGCTCCTAAGGCTCCGAAATTCAAAACGATCAACAGCACAGACCCTGGGAACCCTCCTCCTGGACCTGGACCCGGTTCAAAAGGTACGGCTCCCCTTAAAAGCCAGAACCCGAGATCCCTCGGACCTCAGGGGTAGGAGCGCAGAGTCCAAGGCTCCCGGAAGCGGTCTGAGGAACAACAACCCTCAGGGTCTTCTACCCAAGTCCCAGTCCGGGTGAAAGTTACTGCCTGGGGCTTCCGCTGCAAAGAGCCGGTCGGTCAAAGAGCCGGTCGGTCCGGGTGAAAGTTACTGCCTGGGGCCTCCGCTGCAAAGAGCTTGTCGGTCCGGGTGAAAGTTACTGCCTGGGGCCTCCGCTGCAGAGAGCTGGTCAAAACAACAGCAACCCTCAGGGCGGGCAAGACAGCCTCACGGGCTGGATCCTGCTATCCAAGTCTCAGTGAAAGTCTGTGCTCTCGGAGCTTGGGGAAGCTGCAGCCCATCCCCCCGCAGGCCGACGAAACAGCCTCACGGCCAGGGATTCTGAAGGCAACTTCCGGAAATCGAGCCAGGGGGAGAGTGTGGCCTCGTGGTCCGACCCTTCCATTCCAGTTCCAGTGAGGCATATTCAGTTTAACCCAGGGAAAGCTCATAGAACCATCTGCCCAGGACTGCCTCTGAACACCAGACAGAGGCAAGAAAAACTAATCCTCCACATTCAGAAATGGCAAACTCCACAGAACCACAGAAGCCCCAAAATACCAAGAAAAATAAGAAGAAAGGGGCGACTCTGGACACATTCTATGGAGCCAAAATACAAAATACAGAGCAGATAGAAGAAGATATACAAGAAAATTCTCCAAAATCTTCCAAAGGAAATAGAAACTCTCCACAAACACATGAAGAATTTGAATCAGAAAGGACCAAAAAGATGGAAGCCCTCTGGGAGGAAAAGTGGGAAATGATGCAAAAGAAATTCACGCATCTACAAAACCAGTTTAACCAAACTGTAAAAGAAAACCAGGCTTTAAAGCAAGAACTAATAAAGCAAAGCCAAAACACCAAGAAATTAGAAGAGAACATAAAATATCTCACCGACAAGGTGATAGATCTGGAAAACAGGGGGAGAAGAGAAAATTTAAGAATAATTGGACTCCCAGAAAAGCCAGAAATAAACACCAAACTGGACATGGTGATACAAGATATAATCAAAGAAAATTGCCCAGAGATTCTAGAACAAGGGGGCAATACAGCCACTGACAGAGCTCACAGAACACCTTCTACACTAAACCCCCAAAAGACAACTCCCAGGAATGTAATTGCCAAATTCCAAAGCTATCAAACAAAAGAAAAAATCCTACAGGAAGCCAGAAAAAGACAATTTAGATATAAAGGAATGCCAACCAGGATCACACAAGACCTTGCAAGTTCTACGCTGAATGATCGTAAGGCATGGAACATGATCTTCAGAAAGGCAAGAGAGCTGGGTCTCCAACCAAGAATCAGCTACCCAGCAAAACTGACTATATACTTCCAAGGGAAAGTATGGGCATTCAACAAAATAGAAGACTTCCAACTTTTTGCAAAGAAAAGACCAGAGCTCTGTGGAAAGTTTGATACTGAAAATCAAAGAGCAAGGAATACCTGAAAAGGTAAATATTAAGGAAAAGGGAAAAATGTTATCTTCTTTTACTCAAACTCTCTTCTATAAGGACTACATTTATATCAATCTATGTATACTAATATGTGGGGAAAATGTAATGTATAAATAGGGGGTAAAGAAAGACCAAATAGAATAATGGTTCTCACACAAAGATTCACAGGGGAAGGGGAGGGGAAGAAAACTCCTATAAGAAGGAGAGGAAGAGAGGGGGGGGGTTACTTAAACCTCAATCTCAGGGAAATCAACTCTGAGAGGGAAAAACATCCAGATCCATTGGGATCTTGAATTCTATCTTACCCAACAAGGGTAAGGAGAAGGGAAAACCAAGGGGGGGAGGGGGAGAGGGAGAACAAAAAGGGAGGGAAAGAGAGGGGGGAGGGGGAGGGAACAAAAAGGGAGGGACTAAAAAGGGAAACATCAAGGGAGGGGACAAGGGGGACTGATTCAAAGTAAATCACTGGACTAAAAGGTAGAGCCGAAGAAGAAAAGGTTAGAATTAGGGAAGGCAATAAAAATGCCAGGGAGTCCACAAATGACAATCATAACTTTGAACGTGAATGGGATGAACTCACCCATAAAACGTAGACGAATAGCTGAATGGATTAGAATCCAAAACCCTACCATATGTTGTCTTCAAGAAACACACATGAGGCGGGTTGACACCCACAAGGTCAGAATTAAAGGATGGAGTAAGACCTTCTGGGCCTCAACTGATAGAAAGAAGGCAGGAGTGGTAATCATGATATCTGATAAAGCCAATGCAAAAATAGACCTGATCAAAAGGGATAGGGAAGGTAATTATATTTTGTTAAAAGGGACTCTAGACAATGAGGAAATATCAGTAATCAACATGTATGCACCAAATAATATAGCACCCAAATTTCTAATGGAGAAACTAGGAGAATTGAAGGAAGAAATAGACAATAAAACCATACTAGTGGGAGACTTAAACCAACCATTATCAAATTTAGATAAATCAAATCAAAAAATAAATAAGAAAGAGGTAAAAGAAGTGAATGAAATCTTAGAAAAATTAGAATTAATAGACATATGGAGAAAAATAAATAGGGATAAAAAGGAATACACCTTCTTCTCAGCACCACATGGCACATTCACAAAAATTGACCATACATTAGGTCACAGAAACATAGCACACAAATGCAAAAAAGCAGAAATAATGAATGCAGCCTTCTCAGATCACAAGGCAATAAAAATAATGATTAGTAATGGTACATGGAAAACCAAATCTAAAACCAATTGGAAATTAAACAATATGATACTCCAAAACCGTTTAGCTAAAGAAGAAATCATAGAAACAATTAATAATTTCATCAAGGAAAATGACAATGGCGAAACATCCTTTCAAACCTTTTGGGATGCAGCCAAAGCGGTAATCAGAGGCAAATTCATATCCCTGAAAGCTCATATTAACAAACAAGGGAGAGCAGAGATCAATCAATTGGAAATGCAATTGAAAAAACTCGAAAGCGATCAAATTAAAAACCCCCAGCAGAAAACCAAATTAGAAATCCTAAAAATTAAGGGAGAAATTAATAAAATCGAAAGTGATAGAACTATTGATTTAATAAATAAGACAAGAAGCTGGTACTTTGAAAAAACAAACAAAATAGACAAAGTACTGGTCAATCTAATTAAAAAAAGGAAGGAAGAAAAGCAAATTCACAGCATTAAAGATGAAAAGGGGGACAGCACCTCCAATGAGGAGGAAATTAAGGCAATCATTAGAAATTACTTTGCCCAATTATATGGCAATAAATACACCAATTTAGGAGAAATGGATGAATATATACAAAAATACAAACTGCCTAGACTAACAGAAGAGGAAATAGAATTCTTAAATAATCCCATATCAGAAATTGAAATCCATCAAGCCATCAAAGAACTTCCTAAGAAAAAATCCCCAGGGCCTGATGGATTCACCTGTGAATTCTATCAAACATTCAGAGAACAGTTAACCCCAATACTATACAAACTATTTGACATAATAAGCAAAGAGGGAGTTCTACCAAACTCCTTTTACGACACAAACATGGTACTGATTCCAAAACCAGGCAGGTCAAAAACAGAGAAAGAAAACTATAGACCAATCTCCCTAATGAATATAGATGCAAAAATTTTAAATAGGATACTAGCAAAAAGACTCCAGCAAGTGATCAGAAGGATCATTCACCATGATCAAGTAGGATTCATACCAGGGATGCAGGGCTGGTTCAACATTAGGAAAACCATCCACATAATTGACCACATCAACAAGCAAACTAGCAAGAACCACATGATTATCTCAATAGATGCAGAAAAAGCCTTTGATAAAATACAACACCCATTCCTATTAAAAACACTAGAAAGCATAGGAATAGAAGGGTCATTCCTAAAAATAATAAACAGTATATATCTAAAACCAACAGCTAATATCATCTGCAATGGGGATAAACTAGATGCATTCCCAATAAGATCAGGAGTGAAACAAGGATGCCCATTATCACCTCTACTATTTGACATTGTACTAGAAACACTAGCAGTAGCAATTAGAGAAGATAAAGAAATTGAAGGCATCAGAATAGGCAAGGAGGAGACCAAGTTATCACTCTTTGCGGATGACATGATGGTCTACTTAAAGAATCCTAGAGATTCAACCAAAAAGCTAATTGAAATAATCAACAACTTTAGCAAAGTTGCAGGATACAAAATAAACCCACATAAATCATCAGCTTTTCTATATATCTCCAACACAGCTCAGCAGCAAGAACTAGAAAGAGAAATCCCATTCAAAATCACCTTAGACAAAATAAAATACCTAGGAATCTATCTCCCAAGACAAACACAGGAACTATATGAACACAACTACAAAACACTCGCCACACAACTAAAACTAGACTTGAACAATTGGAAAAACATTAACTGCTCATGGATAGGACGAGCCAATATAATAAAAATGACCATCCTACCCAAACTTATTTATCTATTTAGTGCCATACCCATTGAACTACCAAAATACTTCTTCACTGATTTAGAAAAAACCATAACAAAGTTCATTTGGAAGAACAAAAGATCAAGGATATCCAGGGAAATAATGAAAAAAAACACATATGATGGGGGCCTTGCAGTCCCAGACCTCAAACTATATTACAAAGCAGCAGTCATCAAAACAATTTGGTACTGGCTAAGAAACAGAAAGGAAGATCAGTGGAATAGACTGGGGGAAAACGACCTCAGCAAGACAGTATATGATAAACCCAAAGATCCCAGCTTTTGGGACAAAAATCCACTATTCGATAAAAACTGCTGGGAAAATTGGAAGACAGTGTGGGAGAGACTAGGAATAGATCAACACCTCACACCCTACACCAAGATAAATTCAAAATGGGTGAGTGACTTAAACATAAAGAAGGAAACCATAAGTAAATTGGGTAAACACAGAATAGTATACATGTCAGACCTTTGGGAGGGGAAAGGCTTTAAAACCAAGCAAGATATAGAAAGAATCACAAAATGTAAAATAAATAATTTTGACTACATCAAACTAAAAAGCTTTTGTACAAACAAAACCAATATAACTAAAATCAGAAGGGAAACAACAAATTGGGAAAAAAATCTTCATAGAAACTTCTGACAAAGGTTTAATTACTCATATTTATAATGAGCTAAATCAATTGTACAAAAAATCAAGCCATTCTCCAATTGATAAATGGGCAAGGGAAATGGATAGGCAGTTCTCAGATAAAGAAATCAAAACTATTAACAAGCACATGAAGAAGTGTTCTACATCTCTTATAATCAGAGAGATGCAAATCAAAACAACTCTGAGGTATCACCTCACACCTAGCAGATTGGCTAACATAACAGCAAAGGAAAGTAATGAATGCTGGAGGGGATGTGGCAAAGTAGGGACATTAATTCATTGCTGGTGGAGTTGTGAACTGATCCAACCATTCTGGAGGGCAATTTGGAACTATGCCCAAAGGGCGACAAAAGAATATCTACCCTTTGACCCAGCCATAGCACTGCTGGGTCTGTACCCCAAAGAGATAATGGACACAAAGACTTGTACAAAAATATTCATAGCTGCACTCTTTGTGGTGGCCCAAAACTGGAAAACGAGGGGATGCCCATCAATTGGGGAATGGCTGAACAAACTGTGGTATATGTTGGTGATGGAATACTATTGTGCTAAAAGGAATAATAAAGTGGAGGAGTTCCATGGAGACTGGAACAACCTCCAGGAAGTGATGCAGAGCGAGAGGAGCAGAACCAGGAGAACATTGTACACAGAGACTAATACACTGTGGTATAATCGAACGTAATGGACTTCTCCATTAGGGGCGGTGTAATGTCCCTGAACAACTTTCAGGGATCCAGGAGAAAAAAAAACACCATTCATAAGCAAAGGATAAACTATGGGAGTGGAAACACTGAGAAAAAGCAACTGCCTGAATACAGAGGTTGAGGGGACATGACAGAGGATAGACTTTAAATGAACACTCTAATGCAAATACTATCAACAAAGCAATGGGTTCAAATCAAGAAAACATCTAATGCCCAGTGGACTTACGCGTCGGCTATGGGGGATGGGGGGGAGGAAAAGAAAATGATCTATGTCTTTAACGAATAATGCTTGGAAATGATCAAATAAAATATATTTAAAAAAAATTAAAAAAAAAACAAAACAACCCAGAGGGATCTATGAGAAGGAACACTATCCACATTCTGAGGACAAACTGTGGGAGTAAAAACACCAAATAAAAACAAGTGCTTAATGACATGGGTCAAAGGGGATATGATTGGGGATGTAGAATCTAAATGAATATACTATTTCAAATACCAACAACTTGGAAATGGGTTCTGATCAAGGACACATGCAATACCCAGTGGAATTGCATGTCAGCTATGGGAGGGGTGGGGGTAGCAGAAGGAGGAATAGAAAATGATTTTTGTAACCAAGGAATGATGTTTGAAATTGACCAAATAAAAAATTAATATCAAAAAAAAGGTAAGCAATTTAGTAATGATTAGACATGTAAAATTATACAAAACATTTCAATAGTAGCAATTTGGCAAAATCAAACAATAAAAATAAAGTGAATAAAATAGAAAAAAATATTCTTCAAACTGTATTCAGAGTTCATCAATGATTTTCTGGAGAATGATACACCTTTTCATCTTAAGTTCCTTGGAAGTGCTTGTCTTATTGCCTTAATCAGTATAGCTAACTCTTTTACAAATTGATTATCATTGCATTATTGCTGTTACTGGGTAGATTGTACTCCTGGTTCTTTTCACCTCATTTTTCATGAGATCATATAAGCCTTTCAGATTTTTCTGAAACCAATTAGCTTATCATTTCTTAACGTCCAATAGTATTTCACATAAATAACTTACTGAAACTTATTCAGTCATTTCTCATTTGACAGGCATGCCCTCAGTTTCTATTTCTTTGGGATCACAAAAATGTTGCTCAAATGATTGTGATACAAATAGGTTACTTTCTCTTTGCTTTGATCTCTTTGAGACATAGTAATGTTATTGCTAGAAGGAATGCCTGGTTGCAGAGAACTTTGTGTGTTATTACAAATTATTCTACAGAATGGTTGGACTAGTTTTCAGTTCCACCAATGGCACCTTAGTGTCTAACTTTTTCCATGTCCCTTTCATCATTGGTCCTTTTTTGTCATGGTAGCCAATCTGATAATTATGAGACAGTATCTCATTACTGTCTATCACATCTATCTAATCACATTAACTTGCATTTCTCTATGTAGTAATTATTTAGATAACTTCATCATGTGATTATTGATATCTTTGATTTTGTTTTCTGAAAATTACCTGTTTATATCTTATTTTTACTATTTATCAACTTGGTAATGACTTATTTTTATCAGTTTGGCTTTATTCCCTTTGTATATGAGAATAGCAGAGACATTCACTACAAAATTTCCACATTTCTCTTTTCATTCTATTGTTGGGTGCATTAGCTTTATTTCCACAAAGTTTTTAAGTTTTATGTAATTAAAATTATTCATTTAACATCTTGTAATGCTCTCTATCTCTTGTTTGGTCATAAACTCGACCATTATCCAGAATTCTGACAGGCATATTTTTCATGCTCTCATAATTTATATATAAGATCACACTTTACATCTAAATAATTTATCCATTTTGACTTTATCAGTATACAGTGTGATTTATGCCATATTAAAGAATTAAAGTTTTTACAGCATTTTTAAATCTGGTGATGAGTTCTTATGAGCCAAAACTTTAAATTTGAGTGTGTATCAAATACCAGATTACTAAAATAATTTACTACTGTGTATTTTGTACATAATCTATTCCACTGATCTACCATTCTATTTTAAAGCCAGTAATATATTGTTTTGATTATTGTTGTTTAGTCATTTGCACTTATGTGCAATTCTTTGTGACTTCTTTGATGTGTTTTTCTTGGCAGAGATACAAGATTGTTTTGTCTTTTGCTCTTCTAGTTCATTTTATGTATGTGAAACTGAGGCGAACATTCCTCAAATGAGTTACATGCCTAAAGTAACACAAGTAGTAAGTTTCTGAAGCCATATTTAAATTCAAATATTCCTGAATCTAGGCCCTGTATCTATCTTCTGAGGCAACTCTGCCCATTTTGATGTCTATTGGAAAATATATTTTGAAATCTGGAGCTGCTAGGTTGCCATTGTTCACTTTTTTAATTGATTCTCTTCATATTGTTGAACTTTTAACTTTCCAGATGAATTTTGATACTTTGTCTAGCTCTAATTCATTTGTAGTTTTATTAGAATGGAACTAAATAAATCATTTAACTTATATAAAATTGTAATTTTCAATTGCTTTGACATACTCCTAGCCAATTAATATGTTTCCAATATTTTATAGATCTGTTTTTATTTCTCTGAAAAATATTTTAAAACTGTGTTCATATAGTTCTTGTGTTTGTATTGTAAAATTAATCCCCTAAATTTAATATTGTCTCTGCTTGTTTTTAAATGGAATTTCTCTTTCTACCTAGATGTTGAATTTTGTTGGTAGTACCTAAAAAGGTTAATGATTTATGTGAGTTTAATTTATATCTAGGAAGTTTGTTCAAATTTTTTATTCCTTTAACTTTTTTTGTTGTTGATTTTCTAAGGTTCTCTAAGTATACCATCATAACTTCAAAGAGTAAGGATTTTGCTTCCTTATTGCCTATTTCATGTCTTCTATTTCTTTTTCTTATTTTACTACTATATTTCTAGTACAAAATTGAATAACAGTGCTAATGGATTTATTTCTTTCACTCTTTATCTTTTCAAGAAGGATTCAGCTTTATTATCCTTAAAGAAAATAATGGCTGATGATTTTAGAGAATTCATTTTTATCATTGAGAAACTTACCATTGTTACCATGTCTTCTAGAATTTTAATAGAAATGGTGGTCATAGTTCAACAAGTGCTTTTTCTGAATCTATTGAGATAATCATATGATTTATATTAATTTAGTTATTGATATAAATTATTCTGATAGTTTTCCTAATATTGAATCAGTCCTATATTCCTAGTATAAAGTCCTCCTGCTTTATAATATATAATTATAATATCTTTGCTAGTATTTTAGTTAAATTTTTCATATCAATAGTCTTTAAAATAATTTATAGTTTTCTTTTTTCATCTGAGGCTTAACTATCAAAACCATAAAGGTGCCTTAATAGGAAACTGATAGGCCTCTTTTGGATCTGTTTTCATCTGCTTTATTTTTTGAATACTTTATATAGTATTGATTTTAATTGTTCATTAAATATTTGGCAGAATTCACTTCTAAATCCATTAGATCCTGGTGTTTTTTATTATGCAGATCATTGACAGCTTGTTCAACTTCCTTTTCTAAAATAGGATTATTTAAATATGATGTAACCTCCTGTTAATCTGTACAATTTGTATTTATAGTAAGTATTCAATCATCCCACTTAAATTGTTGATTTTGCTGGAATACAATTCAATAAAATAGCTCCCTAATAATAATGTTTGAATATCATTTTCACTGGTAGTATATTCATTCTTTTCATTTCTAATACTGGCAATGTTGTTTTCTTTATTTTTTTAAAATTTAATTCATGAGGGGTTTATATGTTTTATTGAATATAAAACCACCTCTTAGTTTTAATGAGTAAAATATTTTGATTAGAAATTTTATTAATCTTTCATTTGATTTTCAGGATTTTTGTTTTGTTGAGGATTTTATTTTGTTCTTTTTCTACTTTTTAAAAGTTGCATGGCAAACTGTTTTTTTTATCTTTCTCTCTTTACTAGAAAAAATTAAAGATTTAATTTTTTTCCATAAACTTTTGCTTTGATTACATTCCACAAATTTTGGAATAATGTCTTATTGTCAGAATCTTTAATAATATTATTTACTATTTCTGTGATTTTTTTTCCTTTGGCTCATTCTCAGGACTATATTCTTTAGTTTCCAATTAACTTTTAATTCATATTTTCATGGCCCTTTAGGTGTAATTTTTATTGAAATATGTTTGATAATGTTACTTTTAATACTTCTACTTTTCTGAATTCAGTTTTGCAGTTGTTATTCTTCAATATATGATCAATTTTTTGTGAAAGTGTCATATTCAAGAAAAAGTATACTCCTTTCTAGATGAATTCATTTTCCCCCAGAGATTTTGTATATCTAACTTTTCAAAGATCCAAGTCATCTTCTTGAATTTTTAAATTATTTTCTGATTAGATTTATCTAGCTCTCAGAGGGAATGTTGCAATCCACCCCTACTAAAGTTTTACTGTTTATTCCCTTCTATAATTTATTTAACTTTCCCTTTAAAAAATTGGAAGCTGTGCCATTTGGAGTATACATGTTTAGTAAGGTTAAAAAGTAACATTCAATATCTTTTCATCCATTAAAGATTTGTGCCTAAGTTTATGTAAAAGAGCATAAAGTTGAAAATGGCATAAGAAATAAATCTGTTTCAAGAAGTTCAGGTTAGCAGGTGACACTGGCCCTATCTATATCTCTAGATCACGAACATTCTCCCATCCCATTGTCCTGATAAGTGAATATCTAATCTCTCCTTGTAGACTTCAAATGACCAGAAGTTACTAGCTCCTATGGAACTCTATTCCATCTTTATATATCTCTGAAACTATTTATATTGCCCTTGAAATAAACTATTTTGACTTTCTGATATTCAGTTTTTAAATCTATAAAATTTGGATAATAGTACTTATAATATTTACTCATTTTGTTATTAAGCGGAAAGTGGTTTGCAGTTCATAAAGGTGAAATGTAAATGTATTCAAAAAATTACATTATACACCATAACAGTGTTTGTTTTAGCATTAGTTTTTTTTTTTAATTTTGGGCTTCTACTTTATAATATTGATTGAGAATTTAGATTTGTAACTTGATGGAAATAGTATAATTTATGTATTAGCAGATGGTAATGAAAACCAAGATGTGTTATAACTATACCCATAGCTAGGCTCCATGATATTAAATTTATTTCTTCTCAATACCTTTTGGTAAAATAAAGTAACTGACAGGATTTACTTTATATAGTATAATATGTCCCTACAGGCATAAAATGGATGTTCACTAATGATAAAAAAAAAAGGTAACAAAGAAGAATTTGGGCAAGTTGAGTAAAAAGGTATAGCATTTCCAATATTTTACCCATTTCTCAGAGTCAGATAAAACTCTTGTGTAAAGATTAAAATTTAGGGGAGACTGAGGCAGGTAGAAATTAGTTTCTCTCTGCAAGGAGTATTATATTTTTAGAGGTTTATTGAAGATTAAGGATTAAAGAAAATACAGAATAAGAAACACGTGCCTCGGCCAGAGAGGCCTAGACAAGACCTCACCTACAGTATAGAAAGAGCCACGTCTGCTCCAAAACAGAAGTCCTAAAGAGCCCACAAAAGCCTTTGCAATCAGGTTAAATCCCTTCTCAATCTTGGGCCACCTGAGAATTCCATGAGATTACAAAGCATTTTGGGGAAGTGGAGCAAGGGCTTGTGGGAATTGAAGTCCAGAGTTCGAGTCTATTTTTACACTTGCAATATTTTTTTTTTAATGAAAAAATCTTCAAAGCGACTTTTTTATCACTGAAATCTACTCTGAAGTTATTGTGGAATACAACTTTGGGGACCAGTAAATTCCAAAACAGCCAAGAACCTAAAAGGGAAAGCAATACTCTGTTCTACTACTGACTCTTATTTATATATGTACAACACTATCATTTTTTACAGTGGATAATTTCATCCTGGATAATACATGCTCAGCTATTTTATGGAGAGTTTATTTTATTCCCAACATTTTTTTTCCTTTTTCTAGTAAAACTACTAGATCATTATTTCCCAAACATTAAATGGTAACCTGGCAAAAGTTTATCTGTAAAGTTTATACTGTCCAAGGACCTTACTTACTAAAAATAATCAAATTTTAAACAAATTCAAAACTGGATCCCTACTTCCTTTTTCATCTTGCTTCTCCCAGCCTAATCCATCATGTCTATGAATTATTTGTCCCCATCCCCAAGACCCCTGGGAGATGCTTCACTGAGGATAGAGAGCCAGAGCTGACTAACGGAGAAACTTGGGTATATTTCCTCTTTACAATATAAATTTAGTTTAATAAACACTACTTGAAGATTACAATCATAGTAGTGGAAAGGAATTTTATAATATTCTATACTAATCTCCTTTTTACAAGGAATGAAATTTAAGTTAAATAATGGGATGTCATTTTCCCATGTCTACTCTGAAAACAAATGGCTAATTATATCTTAAAATAATGTCTGACAATAAATACATTGCTCTGTCTACAGTAAGTTTCCATCCCCTTTAGAACTAATCAAAACAGAAGAAAATTAATTTAAGATAAGTTATGATTGATGGATAACAGTAATATTTTGAAGAAGAGATGATGTAGTTCTTTGAAGTAGTTCTTTCCCTCAACCTGTAATTCAATTTAAGAAACATTTGTTATGTTTATTCTCTATGCAAAGTATTATGAAGTCCATTCCCTCAGTAAGTTTATATTCTATTTAGAGGATATGGCGTATGCTGCACTGAGAGGAAATGAGACATCCAGAGAAAATGCTCAAGGAAAAAAATATGCAAGATGGATATCACTTTTATCACTTGAGGACAGGAGATAATGAAGGATGGCTATGGAGAAATATAATGTTTAAATTGAGCCCTTAATAATCCAATAATTGATGAATGGAGGAGACCAAAAGTACTTTCTAGGAATGAGGAAGTGGTGAACAATATTGAGAGATAAAATGGAGAGTTAATGTGATGTAGAATGTTGAAATTAGAGTAAGAAGTCCTTTTCTCTAAATTTTACTCTCCTACATAAAATGTATAAATAGGCAATTTGTGTCTCTTATATCTTCCAAGTAGAATGTAAGGTCCTTTAGGGCAGCCACATAATCTCTTTAGCTCCATAAAGCTGAAAGATCACATTAACCTTGAAAATCATAACACCTTAGTACCTTCTGCCACTGAGGCCCCTCCTTCCCATTGATTGCAGAGTAGTATGTGGATAATGGAGTGCTCTTTCCAGAATCTCCACTTAACTAAGGTTCTAAGTGAAGCAATCTCAACATTATCCATCCATCTGCAATCTTCTGAATTTCACCAGCCCCCCAAACCAGATATTTCCCTGAAGAATTTACTTTTTTCCTCTTTTTTATGTATAACATTATTCCATCAGGTTGTGAGCTCCTATATGGGCAGGAATTGTCTTTCTCTTTTTTCTCTTTTATCCCTAGTGATTAGCACAATGCCTGGTATTTAGTAAGCATTCAATAAATGTCCCTTGAATGACTAGATCTGTTTGTTTTCATAATATAGTTGAAGTCATATTATAGAAGTTTTTTCAAACTAGAGTAGGGAATATATATGCTATATCCAAAACGCAATAAAAATATTCAAAGTTTTTGAAGAGAAAAAATGGTCAAATCTATAAATAAGGGAGATTATTCACCTGTGTGAAGTTTGGACTACAGAAGGAAGAGTATGGATGCTAGAACTAGACCTGATAGGAAGCTGCTAATTCTAATAAAGTTCAGGAAAGAAATATTGACAACCTGATCTAGGCCATTGGCTCTATAAGTAAAGAGGAGACAGATGTGAGAGATGTTTGCAATAGGATCAACAGGATTTCATGAGTGACTGATCGACCATAGGAAATAGTAAGAAGGAAGTTCCAAAGATGACGATAGCTTAAAGTTTATCTAATTAAATAGGTTTTGATGCCATCACTACAAAGGATTATAGTCCTATGAGTTGAAACCTACTTTCCCTTCTTTTCCTTAGATTTTATTATTCTGTGAATTACTGACATCTTTAGTGCACTACAAGCTCAATTAAATCAGTAGTTTGTTTTATCCACAAAAATGAGGATGTCATTCATGATTCTAGGATGCATTAAGAGAGAAAATCCTCTTTACTCCCACAAAAGGGCAAGTCAAGCCAATTCAAAAATATTTGTTATTAATCACCTATTTGTTATAGGCATAAAAATCTAACAGTAAAAATCCTTACATTCAAGAGGTTTGTAATCTCTAGGATTGTTGAAAAAGATTACAAATAAATCTATTTTAGGAGGGAGCAAATGAAAAATCACACAAAGATCTCTGGGAAAGTTTGAGATGAGACACAGAATTGTATTATACTCTGATCAGAATATATCTGGTGTGTTGCATTCAGTTCTGGACACACCTTAGTTAATGATATTGACAATTTGGAGTATGTACAGAGAAATGTAGACAAGAAAGTGAAGAGACTTTTCTACATAAGCATATTTTAAGAAAACAAGGATGCTTAACTTAGAGAAAAGAATATATAATCAGGGTGGGGCATAATAGATTGGATTCTATGAAAGGATGTTTTATGATAAATTAGTATTGCTCTGATTTGCCCCAGGTAGCAGAATTAAACAGGTCATAATTGCTCAATGATAAATTTCCTGTAGAGGGAAAGGAAATTTTCCATATTTTTTCATTTCAATCATGTATTCATTTTTTATTTTTATATTGTTTATTATTTATTTTAAAAGTTAACCTGCATTTAAAGACAAATATAGACATTTGTCACTAACACCAGTCTAGTTTTGACTTATCCAATAGAAGGGTAATAAATAGACCATAAAATAGAATAAATCTCTATATCTCTCTACCAGTACATTCATATTACTAATGAGAGTGGAGATTCCATATTTGAACTTCAATAGTGCAGAGCCCAGTGCATCATTTGGGAAATTGGAACTTGAACTTAGAAAGTGAAGTTTGGATGGATAGCTAGGACTGAAAAGAGATACATACAAGAAATTAGTACTGTAAGAAACAAAATGTTCAAGATATTTGAAAGAGATAATATTTTATGTAATAAAAAGGTTATATATAGTATATATAGTCATTATGTATAATAAAATTAAATATAATCACCAAGAAACATCAAATAGGAAGATATCAGCTAACTACTAAACTATAGTCCAACTTACATTTTAATAAAATTATGACAAGGATAGAGATGTGTCAACTTCCATTCATTCCCTAAAGTGGACTATATTGTCACAGGCATTAAACTATGAGTTAAAGAGAATAGACTAAACAATAGCATGAATATAAAATGAAAGGGAAGCTAATAGTCTCTCACTATGAATAAGTAGAGTTTCTCATTAGGTTAATTAGATTCAAACCCAATACTAAATTTACACACATGTTGGGGGAAAGTTATCAGACTTTACTTGGATCAGATTTTGTGAGCACTGAAAGCTTCTAGGTTAACGTCTGAGATATTCCTGAAAGCCTAAAATAATGGAACACTAAATGTCCACAAGAAAGCAGCAATAGAATTAGCCCAGAAATTCCCACCAGAAGGAGGCAGAGATTAGCCCTAACACAAATTCTTAAATCAAGAAAAATGTCTGAAACAATGAGAAAAAAAAATTACTACTATGCTGACAGAGACTATGCAGCCATGAACCTACCAGAAGATAATTATTCTAAGATATACATAAGAAAAGTATTTTCTCTTTAAATACTTATTTGTTTTTGCTTTAATTTTTCCATATTTTAGCATTAATGTTATTAAAATTATGAATTTTGAATTTTCTCCATCCTATTTAATCCCCTTTCTTGAAAAAAAACCCCAAGAAATTTGATATCAGTTGTCCATGAGAAATCATGCAAAATACATTTGGATATTAAACATACTACAAAAAAGCAAGAAAAATAAACTGAAAATGATGTGCTTCAGTTGGCACTTAAACTACATCAGTTTGTTCTTTTGGTGGACACCATTTCTTCTCATAAGATCTTTAGAATTATCTTGGATCATTTTATTGATCAGAATAGCTAAATCAATCACATTTCACCATCATACAATATCTCCATTACTGTGTAAAATATTATCTACACCCCCCCTCATTTCACTTTGCATGAGTTCATATAAGTCAACTCATGTTTTTTCTAAAACCATCCTGGTCATAATTTCATGTAGCACAATAGGAAATTCCACCACAATCATATACCACAACTTGTTCAACCATTTCTTAATTGATGGGCATTCTCTTGATTTCCAATTCTTTGCCATTACAAAAAGAATTAATATGAGAACTTTTCTGCATATAGGGCTTTTTCCCTTTGATCTTTTTGGGATACAGACCTAGTAGTAGTATTGCAGATTCCAAGAGTGTATAGTTTTTTAGACTTTGTGCATAGTTCTAAATTATTCTCCAGAATGATTGAATTAATTCGCAACTCCACCAAAAGTGTATCAATGTGCCAGTTTTTCTATATTGCCTGCAATGTTTCTCATTTTTTCTGTCATATTAGCCAATCTGATAGAAGTGTGGTAGTTCCTTAGTTTTTTAACTTGTTTTTCTCTAACCAATTATGATTTAAAATATTTTTCATATGATTATAGAAATATTTGATTAATTCTTCTGAAAACTGATTATTCATATTTTTGACAATTTATAAATTTAAGAATGATTCATATCTTTATAAATTCAAATTATATCTACATATATATATATTTTAAATTAGGCCTTTATGAGAAAATCTTGGTATGGAAATATTTTCCCAGTTTCCTACTTCCATTATTTTAACATTTTGTTAATTCTCTTTTTAAGTTTTTATTTTCTGGATCACTTTCACCAACCAATTAACTCCATAATTTTCTTGCATCTCTCATTTCTTCTCATGATTTCTCATCTATTTCTCTTATTTGATTTTTAATTCTTTATAGCTCTCTTAGGATTTCTTTTTGGCTTTACGTTCAGGTTTCATTTTTTTCTTTGATGTTTTGTCTGCAGCTATTTTAATATCACTATCTTCTTTTGAGATTGTTTCTTAATCTTCCCTATCACCCTCTTAGTTCTGCTTCCAGATCGCAGGGTCACACTGTCACAAAAATCAAGCTTTTCACATTGTTGGTTTTAGAGGGATTTCTGGGATTGTGAGTGTTTTCAAAGTGGTATGATTTAAGGAGAGGTGTGGTTACTGCTTTCCTAGTCAGTTCTCTTGTCTTCACCAACAAAGGGACCTTTCTCCATTGTAACCACAAATACAAGAGCTGTTCTCTCTGAAACTGTGACTTGGGACTGTATATAGGCAAAGAAGCAGAGTCCTTCACCGGGTACAAACTGCCCCCTGAAAACTTTCTGACTAGTTCTCTGAACCCCTTACCATCTCTGCACTGAGAGCTCACAAAGCTGGTGCTGTCAATGTTGCAGTCACCTTCAGAACCTGTTGCTGATGTAGCTGCTGTCCACACTTTTCTCTGGACAAGCACCCGACTGTCAAGTCACAGACCTCTCCTGCCAACTTTCTAAGTTGTCTTAGACAGGAAAAAAATGTTGCACCCTCATCTTTTGTTGACTCGGCTGCTCCAGAATTATGTTTGAGTGGCTATTCTAAAGTTATTTGGAGGGGAATATTGGAAGAGAACTGCTGAGTTGCCAACAGTGTTTCTGCTCTGCTATAAGCAAAGTTAAGAAGAAAAATGCATTTTTTATAAGCAGAAGTCAGTGACAAATTAGGGTGTGTGGTGGAGGGCCTTACATACATTTCAACTTCATTTTAAACTGAACTGGTTAAAGGAAGGAAGGATCTGCACAAGTAACAGGGAGGGGAAATTCATTTCATTGCTCACTTGTTGAGCCAACTTGCCTTTCAGTTATGCCTCAATAAATTATTAACTTATCTTGAGAACTTTTCTTAGTTCCATTGAGAAACACAAACATACAGGTGTATCTGTAGTTACATGCATGTTTTATTCTGGTATGTTCCAACCTCCATTTTTTAAATAAGGTACCCATATTTATGGGTTAAAGAGTCAGGTGAGAGGAATGAGGGTGTGTTCCCAGTTAAAATAGATGATTAAGTTCTGATATATTCTGAAGATGCATTAGGGGAGGCAGAGGAACAGCTGTGGATGTTTCTGGCAGCAGCAGCAGCAACATCAACCACACCATGTTGTATGAGATTGGTCTCTGCAGACTAAAACTAGCCCATTTTAAGTTTCTGTTCCCCACTTTATACTTTTGTTTGGGAAGAAGAGTATTCATTTGGAAAAATTTAGAGCCCCTTTGCACAATTGCCTATAAGTCTTTCCACCATGCTATATTTTCTTTCTTTAATGACAGCACTCCTTATGAGGATTAAGACCAGAATGGCTTTGAAGGATATTTGGACTTAAAACAACTCTTTCAAAGAAATAATTAATCCAAGTTAATTGTAAGTAAATTTAGTTCCCTTGGGGTTTCTATAATTGTAGGGAAATATATTTGGCATGATGAGCACAGGGATTTTCTGAATCCCAAGCATCTTTAGAATTATTTTGATATTGTTTTAAAAAAACAAAATTACCACAAAACATACCTCTTTAACTGTAGCTATCTGCATTTCTCATTTGGAAAAGCAGAATGATAAAAGACTTATCTTTCTTTTCTCTCCCTCTAAACCTACTCAACCATTATTCCTAAATCCCTTGAAAATTGTCACAAGTCATATTCATGTTCTGCTTTATGAAATGTAACCTGTGCTCTAAAAGAAAACAATCAATGGGTTGTAAAATGTATGGTTTAAAGGGATATAAAATTTATAAAAACAGAAATAAAAATAAAAATTATGTATGTATATAAACATATATAATAAAATTAAAGCAAAGAAATGATTTGATGAGAATTCCTAAAGACAAGCATTTTTACTGATGTAGCATTGGGTCCCACAAAAATTTGCTACCCTGACTCTGGGACTTTTGTCTCATCTCATGTCAATGTGATCAAAAGCTCTGTCCCAAGCCACAATTGATATGTTTACACACCACCCATGCCATCCTAGTAAATATTTAACATTCAATATTGGGAGAAAAAGCATCTTTGTATAAAGAGACAATGCATGGATATTATGTGTATATATATGTATATGCACATACACATACATATACAATATATTTTAAGTTCAACCTGCATTATTATTTTCTATATGAATTTATTAAGTCTAGACAGTCAAGCAAAGATAAAGCGAAGCTCTCATTTATAGATTTTTTTTTTTATTTCAGAGGTATACCTCCTTACACTAGAATATAATAATCAGCTCCCAAAGAGCAGGTCAGAGCTGCCTCCAGCACAGTTCTACCATGACCTCCAAAAGAAAGGCAAGTAGATTCAAAGTGAAAAAGCAGGTATTTAATTAAATCAGAATAGGAAGGATGGTTTATATATCTGGAAGTGGACGGGACCTCAGTGGTCATTTAATCTAACAACTTTGTTTTTTACTTTACAGATGAAAAAATTAAGACTCATGAAGTTTAAATTATTTATAATACTAGTTGCAAAGGTTTGAAATATGACTTGAATATAGACTCTCTACGTTGAGAACCAGTATTTCCTACTTGCTACTATGATGCCACAAGAATTCTTCTAATAGCAATGAATTATACTAGGTGAAAAATATTCTGTCAGAAAAGATAGGGGGAAAGGACATAATTCTACAAAATATAATCAATCTTATTATGTTGGCAAAGGACTGGAAACTAAAGAGATGTCCATTAATTGGGGAGTGACTGAACAAGTTGTGTTATATAATTATAATGGAATACTATTCTGCCATAAGAAATTATAAGGGAGATACTCAAAAAACTTGGAAATACTTGTAGAAAGCAATGAAAAGTAAAGTTAGCAGAACCAATAAAACATTGTACACAATAAGAACAAAAATACGCAATGATCAAATATGAATTACTTAACTATTATGAGCAATGCAAGGATTCAGGACAACTCCAAGAGACTCATGACAAAAAAAACCTATTCATTTTTATATAAGACTTTTCATTAAAATATATAAAAATATTACATCAGCACCCTAAATGGATTACCTTTTTCACATTTCCAGGGAAGTAAAGGAGAGCCCAGTAATCATGCCAAAACAGCTTTTTTGCATAACTATAATTGCTAGGGAATTATTTTCTTTAGATGGAAGTAAATGTTCTTAGAAACTTCCAGTTTCTGCTTCTGGCTCTTTCCTCTGGGGAAAAATAGATTGTGTCTTATCTCTTTCCTATAAGATATACCTAAAAATAAACTAAGGTTATAAAATCATAAAACCTATAGTCATCCTATATTATGAAACAATGTAAACACTGATATTTTCTGATATAATGATAAAAATAGATGAATATTAACTTTTTCCAACTGTTAACAGAGGCAAGAGTACT